>NC_072483.1:11332500-12016250 GCF_027574615.1 Eptesicus fuscus | reverse complement strand
ATGCTGACAAAAGTGAGAAAGAGGAAAACAGATTTTCACAGGAGACAGGATTCTACCACTGAAGGGGGAGAAACAGAAGGGTGCCCCACGTGGGCTTTGAGCTTTAAGCTGCTATAGTGACAAATAAGAAGGGAGCATGAAGAGACAAAGCACTGCAGCCTTTATAAACCTTAGGAAAAAGGAGCTTAGTGAGCTACCTCCATTGAGACCCCCTCTGTGGGAGTCTGTACCTGTTTCCAATAAATTTCCACCTTTTCATACACCACTTTTTGTCTGTGGCTTCATTCCTCGAATCCCCCTGGACAAGAACCCGGGAAAGAAATCACCTTTGCATCCTGCTCAGAAGAAACCACGTGTTTCAGTTTGGTTCCACGTCATTAGCCAGCCCTACAGGTCACTCTGATATCTGCTAATATTTGAGAACCTTGGAAGGAGGCTTTCATTTGCAGCATTTGGTTCTCATGCCTGGCTGTGGGAGCTTACTGAGCTCACTTAAAGAAAAAATTACCACTAACCCTTAATTGGTCTGTAGTGCAGCCTGGGCATCAATATATTTTAAAACTGACTTTAAAGGGTAGATGGGAAAACTGCTGGGTTAGCCCATCAAGGAAATAAACTCTGGTTGACCCTGAGAGAGAAGGATTCCCTAAGCCTGGGAATACAAAGAGGTGATAAATTGTGGGGAATGCTTGTGGTTCCCATTCAAATTCTATCCATACATGGGCTCTCAATGAGAGTGCTAGAGCAGCAGCCAAGGATATTCCTCATAGTCAACACTATAAATGAACTGGGCCTCTAGAGATTTCTCTGCATTGGTGTGCTGGGAGCCCTGCAGGGTATGAAAATTAGGAAGTGTGTGATAACAGCTGCAGGAACAGCAAAAGTGAGTCTAGCTACAGGTGTGGACGACAAACCAAACTCTTTCCCCATTCTGACTCGATACATTTTGGGATGCTCAGATAATCTCATGTGGGCCAGGAAACTCCAATCACAGTTGGGGTTAGATAGCTCATAACATTATGATTAAAGAGAGCATTAATTCTCCCAGAGAATGAAACAAGATTATTTTTCAAGCAGTAACAGTAGGGCCTATGACACATTTTCATCAGCAACAATAAAAGCCTGAAGATATTAGATGACTGATGCCAGAGGAGTGCGAGTCCCTAGTGGAGACTTGAGCCCCAAGCCAAGAGGGTCCTTGGCTTCCCGCAGGAAAGAATTCAAGACATGAGCCAGATAAGCGGTAAAAATGGAACAGCAGACTTTCGGGCTGAGAGGACAGCAAGAAAAGCCACTCCAGACAGAAGAGCGGCCTCTCCTCACAAGAGAAGGAAGGGAGACCCCAGCCATCGGTAGATGTTGAGCTTTTATCTGTAATTTCTATGGGAAGTTGCGGGTATGGGGAAATAGAAAGTGGACAATGCCGGGATTAACTTTTTACCTATACAAGCTGCATTTTTTGTTTTCTCTTGATGGTATGGGTAAAGGATCAGGTGCAGGTGAGTCGCTAGGAATCAGTGTTTGGGGGAATTCTCTTTGTCCTGAGGCTCTTCGTGTCTGCTTGCACCACTGGTCAGCCGAGTTCCCTGTGAGGCAGCATGTGGCAGGCCTCTGACTTAACTTTGTTTGACTTTAGGTCATATACGTAGTTCTCATGCCCCTCTCCTAAATTAGAACCACATACTCAAACACAATTAGTATGCAAGAAATACAACATATAGTCATTTTCACGGGCAAAAGTCATCCTTTATCACAGATTTGATTTTAAAATATCATGAGTTTTTGCACTCCAACAAGAAGAAAGTGATTTCAGATCAAAAAAGATGGGATACTAGAAACATGAGCAAAGAAACTGGCAAAACACAATAATTTTGTATTTTTTTGAAAGGCATAGAACAAAAATTTTACATAACAGTAATACAATTTAGGGCAGAGAGTGAGCCTTTCTATGAATCAACTGCCAAGATCTCCATTTCTTATCAGAAGAATAGACAGGACATTGGCCTTATTTGAACAAACTTATTATGGGTGCATCTTAAAAATAAGTGTAATCACAGAAACCAAAGAAAAGCAACCAATAGCCTAGAAATCAGGAAAAGGAAAGAAAGGGAATAGAGAAAAATGTCTTAATAAAACATAAGGCAGAGAAAACATTAAAAAGTAAACAAAACAGATGGTAAACAGACAACACAAAATGAGCAGAGAATTTATTTCTATATCAGGAAACACATTAAATGTACATGGATTATCAAGTTGGATAACAATAACATAATGAAAACTGACAACTTTATGTTGCTTATCATATACCCATCCAAAGGAAAACCACATAAAATATATATAAATAAGATGATAGGAAAAATATATATTAGCTAAATACCAATTACAAATAAAAATTTGAAATACCAAAATTAATATCAGAAAGAATGTATATTAAAGCAAAAAGCACAAAGAATTAAGCAAAAAGAATTAAGCACAAAAAGCAAAAAACATTAAGATAATTCCTATAAACAATTTATCAACATAACATGAAAATTTCATATGATATGATATACATAGTCTGAACTATATACAATAATAGTATTTCAAAAAAAATTTTAAAATTCCATAATTATAGTAAAATATTTTAAATATATGTGTAAAAGCATATATGCAGATCGAGCAATAAAAGTTAAGATAAAAAGTGTTGAATTACAGTGAATTAGCATGATCTAAAAGATGAAATTTTGTAAGCTATAAAGAATATATTATTTTATAAACTCAAAATGGATAAAGGACTTAAACATAAGATTGAAAACCATAAAAATCTTAGAAGAATTCATAGGCAGCAAAATATCAGACATATGTTGTAGCAATATCTTTACTGATACAGCTCTTAGGGCAATGAAAGCTAAGGAGAAAATAAACAAATGGGACTACATCAAAATAAAAAGCTTCTAAACAGCAAAAGAAACCATGCACAAAACAACAAGAAAGACAACTACATGGGAGAACATATTTGCCAATGTTATCTCCGATAAGGGTTTAATTTCCAAAATTTATAGGGAACTCATACAACTTAACAAAAGGAAGATAAACAATCCAAATCAAAAAATGGGCAAAGGCCCTAAATAGACACTTTTCAAAAGAGGACATACAGAAGGCCAAGAGACATATGAAAATATGCTCTAAGTCATTAATCATCTGAGAGATGCAAATCAAAATGACAGTGACTACCATCTCACACCTGTCAGAATGGCTATCATCAACAAATCAACAAATGACAAGTGCTGGTGAGGATGTGGAGAAAAAGGAACCCTCTTGCATGCTGGTGGGAATGCAGACTGGTGCAGCCACTGTGGAAGACAGTATGGAGTTTCCTCAAAAAACTAAAAATGGAACTCCCATTTGACCCAGTAACCCCACTTCTAGGAATATATCCTAAGGAATCAGAAACACCAATCAGAAAGGATGTATGCACCCCTATGTTTATAGCAGCACAATTTACAATAGCTAAGATTTGGAAACAGCCTAAGTGCCCATCAGCAGATAAGTGGATTAAAAATAGTGGTACATCTACACAATGGAATGCTATGCTACTGTACAAAAGAAAGAAGGAACTCTTACCAATCTCAGCAGCATGGATGGACCTGGAGAGCATGATGCTAAGTGAAATAAGCCAGTCGGAGAAAGATAAATAGCACATGATCTCTCTCATTTGTGGAGTATAATGAACAACATAAACTGATGAAGAAAAATAGATCCAGAGATATAGAAGCATCAAACAGACCATCCAACCTCAGAGGGAAGGCAAGGGGCGGGGGTGGGGAGGAGAGGGGGCAAGAGATCAACCAAAGGACTTATATGCATGCATATAAGCATAACCCATGGACACAGACACTAGGGGGTAAGGGCATGTGGGGGAGGGGGGAGGGTGGGAACAGTTGGGAAGAGGTCAATGGGGGAAAAAGGACACATATGTAATACTTTAAACAATAAAGAATTTAAATAAAAAATAATATTTTATACAAGATTTTACTAAAATAAGTATTTGCAATTCCATCAAATGTAATGGAAATATCTTGTTTTGTGCTATTTTTGTCTTTATTTGTTTTAAATACATGTACTCTTTGGGAATTAATTCAAATTTTACAGTTTGTTTTATCTTTTAGATACTAGTATGTACTGAAATACAACAAAAGCATTTCCCACTTAACATGAGCAATCTGTTCTAGATACAAGTACTAACCAAAAACCTGTTTGCCATCATTTGAAGAAATTTATAATGAATTAGCAGTTAACCCTCCAAACTCTCAAATACCAAACTTCCAATTTCTAAAATAGCACTAAAACACAGAAAACGTGTGTGTGTCAATATGTGTATATAACCGCATTTTTAAAAAAACGTTATCTCTGTATAATTTTCTCTAACATGTTTTGATGATTCATTTTAAAACAGAATTTAGCAAAGGCCAAATTTTTAAAAGCACCAATAGAAAAGAGATCAGAACAAATAGCATGACAGAGTGCCTCTCACAAAAACTGATGTGATGATACCTCTTAGAATAACTGAACAACAACAACAAAAACGGGGTTTGGCTCCCTGCCCCATAGAAAGCTAAACTCGGAGGCAGGTGCTGATGCAAAAGGAAAGAGGTTTCATTCAGGAGTCACAGGACCTGGGAGAATGGTGGACTCTTGTGGTGCTTATATGGATAGGGTTATCTTGATAGTTTTTGGTGCATTAGGGTTTATATCCATTCACCTTACTAACTTTTTCCTGCTCAGTCCCTGTCCACTCAAGTTTCTAGCTTTTAGTGAGCTCAGTATAAGAAACTCTCCAAGTGGGGAAGATTCCTGGATGCTCTGACTAACTGTCTAGGCCCGCAGTGGTCACCAAACTGCAGCTCGCGAGCCATATGCGGCTCTTTGGCCCCTTGAGTGTGGCTCTTCCACAAAATACCACGTGCGGGTGCGCACGTACAGTGCGATTGAAACTTCATGGCCCATGCGCAGAAGTCGGTTTTCGGCTCTCAAAAGAAATTTCAATCATTGTACTGTTGATATTTGGCTCTGTTCACTAATGAGTCTGCCAACCACTGGTCTAGGGCAACAATACCATTAACACTCAAGCACAGTCTCCCTTTTCTGATATTCAATCCAAGATTTTTATAGGTGGTTCAGATGTCCTTTTTTCTAATTTTTTAAATTAAATTTATTGGGATGACATTAGTTAATAATATTATATAAGTTTCAAGTGTGCAATTCTAAAATTCATCAATTATATATTGCATTGTGTGCTCACCAACTGTAGCCTAACCTTCCTTCATCACCATATATTTGACTGTTTACAGTGTCTACACCCTCTTAATTCTCCCTACACTCCCTTTGCCCTGTGGTAACCTCATTTTGTCTGTCTTTCTGAGTTTGTTTGTTTTGTTGGCTTATTTGTTGCCTTCTGTTTTATATCTTACATATGAGAAAATTATATGGTTCATCCTTTTCCATTTGTCTTATTTGGCTTAATGTGATGTTCTCAAGATCCATCCAAGTTGTCACAAATGTCAGAATTTCACCCTTTCTTATGGCTCAGTTAGTATTCCATCATATAAAACTTGTCCCCCAAAAATGTACACACACACTTTGAATAATTATAAAAGCAGTATTTATTAAAATACATTTTATTTTCAAAATTGAGCTATCAGCTGTTAAGTGTGTATGCATTTTTGGGGGGGCACCCTGTGTATGGGACTACGCGTCTTTACCAATGTCGTATTCATGACAATGAATAATGTTGCAATGAATGTAGTGGCATATATATCTTGATTAATAAATACTTTCTAATTCAATTGATACCCAAAGAGTGATTGCTGGTTTATATAGTAGCTTAATTAACGTTGTTGGTTTTTTTGTTTGTTTGTTTTTTGTTTTTTTTATTAGTGTTTTAAGGAGTCTCCACACTGTTTTCCATATTGGCTGCTACATTCCCATCAGCATTGGATGAGTGTTTTCTTTTCTCCACATCCATTCCAACCCTTGTTATTTCCTGTTTTATTGATAACAGACATTCTAACAGGTGTGAGGTGGTATATTATTGTGATTTTGATTTGCAATTATTTTACAGCTAGTGAAATTAAGCATCTTTTCACATATCTGTTGGCCATTTGTATGTCTTCTTGGGAAAAGTATCTATTTTCATTTTATTTAGAATATTACTAAAAACATTTTTCCAACTTCTTTATTTTATTAAAACATTATATAGAGAATATGGGGTGTAAATATGCTTTTTTCCCTTATTAAGTTCTATAAAGTTCAGATATTAAGAACCAGAAGCTATTCCATAGGCAAACTTAACACAAATAATCTAAGTGATATGCCTCTAGTGATGTTTACAAGTAGAGTACAACTTGGATCATTATATATAATTACTTAGAAATGTTTCAACATTAACTACAGTTAATATTTTTTTTCATTTTATGATTGCACAATTTATTAAGGAATCAGTAGATATGCAGAATATATATGCTATGTTATTCTAATTTAGATAAATATTTTTACATCAACCAATGTCTTACTTCTAAAACTACTTTAAAAATCACTATTGGGTGACCGGTGAAAGAATATGAATGTTTTAAAATTTTTCATATAAACTTCACTTATAGCCTGCGAGGCATTTTTCTTTTAGTCCATTTTCTCCACATTTAAAGTGTGCGTAGCCAAAGCGTTGGTACAGTCATTATACTTAAATGTGACAGATTAAACATGCACATGTTTCTCTGCTCCCTCCATGAATTCCCAACAAAAGGACAGCAGAGAAATTAAGTCAGCAAGGACATGAGAATGGAGGAGGAAGGGATGGGAGGCAGATGAAAAATGTCAAAAAAGGTTTAGAAGATAAAAATTGGTGGATAAGGAGCTGCAAATTAATGCGTTAGCCTTTGCAATCAATTAAGTGCTTGGGGCAGGATTAATACCTAACCTGTAGTCTTTCCTCTAGCCTTAGGGATGCCTAAGGATTTGACCCTTAGATAAACCCTCCTGGAAAGACCAAGCAAGGAAAGTATAGGGGCATTCTGTCTCCAAGATAAAGGAAGATGTTGTTGAGTTTGCTTTGTAGCAGACTAAGATTCTGAACCTGGTCATTAAGATTATTTGTTAAATACCCTGTTATTGATGAGTAACCTGAAATTGATAAATAAGCTGTAATTGAGAAGTAATGTGCAACTGATGAGATGTAGTTTCACCAGGGAATGAGAGCTAGTCAAGTACCCCTGAGAGTGATACATGACTAATGAGGTATAAATACACCTCGAGTATAGCTTTCCTGAACCTCATCTCACATGACTGATTTGCATCCAACAGGGAAAGACTAGGACATTTGGAATCTGCCCCTGAGAATCATAAGACATCTGCTAGCTCTTGCTGTGCACCCTCTCCTCCCTGTCCTATACTCTTTTTTAAACTCAGTAAATACTAGATAGACTTCATTGTGTCTTCTGAATTTTATTGGTAATCCCAACCTAAAACCATTGAGATTTAACAAGCAAATTTTATGTTAAAGGCTGAAAGAAGGAAGGGGAAGCAGAGAGGTTAATTTGTGTCACAGACCACCAGAAAGTACAAAAAATCAGAAACACTGCCTTTAGGTGTAATAAAAAGGGAGGTTTGTCTGAAAAACATTTATGGAATCCATGTATCCCCATACTTAAAGACTGTACCACTTTATGCCCTAAAGAAGGCCTACAGGTTTATTTTCTGGAAACAATGCACTTTGTTTATATAAAAACAATGTCTCTCCCCAGAAATCCAGAAAGAAAACTGAGACAGAGAAGTTGAAGAGGCCTTGCAGGCTAGGTCACTAGGAAAATGGAGGGAAGAATGAAGCACCACAGTGAAAACAAAGAGTTTGTGTAGAAACCTACGCTTAATACTGTATTCTAATTTTTCTTCTTACTTCCCGAAATGTAGGTTTCAAGATTACACGAGATTGGACGATAGATAAGCACTTACATTTAATGATATGTGGACTTTCCCCCAACAAAACTAACACATCTCATGAGATCATCTCACTCTGCATGACCCGCCCATGCATACAGAGTTTCTAGAAACTCACTTTAGACCCCGTAAAGTTAGTCAGATGTCAAGGAAACAGGGGTAGGACCTAACAAAGGAGAGAGAAGAAGGAAATCTTCAGGTTGATGGGGAGGGATATTGAAAGGAGTTTTTAGGGATTAAAAAAAAAAAAAAAAAGCAGGTTTAGGGAGTTTTAGGAATTAGGGGGGGTCCCTGGGAGAGAACCACAGGGTTGCAAAGCTGGGAGCTGCCAAAGGTATAAATTTACAGAATGAGGAGGAAGGCCACAGGGAATAGAAAAACAAAAGGGAGAAAAAGAGGGGACCCCACGTGGAGTTTGAGCTCTGAAGCTGCTATAGTGACCAATCAGAGGGGATATCAGGACACAAAGAACTGCAGCCTTTATAAACCTTAAGAAAGAGGGACTTGGTGGGTCTCTCTCCCCCTCCCCACGTGGGATTGTTTCTCAATAAACTTCCACCATTTCCTGTACCACCTTTCGTTCGTGACTTCATTCTTCGAATCCATCTGGACAAGAACCCAGGAAATCACCTTTGCATCCTGCCCAGAGGTAAAACCACAGGTTCCGGTTTAATTTCCATGGTTCCATATGCTGAGCTGAATGCTCTGCATCTGGCCTAGGGAACAATCGGTACCCATTGGAGGAGGAGAAGAGAAGAAAGAAACTAAGGAGAAAAGATTTCAAGGAAAACAAAAAAGCCTCTCTTTCCCGACCTGGTGGAGCAGGAGGTGCCATGATGGGAGCTGAGATCTGGCACCACGATGACTGAAAGTGTCTGCCAAGGAGCCCAAGAGCCAAGACATCTACCCAAGGCCCTTGGTCAAGCTGTACAGGTTTCCAGTCAGACAAACCAACTCCACCAACTGGTGCTGAGAGGCTGCTCATAAGTGGCACCAACCAGTCACCTCTGTCCTTTTCCTGGATGATCTGGAAGAGGAAGCTTCCTGGCTGGGAGGGAAAAACCGCTATGGCTGTGGTACTATAACCCATGAGGTGCATGTCCAGGAGGTGCCCAACCTGAAGGTACAGTATGTGAACTTCGTGTGAGCCTCATCCTCAAGACCGGGGGCAAGATCCTCACCTTCAACCAGTGGCTGTGGCACCCATTCTCCTGCTTTCTGGTCCTCGCAAGGGCCAAGAGGTATAAAGGCATTTCAGCAAGGCCCCAGGATGCCCTCACAGCCACACCAAACCCTGCCTACCTTCTAAGGGCTGGAAGTTCAAGTGCAAAATTGGCAAACTGGCCAGCTGTGGCTACAAAACTAACCCCAGCTCCTATCTTCTTATTTAAAAGACTATAGGCCCAGTGCACGAAATTTGTGCACAGGGGGTGTGTGTCCCTAAGCCCAGCCTGCACCCTCTCACAATCCAGGACTGCTGGCTTCCGACTGCTCGCCTGCCTGCCTTCCTGATTGCACCTAACTGCTTCTGCCTGCCAGGCTGATCACCCCCTAACTGCTCCCCTGCCAGCCCTATTGCCCCTAACTGCCCTCCCCTGCTGGCCTGGTCACCCCTAACTGCCCTCCCCTGCCAGCCTCATTGCCCCTAACTGCTCTCTCCTGCTGGTCTGGTGGCCCCCCGCAACTGCCCTCCCCTGCAGGCCTGGTTCCCCCAAACTTCCCTCCCCTGCAGGCCTGGTCACCCCTAACTGCCCTGTACTACAGGCCTGGTATCCCCCAACTACCCTTCCCTGCAGGCTTGATCACCCCCAACTGCCCTCCCTTGCAGGCCTGGTCCCTCCCAACTGCCCTCCCTTGCTGGCCTGATCACCCACAACTGCCCTCTCTTGGAGGCCTGGTCCCTCCCAACTTCCCTTCCCTGCTGGCCATCTGTGGCTGCCATCTTATGTCCACATGGGGGCAGCCATCTTGTGTGTTGGAGTGACAGTCAATTTGCATATTACTCTTTTATTAGATAGGACTAGAACCCCAGTGCATGAAATTCGTGCATGGGTAGGGTCCCTAGGCCTGTTCAGCGATCAGGGCTGATCTGTGAGGTGACCAGCTGGGTGATTGGGGCTCCTGCTTGCATCCACCTTGGCCTGGCACTGCCCGCTCGCCAGACCCGCCCCCCTCCACCACTGCTGGTCAGGGCCTGTGGGCTGGGGGCTGCTCCTCCATTGAGCGTCTGCCCCCTGGTGATCAATGCACATCATAGTGACCAGTCATTCTGCTGGTCGGTCCACCATTCAGTCGATTTGCATATTAGGGTTTTATATAGATAGATTTTGGATTTTGGAGGGGAAAAAAGGTGCAGATAATTTACCTGCTATACTTAGTGATATTAGAATAAACGTTTTAGTTGAGCGACTGGAGATAAATTAGTGATAATAAAAAAGAAAAGCCAACAATGTAATTAATTAATTATTAACTTGAGACAAAACACAAAGTTAATAAAAAGTAAATTTCATCTGCAATATTAATTTAGTTGTATGAGAAGACAATAATATTGACTTAATTAAAACTGTAATATAGCTATAGTGGAAGGCCAAGAGATGGGTATTTAATATTTGTGGAGAGGGAAATGGAATTTAATCCTCATATTCTATAGCAGAAAGACCATAAATAAAGCTATGACATTGTTAAGGAATATAGAAGTAAATACAACAGAAATAGCTAAATAAGTTAAAAATGGTTGTTTCTAAGAGGGGGCATGGAGATGGGAGGAGTGCAGAGTGAGAAAAGGATTACCTTTTTAGGTTAGATACCACATAGTGTGAAAAAATATATTCACTTGCTAAACTAATAAAAATTAATAAACCTAAAAAATGAATATTTCCTCTAATTCTTCCTTCAGAGATCACACTGTTTTACCATTTGCATAAATTCTGTGCCTACATCTCAGTGCAGTTTGTCAGTTGCTGTTCCTTCACCAGTTTTGAAACAGTTTCCTTCTGTGAAGTTAATTAGTAAACACACTGTTGGAGAAGGTAATTGGGAAGGTGTGACCTCTGGTGGACCCACCAGCTGGACTCGGGCAACCGGAATCAGAGGCTCCTCACCCCTCCCGGGTCCTTGGAGTGCACCTGCTGCCTACTATTCCCACACCAGCAGCCGTTTCAAGGACGCAGCTCTGAGAGTGCAATGTGTTAATGAAACCATCTGGGTGGTGTAAGGGACTGAGCCCCGTTAAGGCCTCTATATAAACTCTTAAGACTCTGGCAAGTGGGTGTGGAGATTTCATTTTAAGGTCCACCAAGACAAGCCTTATATGTAAGTTCCCTTGCTTATGAAACCTGCCACCTAGCACTCTGTGTGCTCTGCCTCCTTCATTCATTTCTCCTTGCCCTTGGTGCACAGGGTCCAGTATTTGAAGCATCACAAACTTCACAACTTTGTTATAAGGGTCTAATAAAATAATACATATAAGACATAGGGTGGAGTGCCTAGAATGCCTCCATTAATTCTGTCTTCACAAAGATGTTAGGTTTATTGTGATCATAAAACTTCTACAATACTAGAGGTCTGGTGCATGAAAATTCGTGCACTTGGGGAGGGGGGTTCCCTCAGCCCAGCCTGTGCCCTCTTGTAGACTAGGAGCTCTTGGGGGGATGTCTGACTCCCTGTGGTGGGCCTAAGCCACAGTCTGGCCTCCCTCTGCGGGAGGCAACCCACGGCTGACTGGGGGACAGCACCAGCCAGTGGGCAGCCAGCCCTGTTCCCCGATTGCCCTTCCACCACCACCAGTCACCGCCACCCCTAATCGCCATCCCCTCCCTCTGCCCGCTGGCACCCACCTTGGCTGGCCTGGTGCCTCCCGCTTGCTGGCCCTGTCCCCCACTGACCAGTCATTCTGCTGTTTGGTCAATTTGCATATTAGGCTTTTATCATATAGGATACTGACTTACTCTTTGCTTTTATTTAAATATATAAGATGCACATTTTCTCTGTCAGTATAGCTATTGATCAAGTTTTTCCAATCTTCACTATTGGTATTTTGGGTATGATAATTCTTTGTTATTAGGGACTGTCCAGGGCATTGCCAGATATCTCCACACATCCTGGGCTTCACCCACTGGATACCAGCAGCAGGGCCTTCATTCCCCAACTTCAACAACCAATAATGTCTCCAAGACATTACCAAGGTCCTCTGGGCTGGGAAGGAGGAGGCAAAAATTGCTGCTTGTTGAGATACACTGATAAATATCTACTAATTTTTCCCAATGGCTGTACTGTCTTTCCACAGAGGTACCAAGATGTATTTAACTATTCCTTGATCATTGAATATTTGATTTCTTTCTTATTTTTAACATTTTAAAATGCTAAATGAATATTTTGGTTTAAAATTTATAATCAGAATGCTGTGATAAATATTATTGTACACAAATATTTAGCTGTGTCTCATATAATATCCTGGAATAAGGCAATAGGGCATACATAAATAGGACATTTAAATTATAAAGTTATAGTTATTTTTAAATGTGTATATATATGTGTATATTCATATATACATGATATATTCATATATATATATATATATTTATATATATATATTTATATATATATAAAATTTCAGTATCCCTAAAATCACTAGGATTTTTTATACTAAAAACTTATCTAAATAAAAATAAAACCCCTTGCCATTATTGCCAAGGTCTCAAACTTGGGAGCAAGAACTTTACTGGGGAAGATGCTGTCTGCTGATTTTCAGGCATCATAACTAAACCATAAAAATCCTCTTGAGAGCATTTTTCTCCAAAAAGATAAGTTTAGACTGTAAGTTTCTGAAACAGTAGAAAACTGACAAATGGCTCCATCTTCAAAGAAAAAGGTTCTATGGGGCCATTAAGATATATTTATTATTTATGGGAGGTTCATGTATTAGTTTGGAAACTCAGGCTTCAGAAATGACTTACTTTCTTCTTATAGGCAAATAGATGTGCAGACTAACTTTATAAAAGTAAACTTTTTATGTAGAAAGCATTTTGTGCATAAATTTCTATACGAAGAAGAAACACATACACAGAGTACACAAATTACCAGTAAGGGGACTCCACCCCCTCTTTTTCATTCTGGGAAAACAGATAAGAAGATAAAAAGTTATTCCATCTTGTTAATTATTTCCATGCAGACTGTTTTTCAAGTAGCATTACTATTCCTTTGCTGGTATTTTTGTGTGTGTTTTTTCCAATGTGGATTAGTTCAATCCAGCTTTGACTTTGTTTGCAACTTCCTGATAAGACTCTGGAGAAGGCTAGAAAAAATAAAAGCATCTCAAATTATACTAGCCCCAGACTTCAGGCCCTTCATACCCAAATGCTCTATGTTTTCCCAAAACAATCTTATCTTCTGTGTTCTTTCACCTTTTATTTTGCTCTATTAACCACTGCAGGAGAAGATGTCCTGTAGGATGTTCTGCAAGGTGAAGCTCTCCCTCCTTGCTACCCGGATGCAATTCTCCTGCTGCCAAGCTGGTTATAACATTCAGGGCAGGTTGACCTTCTCCAATGGCAGTTCCCAGAAAGTCAGATACCAACACACATGCAGACTTACCCAGCACCACTTCTGGACATGCCCTTGCAGGTAACGTAACAAAGCTGGAGAGGTGGGTTCTATGAGCTCTCTGTGATGGACCTCTGTATCTTTCTTAATGTGTGTGCTTCCATCTCACAGTTCTTCAAAAGCCTATTTTCTCTGTTCTTCATTGCCATAATTAATATGACACTGGATCACATGAGCAAATGCAATGTCTCATTTTTCCTCGAATCAACTGCTGCAAATCGCTCATCAACTTCACTCTTTTTCTTTGTCACAGTCTTTTCTTAAGATCCCCCAAATCTGCTTTGCCTGAGCAACAGTGTCATAGGTGGTTTTATCACTGAGTTGTCTGCTTTGCTTCAGTTCTTTTTGAAATCATCCCATTTCTGTTTCTTGGGTGCTAATCCATCACTTTTACAGTCTGTCTGAAATGTTCTCTTCCTGTTGACTTTATTTGCCTGCTGGGATTTGTTCTTTGATATTTTATCCCCTTGTTGCGTATTCCTGAACTGTGTCACACCTGTTTTGCCTGGTTGTATGGCACTTTTCTCCAAAATCGTAGATGTGATTTTTAGGTCCACCCCCCTTTAACAACATTTCTCGGGAACGTCTTTGAATCATTGTTTGTGAAATCTGTTCTTTTCTTGTGATGTCTTTATACCTTTTCCTGTGATTTTTTTCTTCTTCCCTGAGTTCCATCAGAGCAACTCAGCACACTTGTGGCCCAGATAGATGCAGCTCCTGTTGCCACTTCCTCTTTAAGTTAAATTTTTGAGGTGTTTTATTTATAGGAGCTGATGAACTATGTGTTACTATCAGCTTGCTTATTACAGATGCACAGTTAAGAAAATTTTAAAATAAAACCTATCCTCCTCAGACTATTCCAAAAGATTCAAGAGGAAGGCACATTTCCAAGCTCTTTTTGAATCCAGCATTACCCTAATCCCAAAACCAGATAAAGACACCACAAAAAAAGAGAACTTCAGGCCAATATCCTTGATAAACATAGATGCTAAACCCTCAACAAAATTCTAGCAAATCGGATTCAGCATTACATTAGAAAGATCATACACCACGACTAAGTGGGATCTATTCTGGGGATGCAAGGATGGTACAATATACACAAATCAATAATCGTGATACATCACATAAACAAATTGAGAGACAAAAATCACATAATCATATCAATTGATGCAGAAAAAGCATTCGACAAAACCCAACACCCTTTCTTGATAAAAACTCTCAGCAAAGTGGGAATAGAGGGTTCATAATTCAACATAATAAAAGCCTTATATTACAAACCTACAGCCAACATCATACTCAATGGGCAAAAACTAAACTCATTTCCGCTAAGAACAGCAACAAGACAGGGATGCCCACTCTCACTACTCCTGTTCAATATAGTACTGGAAGTGCTAACCATAGCACTTATCAGCTTGCTTATTCCAGATGCACAGAAGAAGAAATAAAAGGCATCCAAATTGGAAAAGAAGAAGTAAAACTGTCATTATTCTCAGATGACATGATATTGTACATAGAAAACCCCAAAGACTCCATCAAAAAACTACTAGACCTAATAAATGAATTTGGCAATGTAGCAGAATACAAAATTAACACCCAGAAGTCTATGGCCATTTTATACACCAATAATGAACTCACAGAAAGATAAATGAAATAAACAATTTCATTTACCACTGCACCAAAAAATTTAAGATACTTTAGAATAAACTTAACTAAGGAGGTAAAAGACCTGTACTCAGAAAACTACAGGGCATTGAAAAAAGAGATAGAGGAAGACATAAACAAATGGAAGAACATACCATGTTCATGAATTGGTAGAATCAATATCATTAAAATGTCCATACTACCTAAAGCAATCTACAGATTCAATGCAATCCCCATTAAAATACCAACAGCATATTTGAAAGATCTAGAACAACTCTCCAAAAATTCATCTGTCATAAAAAAAGACCCTGAATAGCCATAGCAATCCTGAGAAAGAAGAACAAAGTTGGAGGGATCACAATACCAGATATCAAGCTATATTACCAAGCCACGGTTCTCAAAACTGCCTGGTACTGACATAAGAACAGACATATAGACCAATGGAACAGAACAGAGAGCCCAGAAATCGACACAAGCCATTATGCTCAATTATTATTTGACAAAGGAGACAAGAGCATACAATGGAGTCAAGACAGTCTCTCTTCAATAAATGGTGCTGGGAAAATTGTTCAGATACCTACAAAAAAATGAAACTAGACCACCAATTTACACCATACACAAAAACAAACTCAAAATGGCTCAAGGACTTAAATGTAAGATGGAAAACCATAAAAATCCTACAAGACTCCATAGGCAGCAAAATAGCAGACATATGTCGTAGCAATATCTTTACAAACATAGCTCCTAGGGCAATGGAGACTAAGGAGAAAATAAAGAAATGGGACTACATCAAAATAAAAAGCTTCTGCACAGCAAAAGAAACCATCAACAAAACAACAAGAAAGCCCACTGCATGGGAGAACATATTTGCCAATGATATTTCAGATAAGGGTTTAATCTCAAAAATTTACAGAGAACTTATACAACTTAATAAAAGGATGATAAACAATCCAATAAAAAAATGGGCAAAGGATCTAAATAGACAAAGAGGACATACAGAAGGCCCAGAGACATATGAAAACATGCTCAAAGTCACTAATCACCTGAGAGATGCAAATCAAAACAACAATAAGATATCATCTCACACCTGTCAGAATGGCTATCATCAACAAGTCAACAAATGACAAGTGCTGGTGAGGATGTGGAGAAAAAGGGACCCTCATGCACTGCTGGTGGGAATGCAGACTGGTGCTGCCACTGTGGAAGACAGTATGGAGTTTCCTCAAAAAGTTAAAAATGGAACTCACATTTGACCCAGTAATCCCACTGCTAGAAATATATGCCAAGAAACCAGAAACACCAATCAGAAAGGATATATGCACCCCTATGTTCATAGAAGCACAATTTACAATAGCTAAGATTTGGAAACAGGCTAAGTGCCCATCAGCAGATGAGTGGATTAAAAAATTATGGTACATCTACACAATGGGATACTATCTTATCTAATAAAAGAGTGATAAGCAAATTAACCATCACTCCGCTACACCCACAAGCCACGTCCACCAGCCAATCAGGAGCAAGTATGCAAATTAACCCAACCAAGATGGCTGAGGCCACAGAGCGAGAAGGAGGCTTTGGTTTCCCTGTTAATGGAGGAAGCCAAGCTTTCCGCAAACCCTGGCAGGCCCAGGCATCCACTCAAGGCTACAAAGTTTCAATTATAGAAGATAAATAAATCCCAGATACCAGGGCCTCTGCTTGGGTTGTCGGGGGGTGTGGCTGGCCTGGCCCAGGCCACCCCACACCCCCAGGGAACCCCTACCCTGATCTGGGACACCCTTCAGGGCAAACCATCCAGCCCCCACCCGTGCACCAGGCCTCTATCCTATCTAATAAAAGAGTAATATGCAAATTGACCATCACTAACACACAAGATGGCTTCCTCCATGTGGTCAAAGATGGCTGCCCCCATGTGGACACAAGATGGACACCACAAGATGGTCAGCAGGGGAGGGCAGTTGGGAGAGACCAGGCCTGCAAGGGAGGGCAGTTGTGGGTGATCAGATCAGCAAGGGAGGGCTGTTGGGAGGGACCAGGCCTGCAAGGGAGGGCAGTTGGGGGTGACCAGGCTGGCAGAGGAGGGAAGCTGGAGGCGACCGGGCCTGCAGGGAAGGGCAGTTGTGGGGGGGGGACCCAGGCCTGCAGGGGAGGGCAGTTAGGGGCAAACAGGCTGGCAGGGGAGCAGTTAGGCATCAATCAGACTGCTAAGGGAGTGGTTAGGGGGTGATCAGGCTGGCAGGCAGAAACAGTTAGGGGCAATTAAGAAGGCTGGCAGGGGCACGTTTGGGAGCCAGCAGTCCTGAATTGTGAAATGGATAGCCTACCGGGATTGAGCCTAAATGGGCAGTCGGACATCCCTTGAGGGGTCCCAGATTGGAGAGGGTGTAGGCTGGGCTGAGGGACACACCACCCCGTGCATGAATTTCATTCATCGGGCCTCTAGTGCTGCTATAAAAAAGAATGAATTTTTACCATTTGCAACAGCATGGATGGGACCGGAGAGCATTAATTATGCTAAGTGAAATAAGCCAGTCGGAGAAAGAGAAATATCACATGATCTCACTCATATGTGGGATATAATGATCAACATAATTTGATGAACAAGAATAGATCCAGAGACAAATGGCAGGAGAGGGGAGGGGGTTAGAGAGCAACCAAAGGACTTGTAAGCATGCATATTAGTATTACCAATGGACACAGACACTGGGGCAATGGGGGCTTGCCCAGGGTGGGAATGGCCTGTGGGGAGGGGTTGATTGGGGAAAAAGGAGACATATGTAAAACTTTATACAATAAAAAAAAAAAGAAACTTAAAAAAAACAACCTAATTAATATAAATAAAGGAATATAATAATTCAGAAAGGGCCCAGAGAGGAAATACCAATGGAAGCATTTCTTCTCTATTGCTTTGGCAATCAGGAAGTACAGATATTTCCTTCCTGTTAGAATAAAGCTGTCCAGATGCACAGAGCCACAAAAACCAACACAACATGTTAATGAGATTGAGAGGTACTGGTAAGATGTCTAGCTCCTGAATATTTTATGACCTGTCACCATTCAGAGGGTGTCAGGATTTACCCTCCATATAGTTCAGTCTTCAAAGACATGATAAAAGCATACAAACAAACCTCTGGCACTTGATGGAATAATTGTCAGCCACAATGTCCCAGGGACCCTTAATGTTTTAAAGGTCCATAAGGAAAACTGTAGTTGGAGCCAGCTGTATATGTATGTTTATTTGTTTTTCCAATTTTTTCTGTTTGTGAACTGTGATTTCACACATGTCCAAATGTCTCCTTTCAATCTTCTCAAAATTATCTTCATGTAGCTCTGCATATCATTGACTTAGCCCATAGTTAGTTACCACCTTGCATAAGTGAAAAAGTCTCTTAATAGTCCAATGTCTCATACAGGAGTGATAATATTTTTTTCTTTAATCAAATGCTTTTATTACAAAAATAAATTATTCTTTGTATAATCTTTGAGGACATAGATCATGAAAATACAAACAAACAAACCAAACCCACAAAACAAAACATATTTTCATCCCTAAGAAACTATAATTTTTCTTCTTGGTATATCCTCCCAGAATTTTTTTATGTTTATATATGACTATGTTTTGTTTTGTTTTTTTTTTTGCAAAATGAGATTATACTCTATGTGCTGATTTATAACGTGCTTTCTTCAGTTAATGATCTCCATTATTCCATGGCAATATATTTTTTCTTATATTACACTCAGTTCTGCAATCAAATTTCCTCAAACTCCCTAAAATATCCTTTACAGCTGGTTTCTTCTAAAGAGAATCTATTCCAGAAACACATATTCCATTAGTATTTGTGTTCTCTCAACTCCTTTTTCCCTATCAGGTCACTTTTAATGACACTCATTTTAAAAAAAAAATTTTTATTGTTTAAAGTATTACAAATAGTAGTATATATGTCTCCTCTTTTTTTTTTTTTTTTTTCCAATTGACCTTACCCCAGCTTCCCCTACCTCCTGGTACATGCCCTCCCGCCCTCCCAGTGAATGACACTCATTTTTTTACAAGACCTGGTCTGATGTCCTACTGAAGGTCAATCCTTCTGCATTTGTGTGCTGCTTCCTCATGGTATCATGTAAGTTAAACAGCTTTTATGGATCCTGAAATCTGAAAGCTAGATCTAAAGGCTAGAGAATTTAAGTAAGTTTTCTAAAATACATTCTAAGTGATGTTGTTTACTTTATATCGCATCTCATCAAGAAACATGTATTACCTGGTTTGTACCACCATTTATACCAATGATACTGCTTGGTCAGAATGATAACAGACGGAGCCCTCAATTGTCCCCAAACATTCCCACCCTTGCAACTAGAAGCTAAAATGTGGTATAGGTGCTCAGGTGCCCTCCCAGGAGGCCCTCCACACAACGAAAAGGGTTAAATCCTTACATGTCCTTTTTAAATTGCTGCCAGACATTCCAAGAATTAGTTTGTACGTTTGCTTGGGATAATTATATATTATGCTGTAGTAATTCTAAAGTATCAAGAGATGTGTTAAGTTTGTCTCCAAGCACCAAACAGATGACTTTTTTTTTTTATTATTCCCAAGGGTGCGAGGAACTATTATAAGTATTGGGGGTGATCCAAATCTGGGGATAAATTTTAATGATAGTGTAGAATAATATCATGCAAGGATATTCTTTGTTCTCATCCATGGGAATTCCCTTTCAAACTGGCTGTCCATTTCTTTTTATGTAGACAAGGTCTTAGTTACATTTTTTGGACCTCTACCGGGGGCACGTAGTGATAGTAGTGACACCCTTTCTTTGGTATCCACACAAGCCAGAAACCTCTCTTTAATTGTATACACAAAGGGGCATTGTTTTGATTTTGTGTCCTACAAAAGGGAAGCTGGGTGGAGACCCCTGTGTATTTATACTTTCTTGCCCCACCCATGGACCTCCTATATGTCCAGGGTGTTTGGTATTATTGGTAACTACATTAGTCAGGGGATCAGCCCACGTAAGGGGTCTTACTCATGAAGGGTCAGAAACATAAGATCAAAATACTTACCCTCTTGTCCCAGGTAAAATTACCGTACATCTGATGATTGCTAGCGTGGCTAGAAAGGCGTTCTCAGGCATTCTTGGTTTCTGGTTATCTCACAATTTCTTCCCTGAGGTTTGACGTTCTGATTGATGTTTCTCTGTTTCTGGATCTATTTTCTCCCCATCAATTTATGTTGTTCATTATATTCCACAAATGAGTGAGATCATGTGATATTTATCTTTCTCTGCCTGGCTTATTTCACTAAGCATAATGTTCTCCATCTCCATCCATATTGTTGTAAATGGTAAGAACTCCTTCTTTTTTACCACAGCGTAGTATTCCATTGTGTAGATGTACCACAGTTTTTTAATCCATTCATCTGCTGATGGGCACTTAGGCTGTTTCCAAATCTTAGCTATGGTGAATTGTGCTGCTATGAACATAGGGGTGCATATATCCTTTCTGATTGGTGTTTCCAGTTTCTTGGGATATATTCCTAGAAGTGGGATCACTGGGTCAAATGGGAGTTCTATTTTTAGTTTTTTAAGGAAACTCCAAACTGTTCTCCACAGTGGCTGCACCAGTCTGCATTCCCACCAACAGTGCACAAGGGTTCCTTTTTCTCCACATCCTCTCCAGCACTTGTCATTTGTTGACTTGTTGATAATGGCCATTCTGACAGGTGTGAGGTGGTACCGCATTGTTGTTTTAATTTGCATCTCTCTAATGATTAGTGATTTAGAGCAGGTTTTCATATGTCTCTTGGCCTTCCTTCTGTCTTCTTTCGAAAAGTGTCTATTTAGATCAGTTGCCCATTTTTTGATTGGGTTGTTTATCTTCTTTTTGTTAAGCTGCATGAGTTCCCTGTAAATGTTGGAGATTAAACCCTTATCATTGATATCATTGGCAAATATGTTCTCCCATGTAGTGGGCTTTCTTGTTGTTTTATTGATGGTTTCCTTTGCTGTGAAAAAGCTTTTTATTTTGATGTAGTCCCATTTGTTTATTTTCTCTTTAGCTTCCATTGCCCTAGGAGCAGTATCAGCGAAGAAGTTCTTTTGGCATATGTCAGAGATTTTTCTGCCTGTAGATTCCTCTAGTATTTTTATGGTTTCCTGTCTTATGTTTAAGTCCTTGATCCATTTTGAGTTTATTTTTGTGTATGGTGTAAGTTGGTGGTCTAGTTTCAGTTTTTTGCATGTATCTGTCCAATTTTCCCAACACCATTTGTTGAAGAGACTGTCTTGACTCCATTGTATGTTCATGCCTCCTTTGTCAAATATTAATTGAGAATAGTGATTTGGATCTATTTCTGGGTTCTCTATTCTATTCCATTGATCTATATGTCTGTTCTTGTGCCAATACCAGGCAGTTTTGAGATCTGTGGCTTTGTAATATAGCTTGAAATCTGGTATGGAGATCCCACCTACTTTGTTCTTCTTTCTCAGGATTGCTGTGGCTATTCGGGGTCTTTTTTTATTCCAGATGAATTTTTGGAAAGTTCGTTCTAGGTCTGTGAAGTACGCCGTTGGTATTTTCATGGGAAGTGCATTGAAATTATAGATTGCTTTGGGTAGTATGGACATTTTGATGATGTTGATTCTACCAATCCATGAACATGGTATGTTCTTCCATCTGTTTATGTCTTCTTCTATCTCTTTTTTCAGTGTTGTGTAGTTTTCTGCGTATAGGTCTTTTACCTCCTTAGTTAAGTTTATTCCTAGGTATCTTAATTTTTTTGGTGTGATGGTAAATGGGATTGCTTTTTTAGTCTCTCTTTCTGTAAGTTCATTATTGGTGTATAGAAATGCCATAGATTTCTTAGCATTTATTTTGTATCCTGCTACTCTGCCGAATTCATTTATTAAGTCTAGTAATTTTTTGATGGAGTCTTTAGGGTTTTCTATGTACAGTATCATGTCATCTGCAAATAAGGAGAGTTTTACTTCTTCTTTTCCAATTTGGATGCCTTTTATTTCTTCTTCTTGTCTGATTGCAATGGCTAGTATTTCCAACACTATGTTGAACAGAAGTGGTGAGAGTGGGCATCCCTGTCTTGTTCCTGTTCTTAGGGGAAATGGTTTTAGTTTTTGCCCATTGAGTATGATGTTGGCTGTGGGTTTGTCATATATGGCTTTTATTATGTTGAGGTATGATCCTTCTATTCCCACCTTGCTGAGAGTTTTTATCAAGAAAGGGTGTTGGATTTTGTCAAATGCTTTTTCTGCATCAATTGATATGACTATATGGTTTTTATCTCTCAATTTGTTTATGTGATGTATCACGTTTATTGATTTGCGAATATTGTACCATCCTTGCATCCCAGGGATAAATCCTACTTGGTCGTGGTGTATGATCTTTCTGATGTATTGCTGGATTCTATTTGCTAGAATTTTGTTGAGGATTTTGGCATCTATGTTCATGAGGGATATTGGCCTGTAATTCTCCTTCATTGTGTTATCTTTACCTGGTTTTGGTATTAGGGTGATGCTGGCTTCATAGAAGGAGCTTGGAAGTGTTCCTTCTTCTTGAATTTTCTGGAATAGTCTGAGGAGGATAGGTTTTAGCTCTTCCTTAAATGTTTTATAAAACTCCCCTGTGAAGCTGTCTGGCCCCGGGCTTTTGTTTGCTGGAAGCTTTTTGATAACTTCTTCAATTTCTTCCATAGTTATCAGCCTATTGAGATTTTTAGTCTCTTCCTGAGTAAGTTTTGGAAGGTTGTGTTTTTCTAGGAATGTGTCCATTTCCTCCAGGTTGTCTAGTTTGTTGGAATAGAGTGGTTCATAGTATTTTTTGACAATCCTTTGTATTTCTGTGGGGTCTGTTGTTATTTCACCTCTTTCATTTCTGATTTTGTTTATTTGGGTCCTCTCTATTTGTTTCTTGGTGAGCCTGGCTAGAGGTTCATCAATCTTGTTTATCCTTTCAAAGAACCAGCTCTTGGTTTTATTGATCTTGTGTATTGTTTTTTTGGTCTCTATGTCATTCATTTCTGCTCTGATCTTTATTATTTCCTTTCTTCTGCTCACTGTGGGCTTTTCTTGTTGCTCCCTTTCTAATTCTTTGAGTTGTTGAGATAGATGATCTATTAACATTTTTTCTTGTTTTTTGAGGTAGGCCTGTAGAGCTATACATTTGCCTCTCAGGACTGCTTTCATTGTGTCCCATAGGTTTTGCAATGTTGTATTTTTATTGTCATTAGTTTCCAGGATGTTTTTAATTTCTTCTTTGATCTCATTGATAACCCAATCATTGTTTAGTAGCATACTATTCAGTTTCCAAGTGTTTGAATTTTTTGGAATGTTTTTATTGTAGTTTATTTCTAATATTATGCCATTGTGGTCTGAGAAAATGCTTGATATGATTTCAATCTTTTTGAATTTGGGGAGACTTTGCTTGTTACCCAATATGTGGTCTATTTTTGAGAATGTCCCATGTGCACTTGAGAAGAACGTATATTCCCTGGTTTTGGGGTGAAATACTCTGAAGATGTCAATTAGGTCCATCTGATCTAGTGTGTCATTTAGAATTGCTGTTTCTTTGCTGATTTTTTGTCCAGAGGATTTATCCATTGATGTCAGTGGTGTATTAAAGTCCCCTACTATGATTGTATTGATGTTGATCTCTCCCTTGATGTCTTCCAGCAGATTTTTTATGTATTTGGGCGCTCCTGCATTGGGTGCATATACGTTTACCAGAGTTATATCTTCTTGCTGGATTGCTCCCTTTAGTATTATGTAGTGGCCTTCCCTATCTCTTATTAAAGCCTTTACTTTGAGGTCTATTTTATCTGATATAAGTATCGCAACCCCAGCTTTTTTCTCCTTTCCATTTGCCTGAAAAATGTTTTTCCATCCCTTCACTCTCAGTCTGTGTGAGTCTTTTGCTCTAAGGTGGGTAGACAGCAAATATATGGGTCATGTTTTCTTATCCATTCAGCTACCCTATGTCTTTTGATTGGTGCATTTAATCCATTTACGTTTACTGTTATTATTGATAGGTACCTGTTTGTTGACATATTTTTCCTTAGTGTTTGTGTTTCTTCTTGCCTTTCTCTTTCTTCTTTTTACAGCAGCCCCTTTAGCATTTCTTGCATTGCTGGTTTGGTAGTGATGAACTCTCTTAGCCCTTTTTTGTCTGTGAAGCTTCTGATTCCACCTTCAATTTTTTTTTAATATTTTTTTATTGAGGTATTATATGTGTACATATCTTACCATTACCCCCCCACCCCACACCCACACATGCCCTCCCCCCCCAGAGTTTTGCGTCCATTGTTTATGCTTATATGCATGCATACAAGTCCTTCGTTTGATTTCATAACTCCCCCACCTCTCCCTAACTTTCCCCCTGTAATTTGAAAGTCTGTTTGATGCTTTACTGTCTCTGTATCTATCTTTTTGTTCATCACTTTATAATGATCTTTACTATCCCTAAATGAGTGAGATCATGTGGTATTTTTCTTTCATTGACTGGCTTATTTCACTTAGCATAATGTTCTCCAATTCCATCCAGGTTGCTGCAAATGATGAGAATTCCTTCTTTTTTATGGCAGCATAGTATTCCATTGTGTAGATGTACCACAGTTTTTCGATCCAGTCATCTGCTGATGGGCACCTAGGCTGTTTCCAAATCTTAGCTATTGTAAATTGTGCTGCTATGAACATAGTGGTGCATATATCCTATCTGATTGGTGTTTCTAGTTTCTTCGGATATATTCCCAGGAGTGGGATTACTGGGTCAAATGGGAGTTCCATTTTCAGTTTTTTGAGGAAACTCCATACTGTTCTCCACAGTGGCTGCACCAGTCTGCATTCCCACCAGCAGTGCACGAGGGTTCCTTTTTCTCCGCATCCTCGCCAACACTTGTCGTTTGTTGATTTGTTGATGATAGCCATTCTGACAGGTGTGAGATGGTACCGCATTGTTGTTTTGATTTGCATCTCTCGGATAATAAGTGACTTTGAACATGTTTTCATGTGTCTCTTGGCCTTCCTTCTGTCTTCTTTTGAAAATATTCGGTTTAGGTCTGTTGCCCATTTTTTTATTGGATCATTTATCTTCCTCTTATTAAGTTGCATAAGCTGCCTGTAGATGTTGGAGATTAAACCTTTATCAGTGATAGCATTTGCAAATATGTTTTCCCATGCAGTGGGCTTTCTTGTTGTTTTGTTGATAGTTTCTTTTTGCTGTAAAAAAGCTTTTTATTTTGATGTAATCCCATTTGTTTATTTTCTCTTTAGCTTCCATTGCCCTAGGAGCAGTATCAGTGAAGAAGTTCTTTTGGCATATGTCAGAGATTTTTCTGCCTGTAGATTCCTCTAGTATTTTTATGGTTTCCCGTCTTATGTTTAAGTCCTGTATCCATTTTGAGTTTATTTTTGTGTATGGTGTAAGTTGGTGATCTAGTTTCATTTTTTTGCATGTATCTGTCCAGTTTTCCCAACACCATTTATTGAAGAGACTGTCTTGACTCCATTGTATGTTCATGCCTCCTTTGTCAAATATTAATTGAGCATAGTGGTTTGGGTCGATATCTGGAGTCTCTATTCTGTTCCATTGATCAATATGTCTGTTCTTGTGCCAGTACCAGGCTGTTTTGAGAACAGTGGCTTTGTAATACAGCTTGAAATCTGGTATTGAGATCCCACCTACTTTATTCTTCTTTCTCAGGATTGCTGTGGCTATTCGGGGTCTTTTTTTATTCCAGATGAATTTTTGGAGAGTTCTTTCTAGGTCTGTGAAATATGCTGTTGGTATTTTGATGGGAAGTGCATTGAATCTGTAGATTGCTTTGGGTAGTATGGACATTTTAATGATGTTGATTCTACCAATCCATGAACATGGTATGTTCTTCCATCTGTTTACGTCTTCCTCTATCTCTTTTTTCAGTGTCCTGTAGTTTTCTGCGTATAGGTCTTTTACCTCCTTTGTTAAGTTTATTCCTAGGTATCTTAATTTTTTTGGTGCGATGGTAAATGGGATTGCTTTTTTAGTCTCTCTTTCTGTAAGTTCATTATTGGTGTATAGAAAAGCCATAGATTTCTTGGTGTTAATTTTGTATCCCGCTACATTGCCGAATTCATTTATTAGGTCTATTAGTTTTTTGATGGAATCTTTTGGGTTTTTTATGTACAATATCATGTCATCTGCAAATAAGGACAGCTTCACTTCTTCTTTTCCAATTTGGATGCCTCTTATTTCTTCTTCTTGCCTAATTGCGATAGCTAATACTTCCAGTACTATGTCAAACAGGAGTGGTGAGAGTGGGCATCCCTGTCTTGTTCCTGTTCTTAGGGGAAATGGTTTTAGTTTTTGCCCATTGAGTATGATGTTTGCTGTGAGTTTATCATATATAGCTTTTATTATGTTGAGGTATGATCCTTCTATTCCCACCTTGTTGAGAGTTTTTATCAAGAAAGGGTGTTGGATTTTGTCAAATGCTTTTTCTGCATCTATTGATATGACTATGTGATTTTTATCTCTCAGTTTGTTTATGTGATATATCACGTTTATTGATTTGCAGATATTGTACCATCCTTGCATTCCTGAGATAAATCCTACTTGGTCATGGTGTATGATCTTTCTGATGTACTGCTGGAGCCGATTTGCTAGAATTTTGTTGAGGATTTTGGCATCTATGTTCATGAGGGATATTGGCCTGTAATTCTCTTTCATTGAGTTGTCTTTATCTGGTTTTGGTATTAGGGTGATGCTGGCTTCATAGAAGGAGCCTGGGAGTGTTCCTTCCTCTTGAATTTTTTGGAATAGTCTGAGGAGGATAGGTTTTAGTTCTTCCTTGAAAGTTTGGTAAAACTCTCCTGTGAAGCCATCTGGCCCCGGGCTTTTGTTTGCCGGAAGCTTTTTGATGACTGCTTCAATTTCTTCCATAGTTACTGGCATGTTGAGCTGCTTAGATTCTTCCTGATTGAGTTTTGGAAGGTTGTATTTTTCTAGGAATATGTCGATTTCCTCTAGGTTGTCCAGTTTGTTGGAATAGAGTTGTTCGTAGTATTTTGTAACAATCCTTTGTATTTCGTCGGGGTCTGTTGTTATTTCACCTCTTTCATTTCTGATTTTGTTTATTTGAGTCCTCTCTCTTTGCTTCTTGGTGAGCCTGGCTAGAGGTTCATCAATCTTGTTTATCCTTTCAAAGAACCAGCTCTTGGTTTTGTTGATCTTTTGTATTGTTTCTTTGGTCTCTATGTCGTTTATCTCCGCTCTGATCTTTATTATTTCTTTCCTTCTGCTTACACTGGGATTATCTTGTTGCTCTCTCTCTAACTCTTTGAGTTGTTGGGTTAGGTAATTTATTACCATTGTTTCTTGTTTTTTGCAGTAGGCTTGTAGAGCTATGAACTTCCCTCTCAGGACTGCTTTCACTGTGTCCCATAGATTTTGGATTGTTGTGTTTTCATTGTCATTTGTTGCCATGATGTTTTTTATTTCTTCCTTGATGTCTTTGGTAACCCAGTCATGGTTTAATAGCATGCTGTTTAGTCTCCAAGTGTTTGATTTCTTTGGGTTGTTTTTATTGTAGTTGATTTCCAGTTTTATGCCACTGTGATCTGAGAAGATACTTGATATGATTTATATCTTCTTGAATTTGGAGAGACTCTGCCTATGTCCTAACATATGGTCTATCTTTGAAAATGACCCATGTGCACTTGAGAAGAATGTATATTCTGTGGCTTTGGGGTGAAATGTTCTGAAGATGTCGATGAATTCTATCTGTTCTAGTGAGTCATTTAGGATTGATGTTTCTTTGCTGATTTTTTGTTTAGAGGATTTGTCCAATGGTGATAGTGGGGTATTGAAGTCTCCTACTATGATTGTATTGCTGTCAATCTCTCCTTTGATATCTTCCAGGAGTTTTTTAATGTATCTTGCTGCTCCTGTATTGGGTGCATATATGTTTACCAGAGTTATTTCTTCTTGTTGGATTTCTCCCTTTAGTATTATGAAGTGGCCTTCATTATCTCTAGTTATGTCCTTCACTTTGAGATCTAATTTGTCAGATATAAGTATTGCTACCCCAGCTTTTTTTTCATTTCCATTCGCCTGGAAAACCTTTTTCCATCCCTTTACTCTCAGTCTGTGTGCATCCTTTTTTTTGAGGTGGGTTTCCTGTAGACAGCAGATATCTGGGTTTTGTTTTCTTATCCAGTCTGTTACCCTGTGTCTTTTGATTGGGGCATTCAATCCATTTACATTTAAAGTTATTATTGATAGGTACTTATTTGACGCCATTTTTATTCTATATCCCTGTGTTCCTTCTTTGCTTCCTATTTCTTTCTCTTTTTTTTTTTACAGCAGACCCTTTAGCATTTCTTTCATTGCTGGTTTGGTGGTGATAAACTCCCTTAGTCCTTTTTTGTCTGTGAAGCTCCTGATTTCACCTTCAATTTTGATTGATAGCCTTGCTGGGTACAGTATTCTTGGATTTAGACCCTTCCTTTGCATGACTTGGTATATTTCATTCCATTCCCTTCTGGCCTGATGAGTTTCTGTTGAGAAATCAGTTGCTAGTCTGATGGGGGTTCCTTTGTATGTAACTGTCTGTCTCTCTCTGGCCGCTTTTAAGATTCTTACTTTGTCGTTGGTGTTTGCCAACTTAATTATATTGTGCCTTGGCGTCGGTCTTTTGGGGTTCATTTTGCTTGGAACTCTGTGAGCTTCTTGGATTTGTGTGGGTTTTTTCTTCCCTATATCAGGGAAGTTTTCTGTTATTATTTCTTCAAACAGGTTTTCTATTCCTTGCTCAGTTTCCTTTCCTTCTGGCACCCCTATTATCCTGATGTTGTTTTGTTTTGTGTTGTCCCGAAGTTCCCTTAGGCTCTCCTCCATCTTTCTAATTTTTGTTTCTAGAAGCTGTTGAAATTGGGTATTTTTTTCCATCTTGTCTTCTAGCTCACTGATGCGGTCCTCTGCTTCGTCTAGATGCTTTCTATTGAGTTCTTTACAGCAGCGATGTCATTTTTCATTTCTTCTTGGTTCTTCTTCATTTCTTCTTGGTTCTTACTCATATTGTCGAATTTGTCTTCCATCCTTTTCAGCCACTTTATGACCATTTCTCTGAATTCTTTCTCTGATAGGTTGTTTGCCTCTAAATCGTTTACTTCCTTTTCTGGTGATGCCTGCTTCTCTTTCCGGGGGCTATTTCTTTGTCTCCTCATGGTCTCTCTTCTCCGGATGTCTGGTTATATAGATTTCTCTCTCTGGCGTTGATTTAAAGGTATAAAATACAACACAACCAGGCACAACAGACAAGGCACTGAACAGAATTGTATTCACGATATTAATAATCTCCAATAAAGGTAACCACCAGAGAAAGACAAATTAGGGAATAGGAGTGGAAGAGGGAGAGTAAAAAGAAAGAACAACAACAACAAAAAAAAAAAGAGTGTGAATCTGAACTTGGGAAAAGAGCAGAAAGAAAGAAAAGAAAAAGAAAAAAAAGAAAAGAAAAAAAAAAGTAAGAGAGACAAGAACGATACTAAGAGAGAAAAGGGGAACAAACTATATATATAGGGAGTAAACTCCACTAGAACAACCACTATTCCCAGCAAATTCCAGCAACACGAGCCTGGAGATTAATACAAACTGCAACACCAGCTAATATCAAGTGAGGCAAGGGAAAACAAAAGTAAAAAACAAACAAAAACAAAGTAAACAAAAGAACCAACCAAACCAACAAAAAGAATAATCAAAACAATCTCATAAAAAAGCATAAAAATTCAATATAATCAACATTCAAGCAAACAACAACAAAAGGCCAGAGAGAAAAATAATTTTTTTAAGGTAGCGTAGAGAGAGGTTTGTATGGATTTGGAGCTGGGGGTTGGGAATTAGATATATAAGTAGGGTGAAGTTTTAGCAGAGAGTAAACTGAAAAAGTAGGGAAAATCTAAAGCCAGAAAGGGTTAAAATAAACTGGGGACCAAAAGGGGAAAGGTTAGGAGGAGAGTGATGGCATAATGTTAGCTTTGAGATAGGGTAAAACGATTGTAAGGGAAAGATGCAAATCGAATGTAGGACACTAATCCAAAAATAAAAGAAAGAGAAAATCAAATGACATTAAAAAAAAAAAAGTAAAATAATAGTAATAATAGTGCTGATTGAAAATAAAAATGTAATAATTGAAAAGGTGAAAATCGAGTGAGGAAAAAGAAGAAAAATTTAGTTTCTTAAGTAAAAGATGCAAAAAATGAAAATAAAAAATATGAGAATAAAAAATTTAAAAAATTGAAAAAAGAATTGAAAATTAAAAAATAGGAAGACTAAAATGTGCAGTGGCGGCTGTCATTCACTTCCTCTATTATTCTGTTTGGTACGCCTTTTTCCCAGTCTGGGCGATATTTCAGTTCAGCTTCATTCCAGGGCTCCTCAGTGTTGGAAGCCAGTCCTGCTTTTTAAGCCGGCCGTGTCTTAATTTCTCGTATTTATTTTTGATTACACCAGAGACAATTAGCGTTTCAGCCCCTGGGTGGCAGTGTTTCTGAATTGACTTCCGGGCCTCTCTAGCTTTTTTTTTTTTTTTTTCCCCTCTATGGCACTCACTACAGGTTTGTGGAGGTGTGCGCCTCAGAGCTGCCTCTCTGATGGTCACACCCAGCTCTGCTCCCCAGGTTCTGAAAAAACAACTTCCCCCTGCAGTCTTTCAGGGTTTCCACCTGGGTTTTTCTATGTATTGGGCTTAACAATCAGAGTCGGAAAGAGCCCAAGTGTGCGGACCGTGGGTCTGTGCACAAGACTAAGGATCCTGCACTCCTTTGAAAATTCTTAGTCTGACCCTCCTCGTCAGATTAAAATGAGTTGCTTTCAAGAGGTCACTTCTGTTAGCAGCTCAGAAGACCCCCCTCCTCATTCACGGATCACGGCAGTTCCAACTGCCGCACATTTTTCTAGGCACAGACCTCCCGGCTCCTGCAGGTCCTGCGGCTGCCGCGCTTCCCTCACCCAGCGCTTCCCTCACCCACCGCGGGGATTAGAAACCGCACCTTATTTCAGGCGAAATCTGACCTTTCCGTGGTGCAGTGAAGAGTTCCTTTGAATCCGAATGTTTGCGCTGATAGGGGACCGGTGGTCTGGTGATCGCAGCAGTTCAGTGTTTGCAGTTGTCGCGGAAAGTCAGGTTTCCAATAAAATCCTCCTTTCCTTGCAAGATGGCGAGGCGCCCGGTGAGCCCGCAGCTCCGGGAGGGGACCCAGCCCCTGTGGGTGCTGCGCGGTCAGGGGAACACTGCCCAGCACTCCCCCGCCTTCTCCTGGAGTTTAGCTGTCCCTTGGCTTGCCCAGATACACTCCCTCTGCGAGCCTCTGCTGCTCCTACACTCCGCCCCAGGAACAGACTCCAAACCCAACTCTATTCCGTTGCCATTTTTTTTCGGGAGTGGCCCCCACCTTCAATTTTGAATGATAGCCTTGCTGGGTATAGTATTCTTGGATTCAGTCCCTTGTTTTCCATCACTTTGTATATTTCATTCCATTCCCTTCTGGCCTGGTGTGTTTCTGTTGAGAAATCAGTTGATATTCTGATAGGAGATCCCTTGTAGGTAACTTTCTGTTTCTCTCTGGCAGCCTTTAAGATTCTTGTTTTGTAGTTGGTGTTCGTCAGTTTAATTATGATGTGTCTTGGTGTCGGTCTTTTGGGGTTCAACTTGTTTGGGACTCTGTGTACTTCTTGGACTTGGATAGTTTTTTTCTTGCCAATATCAGGGAAGTTTTCTGTCATTATTTCTTCTAATAGGTTTTCTATTCCTTGCTTCTCTTCCTCTCCTTCTTTTATCCCTATTATTCGAAGGTTGTTTCGTTTTGTGTTGTCCCAAAGCTCCCTTAGGCTCTCCTCTTGCTTTTTAAGTCTTCTTTCCAATTGCTGCTGTGTTTGTGTGTATTTTCCTACCTTGTCTTCTAATTCGCTGATGCGGTCCTCAGCCTCTTCTACTCTACTCTTTAAGCCTTCCATTGTGTTCTTTATTGCAGCTATGTCGTTCTTCATCTCCTCTTGGTTTCTTTTCATGTTGGTGACATTTTCATTCAGCTCCTTATAGCTCTCATTGAGTTGTGTGTATTTGTCATCCATTCGTTTAAACATCCTTATAACGAATACTCTGAATTCTTTCTCTGTTAAGCTGCTAGCCTCAAGTTCATTTAACTCCCTTTCTGGTGATTCTTCCTGTTCCTTCCTTTGAGAATTTCCTTTCTGTCTCCCCATGTTTTCCTGTAATGTTTTAATTGTAGTTCCAATTGCTTTGCTACCCAGGATCTTTTGGTGATGGTGCTACTGGTATAATCTCTCAGTTCTCCTGGGCTTGGTAATCTAGTGTAGCTCCCTACTTGAGCTACTTGGGTTCTCTTGATGTAGGCCTGGAAGCTTGAGAGGCACAACTGTGGTGTCTAAAAGTCAGCAGCTTTGGAGTGGAGTGTCCCAGTTTTTGCTGTCTTGCACCCTTAGTTGAAATCGCGCGTGTCCAGTGGGAACTCACAGTGGCACCCAGGAACCGTCTGTTGGGAGATCTCCCAGTGGCTCCCACTAGCACCCTGTGTGTAGATGGGCTCAGGGTGCCTGCCTGTTGTATATTCCCTTCTGTGGAGGTGTGTTTGCAGGCGCACTGCCCTGACGCCCTTTGAGGAACTCTGGCACTGAAGTTAGACAGCTAGGGTGTATGTGGGAAGTTATTTAGGAGAAAGGAGTTCAGAGTTTTTGTTGTGGGGCAGCGCGCCCTTGCCTGTACAGATCACACCCAGCAGGGGCCCCAAGCAGCTTTCCAGAGGACCCTGTGGATATGTGGGCTCAGGGTGCCTACCCCTGCTGTGGGCCTGAGTTTGCCAGCCCTGGAGTGTGCGCGAACTGGTGGCGCGCCCGCTGGCGCACACCTCTGAAGCAATTTGAGAGACTCTGGCACTGAAGTTGCACAGGTAGGGTGTATGTGGGAAGTTATTCAGGAGAAAGGAGTTCAGAGTTTTTGCTGTGGGGCAGCGCACCCTTGCCTGTACAGAATCACACCCAGCAGGGGCCCCAAGCAGCTTTCCAGAGGACCCTGTGGATATATGGGCTCAGGGTGCCTTCCCCTGCTGTGGGCCTGAGTTTGCCAGCCCTGGAGTGTGCGCGAACTGGTGGCGCGCCCGCGGGCGCAAAGCTCTGAAGCCCCCTGGCACTGAAGTTGCACCGCAGGGGTGTCCCTGGGCAGTTATTTAGGAAGAGGCAGTTCAGAGATTCCACTGTAGGGCCGCGCACCCTTGACTGTGCAGAATCACCCCCTCAGGGGCTCTCAGTGGTTCCCCAGCACTGCCTGGGCAGTGGAGTGCCCGGGTGCCTATGGGCTGGGGACGCGGCGAGTCCTGAGCTCCGGCACTGGGGAGGGGGAGGTTGCACTTACCGCCCTCAGCGGCGCACTTTTGCAGATGGAGGTCTCAGGGTTCGCGCTTCTGCTGCTGGGATGGCAGGTCTTCTACCAGAGTGGCTGTAGTGACCAGGTTTGCTTCCGAGACCAGACTAGGTGGTGGTAAGGTTAGGATTCTAGTCTCTAGCAGTTCCGTTCTTAAAATGGCGGGGTCTCTGTGCCACTGGTGTCCTCCCTGGAGTGTTTGCAGCAGCCACGGGGTCTTGCCAACCAGGACTGCCTGGATTGGATGCCCCCTGGAAGAACTGCAGGGTCCAACTGTCCCTATTTCATTCACACACACAGCCACACACGTCCACACACACCTCAGTCACTCCTTCACTCGATCACACGCTCACCCTCCCTACCTACCTGCCGGTCGCCATTTTCTCTGAGTCCTCCTCCATTTATTTCATTTGTGACATGTTTCTTTGTCTTGGCATTTTGGCTGCTTCCCTGAATTGATAGAGTGGCTTTGTGTGCTAGGTGTTGTATAGGGCCCAGTGGCTCAGCCTCCCGAGTTACCTGAGGTGCACACTCTTGGTGAACCCCTTTGTGGGCTATGTGCACAGTCTTGTTGTAGTTAAGTCTTGATTGTTGTTGGTATCACTGGGATGAATTGACCTCCAGCTGTGTCTACAATGGGAGAACTTCTGTGCTAGAGACACCCTTATGAGACAAGACTTGCTTCAGTGGAGCTTTGGTGCTCACTGAGTCTGCCCCCTGAGTGTGTCCCTTATGGATCTGATGAGTTGTAATCTAGATGGTCCTACTCTGATCCCTTGGTACACTGGCTCTTGGATCTCCAAGGAGGTGCTAATTTAGCCTCTGCCTGAGGCCACTCAGCAGGAGCTATGGAGAGATCTGCAGATTCCTCTTCTTTGTTTGGGTTTTGGAGGTGCCCAGATGAGGCCCAGCTGTGAAGCAATGCAAGCTGCTGTGGGGCCTTGGGTCTTCTTTTGGATGTTCTGGGTCTCACTGACTCAACTGCAGTTTGTTAGGTAAGTTTAGGATACAAAGAACCAGGCCATTCATATGCAAAAGACTCTGTGCTCAGCTTGGATGGGGTGGAGTCTCAGGGTGGAGCAAACAGCAATGACTTTCTGTCAGCCCTGCTGTAAGAGGCCCCTGGGTCTCAGTGTCCCATGGTAATCACTGCAAACACCTCTGAGAGAAAGCTGCCCTCGAGTTTCGCCCACTGCAAGACAGTCCAGTTTCTCCCCGTATGAGTCTGGGTCCCCAGAGTCTCGCCTGGAACTGGAGTTCAGAGCAGTTGGGAGCTTTTGTTTCCCTCCAGATTGAGAAAGCCAGCTGAGTACTCAGTTGCCAGCCCTCTCCGCACGCGCGATTCTGGATGATGTCCGTTCTGCCTTTTAGTTGTAGTTTTGAAATTGTTGTGCGAGGCAGCAGTTCAGACGTTTACCTATGCCGCCATCTTGGTTTCTCCCCCAACATCATTTATTGATAGACTGTCTTTACACCATTGTATGTTCTTGTCTCCTTTGTCAAATATTAATTGACTATAAAGTGTGGGTTTATTTGTGGGTTCTCTGTTCTGCTCCATTGATCTATGTCTGTTTTTATGCCAGTACCATGATATTTTGGTTACTATGGCCCTGTAGTATAGTTTTATATCAGGTATTGCTATACCTCCAACTTTGTTCTTCTTTCTCAAGATTGCTGTGGCTATTCACAGTCATTGTGGTTCCATATACATTTTGGAATATTTGCTGTAATTCTTTGAAATACATCATTGGTAGCTTGATGAGAATTCAGCTGAATCTATAGATTTGTTTGGGCAGTATAGACATTATAATTATGCTAATTCTTACTATTTTAGAACATGGTATATATTTGTACTCTCATTCATTTGTATCTTCCTCAGTTTCTTTCTTCAGTATCTTATAATTTTCTGAGTACAGGTCTTTTATATCCTTCTCTAAATTGTTTTTAGTTATTTTATTTTTAATGCAATTATAAATGAAATTGTTTTCTTAGATTCTCTTTCAAATAGTTCATTATTGATTTATTAAAATGCAACTGATTTCTGGATATTTATTTTGTGTCCCGTTACTTTACTGAATTGACTCATCAGTCCTTGTAGTTTTCTTTTTCTTTCTGTAGAATCTTCAGTTTTCTGTATACAGTGTCTTGCCATCTGTAAATGTCAGTTTTACTCCTTTCTTTCCAGTTTGGATTCCTTTTATGTCTTCTTGTCTGATTGGTATGGCTAAGACTTTAAGTACTGGGCTGAATAAGAGTGGTGAAAGCAGACATTCCTGTCTTTTTCCTGATATTAAGAGAAATGCTTTCAGTTTTTGCCCTTTTAGTATGATGTAGACTGTTTTTCATGTATGGCTTTTTCATGCTGTTGAATTTCTCACCAAGTTCCCTTAGCAGACCACTTATAACCACTTTTTTGAACTCCATATCAGGAAAATTTCTCACCTCCATTTCATTTAGCTCATTTTCTGGAGATTTCTTCTGTTCTTCTATTAGTGGCTTTTTATTTTCCTTCTTGCCTTGGCTGCCTCCTGGTGTTTGTTTCTAAGTATTAGCTAGAACTGTTGTGTCTCCTTGTCTTGGTAGGGTGGCCTTAAGTAGTAGGTGTTCTATGGGACCTAATCGTGCAATTTCCTTGATCACCTGAGCTGGGGGCTGCAAGAATATCCCTTTTGTACGTTATGCAAGCCCTCCTGTTATAATTGAGTCTTGATCGCTAGACCCCCACCATAGTGTACAAGCTGCTGCTCAGGTTCTGTCCAGAGGAAGCAAAATTTGCCTCAGCAGGATCTGGTGCCTGCTGAGATCTCCTTTTACTTGGAGAAGATTAACTGGATCCTGCTCTGATGTTGTCTAAATCTGAAAACTGGGTATGTTGGTTCTGGACACTCTTGGGAGGGACTCTGGTGTAGGTAAATGACAGACACTGCCTGAGACTAGGTCTGGGCAACCTATTTAGAGTTACAAAGCAGTCCACAGTTTGCAGCTGGGCCTGGGTGTGCACAGAAAGGACCAAGATGCACACCAACCCCACCTTCCACCAGCACTGAACTCAGAGGCAGGTCAGCAAAAGGTGGAAGAAACCCTGAGATTAGCTTCTGCCTGCCTTTGCCTGTTGTCTGCCTGTTAGGCTCAGTCACTGGAAGAGCCTTTGCTGGTACTGGAGTTGCATAAGGTAGGTTATCAGTGAGTCTCCAGATAGGAACGAGTGGTGTTCACCACATTTAAACATATTTAAACTAAGTGCCAGTGTTGGGTCTGTGGCCACTTAACAAAAGTCCCAGGATATGCTAAGTTTACCTGCCATCTGCCAAGTGTTTGCAAACCTTTGTAACTATGCAGTCTCAGCAGAGTTTATCAGGTTCAAACAGACCAAGATTTGGCCATGTAAAGGGAGGGCTCTGCACCAGTCAGGCACGTGAGAGAAATGGCCCCAGTCTTAGAGTCACACAACCTTGTCACTTTCTGATTGTGCTCAGAACTCCTATAGAGCCCAAATTCAGCAAGGAGGGGCCACCATGAGTTAGGAGGGAGGGGCAATAGGTTTCCCTTTGGGGGTGGGGGAGGTGCTGGTCAGGCTCTCAGGAAGGTGGCAGCCTTGGTCCCTAACACTAACCCTAACCCTATATTGGAAAATCTTGAGTTTTAATGTCATTCAAAATAATTACTTCTTTGGCATATCAGACAATATAAAGAAAATGGTTTAAAAATAACATATCTATATTATAAGAAGTAAAACTTGGAAGGAAATTTTGAAATAGCATATTTCCTTTTGTATTTATACCATTTTCCACTAAGGCGGTAGAATCAAACTTTCATGTTATAAAGTCATTGAGAACAATACTTCTATTGCATAATTATATTTGAAAATAGCTCTTAGTAGAAGGCCATGGAGAGAGAGGACAGCTAGAGAACAGCTTAGGAGAGCTTCCCGGCTTCTCTCTTAAAGGGCTGCCTCTGCTATTTCTACAGTGGAATGGACAGTTCTTTGAGCGATGGCAACTATTAATATTGTTTTTCTTAAATGTTTATCCTCTTTCCTCTCCATCACTTCCAGCACCCATGCACTATCTTGCCTTTTTCTACTTAGACATGCCCACAGTATTGCCCACCCAGAACAGGGCAGCTTCTTCTGGCAAAGGTGTGTATTTGCTTTGTGTTCTAAGTCCACTCTCCAGGTTCCCTTAGCGCTTCTGGACTGTCCCCAATGTGCAATATTTATCACTCCACCACTAGCCCACTGTATTGTAGTTTCCTACTCTTATTTTATTGGTTTTGGGAACATTTCCCACAATTCATACAATTTTTGGTTTCTGTGAGTTTTGCAATTTACAGTAGGTCCTTGGGTTACATTGGAGATTCATTCCTAGGGCACTACGTAACGTGATTTTTGCCATAAGTCGGAACCCACCTACATAAGCACCTACATCACTCACATGGAACACATATACAGCAGTAATGAAGTGAAACAGTAAAAATTTTTTTAAAGAAAGATAACAATTCCTGACCTTTTCTTGTGGTAAATAAATAATAAAAAACATAAAGCACATGTGTACATACATCGAAATGATGGAACTTTTTTTTTTTTTTAATAAATAAATGGGAGATGGCGACATAACCACGAAATGATGTACATCAAGTCCGATGCAACGTGAGGACTGTCTGTATACCCACCCAGTATCTGTGAATGTGTAAATTGTGGGGGCCTCATTTATTCCTCTGGTTATTTCAAGGATTTAGAAAGAGAAATAAAGAGATTTGTGCTTGGACTTATGCCAAATTACTACTATAACTCACAACCTTTAGATTGACTTTGTTATTATCAACTGAACCTAAATTCATTTGTAGGGTTACAATTTTTTTTGGATTATAAAGTTATTACACCTGTACTAGTAAAAGCCTAAGTGGTCCTCGCGCCCTCACGCGACTCCTTCACATCATCACAAGATGGCTGCCATAAAATGGCCAGCAGGGGAGGGCAGTTGTGGGGGACCAGGCCTGCAGGGGAGGGCAGTTGGGGGTGATTGGCCTGGCAGGGGAGGGCAGTTGGGGGCCATCAGACTGGCAGGGAAGGGCAGTTGTGGGGGACCAGGCCTGCAGGGAAGGGCAGTTTGGGGCAATCGGGCCATCAGGGGAGCAGTTAGGTGTCAATCAGGCTGGTAGGGGAGCAGTTAGGTGTCAATCAGGCAGGCAGGCAGATGAGTAGTTAGGAGCCAGCAGTCCCGGATTGTGAGAGGGATGTCTGACTGCCCTGTGGGATCAGGCCTAAATCGGCAGTCGGACATCCCCGGAAGGGTCCCAGATTGGAAAGGGTGCAGGCCGGGCTGAGGGATTTCCCTCCCCACCCCCAAACACAAATTTTGTGCACCGGGCCTCTAGCTGAGTATGTAAAGGAAGGAGAAACTAGCTTAGGTTTGGTTTGTAAATGTGTGTTATACTGTTCCCTGGGAGTTAATAAGAGCAGTCTAAGTTTCCAGAAGTCTATGATACATCATTTCTTTGCTGAATAATTAATACATCTCAGTACATTTATGAGGTATTAACTCTTGAACCCTATTTTTTAAAAATTAAAGATGGTAAGAGGCAAGACATAGGAGGCAATTTGTATTAAACATTTGGTTCAAGTACTCTGGTTAAGTCTTCCAGTGAGAGCAAAGATAGGCAGGCATTATACCCATGACTCTTAAGCAAATAGACTTTACTCATTTTATTTTATCCTCATCACATTTTTTGGGGGTATAAAATCTCAATAATTGTCCTTTGAACATTTTCTTTTCAAAAGCATCCCAGGAATGTTAAAACATGTGCCATCTCTGTTAGTATCTTTACTGAATCGAATCTCATATTATCCTGCAATGATATATTTTTCTTGGTGAATAAGACATTCTCTTTCAATTATAATGTTTTTATATTTATGTTTTTCAAAAAATATATATAAAATATTTCTAAATGTAATTTGAAAAGCTCTCATAAGCTATACAAACTAGAGGTCTGGTACACAACATTTGTGCACTGGGAGGGGCTGTCCCTCAGCCTGGCCTGTGCCCCCTCACAGTCCGGGACCCCTTGGGGGATGTCTGCTTGCTGGTTTAGGCCCAATAACCTCAGGATCAGGCCTAAGCCAGCAGGCAGACATCCCTCTTACAGTCCGGGGTTCTCACACTCTGGGACCCCTCACTCCTTACTGCCCACCTGCAGTGGAGGCGGGAGAGGCTGCTGCACTCGCCAGCTGTGAGCCTGGCTTCTGACTGAGTGGTGCTCCCGCTGTGGGAGCACACTGACCACCAGGAGACAGCTCCTGTGTTGAGCGTCTGCCCCCTGGTGGTCAGTGCATGTCATAGTGAATGGTTGTTCTGCTGTTTGGTCAATTTACATATTAGGGTTTTATTACATAGGATGTTTTAATTTGATTATTTTTCCATTATTTAAATAAAATTTAAAGTTCACCTGTTTTTTTTAATTATCACTTCCTTATCATAATTGACTAATGTATTTGAGTACATCTTCCCACCTAATGAGTTTGCAATATATTTTTTACCATTTTCAAACATATTTAAATTTTGTAATTGATAAAGTGAAATTTTACTTTAAAGTATGTATTTTTTATTCATGGATTTTTCAACAAATTATATTTTTTCTATTACAAATAATTAAAATACAGGCATTTCATGCTAAGTAAAATTATTTTACAATTGAAAAGCAAATCACATCTAAGATATTTAAGATATGGAATCACAAAGCTAAACCCAGGGCTGTTTGCGAGAGGGCAGAACTGGTCCTGTCACTAGAGGGCGCTGTGTAACTAGGGAACAATGAACAGTTTGTCCAAGAAGGTGAGAGGCGTGACATTTAAAAGATAAAGATAAATCTTCTCAACTATGCCTCCACAAAAAATGGCCAATATGCATTCTCACACGTCTGAGAATTTCATTGAAGTGAACCTATTATAAACGTTGACTATTTTTCATTAGAAATATATTTATCATGTTTAACACCAAAATACAGGGTAGAGCAAAAGTAGGTACACAGTTGTGAGTATATGAAACAAAGTTGATTCTTGTATTATTTTTTATCAATTATTATATTATTTTACATACAAAAATGATAACTCTACTTTTGTCTCACCCTGTAATACAATCCTCCTATCTAATAAAGAGGAATATGCTAATTGACTGTCCCACCCTCAAAGATGGTGGCACCCACAGACAATAAGGAGGGAATATGCTAATTGATTGCCCCACCCTCAAAGATGGCGACACCCACAGCCAATAAGGAGGGAATATGCTAATTGACTGTCACGCCCTCAAAGATGGCGGCACCCACAGCCACAAGATAGCAACACCCAGTCCCCTCAGCCCTGCCAGCTGCCCAGGGCCAGCCTGAGGCACAGGCAAGCCTTGGATGCGGCTGCCCAGCCGCCCAGGGCCGGCCCAAGACTCAGGTAACCAGGGCCGGCTGAGGCTTGTGCTGTCGCCAGTGGCAGCAGCAGAGGTGTGATGGGGCATTGCCGTCCCCTGATTGCCAGGTCCCCTCCCGCCCCTGAGGGCTCCCGGACTGTGAGAGGGGGCTGGCTGAGCTGAGGGACCCTCGCTCCAGTGCATGAATTTTCATGCACCGGGACTCTAGTTGTATAATATTTGGGAAAACATAAATAAGTGAAGGTAAGTAAATAAACATTGATACAACCTCGCAAATCAATCAAAAGCACTGTTTATATTTTATGAGTCATTTTGTGTATGTGTGTAAATATATATAGGTAGAGATTTAAGGTTTTTCCCCCCCATAATAAGTTGTTAGCTTTATTTGCTGCAATATTTGTAAGCCATATATTAGTATATAAATCATGTGAACATACTTCGATTAAATTAACCATTCCACTGTTATTGAACAATCACATTGTTTCTAGTTTTACTGTTGTAACTATTATTTTGAATAACATATTATTAAAAACCTTTCTAAAAATTATATATTGGATTATATAACTGATAAGTGGTATTGAGATACTGATGGGTTGGATATGCATGAACTTTTGAGGCTATGATAGGGACTGCTAATTGTCTATCCACTTCCACTCTCTCCATGCCTGCAGACTGTCATGCGGCGCAGCTCTGGCAGTAAAACCTAACTGAAGATGGACCCCTGGAAGGTTCTGTTCAGAGAAGACTGACCCTCTTGCCACTGTTCCCTTTGGCCTTCTGCACTGGAATGTGACGAAATGTTGTCACGGGCTTGGAGTTTCAGCAGCTGCACAAGGAAAATAAACAGCAACCTGGGAACGGCTTGGAGAGCCTGCACACAGAGGAACTGCAACGCGGGAGGGAGAGAGACAGAACGGGGAATGAGGATGTATTGATAAGGAGCTGCCATTCCATCCCCAGATTCTCCATCTCCAGGTTTCTCATTATGTGAGACAATCAAACACCTAAATCGTTTAAGTCACTACCACTTTGGCTTTGCTATGGACAATTTAATTCCTAATTTATATAACGGGCAACCGCCTTCACGAGAAGCACATCCCACAGCTGCATATTAAACAGCCCAGTTCACTGTGCTCTTACCGCCCCTGGATGTCTTATGTTGCAAACTTTTATTTCTAATTTCATATGGAACAATACATTTTTAGTTAAAATTGTATTTCTTTGATTACTACAGAGATTAATTTTTATTCCAGAGTTCAGCTTTTTATTGAATGTGTTACAAAAGAGGTTTCAGTCAAAAAGCCCAAAGCCCATGTCATCAGCAGCCTCCTCAGATTCTTCTTTCTTTGCCTCCACTTCCTTCTCCTCAGCTGGGGCAGCAGTGGTGGGGGCAGGACCTCCTGCTGGTGCCGCACCAGCTGCTGGGGCAGGTCCACCTGCCCCTCCTTGCAGATGAGCCTCCCAGGGCATAAATCTTGTCCTCTGTCACCGTCATGCAGGACAAGGGCCCAGCAGATGCAGGCGAGCTCCCAGCCAGAGGCCATGTAGTGGCTGAGTGCTGCCCAGCAAGGTGCTAGTCGCAGGGTCAGGTGAGGGCCTCACCGCAATGTGGCCTTAGCTTCTCCGGGCCGAGCACCTTCCGGCAGCTGGGAGAAGCAGAGATTTCATTTTTAAAACATGATCATTGACCATTTGTATGTCTCCTTTGCCTACGTTTCTACTGGGATGTTTGCTTTACTAAATTTATAAAGGTGTGGTTTTTTTTGTAAATTGAGAGTATCAACTTGTGATCTTCCATGTGTGCTGTATTTTCTATTTCATCATTTATTACTTACTGATTATTGCAATTTTTACTTTGCAATTTTATTTTTGTGCAAATTTATTTCTTTCTGTTTGTTGTGATTCCTGTTGGTGCGTTAATGCATAAAACATCCTTGAAATGTTTCTGTCCCCAAGTCAAATGCTGACATTTCTCTCTGGTTGTGTATTAATGCCACAGTATTTCCCTAAGTCTGTAATTTAGCTCAAATCCATTTCACATAAGGAACATACCCAACTCAATATTTTTTCTATCAAATAACTTATTTTCCCATTTATTCTATATCATTCTACGTGTTATTTTGTGTTTCTTGATCAGTAAAATCACAATATTGTAGATGTCTATTATGTACCAGAATTGCTACAAATAGAATAATGAAACAAACATCCTACCAAAAAGGGATGAGTTGTTTATTTTGGAAATAGGCAAAAAGTTCATTTCAGTAAGATGTGATCAGGACTGGAAAAGGAATCCTCTATGGGTACTCTGTCTTTTTCCCTTTCTATCCTACATAGGTAAGGTGACCAGACGTCCCGCTTTTGGTGGGACAGTCCCGATTTTTAACAATTTGTCCCGCGTCCCGCGGCGTTTTAAAAAAGTCCCGATTTTTGGAAAGAATGCACGGCAAGCTAGGGGACGGCGAGAGAACAAGAAGGGAATATACGGTTTTCGGCGGCCATGTGGCTATTTAGCCAGGATATGAGTTTTATATTATTTTTGTTAATTTTATAATGTTAAACTTTAATAATAACAAATAATTGTTGAGAACTGATTATCGAGAACTGCTTATCAAAGTTCGCATTGTTGATCAGTTGTTAGAATTCGACCACCATTGTTTGGACTTAATGAACAATGGCATTTTTTGGGATTGGCAACGACGAAAACATTCTGTAACTGTCTCTCAACGATACACATCCTACTGCGTGCTAGTAAGCTAGTTAAACAAGTGATGTCATTACAAATCAGCTATTCAGATAATTTAGGTAAGTAATTTATTTATTTATTTCATAAATACATACATTTTCTTGAATTTAGCAGACAGTACTCGTATTATTTATATTTTATAGTGGCGGCAAAAAGTCTAGCGCCAGCCTTGAAAGTGACACTTAAGACTTACGTTATGGCAAATTCAGAGGAAAAATAATACAAGTTAGTATTGTTATTATTTAGAAAGAAATATAGGATTAAAATAATTTTTAAAATATAGTTACTTTATAACAATCAAATTAATTTAATTTATAAACTAACAATAAAATAGGTTCATGTAATTATGTACCTACTTACTATGTTTTTAAGCAATATGTATATAATAATTTTGTAATATAATTTTAAATTATTTTTTTTTAGATTTTTAACATAATGAGTAAGAAAAGAGGATGCAAATTCAATGATGATCTAAGAAGTGAATTTCCTTTTATTAAAAAAGCCAAAAGCGATTACAATATAGACCAAATTTTTAATCAAGAACCCCCAACCCCCGGGCCAAAACCGGTTTGGCTCAGTGGATAGAGCATCAGCCTGCGGACCCAGGGTCCCAGGTTCGATTCCGGTCAAGGGCATGTACCTTGGTTGTGGGCACATCCCCAGTAGGGGGTGTGCAAGAGGCAGCTGATCGATGTTTCTCTCTCATCGATGTTTCTAATTCTCTATCCTTCTCTGGTCCTCTCTGTAAAAAATCAATAAAATATATTAAAAAAAAAAAAGAACCTCCTCCCCCCTCCCGTCAATGGTGTCCCGCTTTACCAATGTTAAAATCTGGTCACCTTATACATGGGGTTACATGTGAAAGCAATCTTTCACATACTTCATCATCTGTATTATTTTAGAAAATGTGTATGTATCAGTGCACGAGGCGGCAGGGCACACTGTGCCTGGTTTGTGTGATGTTACTGGTTAAATTACAAGGGTGTGCCCTCCACTGTGATCTGCCTTCGTGGCGATTTCGTCCTCTTGCTTTTGCATGTCACCGGCTCAGCGCATGGTTCCGGAATGCAGGGTGCCCTGCTGCCCTCTGGCGCCCTCTCTGGAATTCATCCGTGTGCCTCTAGTTTAGCTAGGTCACGTGCAAAAACACCTCTACTACACAAATACCTGTGTTGGGTCACCCGCAGGAACTGCCTTGAAAGGAATGGTGTTCCCAGAGGAGAATATAACCATGCCATCAAAAGGTTCTCCGCAGGCTCAGATTTTCAAGCAAGACACAGAAGCTGGCAAACTGTCAGAAACCCAGCATGAGATGAGTCTGTATGAAGCCAATCACAATGCCACTGTCAGAGAACTCTCCTGCCCTTCTTCTCTTACTTGAAAATGAACAAATATAAAAGTTTCCATAACTTTGCTTTATTTTTACTATTATTTTTTATTAATCCTTACCTGAGAATATTTTTCCATTGATTTTTAGGGAGAGTAGAAGAGAGAGGGAAAGACTGAGAGAAACATCGATGTGAGAGCCACACATTGATTGGTTGCCTCCTGCAGGAGCCCCAACCAGGGCCCAGGCCAGGGAGGAGCCTGAAACCAAGATACGTGCCCTTGACTGGAATCGAACCCAGGACTCTTTGGTCCACAGGCGGACACTCTATCCACTGAGCTAAACCAGCTAGGGCATAACTTTGCTTTATTTCTTACTCCAATGGCAACAATGTTCCCTCTTATGGTCAAATTAAGTTAAAATTATATTTTAAAAGGAATTTCTCTGTTTGTTTGATTTTATCTCGACCTCTGGGCTGTCACTTTGTAAGCTAAAACTTGTAGACAGAGTAATGTCGTGACAGTTGCCCTTTGTAAAGAGTGGTCCCAAGCAATGATTACAGAGTCAAGGTAAGCTAGGAAGCATTTTCATGTTGAATCTAAAAAAAAAAAGAGTACAAAATAATTGACAGATAATTCTGAATCCCCAAGCTCTCTGCCATAGGTTTCAGAGATGTACATATTTCTAATAGTTTACCTGATGTTTGACCCTGAACACCTAAAACTTTACTATTTGAAAAAATTAATAAACAGAAACCTAATTTAAAATGGAGTAGGGAGCCTAGAAGAGAGAACGCTCATGCACATGTCAGCACACTCCTGACCCCTACAGCCAGAGATGTACCTTGCATGTCTGATAGGAAGTGGCACTAGGGTACTGTCTCAGCAGGAAGAAATAAAGGTTCCGCTTTGTCCAGTAACAGCTCAGCCAATGGCAGCTGGCCATAACTCAGCCAGTAAGTCATTGCACTTTAAAATTTTAGTTTCCTCCTAAGGACTCTTCGTTTACAAAAGCCCCTGGCACATCCATACAAGAGCCTTCCTCTCTTTTGTTTCTTTAGACATGCGTGTGGTTCATCATGAGACTCCACATTGTTCCTGAATGAACCCATTTAGCTGGGGAAATACATGCTATCTAATTGTATAAGCTCAACAATTCTGATGCCAGGTTGAGAACACTTAGGCCAAAGCATTCTCTTCTGCCTTGATCATGACTCACAGGGCCTCAACATGCTTAAAAGAGAGGGAGAACAGAAATGAAATGATCAAGGAGCACAGCAGTGTTTGCCAATAATTCCAACCCACTTATATTTCTTTCTCTCAAAAGGGAAATCCCTAACACTGTGGCCCAGGTTTCTGCTAGCCATACCACTTAATGGTTCCACAAGGCTGCACACATGCATTGCTGGCATCTGAGAGGCAGTGATGGGGAAAGCCTCAGGCACCACGGCGCGTTGGTAGGGTTGAGACTGACAAAAATCCAGAAAATGATGGAGAGACAGAGAGAGAGAAACTTTCTTTTGATGGATTTGTTGAATGGTTAATATTTAGATGTAATAATAGACACTTTTCTAAAATATTTATGAGGTAGACAGGATTTGCCATTTTCTAAGTGTGTCTATGAATATCACCACCTTTTGGAAGCTAAAAAACATTGCACAATGAATCTATATCACAGATGTTTCCTCTATCCCTCGATGGTAGCATTATAGAGATTAGAGTGGTTCTCCTGTGATCAGAAAGTCACTGGTTATTCTTTTTTTAATTTACTAATTGAAATCATCTGAGGTATTACCTATTACGAGACTCTTTTTATAGATGAGAGATTTTAAGACCACATATATATGGCATCATGTTTATTTGGTAATTAACATCTAATTCAATATAACCCTCTAATGAGGAAAAAAAAGTTTAATAACTACTTCCACCATGGTTATTGTTTCCTAATCCTGGGCTCTTGCCATTAGACAAGGGTGTCTACTAGTACTTTCCCACTTTTTCTACTTGGTTCATTCATTCATTCAACAAATTCACTCACTTAACAGAAAGCTGTATCTCTCCAAACCCTCTCATCTCATGTCAAGCTCACACACCCTTGCTCTGTTGTCCAAATGTGCTTTTGCTTAAGCACAGTGGAGGAGATAGAAGCCTTAACAGAGTTCCAGGATTCACGCATGCAGTGACCATATCAAGAGCAGACACCAGGATAAGGCCGCTAAAGTCTGGGTATCTCACCAGTGATGCTGAATTAGCATTTCCTGTCTCCTGCCTCATTTGAATGCAGGGATCTCAGTGCCCACCAACACCCACTATATTTATTTGTTTGTTTATTGATTTTTAGATAGAGATGAAGGAAGAGAGAAAGAAAGAGAAACATCGATGTGAGAGAGAAACATCAATTGGTTGCCTCCTGTATGAACCACAACCAGAGGCTTAACCTGCAACCTAGGTATGTGCCCTGACCAAGAATCAAACTCACAACCTTTTGGTGTGTGGGATGATGCTCCAACCAACTTAGCCACACCAGCCAGGGCACTATATTATTTTAATCAAACATTTTTATGTCATTGGTGGGTTTTTGTTTTCTTCTTCTTCTTTTTTTTTTTTCTTCTGTACTTTGATGTGGTCAACTACATTCTATCTCCAATTTTGCTCTGATCCTTAGTATCATCTAGTTTCTGTCACCTCCATCACCCTCTTCATTGTATTCTGGATTTCTTCTCCATATTGTTACCATTTGGGAAGTTGGGTTGATATTTGGTCCTGCACCAGGGACAAGTCATTTCCTGCATGCCCTTCTGTTGTCCTTTACCCTTCCTTGATTTATTTCCTGGATCTCTGCTTGACTTTGTTTTTTGTTTTGTTTTGTTTGTTTGTTTTGTTGTTGTTGTTTTGTAATTTTCTTGAATTTGTATAACAGCAATACATAATTTTTCCATGACAGCCACCACCATTCCCTATCACCAGCTAATACGTACCGAATTCTTACCCACCAGCAAGCATGGTGTTGATGACCTAATATTTATTACCTCACTTAGTCTTTCTAAAATCAATGTGAAGTAGCTACTAGCACCACTGTCCCACATAAGGATTGATCCTTATTAGACTCCTAAATATTTTTAGGATGACTGATGAATGAATCTTCATTCTACAATAGAAGAACCTGGTGCTTAGGAACACTTTGTACCTTCCCTCAAATTAGGCAACTAGTAATAATAATAGTTACCTTTTATCAGAAGCTTACTAGATGCCAGGTAGTATTCCAAGTCTTTTACAAGTATCAAGTCATTTTGTTTATTTATTTATTTATTTATTTGTTTGTTTGTTTATTTATTTATTTATTTGTGTGTGTGTGTGTGTGTGTGTGTGTGTGTGTGTGTATGTGTGTGTGTTTCCCCCCTCATCATCCCATGAAGGGGGAAAAAAAAAAAAACAGCTTCTGTGCTCTTAAAAGAATGGAATTAGGACTGTAGAGAATGAAAACCTTTTCCTCTATCTTCCTAGGATTGATAGCTGAGTCTGTGAAATTACTGACAGCAGGCAGATTAACAGAAGAAAAGGTACATACATTTATTATTTTTAAATGTTATGTACACAAGGGCATCACAGGAAGAAAAAGGCATAATACCCAGAACAGCAGTGAGATTTGGGAACTTATTAATCATCTTAATAGGGGAAGGGGAGGGGTAAAGAGGCAACTTAAGGGAAAATAAATACTTTTAGGAAAGATGAACGGGGCCTTAGGAGAAGAGATGGGGGGTGTGATAGTTTGTGACAAAGTTTGTCTGGGTGCCATGTCAGCTTCCAGTTTCCTCTCCTGTGATCAGAGCCAATCTTCCCCGATGGATGAAATTCCTGAGAAGGGGCTTGATGACAATTGAGTTTCCTTTGTTGTTTGTTTTTTTGGAGGTTCTGACTTTAGGGAGATAAGAAGCTCTCAGAGAAAGCCTCTACCTGCATTACTTTGTGTGTGTGTGTGTGTGTGTGTGTGTGTGTGTGTGTGTGTGTGTGTGTGTGAGTGTGTGTGTGCTTTCTTCAAATTCCCTCCATGCAAAATAATCAATATGCCAAAGTGGCATATTTAGGAGTAGCATGTCCTGACCTGTTCCAGGACAAATGGGCAGAGATTTCAGAGAGGCAGTATGTTCAGTGAAAGCAAAACTCAGTATAAGCCACTTCTTATCCTAATGATACTTCCCACCAGGATACATCCAAGCAAAGATGTGCCACTGCTCTCCAGGGTGCTGTGGAGGGACTCCCAGCACATGTTGGGAATTTAAAGAGTGATATCTGTGCTGTGTTATTTGTAAAATTTCTTGTCTTATGGCAAGACACCTGGGCAAGATAAATCTAAACCAGAAAGGAGATATGATTGGGCATTTGATTCTTCCTTATTAGGTAAGAAAACATGGTACAGAAAACCTTAATGGGAGAAATCTTGAATAAGTAGAAATTCAGATTATTATGAAGAACAATGGTTACTTTTATCAACTACTCTTTTCTGTGACCAAAATTCCATCATTCCAATTACAAATATATTCACAGAAATTATTTTTCCACTCAATTTCCTCAAACATCTTTCATTAGTGCGACTAGAGACCTTGGTATTCTATGATGGTGATTTTCCAAACTTCATAATTTGATTATTTCATGGTATTTGTACCCTTCAGCAAATATCTTGTATTTATTTTTTAAAAACTTACTATATAGTGTTTGGACCTTGCAGTAATTTCTTGGGTCAGAAAATACGATTTAATAAAATAGAGTGAATTTGCTGCACCTGAATTTAATAAGCAGTCAATTGAGTATTATTTCAAGGATTTTAGCATACATTAATATATATATATATATATATATATATATATATATATATACCAATTTTTACATTTTTTTGGGTCAAACTTTACAAAAAATCAATATATGTAAACACTTAATCCTTTCTTCTTAAGTGAGTTTCCAAAGGAAAGTCTTTTTTATTCAAGTTATAATTAATAGGATTTTTCATCCTGTTTTTAGCATACCTGATCCCTAGGATATATCTAAAGCTTTGAAACAAGATAACAAAAGGCATCTGGAAATTATATTTTACATTGGAATTCTGGGATGAAAACGTAAGGCTATGTTTATATAAATGTTGGTTATGCTGTCTAGTGTTTTGCAGATTAGGTGATATTCTCTCCAGAGCTAAGCTGCAAAGTGTGATGGAAATTACCTGTTTTTTGTTTCTTTGTTTTATTTTATTGGGGTGACACTAGTAAATAAAATTATAGAGGCTTCAGGTGTACAATTCTATAATACATCATCTATACATTGTATTGTGTGTTACCGTCCAAAGTCAAGTCTCCTCCCATCACCATTTATCTACCCTTCACCCTCCCTCCCCCACCTCCTTTTCCCTCTGGTAATCACCATACTGTTCTCTGTCTATGAATTTTTTTATTTGTTTATTTTGCTTAATCCTTTCACCTATTTCACCCAGCCCTGCAACCTGCCCCCTGAAAGCTGTCAGTCTGTTCTCCATCCATGAGGCTGTTTCTATTACGTTAATTAGTTTATTTTGTTCATTAGATTCCACATATGACTGAAATCATGTGGTACTTGTCTTTCTCAGAACCTGGTTTTTGTTTTGAAGTTAGAGAACTTACTGTGCTCAAGTTCTCACCTGCCACTGGGTGACCTAAGCAACTCCTGCTCCTCCCCCAAACTAGGAAATGGCAATAATACATACTTCACGGGGTTATAATAAAAATGAGTAGAATAATGCGAAAATGTTCTTATATTTATTCAAGAAGCATTTACTGATACTATGTTATGTGCCAGTTTACTGAGGATATACAGATAAGGTAGTAGTTTGTAAAATTTAAAGCAATATACACATTATGTAGGTTTATTCAAATATCTTAATTAATACATCATTGCCTGATATATAGTTTAGTCCTAATATTTAACTCCAGAGTTTCAAAATAATATTAATATATAATATACTGAGCAGATCAAATGTGATCCAATTTGCAAAGGAGAATCAGGTATAGCAGCCTCCTTTATCTGCAACTTCTCTTTCCACAGTTTCCACTATTGTAGTCAACTGTGATCCAAAGCTATTAGATAGAATATTCTAGAAATAAACAACTCATAAATTACTCACGATTTATGTAATGAGTAACATAATGAAATCTTGCTTCATCTCTCTCTGTCCTGCCAGGACGCGAATCTTCCCTTTTTCCAGAGTATCCATGCTGTAGCTACACCACAAGGTATTTGGAGAGAAAGAAAGACCACATTCACATTGCTTTTAGTACATTGTATTTTATAATTGTTCTATTTTATTATTAGTTATTGCTGTTAATTTTTTACTCTTCCTAATTTATAAATCAAACTTTACTGTATGCATGTGTAGGAAGACAACATAGTATATATAGGATTCAGTACCATCTGTAGTTTCAGACATCCAGTAGGGGTCTTAGAACATAGCCCTGAGGATAAGGGGGACTACTGTATATAATTTTTAACAATCTCCACCTTCAGTCCTGCCGACATACTTTTTTCTCTGTATTAACTTTCAAAGTTAATACAAAGTACACAATGTTCCTTTCTGATCTTGCTTTTCCTTATTATGCAACTGTTTTGCTTTCTCAAATTATATGAATTGGGATGATGATGCTTCATTGTTTTGCTTATTCTGGAATTAAACTGCACAATGACAGAAAGACAACAAATTATCATTGTTTTGGATGTTAGAGAACAATTGATGCTTGCACTTCAGAAGAGGAAATGTCTCCAATTCCTATAATAAATGCAGGAAATCAAACCATTTAGGAGTCTCAACTAGCAAATCCATCATGACACATTTGTTGTGAAATTGTCTCTGCTGTTCTATTGATGTTTCTAAATGGCTAAGAAATGACTTCTCAAAATACGTGGTGTGATGAGCGCCAGGTAAGAACTATTTGGCATCTTTCTTCATTGATCATTTTCATATGGTAATTGGAGACGCCAAGCTCACCCTGTGTTTCCCTTTTCAAAATTAGGGAGCTCCTTGTGCTGCATATTTAGCATTGTATTGTCTACCTGTTATCTTAAAGTGCTGTGCTAAGGATGTGGCCTTAAGGACCCCAGGGGTCCCTCAGCAGGTTCTGGAAACTGAGGAGTGGGAAAGGCTGCTCATTTTTGCTAGAGGAAGTCATTTAGCTAGGTAGTTTAAACACACAATTTTATTCAGACACTAATAGGTTGTGTCCTGGCTTTGCCTTTATTTATTTGACTTCATAAGCTTTAGTTTTTTAAATTATATAATGAAACTAGAGGCCTGGTGCATGGAATTCATGCACTCGGGACGGGGGGGGGGTTCCCTCGGTCCAGCCTGTGCCCTCTCACAGTCCGGGAACCCTCGGGGATGTCTCTGGGAACCCCATGGAGACGCCAGACATCCTTAGCGCTGTCGCAGTGGCAGGAGAGGGTCCTGCCACCACTGTTGCACACACCAGCCGTGAGCCCGGCTTCTGGCTGAGCAGTGCTCCCCTTGTGGGAATGCACTGACCACCAGGGGGCAGCTTCTGCATTGAGTGTCTGCCCCCTGGTGGTCAGTGCGCGTCATTGCAATTGGTCGTTCCACTGTTTGGTCAATTTGCATATTACCTTTTTATTATATAGGATAATCTTGGACCATACCTTAACCTTTTGCACTCAGATGTCGAGTGTGACTCACACGGTTAGCATTAGAATAAAGGAATCGAGAAAAAAGCAAGCGAGTGCAAAGGGTTAAGTGGTTGTAATGAGTATTTTAAAAGACAATGCAAGTAATGAAATGTTTACCATGTCTGATATTTAGCAATATCTCAATACATGTAAATTGTTGTTTACCACAGTCAAGATTAGAAGTATCTTGGCAGGGCCTGTGACCTGAGGATATCAAATTTATCAGATTTGGGAACACACAGGGAGTGAGCAGAAACCCAGAAAAATAAAACAAAGAAAGGAAGCCACCCAATTACCAAAGGGAGGAGAAAATGTAACACACGTTGTCTCATTAAATTGAATTCTAACAAACCTTTTAAAGAAAAAAAATTGTATGTAACTTATTTTAACAAAAAAGAATCTGAGAAACAAAGAAATTAAACAACATACCCAAGATTACATGGCTATTGTGGTGCAGAGTTAGCATTTGATCCTGTGTCTGTCTGACTTACAGTCTTTTTTTTTTATTATTCACACAAGCCAATATTAAATATCAGGCATGCTCAGATTAGGAAGCTCTAGGTAATACATATGCATATAGGCTCATGGCAGTGACCAGACTGCATTTGAGAACACTGATATATCTGTGATTCTTCAGTAAAAATTATTTCCACAGGAAATCCTTGGGGACTTCCCACCAGGGTAAGAAATGAATGTCAGGGTCTCAGTTCATAAGTGTTTGTACAAGTGACCATGGACATCCGGGTAGAGAAATCAAAGACTGGTGTTGACAGAATACACCCAAGAAGCAGAGCGCCAGTGACCCTCAGACTGTCTCAACATCCATGAAAGCAATATAAAATAGATAGGCACTGTAACAATAATGAAGTAATCATATTTATTATAGCATTGTGCTTCTATTTTAGACACTGTAAAAATGCCTTCCTCATAGTAACTCTAATTTTTATAATAACCCTGCAAGGCTGATGTTGGTATTCCTATTTTATAGAACTAAAATTTAAGGTCCTAAAAGATACTATAATTTGCCCAAGGTCCTGTGATTAAATAATGGCAGAAAAATCACATATATTAGAAATTAAAGAGGCTTGGCCAAGAGGCAGGGCAACTGAATTCTATTCATAACTGAGAATTAGTAAAGCCTTCAGTAGACCATTTTATTTTTCAATATATAGCAGCATGACGGGAAGAAAGAGCACTTGACACTGACAAACTATTCTTTGTCTCTAGTTTTGCTTCATGTTATAAAATGCAGCCTTGGACATATCATTCAATTAAACTATTTGACCCTTAGTATCCTCAGTTGTAAAATATGAGAATAATATTTCCCATATCTTCCACTGTAATGAAATCATGAATAGGAACTACATAAATTCAAAGATAATATGCAAATGTGACATTATTTTTGCCTATCTCCCTGGAGTTACATTTGAATAAAATAGGTTAATACATATGAAAATGCTATCCAATTCTAATGAAAAATCAAGAATCATTAAGGATAAGTGTAACCATTCCTGTAACGTATATAGATGTACGAATATTTATATGGAAAGGTAATTGGTGTGCTTTATGTTCTTACTGTTATATGATCAAATGATTTTTAAAACAATTATATTTATCATGAATTCTATATTTTTAACATAAAGAAAACAATGGGAGACTTTCACTCAAGATGGTGGCATAGGAAAAGGTGGTACTCAAATCCTCCCACAACCATATCAAAATTACAACTACACTGCAGAAAAGCCATCATTCAGAATTGCTTGAAATCTAGCCAAATGAAAGTGCTATAACTAGGGATAAAAAAAGAAGCCACCCCTAACTGGTTTGGCTCAGTGGATAGAGTGTGGGCCTGCAGACTAAATGGTCCCAGGTTTGATTCTGGCCAAGGGCACATGCCCAGGTTGCAGGCTCAATCCCCAGTAGGAGGTGAGCAGGAGGCAACCAATCAATGATTCTTTCTCATCATTGATGCTTCTATCTCTTTCTCCCTTTTCCTTTCTCTCTGAAATCAATAAATATGTATATTTTTAAAAATAAAAAAAGAATCCTCATCAAGACTGGCAGAAGGGACAGAGATGCCGAAAGGGTTGGTCTGACACCCACGTGTGGTGGATGACCATTGGGATGGGTATATCAATTGTGGAAGTCCCCCGTGAAGAGTGAGGGGGTCTCATCCCTACACTAGACATCCCAACTCAGAGTCCAAGTGCCAGAAAGAGAAGTTTCCACAACTTTTGGATGTAAAAACCACTGGGAATTGTGGGAATTGTGGCTAAGACAGAAGGATGCTGGAGTCCCAGGAAGTTTCTCTTAAAGGCCCAGCACACAGACTTACTGGGACTCATTCCCTCTGAGCTCCAGTGTGGGGGCATATTTTTCTCCCTCTCCCTAATATTAATTTTTTAAAAAAGGTGAAGGGATTAAGAAGTACAAATTGGTTGTGAAAAAATAGTCATGGGGTTGTAAAGTATAGCATAGCGGATATAGTCAATAGTATTCTAACAACTATGAATGGGTTAGATAGGTACAAGATTTATTGGTACCATTACTTAGTAAGTTATATTTAATCACTAGGATGTACACCTGAAACTAATATAATATTGCACATCAACTGTAATTGAAAAATTAAAAAAATTATTAAAAAATAAAAGAACAGCAGGGACAGCTGACTTGTTTAAGCGATATAATTAGTCAGCAATAATAATCAGATTATAATTCAGATTCTACTTCACAATTTTATTCCATTTCCCTACACCACACTGTCTTCTTGTATAAAAGGATGGATTTTTATATCTACTGGAAAATGGTAGAAAAATTAACCTAGTTTCTTCTTCAGAGTATTTCTATTTTAAGAGCCATCTTTCAGCCTAAAACTTAAAAAAAAAGCACTTTTAGCCAATTATTCTGGTTCTTTGATGAATTATATGACAAGTTTTCTTTGCTGCTTTGATGGATCTGATTTCTGTTCTGGATTCTATTCTTGAACTCCTTTCTTTGATAGGCCCAACATTCTCCGGATTCCGAAGACTCCCTTTCCTAGTTCTCTGGCTAGTAAGCCAAGGCTATGAAATAACCATTTTGCTGTGCAGTTCCTCAGACTAGACTGGGCTGTGTCCAAGTGGCAGGAGGATACAGAGAAGTAAAAACAGTGATCCCCCGCAGAATTTTCTGGGCCACAGTTTCTCTGGTTGGAAAGAAGGACTTCTGTGCGTCAGTGTTTCCTGTGCCTGCATGGTTACTGCGACCACAGAATTGCAGCGCTAGGAGCAGGACTGCCCCAAAGGGACTAACCTTCCTGTTCATTGGCCTTAGAACAGAGCTTCTCTTGGAGATCATCCAATCCTCGATGGGTGCACACTGATGGCTTTATTCTGCCTTTAATGGCAGGCTGGAAGAAATAGGAGTAGGGAAATATAACAGATATACAAGAAACTTACCATCACATAATTCATACTGTTAAAGACTCCCTCCAGCAAATACGTTTTGCACAGGTCTCTAGTTAGCTTAGCATCCATCCCTAAGTCTGATTCTGATATAATTATTAGAAAGGCCCAGAACGAAAAGACTTAGAACTCTGATATATAATTCGCTAAACTAATAGTTTTCTTGTTGAGACCTAAGGAGTCAGCATATTTCCCTGGGTGACATTCTTTTTCTCAGGTTCAACAATTCCTTTTTCAATTTCTAACTTTAAAATTTATGTTTGCAGCTTTATTGAGGTATAATTGACATACAGCATTTTTTAAGTGTAAAGGTATACAATGTGTTTATTTGATACACTTATATATTGCAAAATGATTACCACCTAGTGTTAGCTAACATCTCCAATACATTACATAATTATCTTTTTTTTTTATGGTAAGACATTTATCAATCTACTAATAGCCCGTTTGCACGAAGATTCGTGCAATAGACCTTCATTCACCTGGCTGCCTGCACCAGTTTTCTGCCGGCACCGGGGACCCAGGCCTTGGCTGTGGCCACCGCCTTCTGCCTTCTTTCAAGGTCGGGGCTTGGCCCTGGGAGGTGGCCTTGGGCTTGGCCGCACCCAACACCCTTGCTAAGGATCGCAGGAGCCGACCCCCAGTGGTTTCCTGCAATCCGTGCAGGCTCCCGGCTGCCTCGGGCGGAGGCTTTCCCGGCCTTGGGCTCCGGCACACCCCAACGTCCCTGCAATGGTTTCCTGATGGGCGTGGTTGGTGGGCGTGGCTTGGGCGTAGCGAAGGTGCAGTCAATTTGCATATTTGTCTAAGGTAAGATTCTCGTAGTAACTTGCAACTGCGTAATATGGTATTAGCTATAGTCGTCATGGTGTGCATTAGATACCCAGAACATACCCAACTTATAAAAAAGGTTGCACACTTTGACCACTATTCCACACAAACCCTAGTCTTGATAACCAGTAGTCTATGATTTGTTTCTATGAATTTGACTTGTTTAAATTCCACATATAATTGATATCATACAGTATCTGTCTTTCTCTGACATATTTCACCAAGCATAATGCCTTTAACTTTCATGCAAGTTGTAGCAAATGGGAAGATTTTCTTGTGGCTGAATAAGGTTCCATTGTGTGTGTGTATTTGTGTGTATGTGTATGTATCAAATTCTTTGTTAATATATCCAAAGATATACACTAAAGTTGTTTCCCTACCTTGGCTATTGTAAATAAAACTGCAATAAACATGGGAGTGCATATATCTCTAATACCATGTTTCATTTATTTATTGCTTTTACTTATAAATGGGATTGTTGGGTCATATGGCAGTTTTATTTTTAATTTTTGAGAAAATGACATACTATTTTCCATAGTGGTTGCACAAATTTAAATTCCCACACCACAGCACACAAGGGTTCTCTTTTTCCCACATCTTTACCAATACCTGTATAGCTTGTCTTTTTTATGGCAGCTATTCTAACAAGTGTGAGGTGATATCTCATTGTGGTTTTGATTTGCATTTCCCTGATAATTAGGATTGTCCCACATATTTTCGTATACCTGTTGGTCATTTGTATGTCTAATTTAGAAAAAAAGATCTATTCACTTTTTCTGTCCATATTTTCCACTTATTTATTTAATTTTTGGTGCTTGTGATTTTGATTTTATGTCCAAAATAATGTTGCCAAGCCTAATGTAAAAGAGGTTTCCCCATGTTTTCTTCTAGGAGTTTTCATTGTTTCAGGTATCACATTTAGATCTACTCCGTTTTGAATTAATTTTTGTGAGTGGTAAAAAGTAGGGGTCTAGTTTCACTGTTTTACATGTGAATATCCAGTTTTCCAACACCATTTATTTTATTGTCTTTGGGGATTCCCTCGTAAGGGACTTTTCTTTTCACTGCTGCTTCAAAGTTTTTTTTCTTTGTCTTTGATTTTAGACAGTTTTAATTATAATTTGTATAGAGATACTGGTTTCAGATTAGGATTTTTGGACGACCTTTGGTTTCATGTATTTGGTTGTCCAAATCTCTCCCCAGGGTTGGGAATTTCCCAGCCACTATTTCTTTAAGTGAGCTTTCTACCCATTTCTCCCTCTCTTCTTCTTGGACTCCAGTGATACATACATGATGGTTTTCCATAAGTCTCACAGACTGTCTTCATTCCTTTCTGTTCTTTTTAATTATTGCTCTTTTGGTTGGGTAATTTTAATAGATCTTTCATATAACTCATTGATTCTTCTTGTTCAAGTCTGGTGTAACTCCCTATTAAATTCTTCAGCTCAGTCTTGCATTGTTCATTTTGTTCTTGTATGTTTTTCTGGTATTGTTAAAGTGTTTGTCTGTGTGCTCTTATAGCTTTCTGATTAGGTTTAAAGTAATTATTTTGAATTTTTTATCAAGCAATTCCTGTATCTCCATTTCTTTGGAGTTAGTAACAGACTTTTTTTTTTTTTTTCCTGTATTCCTTTAGTGGAGTCATTTTTCCCTCATTCTTTTTGATCTTTGCAATCTTGCATATTTTTCTGTTACCTCCTCCGTACTTTTTGGACTGACTTCAGTAAGGGAAGCCTTTCAACTGAAGGGGGTGGGCATGTAGGGGCATGGCTCTGACCACAGGTCTGGTGCTGCAGTCGCACCATGTGTGGGGGATGTGATATCTCTTCAGCTCAAGCTATTAGGGTCCATAAGCATCGACAACTGTGTAGTTTTAGCAAGTAATGTGGGAAGTGTGCAGTGGTTGCAAGGACTGGTGGGGTCCTCAGCAGCTCTTCAAGACAAGTGGCTAGGAATCAGGGCAAACAGAATTGGTGACCAGAGCTAGTGGTGTGTACACACTCAGGTGCAGGTGCTGTGTAGTGATGGGGGCTGGCTGTAGGCACACAGGAAGTGATGTGCCAGGGCCACCTGCAGGTGCAGAGGTCCTGGCTATCAGCATGCTGTCCTGTGGTTTCCCACTCTTCCTTTAAGTATGCACTCTGCGATGGAGGCTGTTGATGGGTATTGGACTGGAGGTATGCAGTAGGAGGGGCTTAGCACAGGTGGGCATGGTAGTGCTGGCCAATAACAGAAAGCATGGCCTGATGGGAGCCCACAAGCAGCTGCAGGGATCCTGGTTGTTGGCTGCACACTTTCCCGCTGAGCAAGTGCACTGCAGTGGAGACTGATGATGAGTATTAGGCTGGTGGGATTCAGATGCACAGCTGCAGGGGCTAACCCTGAGTACAGCACAGCTGTGACGATCAGCCTCAAGTGTGGAGGCCAGCATCTTGCATTTGCAGGGCCATAGAGGCCTGAGTAAACTGCTGCTTTTTTGCAGGAATAGGGAGGTACTCAAGTGGCCAGCTTCTTACCCCAGGATAGCCCAGAGGCCAGGTAAGGCTGCTGGTGTGGTCCTGGGCTTCTGGGGTGCAAGGTTGGGAGGAGGGATTGGGGAGACTCAGGCAGCTGGCATCAGTGGCCCAAATAACTATGGGGCAAAAATGGGTGAAGTCTGCAGGGGGTTCACAGTGGCTGTGTGGGCTGTTGGCTTAGTCAGTGGTGAAATCTGCTGAGTTTGTCTGCAGAGCAGGCTTCTGTGAACACAGTCACTCCTGATGCATGTGTGCTGATAAGAGTTTCTGCTTTTCTTATTCCTCCTCCTATACATTTTAGCTGCATTAGTCTGGGTGGGGCGAATTCGAGAAGACTTTCATGCAGTACCTTGAACTGGCTGGGGAAGCTGGTAATTCACCCAGCGCTTCCTATCCTGGCGAGGGAGACTCTCTCTGGCTGAGGAGCTCCTTTGTGTTGTTGAAGGACGCCAGCTTGGGGCAGGGGGGGTGATGCAGACCAAAATGTAGTTATCGTCCTACTTTTCTTGTGTAATTATTCTCATATGTTTTCATTCTATTATGTTGCTAAAATTTCCCAAGTGAACTCTGGAAGTTTCCGAAGCTGTTTTTGTTTGAGGGTAGCTATCCAATCATTGATCTTCGTGTGGGGGTAGGAGGCTGAGTTTACTTATGTCACCATGTTGGTCTCCTCTGCATTTCTTATTCCCATAGAACTGGAAGCTCTCTAAGTCTGTTTTCTTGTGAACTAGAATTTCACCCACCACATTCACCTGTACACATGTTAACATTTGTTCAAATTTTATACCAAGATACAGCTGAATTTAATATTCAAAATTGTGCTTCAAGAATGTAAACATTTTAGAAGAATAATTCCTAACTAGAAACTTGACAAACAGGCCTTTGTAACTAAAGTAGATAATAATTATGACTTTTTTCCTCTGGTTGAGGTTGGTTATATGGTCTAGGGTGCAGAAGGTTGTTATTTTGAAATGAATTAAATATTTGTGAAAATATTTCCACCCCTTTAACCAGAATGAAGTATTTATTGTCACCTATACCAGTATATATATATATATATATATATATATATATATATATATATATAATGCTTTAAAAACATTGAAAAGTTATTATGAGATTATCCATTTGAAACTCCTTTCTTTATAAATACAAGGTAATCAGTCAACCACATTGAAATGAAAAGTGTTTTACTACTTCGTTTTCTTATTCAGTAAACACATAAGGACACTCATTTATGTTCACTTAAAATCACTTCTCAATTGACAACCATAAAATTGTAACTTTCTCTAACAGGCAAAGAATTTGATATCCACATCTCAAAAATAACGACTGTTATATATCTTATTCAGCTGACTGGTGGGTCAAATGGGTCCTATCTGGTATCTTGAAAAAGATAGCTTTTTGCTTGATGATAAATGGTAGCTTCAAAGAAAAAAAATCCATCAATAAACTTCTAACATTAGCTAATCCTTCTAAATGTACACTTTTTGTTTGGATTCTAACAATGCATAAAAATTTTACATACTTTAGAAGTACAGTAAGTAGAGATAGTAGGTACTTAGATAAGAGAAAATATGATAGATGACTTATAGATAGATAGATGATGGATAGATAGACAGATGACAAGTGATGCAAGTTAAATATTTTTAAGGAATTATCTTCCCCAATAGGCAGTGACTTGGGGAAAGATTCCAGATGATTGAAGACTGACATAGGCATTGTTCATGGAAGAATCACATATTTCAGAAAGAGGGAAAAGTAAAGACTGCTACTCGTGATTTCAAAATCACCATAGCATTAAATATAATAATACCATGAATACGGTACTTTCTCTGAATAAGATTGAGGTTATCTCATTAGTATTATTAACAATCCACATTTTGTAAACACATTAAATGAAGTTCATTGAAGTTGGGTCCTTCTTCCAATGTCATACAGAAACAACACATTATGATAGGATTTTGATGCATGTTTTTTTAACTCCAAAGCCTGGGAGTTCTTTCCACTGTTCTATGATGCGAGATTCACAAGGGAATCAAATCCTGGAGAGTTGAAAGGTAGGGATAAAAATCAGTGTAAGAGCAGAAAGAATATAGATGCAGTGTAAGCAATTTGGGAGTGTGAAAAGCAGACAGATGTCCTGAAATCATCTAGAAAGTTCAGAATTTGAGCTTGTCTTTAAAAAGATTGATGTGAGTACATCGGCTTGATTATAGGTTCAGGGCTGGGTTGGGTAATAATTACAGTAAAACAAAAACTTGTTTTAGATGATTCTCTAAGTAGTTGAGCATCAGGAAGAAAAGGTGGCATTTATATCTGCATTTCCTCCAAAATGCTTCTCCCTTTCTTAGTTATGTTGTGACAGAGGGAATGTAAAGCTATGGATCATATGCTTTAGCTAAAATAGCTATTATAGCAATTTTCTTTCCCTGAAACATAATTTAATTGATCACATTGTATTTTCTCAACATTGTTTTTCTTTTTTAAACAGAGGAAAAAAACCTCTCTACCTGTTTGAGTTCTTAGCTGAAACCATCTGTAATAAAACACAGATTAACAAGAGAAAAGTGAACAAAAGTTTATTAACATGTATACCTCAAGTACACATGGGAGATGCCCAGGAAAACTGAGTAACTCCCTAGATGTCCAGGCCACCATCTTAAATGTCATCTTCAGCTGAGACAAAAGACAGATGTTGGGACAGGAGAGAGTGGCAGTTGTGAGAGATTACCAGGGAAAGCATGGTAAATGAGGATAGAGTTTGTTATGCAGATGTAAGTCACCTTCTCTGTTGATCAGATTCTCTTATGATTTAGTCATTTTTTCCTTCTGGCAGAGACAGAGAGAGAGAGAGAGAGAGAGAGAGAGAGAGAGAGGCCCTTACATACAGGAATTTTCTTTATGAATGTAAGGCTCCTTACAAAGGGTGACCTCTATCTGCAATTTCTCAAAATAATCCTTATCCAGAAAAGCACATTCTGGGGCTGCATATTCTGCTACTCTTCACTTTCTTCCCATTTTTAAAAGACATTGAAGTCCATATTTAAAATGGATTCTAAATAATCTTCCTGCCTAGCATTTTAAACTGTCAGTTTTTCTCCAGCATTAATTTTTACATGTTGTCTTTAAATTAGCCTTCTAACTGTCCACTTACCATTTAGCTTCTCAACTCAGAAAGCTGAAAGAGGCCCCAGGCTCATCCTATTAGGGTTAAGATACAATGCTTTCCTAAGTAATTCTTGAAAATATATCTTATTTAGTTTCTCATGCTTTCCTGCTAATGGCTCCTCAGTTTACACAGCTAAGGTCTCTAGCAGATCTCATTTTCAAGCTGAACTATCCTGTGTGTTCTGGTTGTCTCTGGTCTTTTAGCAACTGGTCATTATTCTCAGTTTTGATAAAGAAAAACTAGTCTTTGAATATGACTCTTAAACATGTTTTAAACTTGGCAGTATCTAAGTTACAATATCTTATGCTATGTCATCTGTCTTGGAATGTTTAAGTATTTCTTGGTAGTGCTAATATCAATTTAAATTTAACTTGCTTTAAATAATGCTCAAAAAATTGAGTTGTACTTTTGCAATAACATGATTTTTTTTTCATTTTGCAATAAATTTTAAAATGATCATTGATTGCATATTGTGTAGAAGACACAGCATAAAATCCTACTCAAATCCTGTATGACTCTTCTAATCTCTTTGAACACACTGGCTTTTTTCTTTTCTTAATTCCCACAGATTGCTTTTCACATAAAATCCTATTTTCTATGTTTTATGGCTCAAAATTATAGCTCCAACTATGCTAAGAAAATCTGGCATTGTTAACATTAACATATGCTTGTATCAGAAACATAAAATGTATTTTTGGTTCCTTAGTAACGTAAATGGTTGTCAAATGTGAAAAAAAAAATGCACATTTCCAAAATGTATAATATGATTTCTAATTTATTTAAAAATGAAATTGCCAGTTTGGCTCAGTGATCAGAGCATGGGCCCCATAGACTGAAGAGTCCCAGGTTTGATTCCAGTCAAGGACACTTACCTGAATTCCAAGCTTGATCCTTGACCCTGGTTAGGGCTCCTGCAGGAGGCAACCAATTGATGAGTGTCTCTCACATTGATGTTTTTTTCTCTCTCTGTCTGTCCCTCTCCCTTCCACTCTCACTAACAATCAAAGGGGGAAAAAATATCCTTGGGTGAGGATTAACAAAACAACAAAAAAATGGAAATTGCAAAAAACAAAAAGCTAAGTCATAAAATGTATTTAGTACTTAAAATAAGAAAACTGTTTCCCAGTAGCTTCTTTTGGAACTCGTAACCACGTTTGTCTAAATTTCCACACCCTGCATCTTCAGTACACAGCACAAGTGGACTAATAGCGAGCTAACTATCAACTTACCTCATCCCAAAGATTAGGCTCTCATCTTAAAAGCTGCAATAAATTCTCACATTTCCACACACAGCTTATCCTCAGTTTGCTGAATCAGCATTCTGGGCTATGCCAGCTATATTTCCAGAAATATGCATTTCCAAAGCAATATTTCCAGATATGCTGAATCAGCATGCTGAAGGACAGGCAACACAGAGATGTGTCTGAGCCCAAGTCTATGAGTGGAGATGAGTATTCATCCTGTACACAAAACATGCAAGTGGCAAGAATCTTTTACCCTAATACTGGTTACTTGTACCTAAGTATTGTACTAGTAGTTTGTTTTTTTTTTAATTTGATTAGAGAAATTCTTATTACCTGTCTATGAAAGACAGGCAAAGACAGGCAACAAAACCACAAAGTGGTTTTCATAATTCTCCAAATTTGATGCATTCATGTGATTATAAGACTTTACAAAGTGATCTCTTCTATTTTATCTTATTTAAATCAACTTATATCTGTTATGCTACCATATCATTAAAATATATTTATTTGATTTGTCATGTCAACTTCAGAAATACATGGCTATTGATTGGTAAGGCAACCACTTATAGGAACTCAAAGAGCTGATGATCATTCATGCTTATCTAAACTTATGGTTATAAAAAATCAATCTTGAGATGGTTATAGCTAACAGTTTTGGAATTGTTTGTGAGCTGTATCCATTTCTGACTGCTGTCACTATAAAAGAGCAAGTTGAAAGGCTTGATCATCAGATGTCCATCTCATGCCTGTTTCAATCCCCATCACCAAAATATAAACACAATAACACATTTACTAATTCATAATGGCTCAAATATTTTGCATTAGTACATTGTTTCCATTACAGGATCTCTTCAAAATTTCCAATTAATATGTTTGAAGAACTTCAAGAATCTTCAAAACAAGCATATGGTATACAATTTTTAAATTTTCTGGGCCAATAAAAGAATCTTATATTGATTTAAATAATATCATACATTAAATGAGAATTTAAAATCTTACTTAGAATTGGTGCTGGTTAGAAGATAGGTTGATTTATTCAAGACCTAAATAATTTGTACTTATATATTAATTTTACATAATTAATTCTATACCTCAACAAAATAATTTATCCATCTAATGGAATTTTATAATCATTCACAAAGATATGGAGACGTAAATCCCATAAATGCAAAGGGTCTATTAAAGTCACACTAATTTATTGGTTTTTTGTTTTTCTTACCAAATGTTCAAGCTCTATTTGTTAGATATTAATATTCATATCAAGTCTATTTGACTCTGCTGTTCACTCTAGTTCCATTCCTCAGATGAATAGAAAACCATTTCTCAGAAATAATTTTGCCAATTATCCTCCTTCTATATCCTAATATATAAAGAGCCAGGGTCCATAATGTCCAAAATGACCCAATAGATGACCGAACACCAGGCTGCACATGCAGCAGGCTCAGGTGGGTGGGGACTGGCGAGCAGGCTGAACTGCTGACCTCTTGGTCCCTCCTGGGTCGCCGCCACAGGTGCTGTGGCGACCCAACACTGACTGCCGCTGCCAAGGTGGGTGCGATGTGATTGGATGGGGGGGCCACCATTGCCCCAAAGAGGGAGGCCCAGGCTACCTGGCCGGCAGCGGTGGGCGGGGCCTCCCTTTGTGGGGTGATCAATCGCGGGGCTCCCAGACTGTGAGAGGGCGCAGGCTAGGATGAAGGACATACAGGATTTTCTATGTTTTATGGCTCAAAATTATAGCTCCAATTATGTGCACGAATTTAGAATAGATCCACTGAGTGCACGAATTTCATATACTGGGCCTCTAGTGTATTTATAATTTATTAAAGCACCCCCATTCCATTCCAACCCCACCTTATTTGATTGTGTTGGGTCCCTTCCATATAGATTTCTAAGTTACAGAAATGCTACCATCTTGAAGGTCAGTATGTTTAAGCATATTTAAATCTGTATCCAAAGAACTTCAGGGTATTTAAATAAATCTTGATTTTCAGTCTTCTTTTAACAGTTTGTCAAATCAAATCTTATGAATACCAACATATTAAGTAGATAAAAATGGAATAATGACAGACTGAAGGGCAGGAAGAGGCCTGTATGCTTGATGCTCCCAGCCACTACTCACCTGGGTCTTGAGGCACTTGTACCAAGTCCTGGGCTAACTCAGCACAGTAATTGTGAGACACTAAAATAGAGAATCTCTGAAGTCTCTTTTAGTTCCAGCACTTTAATTGCAATTATTAAATATTTTTTGTAATTTCTGAATTTAATCTAAATTGTATATTAACTTTTATTGTTTAAAATGTGGCTAAAATACATTTAGCATAAAGCATCATGACATTTTTATTTCCTCTTTAGACTTGAAGATACTTTTCTGTTTTCTTGTTTTTATTTTCTTTTTTCCATCACCATTTATCCCTTCTATGCCCTCTTCCACCTCCACCCACCCGTCCCCACCACAATCACCACTGTTGTCCATGTCCATGAGTTCTTTTTTTTTTCTTCTTTGCTCAATCCCTACACCACCCCAATAAACCCATCCCACCCTCACTTCCCCTCAACACACACTAGAGCTACCTGCCTGCTTTCTATCTATGAGTCTGTCTCTATTTTGCTTGGTAGTTTAGTTTGTTCATTAAATTCCACATATGAATGAAATCATATGGTACTTGTTTTTCCTCTAACTGGGTTATTCCACTTAGCATAATGTTCTCCAAGTCCATCCATGCAGTTGTAAACGGTAACATTTCCTTCCTTTTTATGGCCAAGGAGTATCCTACCTAATAAAATAGTAATATGCAAATTAACTGCACCTTCGCTATGCCCAAAGCCACGCCCACCAGCCAAAGCCACGCCCACCAACCAATCAGGGTGAGTATGCAAATTACCCAACAAAGATGTCAGTTAATTTGCATACACTGAGGGAGGGAGGAGTGGAGACTGAAGACAACTTAGAAGGAAGAGGGAGGAAAAGTGGAAAGTAAGGTGGCTGCCAGAGGGAAAGCCCAGGCGGGGTGGGGCGGGGCGGGGCGGGGCAGGGCAGGGCGGGTGGCAGCGGCCCGAGGGTACAGGCGCAGTGGCCGCTTGCAGGATTCTTCCTGCAAATGGGCTACTAGTCCCATTATAAAAAAGTACCATAGCTATTTTATCCACTCAGGGGCACTTGGGCTGCTTCCAAATCTTGGCTATTTTAAACAATACTGCAATGAGCATAGGGGTACATATAGTCTTTTAAATTAGTGCTTTGGATTCCTTAGGATACATTCCAAGAAGTGGAATTGCTGGGTCATGAGACAGTTCCATTTTAAATTATTTGAGGAAACTCAGACTGCTTTCCACTAATCTACATTCCCACCAGCAGTGCATGATTATTCCCTTTTCTCCACATCTTCACTAGCACTTGTTGGTGTGAGGTTTACTTTTATAAGGTAGTTTTTTTAAACTTTCTAGATTTAGGTCTATGCTTCATCCCAATTAGCAGTTCTATATTTTTATCTTTGTTGAACAAAATGAAAGTGAAGAAATGGTTTCCTAAGCACCAGTATAATAAGTGAAGGAAACACAGTAATATTATTAGAATTTGTTTCTTTTTAAAAAAATTATTACCTGTGTTTTCTTAACATGAAAGAGAGAAAAAAAAAGAAGCTCTAAAGCAAAAACACATTTATTGTATATGTTTAACTGATTCAAATTTGACTTGGTCTATACTTCTTAATTAATGAAAAAATGAGAAACCCTACATAATGCACTAATGCAAGAATTACGATATTTTTCTGTAAAGCGCCAGATAGATGCCTTTCAGACCATAGGGTCTCTATCGCAACACCCCAGCCTTGCCATTGTAGCACAAAGGCAGCCATAGACAACACATAAATGAATAGGCAATACAATTAAAAAAGGAAGCAATACAATTAAAAAAGGAAGCAATCGATGGGTTTGGACCGGGGGCTGTAATTTGGCAATTTTTGCTCTACGCGAAAAAAAAAGCAGCTACCATTTATTGTGCATCTACTATACAACAGCTGTTGCATTCCAGAATATAAAATTAATGTGAACATTTAAAAATTAAAAAAAAATACTTTTTTTTTTTCATTCTGACAGTCAATCAATCCCTTGGCTAGCTAGCATATAGATTAGACTGGTAGCTAATATCTGATTTGAAATGTTACAAGTTTGAAGGGGGAAGTTCTGAAGGAGGCCCTGAGCGGCACACCACAGCACACCACCCACAACAGGAAAAGTGCAGAACAAATCTGTCCTTAATGGAGTCAACAGAAAAGAACTTCAAGAAATGGAATACAGGGTAAATGCGATCTGGAAAAGGAAGCATTTTGAATTGCTAAACTTTTATTTAAAAGTTGAAATATGACTTCATCCACTCTTTCTACTTACAGTAACAGAATTTCAGCTTACTACCAGCCCTGCCTTATTTACCCACAGGCACAGTCATTGATAGTTTCTAAAAGCCTTAACAGCAAATGCTCTAACTTTTATGTTTATGGAAGGAATACTTGTAGTTGAATCCAGAAACTTTGCTTTATAAATTCAGTTTTTGCAAAGCTTCCTGTTATAATATTCTTATCCTCTCCGTTTTTGCATTCTTGCCCTGTATAATGAAACACCATGCACCTTGCAGTGCCATCAAATGACATGTAAAATATCTTCAATCCTTCAGAAAAAGTTAAATGATTTAACATTTCTGAAATAACAGCACTTTGTATCATAAATTGTCCAAAGCAATGACATTTCTGGTAATAGTCTAGTTTATGTCCAATCTCACTTAAAGAAAAGTGGATATTTATAACATCGTTTGGAAAATACAGCCTGAACATTAGTTTAGCATCATAGATCTGTGTAATCTCTAGAAATTTAATCTGAAGAACTTTAAAAGCCTTGGGGATATAATTTTAAAGATGCTAAAGTTTAAAACCAGGCAAAAGTGAAAACAAACAATATCCTATAAAATCTAAAAGTGAGACAAACAAACCCATGAAGGATGATCAGCAAAGGGCACCAAATGCTTGAGAATTCTGAAGAACGCTGGGCCCAAAGCATGGCTCCTCCTTTGCATGTGTCTATGGCATCTTTCTTTTCTCAGTAGAGGAGCGGAAGGCAGTTGAATATGGAATTCCTAACTTGAAAACAACCACGTCTAGTAAAAATAGAAAAGTAACACCTCACCACACTGCCTAAAATATTAAACCTCCATTTCTCTCTGCCATTCTCTCACCTGCACACTCTATACTTCCCTTATTCCTTTTTGTTTTGTCCGTAGCACTTCGTAATTTTATCATATACTTATAGGTTTATGTTTGGTTTTCAAGCTGCTTTTACTAAAATGCATGTTCCATGGGCATTGCTTTTTCTAGTTTTGGATTTTACCGATTTCCATCTTAATTTTCCCAGCACAGATGTGTGAGATACTGAGCTCTGATGACATAATTTATAAAACTCTTCCTTCTTAAACTCTAAGGGAAGGCTTCCCAACTTCAGCACTGTCAACATCCCAGGCCGGCTGGTCTGTACTTGCAGGATGTGTAGCAGCACCCCTGGCCTCTACCCACCAGATGCCAGTACCCCACTCTCAGTGGTGACCACCAAAAATGTCTCCAGAGGTTGCCAAATGTGTCCTGGGGAGCAAACAGGGCTATAGAGGATTTAGTCGAAACAATTTAGTTGACAATTATTAAGAACTTCTCTATACCTGAATTCTGAAGCTGTTAAGAGCAAAAAAGGGATCAGAGGAAAGATCAGACTGAGACAAATACACTCACACCCACAGGTAAGTGGGCTTGCTACAGGATACAGGTTAAATGCAATCTGGAAAATGAAACAGTTTGCTACTCCTTGATCCAAGATTAAGCAGGTTTAACTGCTCTGATACAAGTAGTCCTGGAAGCACTGACCTCCATCCCGGGGGCCGGCCCGCGCTGCCCTGAGTTCCACATGGGAGATTGCTCTTCCATGGGAGTAGATGAGAACACACCTTCTCCGCAGGTTGGCAGATACAAAGAAAGATAAAGGCGTGTTCTCACATGCTCGTTCTTTCCAGCCTCAGGAAGGAGTAAAAAGTGCAAGATGCAAGGGTCCACTCCATGTGCTGGACAGTCTTTCTGTTCCCTTCAGTTCCACTCTCCACCCCATCCCAACCCATTCTGTGTCCCAAATGACTGTTGTCTGTGGAATGTATCAACTGAGATTTTCTGTTCTCCAGGTTTTGGTTGAGTTCACCCAGAGAGAGGCCCCAGCAAGACAGTAGAGGACAGGAAAAGAAACACCATAGCATTTGTTCCTTCAGCTACATCTCAGCTCTGGCTTGTATTCCTCCACACAGTCTTCCTCTGTGCCAGAGAGTCAATGCTCTGGGTTCCTCCTGGTAAAGTTTCCTCCAATTGGACCTTCAGACCATGAGTTAGCGTAGCTTTCTTGTTGTTGTTAGTGGTGGGGTGTTTTGATAACTTTTTTTGAGAGAGAGAGAGAGGAACATTGATGTGAGGAGGAGAAACACCAATCGGTTGCCTTCATTACATGCCCTGACTGGGGACCGAACTCCCAACTTGTGTGTATGCCCTGACCAGGAATCAAACCAGCAACCTTTTGGTGCACTGGATGATGCTCCAACCAACTGAGCCACTGAGCAGCCAGGGCATGTTTTATTATTTTTGTTGGTTTCGCTTTACCGCACCACCCCCTTCTTTAAGCTCTGTTTACTTGCACCCACCTTTTGTTAAATCATTAATTTTAAAAGGATTTTAAAAGTATAGGTAATTTTAAAACTTGATATGAGAAATCTTATGATCTTTCATCTAAATTCACCAATTTATTATCTTATTATATTTGTTTTAGCATATTCATACTACATATGGATATATATTTATAAAATTAATTTTTATAAACCATAATACTTTAATGTGTCTTCTTTCTAACAAACATAGTCTTTTACATAACTATACCAAATTTAGGAAATTTAGCATTGAAACAGTGGTCTATAGTTCATATTAATTTTATTTTTCAATTATTCTAATAATGGTGTTTTTTTTATGTTTGAACATTTTTTAAAATAAGACTGTGGGGAAAAAAGCACAGATTCAAAAGTGGAAGGCTGAAAGACTGGAACACATTTTATTTTGGTTTGTAATGATAGAAAGTTAATTTATATCATTGTAGTTGAGTAACTCACCTCTAAATTTGAACAATATTGTGAAAGGTTAGCAAAAAAAAAAAAAAGTGGGGGGGGGAACTCAGCTAAAAGGTCTCTGGGCCAGATTCCCAGCTGCCCCAAAGTGTTTTTCAGAGGGAGCTGCTTCTGCTCAGACCCCTCTGAGGCACACATCCCTGATTGGGGCAGGGTGCTCTTTGCAGCAGTTGTTTTACTCTTGGACCGGCTCTATTGCAGAATACCGTATTGGATTTACTGTTAGGTCTCAAACCCACTTGTGAATGTGCTTTTAGCTCATGGGCCCATGAGTAATCTCTATAATAATAAAAACGTAATATGCTAATTAGATCAGACGTCTTTCCTTCTGGACAAAGCCACAGTGGACAGGGACTGAGGCAGAGGTGACAGAGGCCCCTTTGGCCCTGGTGGTGGGTGGAGGCCGGGGCCAAGGCCCCTTGCACGAATTTTGTGTATCAGGCCTCTAGAATTCATATAAAAGGGATAGCCACAGAAGTCCTTCAGTTATTCATATTTTCTTTTGGAGCTTCACACGTAGTGCCTCAGAAAAGAGTGTCCTCATTCATTCAGTTTTCATTAAATTTCTGCTCCATGCAGAACCATCAGAATGGGCAAGAATGAAAGAAATAGAAAAAATGAAAGAAATAGAAAAAATAAGAATGAAAGAAATAGAAAAAATAACCCTATGAGTTCTAAACTTAAAAGGTATGAGGGTTTTCATTTTCCCTCTGAAACTTAAGAATGAATATAACTTGAATTTAAAAATTCAAAATGTTTTATTGGACAAATACCAGCACAGACTTCTGCTATTTCAAAAGCCTTGCTTGACAGCAGACATCAAAAACTAAGCATGGAACATTTCTCCTGATTCCAGTCGTGATCTCAGAAGCTTTCACAATACAATAAACTAAGAAGTTATTATCAACTGATCAAAGCAGACATCCAGAATAAAACAATTCTCCCATCTCTGATGTAAATTCGAATAAGCAGCATATTGTGAAAATCCTTTGAAGGCTCCAAGTATGAATGAGGTACAAAACCCCAGCCAGATCAGCCTGTAGACTGCTGATTCTGTAGAAAGAATCGCCCAAAGCAGGATTAGACCAGTAACTTCAAAAATATAAACAAAAATACTTTTACTCATGTACCAGGCAGCTTTCTTCTCTCATGTTTAGGGAAATCTGTCACAAGATTGCTTTTACACTTGGGCACTGAAGCAGGATCTGGAAAGGTGCATATAGCCTTTAAAGAACATGATAATGACCCAGCCTTACTCACCAGACTTACTACACAGTGGGTAGAAGAGAGTCCCCAAGTAATATGCAAAATGACCCAGTCAAAACAGATGTAAATAATATCAGAACTCTAAGCCATTCAGCTGAAACCAGCAAAAGTCACTAAGAGGAAGCAGAGTCCCTAGCAGTAATATCTGAGCCATGGTGAAGAATTTTAACTACCAATAAGTTTCATGTGAAAGCAAATAAAGTTTGTTTGTTTTCCCCCATTTTCCTATGTAGGCAGATGTCACCAGATCAGAGGCTGATTAACATTCCAGAGATGACTAATCAACAGAGACAAACTCAAGAGATCTTGGATTTCCCCACGGGGGTAGCATGATTCCATAAGGCTTATGTGGGTGAACAGAAGGAGAACATTTTTATAGGCTTCGCCTCAGGACACTCAAACGAAAATCACATTTCACTGTAGTAATTGCATTTGCAACACAGAAAACAAAAGAAAAGAATGTGACAGGTTGCACATGAAGCAATCTTGCTACCTATAATGTTCTTGTCCTCAAGGTAAATCTAACTAGTCATGCAAATTTCTCACTTCTCACTTGGAAACACACACACACACATACACAAACACACACACACACACACAACCTATATATATTTAAAGCCCCTGAATTAAAAATAAAAATGACAGAAACAAGAAGGAACAATTTTTGAAGCAACAGCATAGTCACTTTGCCAGTGAAAAATGCTATAACTGATAATAGAATAGCATGTAGGCTATTGAATCAGGGCCTTTCCTCCTCAGTAAAAGTAAGTGTACAGTTGTGAGTACATGAAACAGAGTTTATTCTTGCAGCCCCGGCTTCTTACAGAAGATCATCTGGTCTAATTAGCATTTTACACTTTATTATAATAATCTTTATAATAATTATTACCACCTGTGGTAGAAATATACCAAATTTACTTTTTTGGTAATTCTAGATGCCATAAGTATTTTATTTCTTTTTAGAAATTTTTGTAGGAAGTTCTATTTTTAATATTAAGAATTGATATTAATATTAAGAATTGATGGATTCTAGGCAATGGCCAACTGGTAAACTGGTTCTCAAAAAAAAGAAATTGCCTTTATTTGTAGTTTTTTCAGGTTACTATAATTTAAACTCTCCCTCCATGGCCAATGTCATGTCACTACATCAGAAATTTGCAAGACATGCACAGTCGGGTTTAATAGACTAGCTCACACTGGCTCTAGGTCAAGTAAATAGTAGCCAATTATTGGAATGGCCAATTCACTAAATGAAAAAAGCAGCAAATGATTAACTCATCAAATAGTAAATATGTTAAATAACTGATTCACAAGATGGCAAATTTATTAAAAGCCAATTTTCCACAAGGTAAGTTGCAAAATAAATAAATAAATAAATAAATAAATAAATAAGCCATATAATCAATTCCCAAGTGACACTGCTTACAAAACATATCAAATATCTTAAAGAGAAACTAGGACAATTTCTGTGGTCATTGTGTTTTTAGTGGCAAGCAAATGCAGGGGCAAAACAAGATAGGCTTAAAATATAAAAAAAGATAGGCACTTGCACATATGGGAAAACCCATTGGAATATAAAATATGCTACCTGGAATATGTAACACCCATGATACTGACATTTAACCAAACTAGACTCAGAACTATGTAGCTAAAATGCTGAGTGGCAATGAATAATTAAACTTTGAAAAGAAATCCTAATCTGCCGAAACTGGTTTGGCTCAGTGGATAGAGCATCGGCCTGCGGACTCAAGGGTCCCAGGTTCGATTCCGGTCAAGGGCATGTACCTTGGTTGCGGGCACATCCCCAGTAGGGGGTGTGCAAGAGGCAGCTGACCGATGTTTCTCTCTCATCGATGTTTCTAATTCTCTATCCCTCTCTCTCTTCCTCTCTGTAAAAAATCAATAAAATATATTAAAAAAATAAAAAAGAAATCCTAATCAATTTGGCAATAGAATAATTTGCTATTTTAATCAACAAGCAAATCGATTTTTCAGTGAATTATTTTTATTTATTCTTATCATTGTTATTATATTTATGTGTTTTATATCTGACTATCCTGAAACACAGAAACTATGAATAATAGCAGATTTAGTCACTTTTAAAAAATATTTTTTAATTATTTAAATTTATATTGAGAGATAGAGAGGATGAGAGATAGCGAGAGATAGAGAGAGGTAGAGAGAAAGAGAAAGAGGTAGAGAGAAAGAGAGAGAGAGAGAAATATCTGTTGTTCTACTCATTGAGGTCTTGATATAAACTTTCAGCCATTTTTAAGGTCTATTGTCAAATAATTTTATCTAATTATTTTAAATGTAATTCTTCCCATTAGGGATAGAAGAACTAGGAAAATATAGGATATAAATTCTCTGGTTTACAGTCCACTTAGAACTATCTAGGCATGATTTAACTTACATAAATCACTCTGAACACAATTATTAAATACTAGGAGCCCATTGCACGAAGTTTCGTGCAATAGACTTTTCCTTCACCTGGCTGCCGGCACCAGTTATTCGCCAGCAGCAGTTTTTCTCTGGCCACCCGCCGATCAGAGCGCCTCCCGCCAGCGCGATCGGCCACCCCGAGAGGAACTCCCATCGGGAGGCGCTGCGATCCGGTGGTTGGCCAGAGGAAAACTGCTGCTGGCGGAAAACTGGTGCCAGCAGCCACACAATCGGCCACCCCGAGTTCCGCCACCAGCGTCTTCCGCAGCGCCAGCCTAAGCAGTGCTGGCCATTTAAGCCTGAGGGAGGAGCGGGGGTCGGGGACTCACGAGTCCCCGCCCCCCGCTCCTACCGCCAGCCAATCGGCCACCCTGAGTCCCGCCCCCCACACCTCCAGCCGGCCCAATCGTGGGCGTAGTGGAGTGATGGTAATTTGCATATTACCATTTTATTAGGTACTAGAGGCCTGGTGCACGAAATTCGTGCACGGAGGTGGGTTGTCCCTCAGCCCAGCTTGTACCCTCTCCAATCTGGGATCCCTCTCACAATCCAGGACTGCTGGCTCCCAACTGCTTGCCTGCCTGCCTTCCTGATTGCCCCTAACTGCTTCTGCCTGCCAGCCTGGTCACCCCCTAACCACTCTGCTGCCAGCCTGTTTGCCCCCAACTTCCCTCTCCTGCTGGCCATCTTGTGGTGGCCATCTTGTGTCCACATGGGGGCAGGATCTTTGACCACATGGGGGCAGCTATATTGTGTGTTGCAGTGATGATCAATCTGCATAGTACTCTTTTATTAGACAGGATAGAGGCCTGGTACAGGGGTGGGGGCCAGCTGGTTTGCCCTGAAGGGTGTTCCTGATCAGGGTGGGGTTCCCTTGGGACGTGGGGTGGCCTGAGTGAGGGGCCTGTGGTGGTTTGTAGGCGGGCCATGCCCCCTGGCAATGCAAGCAGAGGCCCTGGTATCTGGAATTTATTTTCCTTCTACAATTGAAACTTTGTAGCCTGGAGCGGAGCCAAGCCTAGGGCTCCCTCTGAGGCCCGCAGACATTTGTGTTGTGTCCCGGCCAGGGTGTGTGGAAAGCTTTGCTTCCCCTGTTGCCGGCAGCAACCCTGGCCTGCTCTCTCAAGCTCCATTCTGCCGCCATTTGTTTGAATTTGTTTACTTTCTATAATTGAAACTTTGTAGCTTGAGTGGAGGCTTAGGCCTGCAATGGCTGGCAGAAAGCTTGGCTTCCTCTGTTACCTAGGAAACCTTGCTCTCTGTGGCTGTAGCCATCTTGGTTTGGGTTAATTTGCATACTTGCTCTGATTGGATTGTGGGCGTGGCTTGTGGGTGTGTTAGAGGTATGGTCAATTTGCATATTTGTCTATTATTAGATAGGACTAGCTTTCCCGTTGCAGGAAAAATCCTGCAATAGGATTTCCTGCTGCACTCTACCCGGCCTCCGTTCCTCCCTTGTTCGCCTGCCTCACCTTCTCCTCCAGCCTGCCCGCATTTCCCTTCGGCCCCGGCCCCGCCTCCGCTCCGCCTTTATCACCGCCTCACCTTCTCCTCCAGCCCGCCCCGTTTCCCTTCGCCCCGGCCCCGCCTCCGCTCCGCCTCCGCTCCGCCTTTATCACCGCCTCACCTTCTCCTCCAGCCCACCCACGTTTCGCTTCGCCCCCGGCCCCGCCTCCGCCCCGCCCTTGTCCCCTGCCCCGCCTTCTCCTCCAACCCGCCCGCGTTTCCCTTCGGCCCCGGCCCCGCCTCCGCTCCGCCCTTGCTGCCCGCCCCGCCTTCTCCTCCAGCCTGCCCGCGTTTCCCTTCGGCCCCGGCCCCGCCTCCGCTCCGCCCTTGCTGCCCGCCCCGCCTTCTCCAGCCTGCCCGCGTTTCCCTTTGCCCCCGGCCCCGCCTCCGCCCCGCCCTTGTCCCCCGCCCCGCCTTCTCCTCCAGCCCGCCCGCGTTTCCCTTCGCCCCCGGCCCCGCCTCCGCCCCGCCCTTATCCTCCCCCCCCACCCCCCCCCGCTTGCTTGCTTCTTCGAAGCTTTACTCCCTTCTGCAGCTCTTGACTTCTTTGGACGCTGTCTTGATATGCAAATTAGCCGCCATCTTTGTTGGGGCAATTTGCATACTTGTCCTGATTGGTTGGTGGGCGTGGCTTGGCTGGTGGGCGTGGCTTAGGTGTAGCGAAGGTGCGGTCAATTTGCATATTTGTCTATTATTAGATTAGATGATAGTCTGTCTAATCTCTATCCCTAATTCCCTGTCAGTGGCCATCTGTAGTTTTTCTGTAATACAGGTTTATGCTTTCATCTACTTGCAAGCTTAAACACACCCTCAGCTCAACACCTACACTGTACTTTCTTCTCAGCTTAATTAGTCTCAGGAAATGGCACATTAGAAACTATCTTAGAAGTATACATACTGAGAGATCTGAAACAAACTTCAGCATGTCATTTAATTTAAATTGAATTTTATTGGTGATGAAACTACATTCCAAATAAGTGAAGTGATTTACAGAAAGTAATAGGGAAGTGACTTTATTCATCAGAATTTCACTATGGATAGAATATTTATGCTCATTTTCTATAGCTCCACTCAAAAAAAAAAAATGAACTCTGTTTTTTTATCCTCTTGAATCATGCTTCGTCTTGTTACTTGATCTGACAAATAGACTAAGAAAGGAGTTGTGTTGTGTAAGTTCTAGAGCCTAGGATTCACAAGCCCTTCAGATTCTGCCGTTTCCCTCTTATTGCCTTGAGCACACCAGGTAAGAAAGGCCACTTAGCCAGCTGGAGGATGAGAGACCACAGGAAGGAGAATCAGGACCAGCACCAACTTCCCAACATAGCCGCGGGGCCATCCTGGCTGGTCCAGACCAGCTGAATGAAGCAGCATGGAATGAGCCTAGATGAAGCAGCAAAGTAATTAGCAACTAGCCTTTGGAATTGTGAGAATTAATAGATTCCCATTTTTTTAAGTCACTATTTTGAGCTGGTGTGGTGTATAGCTAAGGTGACCAGACGTCCCGCTTTTGGCGGGACAGTCCTGTTTTTTAACAATTTGTCCCGCGTCCCGCGGCGTTTTAAAAAAGTCCCAATTTTTGGAAAGAATGCACGACAAGCTAGGGAACGGCGGGAGAACGGGAAGGGAATATACAGTTTTCAGCGGCCATGTGGTTATTTAGCCAGGATATGAGTTTTATATTATTTTTGTTAATTTTATAATGTTAAACTTTAATAATAACAAATAATTGTTGAGAACTGATTATCGAGAACTGCTTATCAAAGTTCACATTGTTGATCAGTTGTTAGAATTCGTCCACCATTGTTTGGACTTAATGAACAATGGCATTTTTTGGGATTGGCAATGATGAAAACATTTTGTAACTGTCTCTCAGACGATACACATCGTACTGCCTGCTAGTAAGCTAGTTAAACAAGTGATGTCATTACAAATCAGCTATTCAGATAATTTAGGTAAGTAATTTATTTATTTATTTTATAAATACATAAATTTTCTTGAATTTAGCAGACAGTACTCATATTATTTATATTTTATAGTGGCGGCAAAAAGTCTAGTGCCGGCCTTGAAAGTGACACTTATGACTTACATTACGGCAAGTTCAGAGGAAAAATAATACAAGTTAGTATTGTTATTATTTAGAAAGAAAGATAGGATTAAAATTAAAATAATTTTTAAATTATAGTTACTTTATAACAATCAAATCAATTTAATTTATAAACTAACAATAAAATATGTTCATGTAATTATGTACCTACTTACTGTGTTTTTAAGCAATATGTACATAATAATTTATAATATAATTTTAAATTATTTTTTTTAGATTTTTAACATAATGAGTAAGAAAAGAGGATGCAAATTCAACGATGACCTAAGAAGTGAATTTCCTTTTATTAAAAAAACCAAAAGTGATTACATGGTAAAATGTGAGAAATGTAATGGTGAATTTTCTATTTCGCATGGCGGGAAGAATGATATTTCAAAGCACTTGGAGACACAGAAACATAAAAGATATTTAGATACTGCTGCATCTTCCTCCAAAATACAGGAATTTTTTCGGAAAACAACTTATGGAGACGAAGAAAAGAAATTAGCATTAGCAGAAGGACTTATGTCTTTTCATGCTATTAATCACAATCATTCCTTCAAATCTATGGACTGTACATCACAAGTTGTCAAAAACTTATTCAACAAAAAATTTGCCTGTGCTAGAACAAAATCCGAGGCAATTGTGTGTAATGTGCTTTCCCCATATACGTTTTCAGAATTAAACAAAAATCTAGAAAAACTTAATTTTATATCCATATATTCTGATGCATCTAATCATAAGGATATAAAGTTATTTCCAACCATTATTAGATTTTTTTGATTCAGAAACTGGAATAAAAATTAGAATTTTAGATTTCGTTTCTTTGCCCGGCGAAACTTCTGAAATAATTTTCAGTTCCATTATTAATATTTTGGAAAAAAAAACAATTTAAAACATAAAATGATTGCATATTGTGCAGACAGCACAAACGCAAATTTTGGAGGGAAAGCGAGAAGAGGTACAAATAATATTTTTTATAAATTAAACAAAAACCTTAATAAAAATATTATTGGTGTTGGTTGTGCAGCGCACATAATACATAACGCCATTCAAACAACTGCTGACTTGTTGCCCATAGATGTGGAAAATATTGTTATTAAAATATATTCTTATTTCTACATATACACTGTGCACATTGAAATGCTTAAAGAATTTTGTGAAACTGTGGAAGTCGAATATCAGAAAATACTTGGATACAGTAAAACGTGCTGGTTAGCTCTTTTGCCAGCTGCGAAAGAATTTTGAAAATATACAATCCTTTGAAATCCTACTTTCTATCACAGGATAAATGTCCTAGAATTTTAGAAGAGTTTTTTGAAAAAGAGTCTTCAAAAATTTGGCTAGAGTTTGTATACAATCAAGCAGCTCTTTTTCAAAACACTATAAAACTTATTGAAGGTGACAAAATTTTGGTAATCGAAGTAGCAAATGAAGTTAATAATTTAAAATGTCAGTGTCAAGAGCGGTTAGAAAATAATTTTCTTCCATTAACTATCCGTAATAGTATAAGCCAGCTAGAAGAACAAGGTGCAATAAATCATGCAGATATCATGAATCACGTCAAAAAGTTCTATAGTAACTGCATAGATTATTTAGAAGAGTGGACGGTACATTACAATGATATTGAACATTTTCATTGGGTTACATTAAAACAAGAACTTAATTGGAATGATGTGCAAATATCATTCGATCATATTACTCAAAATTTCCCATATAGTAATATTTCCGAAAATGATCTTTTTAATGAGGTATCATTATTAAAAAAAATATATTGATAAGGAAAAGGTTAAATCTTGGGCATCAGCAAAAATCACAATAGAGAACAAATGGTTAGAAATATTTCATCATTTTGAAACAAACCATGTTCCATACAATAATGCACCAAAAATTGTGGAATACACACTGTCCTTACCAGGAACTAATGCTGCGACTGAGTGCGTTTTTTCTACGGTAAATAAAGTGTGGACATCAGAAAAATCACAATTAAGTGTTGAGACTTTGAAAGCCATTTTATGTGTGAAATATAATTTAACAAATTCTTGTGAAAAATTTCATGACCGTTTAAACAACGACAGCAATCTACTAAAAAATATTCACTCAAATGAGAAATATGCCAAAGAATAAAATAATACTATACATAATTTTTTTATTTATTATATTGGTAAATTGTACTTAAGTTGAAATTTAAAAATATATATATTACAATACTATTTTTGCATTCTATGAAAATTTTTGTTGCTCCATATAGACCAAATTTTTAATCAAGAACCCCCCCCCCCCGCACCCCCCCCCCCCCCCCCCCCGGCAATGGTGTCCCGCTTTACCAATGTTAAAATCTGGTCACCTTATGCATAGCAGTTAACTGATTTTCCAAAATAAGGACATTTCAGGTGGCCTATAAAAATATGTACAAATGTTCAAAAGCAAGGCAAACAATTTAGAATATCAAGATGAAGAAAACAGTAAAGGTAGTAAGAAAAAAAGATGTGTATAGGTAGAGAAAAATATAGACTCATATCCAGGCATATGGTTAACAGTGGCCTAAACAAAAGCATATGAGCTACTCAAGAGAAGTCAGAGGCACCTGAGAGATGCCATTCCATGAAGAAGGGACACTAGACCTCATGAATGTTGGAAAACCATTCTTCCTGGGGTTCTCACATTTCTTCATGTTTTACTAAAAGGGGCACTGCCTTTGTTTTGGACTATCTTTTCAAAACTGTTTATATAGTGAAGAGCTTTGGAAGATAGAGGCAATATCCTCTTAGAGGAGCAAAGAAACACTTGCTTACAATGAGTATAAATACTCAGTTTCCTTAAACGCAGGTTTCCATTTCTGTAAGACAACCCACACTGTGTGCAGAAATCATCTGCTCCTCTGAACTGAGGCTAAGGAAACCAGTGTCAAACATGCTGATGCTGGGTGCTTTCGGTCCTGTGAGTAATAAAGTCATTTGTTTCTAACCCAGGAATCTTGTGTCATCTCTAAGTATCCATGAAACTCCAGCAGGCAAGCTTGTTAGCTTGTAAAAAGAAAAGAAACCTCAAATATTTTGTAGTTTTAACAATGAGATCTTCTAAGTCCTGGCTGGGTGCTTGGTTGGGTTGGTTTATAGCATTGTCCTGATATGCCAAGGTTGCAGGTTTGATGCTCAATCAGGGCACATACAAGAAGCAACCAATGAATGCATAAATAAGTAGAACAACAAATCTCCCTCTCTCCCTCTCTCTCTCTCTCTTTCTCTTTCTCTCTCTGTTTCTCTCTCTCCCCCTCAAGTTAAAAAAAAAAAAACACACAAAAAATGAATCCAAACAAACATACAATGAAGTCTTCCAAAACATCCTATCCAATAAAGAGCTAATATGCTAATTAGACCAGACTGCAGAACGACCTTCCAGAACAACCTTCTGGAATGACCAGTGGGCAGGGCTGTGGGGCAGAGAGGCAGCCAGAGCCACGAGGCAGCTGGGCTGTGAGGGCCGAGCCCCTTGCACAATTTCATGCATCGGGCCTCTAGTATTTATCATAAACACCAAAGTAAAGTTGTTTGTCTTGGGAAGTGTGTTTATGTATCATCCATTATTAAGAAAAGGGGGAGAAAATAATATAGATTACTGAACCCCATAGTTAGTATTGTGTTTTATTATGCATAGTAGGAAATGTTATGATAAATACTTACCAAAATGCTAATAAATGGTAATAGTTTAATTCATTATTCCTTTCATGCTTTGTAATTTGTAATAAGAGAAAATGCCTTAATCCAAATAATAAACAACCCATGGGTAACTGCAGGATTAAGCAAATGAATGAGAAAATATTTTATGGCAGAGATTTCAGACTTCCCACAGTTCACATGCTTCAGCCAGCTGTTTATCTCAGCTGCAATATGGTAAAAAGTTAAGAACTTGGCTTTGAAGTTAAAGAGACCAAGTCCAATTGTGATTGAAGAGCTTCTAAGTTGTGCAACTTTGGGCAAGTGATATAGTTTTATTAGTTTCAGTTGCTTATCTTTAAAAAGGTGATAAATTGTTAAATGTAATGACACAAATCTGACTGCATTATTTTGAGTATTAGAAAAATTTGTGGTTTATTTTACATATTCAAATAACTCAGTAAATGACAGCTTCCATTATCATTTCACAAATAGGTATTACTGGTTCTTTTTGGCAAAAATGTACAGAGGCCCATGGCTTCTAGTTTATCTCAGTTTACCAAAGTGGGGAGCACACAGGACATAACTGTGGAGCACAAAGTGACTTCATCATTAGATAGTCGCTCCAGGAGGACATGAATTCTGCCCTACACTCAGGCATTAGGGCAATGCCTAGCACACAGAAGACACTCAGTAAATATTTACTGAATGAAATAGTAAATAAATGGCCTGGATACTTTGGATTTTAATTCCAGGAGTTCTGAGAGCAAAATTAGAAGATAAGATTCAAATAAACCTATGATGGATATCACTGAATTCGTGCCCCTATGACAGCCATGGTGGCACAAGGTTGTCCTGGGGCACAAGAAAGTAGGAGTTACCTCTGAGGTAGAAGTACTGGTGGGGAATAGTATAGATTGCAGCACAATCAGAGGAAGGACCTTTCTGTAGTTCATAATTGCCAAAGGCCTGGGTTACGCATCTATAGTAATGGGATGGAGGCCACAGAGGAATTGGAACTCAGATGTCTCTTAGGTATACCTGAACACAAAATAAAGACAGATCATAACTCAGAAATTAAAAAAGTTATTCTTTTTTAAATATTTTTATTGATTTTAGAGAAAGATAGAAACATGAATCAGCTGCCTCCTGCACACCCCCCAAATGGGGATTGAGCATGCATGTCGGGCATGTACCCTGACCAGAAATTGAACTGGTGACCTCATGGTTCATGGGTCGACACTCAACCACACCAGCCAGGCAAACTTTATTATTTTTTACAAAAGGAAAATAAATAGTATTTTTGTTATGTTTAAGAAACATAAACTTATTTGGTTAAAAAATGAAGGGAAAAAATGAAAGAAAGAAAAGAAAGAAAGAAAGAAAGAAAGAAAGAAAGAAAGAAAGAAAGAAAGAAAGAAAGAAAGAAAGAAAGAGAGAGAGAGAGAGAGAGAGAGAGAGAGAGAGAGAGAGAGAAAGAAAGGAAGGAAGGAAGGAAGGAAGGAAGGAAGGAAGGAAGGAAGGAAGGAAGGAAGGAAGGGGGGAGAGGAGAGGAGAGGAGAGGAGAGGAGAGGAGAGGAGAGGAGAGGAGAGGAAACCGGGCCCTAAATCAAGAAAAAAATTAAGAGGAAAGAAGAAAATAAGAGTTATAAACTTCACCATCTTGAGATAAAGTCTCTTGAGGATCACTGAATTTTAAAGCTCAGAATGCTTATCTACTCGAAATCCTGTTTTTACAAATGAAGAAAGAGAAGCTGGGAGAGGCTATTACTTTCACAAAGTCATATTCCAGTTCACTATCCATATATTTTTTTTAATATATTTTATTGATTTTTTACAGAGAGGAAGAGAGAGGGATAGAGAGTTAGAAACATTGATGAGAGAGAAACATCGATCAGCTGCCTCTTGCACACCCCCTACTGGGGATGTGCCCGCAACCAAGGTACATGCCCTTGACCGGAATCGAACCTGGGACCCTTGAGTCCGCAGGCCGACGCTCTATCCACTGAGCCAAACCAGTTTCGGCCACTATCCATATATTGATGACTAAGGAAATAACTGAAAGAAAATTGTACTTACCAGAAATGCGTCTCCAGCTGCTGCCTGGGTTCCTCCTGTATGCTAATCAGTTAGCATTGATCCAAAACTGTTCAGGCCAAAAACATTTTCCAGAGCTGAGAGTCCCAGTGATTTTGATTTTTAAATATCAAAGTTAAAAATAACCTTTATAGAACTTCACACAGGAGTAAAACCCTTCACATTTGGCACCTTCCAGGCAAGCACGGTCTTCGCAGAACTCCAGCTCTGTGCCGCAGCACCGACATTCCTGCCAGATTAAATGCAACACAATGAACAGAAAAAACAAGTCTGGAAACACTTTTTTGTCCTCGTAAAATGGAGAAAAATTAGAACCAGGAAGTCATCAAGTGTATTTAATTTGGATCCAGTCATCATGTTTGGAAAGCCATGCTATTTGAAATCATATTGCCTCAGCTCTCAGATGATTCATGGGGTTTGTTGTCTAAATGTCTGGCAAATACTCCAGGCCATTGCTACTGGCATGCATGTCTAACAGATGTTAAAAATGAAAGGCTGACAGTTTTTACAGCATAATTAAATCTCTCCTTATTTCTCAAGTGTTATTTAATTTAATTTTAATCAAAAGTAATAACCATCCATACGTGCTGTGATAGTGGCATTGATGTTCCATGTAAGGCATTACCTATTGTGCTTTAGGAAGAAGTCTTGCAATAAGGAAGTCACTTGATAAAGTGGTTTTAATACTTTCAAAACATTTAGAAGCAATGAACATACTCAAGGCAGATAAAGCTTCAGGTTGCCCCATGAAATGTTAAAAAGGCCACGTGGCCAATGCTCCAATATGAGATATTGTGCCAGTGTCCTGCCTTCATAACTAAAATGGGAGGAGAGTTTTTTTCTTAGAAAGACTAGCTTATGAATACACGTACTAGAAAGAGGCGATTTTTATTCATCAAAGCTAATGAAAGTAACTGAACAGATGATCCAAGGCATTGATTGGTCTCTTTGTCTATTAGGATTGTTATGGTAAAAGAGCACAGACTGGGTGGCTTAAAAACAACAAATTTATTTCTCACAGTCTGGAGTGTGGACATTTAAAATCAGAGTGTCCATATGGTCAGCTTCTGTGCCTGGTGATGTTCTGCCTGCTGGTGCATAAATGGCAGTGTTCTTGCTGTGTCCTCTCTTCCAGAAGGGAGAGGGATCTCTCGGGCCTCTTTATAAAGGCACCAACCCCACTCTTAATACGATCACTGAGCGCATAAAGTTCTCAACATATGAAATTTGGGAGGACACAGACATTTAATGTATAGCAGTCACTGAGAAGTCACTGAGTTTAACTTGCAAATATTTATTTCATTGGCTTGGTTATGAGCATGGCTTAAATAGACACAATGCTTAGGATAAAATGGAATCACACATTTCAAAGCTAGAAGGTACATAGAGTATGAGTTGGTCTAACCTTCATATTTTACGAACAAGGAAGGTAGAATCCAGGTGGTGAATTTGATTTACCGTATTTTCCGGCATATAAGACGACTGGGCATATAAGATTTTCCTGGTTAAAAAGTCGTCTTATATGCCGGAAAATAGTGTGTGTGTGTGTGTGTGTGTGTGTGTGTGTGTGTGTGTGTGTGTGTGTGTGTTTGTATACCATATTTTCCAGCGTATAAGACAAATTTTTAACCCAGGAAAATCTTATACGCCCAGTTGTCTTATACGCCGGAAAATACGGTACCCAAGTACCCATGACTAATGAGTTGAAGAAACAGAATCTTGGTGTCATGATTCCAAATCCAGTAGCTCTTTCATCTAACTACATTGTCTTTTCATTAATGATAGTATAAAAATAGTTGGCAACTATGTTATACTTTTCTATGTAAAACTTCCATAATTATGACTTTAAGTAGAGGTAGTCTCCATCTCCCTCTTAAATTGGTTTCTATCTGGCTCACAACTTTATTAGAGTTATTACAGAGGCTATTATACTGGCCATTGTTTGGAATTAATTCATACATTTTAAGTTAATTTAGGCCCAAGTCCGTGGTATAACTTATTTTAACATACCAACAAGAAAGCTGTTGTACTTGAGATAGTTGTTATGTATTGTCTGGCCATAACTATGTTTCATATAATAAATTGTGATAGTCTTGTTGGCTTTTCATTGGTTGACTATAAAGGAAACCCATTTAGGACAAATGTTGACAATACTAGAAAATATCACATGAGTCACTCTTATATAACATAAAATTCTCATGTAATCAAGCCTGAAATGATGGTTGGGCAAGAGGTACTGTAGTTTTGAATCCAATACTAAAGATGTGGAATTTAGAACCTCTTGGTAGAAACAAAAGCTCTGTTACACGGTACTAGAGTGGGGAGCCTAAGCACAGAGCATCTGGCACTTGTGGGAGGCATGATACAAACATCTAAAGACTGCAACATGCAACCCTCATAGTCAGAGTAAATATATAAAGTAGATTCATTTTAAGTGGATATACCTGATAACCTGACACCTGAACTTCTCCCTGAGAACAGATTGGAGTGATTAGAGGTAAAAAACATTGAGCAGTAGCTATATGGGAAATTTTGGGATAGCTTTATTATTTAAGTGGGCAAAAATAAAATTAGGAGTTAGGTAAAAACTGGGAAAGCCTTTGAACAATTCAAAAAGAGGACGGTTAGAGCTATTTTGGGAGGCCAAAATATATTGTTTTGAATGCAGTAATTTGGCCTGGATATGAGAATGTCAACCCTTGAAAGAAAGGATTGGAGTACTTAGTAATTTTTGTGATTTGGTATGGGGCATTGTAATAATAAAAATAAGTAATATTTTATTAATATAATATTAGACATAATATGAGAAAAAACAAAATTAGGAAGTCAAACAGGGAAATAGTCATTAACTAGCACTGTTTTATAAGGAGATAACCTTTTAGGAAAATAGGGACTGTCTAATAGTCATTATAAAAGTTATTCAGAAGGCGTATCTATGACTTAGTATTTAGGAAAATTAAATATATCAGGCTTAGTTATTATAAATCAATAGAGCTACATTTCTAAATTTAGTAGAAATTATACTGGTAAACAAAAATAAAAAATTAAAATTAAAAATATTTAAATCACACAAACACACACACACAGGAAGCAAGCATATTTACTTCCTTGTGACTTCAAATTGAGATGATCAAAATACTCAGTGACTGTTGAATCAAATAGAGTTACTCTCTCAGCAAAAATTGCAGTGTCACTATGTTCCTAATTACATAGCCAATTGACAACTTAGATTATCCTATCTAATAAAAGAGTAATATGCAAATTAACCATCACTCTGATAAACCCACAAGCCACACCCAACAGCCAATCAGGAGAGAGTATGCAAATTAATCCAACCAAGATGGCTGTGGCCACGGAGCGAGCAGGAGGCTTGGGTTTCTCTGGCAATGGAGGAAGCCAAGCTTTCCGCACATCCTGGTGGGCCCAGGCCTCCACTCAAGGCTACAAAGTTTCAATTATAGAAGATAAATAAATCCCAACAAAAATGGTGGCAACCATGGAGCAAGCAGGAGGCTTGGCTCCACTCCAGGCTACAAAGTTTCAATTATAGAAGATAAATAAATCCCAGATACCAGGGCATCCGCTTAGGTCGACAGGGGGCATGGCCAGCATGCAAATCACCACAGGCCCCTCGCCCAGGCCACCCCATGCCTCAAGGGAACCCACACCCTGATCCAGGACACACTTCAGGGCAAACCAGCCAGCCCCCACCCATGCACCAGGCTTCTATTCTATCTAATAAAAGAGTAATATGCAAATTGACCATCACTCCAACACACAAGATGGCTGCCCCTATGTGGTCAAAGTTTCTACCCCCATGTGGACACAAGATGGCTGCCACAAGATGGCCAGCAGGGTAGGGCAGTTGGGAGGGGCCAGGCCTGCAAGGGAGGGCAGTTGGGGGCGACCGGGCCTACAGGGAAGGGCAGTTGGTGGGACCCAGGCCTGCAGGAAAGGGCAGTTAGGGGCAATCAGGCTGGCAGGGGAGTGGTTAGTTGATGGAAACAAATCAGTTTCACTAAAAAGAGAGATGTTGACAGGAAGCCAGGAAGGCTGGTCAACAACCTTAATTGCTCTAACCACTCACCCTTTAGTTGAGATATTGTTAGCTGAAGCAGCTTCCACCTTGGTTTGTCCCATCAAGTTTTTGTTATTTCCTGCCTAAGGGCTACATGTATATTTCTGTTTATCTTGCCTAAGATGTTTTTCCCCAAAGCCTCAATAAAAGGGATGGCAGAGCCAGAGCAGTCAGTAGTTCTCCCACTAGAGGTGGACTACCGCCTGGCCCCCCATTTTGCCAAATTGAATTTCTTCAGTCTCCATTCATTTGTGTGCAGCCCTTCTTCAGAACCCGAACCCTGAACTGGAACCCTGGACCACGCGGGACGTGGAAAGGGATTCCTACATTCTGGCGCCTACCGAGGGACTTCTGGAGGAGAAGGTATTTTTCGCCTAAGAGCGAAGGAAGGAAAAAGTACACCGAGGAAAGGTGTGGAAAATTCACTGGAAAAAAGGTGAGGGAAGTTCACCGCACACAAAAGCCCACGGCCAGCTGCAGAGTCGCGAACTGTAAGTAGGGTGGGAACATCTTTTTTAGCCAGGCTAATGGGGAAGAATTAGGTTATAAATATAAAGAAAACTTTATTATAGACTTTTGTTTTGCATGCTTAAAGAATGTGGTTTCTTGTTCAGATTGGAATCTTGATTGATATTTGGAGTCTGAAGTCTATAAAGGGAAGTGGGACTCCACTGTTGAAACCGCTTCTGATGTGGAGAAATTCAAAGGTGGCAGAAGAGGGCAAGGCTATCTGCTCTCCTGCAATGAGATTACTTAGGGTTTCATTTAAAAATTAAAAAAGAATTCGCAGAGAGATGCAAGTCTTGGCCAAACTGGGTGTTAGTTATTACTTTGGAAAGCGAAAAAGAAAAAATTTGAGATCTGTCTTTATCTTTTAAGCATGAAAAGAAACCAGGCCAGATCTGTTGCTGATGCTTCCCCCAAAGCAAGCAGGATGTGGGGAAAGGGAGACACGTGGAGATCCAATATGGAAGCCCACTCTCCCAGTATGCTAAGGAATGTGGTAATTTGCATTTGAATGGCTACAAACTTCTTCCAAACTCCTGTGGCAGTAAAACATTTTTTTGGAAGTTTGCTTAATTATATAAATAATAAAGTTAAAGGTTTAGATATTTTGAAATGAAAAAATGCTAAATATATTTGACTGTCCAGCTCTGAAAAGTTTAAATTTGATATAAGATAATTATAAAAATATTATAATCTTTAAATCATATATGGATATATATATATATATGATGGGTTTTTTTCCATGTTAAAATTTTAAGGTCTTAACAGAGATGATTCTCGGAAAGCTCCAAGGGCCCGGAGTAATACAAGAAATTTATCCTCTCTTCTTAAAGGAAATCTTTTTTAAAAAGATCTAATATACTTGAAATTGCATGGAAAGCCTTATCAAATAAAAATTAATAAATATATTTTTAATGTTATGAAGGATTTTGGCCCCAAAAAGTGCAAAACGAAGTAACTAAATATTTCTTTCAGTTTAAAATTGAATTGTCTTGGCCTAGAGCAAAGAAAATCCTTACATGATATTTTTTCTACAATGTTATTATAGTTTTTGGTATTTTATAACAGCATATACCAAACAAACTTACAAACTAATTCTTTGAATGTTTGGCAGCAATTTTAAAGCACATGAAAGGATTTAATTCCTTCCACTATGTGGAAGGCCCCCTGGGAAGGCACTTGAGCATTCTATATTGGCCCTTCTTGCTCTTTTTGCCAAGAGGGACCCTCTTCTCACCATCCAATTGCCCACAGCTGTTGCCTGAGCTCTCTGTTCCTGCTGAGGTTGAAGCCTCGTAGTGGCTGGTACCATGGATCTGTCTCTCACACAATAGCGTGAGCTGGGCCCTCCCTCGGGAAGAAACCTTGGTTCCCCAAGATATGTGATCAATGCCAGGGCCCTGCCAGCAGGCGAGGGGATCCCAAGGCAGGTGCTGGGCATGGAGGCCATAGGGGCATAGGCTACCAAGGAGACAAAACTGAACCTCACATCACCCTGCTTGGCCCCGGAGGATGGCTGGTTAGTCAAAGACGGGTAAGATTCCTCAAGGGAGGAACAACCTAAGACAGGCACAGTCGCAGAGGGGCCATCAGGAGAGAACTTGGGGGTCAACAGAGGTGGGGCACAGATCCTCACCCCCCCAACATTGCAGGGGCTTGAACACTCGCCCCTTCTGAGGGAGGTCTCCTGTCCATGGATGCTTCGCGCTTCCCATGTCCAGCTCAGATCGGGACCCAGGTGGCCGACAGAGACTTATCGGGACCCAGGTGGCCAACAAAGACTTGTCCAGCTCAAATCAGGACCCAGGCAACAGAGACTTGGCTGACAGTAGCAGCCCTATATCTAAATCCAGTCTAATACCAGGAATGCTTAGAGCCTTCTCAAGGATGCAAATAATCCTTTGCATTAATATTTACAGGGTAAATGAAGATTATTATTAGAGTATTAAATTTGACAGTAAAATAGTCAAATTTTCAGATTAATTTAAATTGGCTAATTGAAATAAGTAAATATTCAAGAAAAATTATACTGGACAAAAAGCTGTTTCTACAGTATTAACTAAAAATTCTTTTGGTAGTTCATTTCATGGTAACATTGCTTAACATGCAATGAACCTAAAACAGTCATATTTTTGTACAAAAAATTAAAATTTAAAGTGATCAAAAATGCATTATAAAAATTTTCCAAAAGCCTCCTAATAATTAAATAAAAAAGGAGGGATAGTGGAAAAATATTATGTAAGGAAAAATATCCAAAAATTTTTTTTCTTTGAAAACTAATTTTCATTTGTAATACTAAGGGCAGGACACCTATGAAAAAACACACATGGTGTCAGAATAAGCCAAAGGAAAATCATTTGGGCTCAAATAAAAAGGATCCCAAGTAAAATTTATAGAAAAGATTCCTTTATTAACTTTTGGTCGAGAATATGTTTGTATATTTTCAGAAAACAACTCCAAGACCATGTGGATTCCTGCAACAGAGAGAAATTGAAAGGACTGCTCCAGCCATGAAGACAGAAGAGAAGCAGTCCAGAGATGGAGGGCACTGACGACACCTTGCCGTGCTGGCTGTCAGCGGCTGTGCGTCGCTGCGGTTTGCCCAGGACCGGACTGGAGGTCGGGCCTGCATTGCCGCCGTTTGTCCACCATCCAGATACCATTGCTGACATGTTCTCAAAAAACTGTTGGACATTGAAACTGGGATTCAAAAACTGTTGGCCCAGAAAGAAACTTACTGCAGACTGATTTCATTTGAACTCTCAGCATAGCCATTGTTGCTTGTCTCATTTTTTGTTCTTATATGTTTATTTCTCATCTGCATATGCAAGATTTTTTAAGGAAAGAAAACGGGGGAGATGCCGGAAACAAATCAGTTTCACTAAAAAGAGAGATGTTGACAGGAAGCCAGGAAGGCTGGTCAACAACCTTCCTGCTCTAACCACTCACCCTTTAGTTGAGATATTCAGCCACATTAATTGCTCTAACCACTCACCCTTTAGTTGAGATATTGTTAGCTGAAGCAGCTTCCACCTTGGTTTGTCCCATTAAGTTTTTGTTATTTCCTGCCTAAGGGCTACATGTATATTTCTGTTTATCCTGGCTAAGATGTTTTCCCCAAAGCCTCAATAAAAGGGATGGCAGAGCCAGAGCAGTCAGTAGTTCTCCCACTAGAGGTGGACTACCGCCTGGCCCCCCATTTCGCCAAATTGAATTTCTTCAGTCTCCATTCATTTGTGTGCGGCCCTTCTCCAGAACTCGAACCCTGAACCGGAACCCTGGACCACGCAGGACGTGAAAAGGGATTCCTACAGTTAGGGGGTGATCAGGCTTGCAAGAAAAAGTGGTTAGGGGCAATCAGGAAGGCAGGTAGGTGTGCAGTTGGGAGCCAGCAGTCCTGGATTGTGAGAGGGCAGTCAGACATCCCTCGAGGGGTCTCATATTTGAGAGGTTGCAGGCTGGGCTGAGGGGCACACAACCCCGTTCACGAATTTCGTGCACTGGGCCTCTAGTTGTAAATAACATTATATAGATATAGAGTAAGAAAAGAAGAGGATGACATAAGCTTTTTCTTGGGAGGAGATTTGGAGAGGAATTTAAGAAGGATGGAGCCACAAAAAGTAAGCCATAAATAAAGGGAATTTTATGTTAAGGCTGGTGTGTGTGGGGGGCGTGTTAAATTTATTCTGTATGCCTGAGGCAAATTCTGGTACCAGATATTTTTTCTTTTATTTCACCTACTAACCATTTTTCTTCATTTGTGTGATCAATAATTCATTCTATTTTTTTGCAGCACTATTCAGAAAGGAACTCCAAGACTACAAAGTGGAGGAAGCTCTTTCTCTGAGTGGCCTGTTAAAATGATGAGATTAGACCTACTGATGTGGCTCATGTCTTTGCTCTTTCTGTCATTTTTATGATGGATGGATTGCACCAAGTTAGAGGAGGTATGAGAGAAGAATAAGGAGCAAATGATGGATTTAACATACTTAGATCAGTGATTTCTCAACCAGTGTGCCCCAGGAATTTTTAAAACATGCAATACCTGATAGTTTAGTGAGGGACACTAACCATTTTTGCCTTAGATTGTCAAATAAAAAAATGACAACAAGCAACAAAATGATAGCCATCTGGTATAAATGACTTAAAATTATATCTATTTTTTTGTCAGATCGGCAAAAAAATATATTTTTTGGTGTGCCGTAGAAATTTAGTAATTAGTTTATGTGTGCCATGAGATGCAAAGGGTTGAAAATTGCTGACATAGTCTATATTAATATTGAAAAACAGTTAAAATCAATATAGTAAAGACATATCCTATCTGATAAAAGAACAATATGCAAATTAACCATCACTCCGCTATACCCACAAACCACACTCACCAGCCAATCAGGAGAGAGTATGCAAAATTAACCCAAAGAAGATGGCTGCAGCCACGGAGCAAGCAGGAGGCTTGGGTTTCCCTGGCAATGGAGGAAGCCAAACTTTCTGCACACCCTGGCCGGCCCAGGCCTCCGCTCAAGGCTACAAAGTTTCAATTATAGAAGATAAATAAATCCCAGATACCAGGGCATCCGCTTGGGTTGCCGCGGGACATGGCCGGCCTGCAAACCACCACAGGCCCCTCACCCAGGCCGCCCCACGCCCCATGGGAACCCCCACCCTGATCCAGGACACCCTTCAGGGCAAACTAGCCTGCCCCCACCCATGCACCAGGCCTCTATCCTACCTAATAAAAGAGTAATATGCAAATTGACCGTCACTCCAACACACAAGATGGCTTCCCCCATGTGGTCAAAGATAGCTGCCCCCATGTGGAAACAAGATGGCCGCCACAAGATGGCCAGCAGGGGAGGGCAGTTGTGGGGACTAGGCCTGCAGGGGAGGGCAGTTAGGGCAAACATGCTGGCAGGGGAGCAGTTAGGCATCAATCTGGCTGGCAGGGGAGTGTTTAAGGGGTGATCAGGCTGGCAGGCAGAAGCAGTTAGGGGCAATCAGGAAGGCAGGCAGGCGAGCAGTTGGGAGCCAGCAGTCCTAGATTGTGAGAGGGATGTCCGACTGCCCATTTAGGCCCGATCCTACTGGGATTGTGCCTAAACAGGCCATCGGACTTCCTTCAAGGGGTCCCAGATTGGAGAGGGTGCAGGCTGGGCTGAGGGACACACACCCCCGTGCACGAATTTCCTGCACTGGACCTCAAGTCCTATATAATAAAAGCCTAATATGCTAAGTGTCCAGTCGACTGGTCACTGCTAAAAGCCTAAGTGTCCGGTCGACCGGTCGGCTCTTCAACCAATCAAAGCATAATATGCTAATGATATGCTAAGGCCAGTCAACCACTTGCTATGATGTGCACTAACCACCAGGGGGTAGACGCTTGGACCTGTAGGTTATCTTGCTGTTGGGAATGGCTGATCAGGACTTAGCGAGATGGGCCAGACACACCCTGGAGCCCTCCTTTGGTCCCTCCCTGGCCCCAATCATGCTCCAGTGGGGTCACTCAGCCTGGTCTGCACCCTCCCGCAATCTGGGACCCCTCAGGGGATATTGGAGAGCTGGTTTCAGCCCAATCCCACAGGCCAGGACTAGGGACCCCCCTGGTGCACGAATTCGTGCACCAGGCCTCTAGTTACTTGATAATAAGATTTGCTACATATAAAAAGTTTTAAAATGATGAAGAATTACTGATATAAAAATATGAGGAGAAAATTATTTTAAAAATTTTGCACACCCCAACAAATTAACAAGTGACAAGTGCTGGCAAGGATGCAGAGAGAAGGGAACCCTCGTGCATGCTGGTGGGAATGCAGACTGGTGCTGCCACTGTGGAAGACAGTATGGAGTTTCCTCAAAAAGTTAAAAATGGAACTCCCATTTGACCCAGTAATCCCACTTCTAGGAATATATCCCAAGAAACCAGAGACATCAGTCAGAAAGGATATATTTGTGGAATATGATGAACAGCAAAAACTGATGAACAAAAATATATCCAGAGACATAGAAACATCGAACAGACTGTCCAACCTCAGAGGGAAGGCAGGGGAGAGTGTGTGTGTTGGGGGAGGGTAAGAGATCAACCAAAGGGCTTGAATACATGCATATAAGCATAGCCAATGGACACAGAGAGTAGGGGTGTTAGGGCATATGTTGGGGGGGTTGTCAGCAGCAGGGGTGGAGGTTAATGGGGGAAAAAGGAGACATATGCAATACTTAGACAATAATTTAAATTTTTAAAAATATAAAAAATGAAACTTGCACATTCACTGTATTAGTTTTATATCACTGTTTGTCAAATTATCCAGAAATTTAGTGCCATAAACAACAAATATGTATTATCTCATAGTTTCTATGGATGAGGAATCTGGTCATGGCTTAGTTGTGTGCTTTTGGCTCAAGGTTTCTCATGAATTCACAGCCATGAGGATTTGAATGTTCAGATGGATTTGTGGAAGGAGTGGCTTCTAAGCTCATTCACATGATTGTTGGCCACCCTCATTGTTGGCTTTCACTGCATGGATCTTTTCAGAGAGGTGCCTCATAATATGGCAGTTGGCTTCTCCCAGCATAAGAGAGCAATGAAGGGGAAAGCATCCAACACAGAAGTCATAGTCTTTTCAACCTAATCTTGGAAGTGACATTCTATCATACCTGTCTACTATATTCTACTCTATTCCTGATATGTGGCCCATTATTCGATTCTTACTACAACCTTATATGGTAAATATATCAACTGTCCTTGTTTTATAGATGTGCAATGGAAAGCAAACCCTGAATAATTTAGGTTTGTACCCAGGTTGTACAGATTTTGAGTAGCAAAATCAGGATTCAAATCTAGTCAGTGGATGCAGAGCCTGTGGCTTAAAAGCCATGTTATACAGCATCTGCGTATCTTAGTGTTCAAAATGTAACACAGACGATAGGTGTTCTTAACGGCGTGGAAAAAAGGCCATTTATTTGTTTTAATTAAAACGTTCCAACATGAGAACATCTTCAAGATCTATGTTTAAAGAGAAGTAATAAACTTAAATATTTGCCAGGAAAGAGTAAGAAATGTTATTCACAGTTTAATTTTGGTCAGTGAAGTGTTAGTTTTTCAAATTCATAGAAGGAATGGGACATGTAGGTTGTATTAACACAGGATATAATGGAAGATGTAGAAAGCCTGATATCACAGATTAGCAGCCAATGGTTGGATATACTTTAGCAAGAGAGGTGGGAAGGACAAATTCAGTCTGTCTTGCATATATTCTGATAAATGTTTCAGCTCCTCAAGATCTGATGAGTGTATTTTTTCTCTGAATATTTTATCTTATATGTTACTATATTCCCCATTTCAACTATGCCATATCCAAGCTCATATTTTCCAGGTCAGAAATCATTCTGCATGATGAATTTTGGCTGTGGAAGTTTAGTTACTTTCCTTTTTTTTTTTAAAAATGTGCTTTGGTGAGTGTAGCAGAGATTCAACAGCACATGGTAAATTTACTGGGTTGAATAAATGAGAATAAAGTTCATTTACTTTATTTTATTTTACTTCCTAGTGCAAACCATGCTGAATAAAACTAGCACTCAATTGGTAGTAACTAGAGCTCAGTACTACCTTAGCTATACAACCAGTTAATTGAACCTCAATTAAGACTACAACCTCAATTTTGTAGTGTGTAAAAGGAGGCATCAAAATAGACATGACCTTAAGTTTCTCTTAGGTTTACTGTTCTCTGATTTTATTAGTTTTCATTTCTCACATACTGACCTTTTCACTTCATTCAAACTTTTTTCATTTTCTGATCTTTCCAATTATTATTTTGAAAGATTTTTAGGAAAATTTGATGAGGCACATCTGATCATTACTTTTATTAGTAGTAGTAAGAGTATTTTCCAAGATTCATTTGGAAATGATTTTCACATAGTCATTTCTTCCAATAAACATTGAACTTCCATTGGTGATGGAAAAACCATGCCCATCTATATAATAAAAGGGTAATATGCTAATTAGACCAGACATCATCCAGATGTCCTTCCGGACAAAGCCATGGTGGCAGGGACCGAGGCAGAGGTGATTAGGGGTGATCAAGCCATCAGGGAAGGGTAGTTAGGCATGACCAGGCCATCAGAGGTGGGCAGTTAGAAGCAACCAGGCTGGCAGGGGAGGGCAGTCAGGGATGGTCAAGTCACCAGGGGAGCAGTTAGGGTCATCAAAGATTAAAGGAATTTCTCAGCAACTGCCAATAATTCTTTATCTTAACCTTTTGCACTTGGATGTCGAGTGTGACTCGACACGGTTAGCATCGGTAGCAGCTCGTATGTTGAATTGTATTGAATGTATCAATAATTTGAAATATAAAAAAATCCAAATAAATAAGTTTGTATGAAAAGAAACTCCAGTTTTTTATTCTACTGCCGTGCTTTGTAAAATCTGGGGTATTTAAAAAATTAAATCCCGAGTAGAATAAAGGAATTGAGAAAAAAGTAAGCGAGTGCAAAGGGTTAAAAAATCTTTTTCTTAAAAAATAAAAATAAATAAAAATAAAAATTGAAAAAATAAATAAAATAAAAACAGTAGATGCTAGACCAATACTGAATCTTCCCCCTAAGAAACCAGGAGGTGGGGGAAGGGAGACACGTTGCAATCCAATATGGACGCCACTCCCCAAGAAAGCCACTTTGAAAGGCCTCATCTTTGCCATCTTTATTTATTTTCCAGCTAATGACTTAAAGCTTTTACGAATTCATAAATGCATCTGGGATTTCTGTGCACATGTAGAGGGAAAAGGCCAGTTTAAAAATGAGTGCGCATAGTTTTGAGCTGAACTTGACCTTTTGCTGTGTACAAAATAAAAACCCGAGACTTTTTTTTTCTAAGAAAAATGGCGGATTTGACCAAAAGGAAAGAACGCAGGCTAGTTCCAGCAGCAGATTGGCATTTCCATAATAAAGAGTAGTTTTAAAATGCTAATGAAAGGTGTTAAAAATTTAACCTTTAAGGTCTTCAAGACAGAATTTATCCAAAGTAAATGCCTTAAAATAATTGGAATTGGATTTGAAACTCAAAAATTGTTGAAAAACATATTATGAAGTAGCCTAGATAAAGACTGGCTATTGAACTGCTAATATTTGAATTGCAAGCTCTGAAAATTTAGAGTGCAAATTGAATTGAAAAAAAAATTATGTAAAAGTGGTAATAATACCTAAAATATAAAAATGTGTTTTTGAGAAAGTAAAATGTTTTCTCTTAAATAATTAGAAATTCAAAATATGTTACTTCTTGGTCTGATTTTAAAAAGAGAATTCTGTGATACAGTTTAAATTTAATTGATATTCTTTAAGGTAATTTAAGTATATAATCTTTAAATCATATATATTATATGTTTGATTTTTCAAGTGTATTTCAAGGTTTTGAGAGTAGCTTTTGGACATTTCATTGGGCCCTGAAATGTATTTCAAAAGTCTATTCTCTCTTAAAAGAAATATTTTTTAATTAAACCGATTGATACTTGAAATCTCATGAAAAGCTTTATCAAATAAAAATTAATTAATGTATTTTACTTATATACATATATATTAAATGTTATGAAAGTTTTCACTTGTAAGAAAGACAAAAACAATATATTTCTTAAATATAGCCAAAATTTTCAACAGCAGTACAATTTCAAGAAAGACAAAAGCCTCAAGCAGCCTGCATTTTTGATTTGGCTGGAGGTGGGACACTGTTTATGCTTTTAGATCAGACCAATAAAGTATCAAATAAGTTTACTGAATAAGTTTCTTTGCTTTTTTAAATAAAGACACCTACTTAAGTTACCCTATAAATTGGATTTTTAAAATATAATCAATGTCTCATAAATTAAGTTACATGAGAAGCCATTGTTTTTATAAGTAATTGAATCCTGACTCGTAGCAGCCTGCATTCTTAATTAAGCTAGAGGCAGGGCAACATATGCCACTTGTGAGACAGCCGCCATCTTGCCTGCCCCTCTGGCCATGTGGCTTTTGGCCACCATCTTGAAATAACAAAGGCCAGTCCCCTGCTTTTAAATAAGCCATTGTCTTTGTAAGCAATGTAAATGAGTCTTCTAAAAGGGTTACTGAAACCTTCCCATGATCCTTCTGTATATGCAAATAAACCTAAGAGGATACTTTAAAAATATAGTTATAAATTTAATAAAAAGGAGAAAATTTTTAAATTTTGAATTCTCTTTCACTAATATTTACAGGGTAAACTAAGATTGTTATTAAAATGTTAAATCTGAAAGTAAATTAGTAGTCACCCTTACTGTAAGAGTGTTTGTAATATAGCTAGCTAGTCACCTGAGGCTTACCTTTCAAGCTGCAACCATACAGGTTGCTTATTGTAAAAAGAAAGACAAAGATTCTTAAATGAAACTCTCTGTAGCCTGAAAATTATTTTGGAAGAAAATGGAGATTTTCTTCAAATATCATAGAGAGTATAATTGATAACCAATGCATTAGGCCTCAGAAGGTGGAGATAAGAAAAGATTAAATGACTTTTAGAAATTATTAGACTTTAACTGGTTTAAACCTTTTCTATACAAAAAAGAAATTGATAGCCATTTTGAGATTGAATTGCCATGGCATAAAACAAAGAATATTCTTACATGATATTCTACAATTTCATTATAATTTTTGATATTTTATAGCAGGATATTGTACAATTATCCCAAACTTACAAACTAATTCTTTGAAGGTTTCGCAGCAATTTAAAAAGGACATGAAATGACTTAATCCCTTCCACGGTGTGGAAGACCCTTTGGGAAGGCATTTGAGCATTATATATTGTCTCCTCTTGCCCTTTTTGCTAAGAGGGACCCTCTTATCACAATCCAATTGCCCACAGCTGTTACCTGAGTTTTCAGTTCATGCTGAGGTTGAAACCTCGTGGTAGCTGGTACATAAATCTGTCTCTCACACAATGGTGTGAGCTGGGCCCTCCATGGAGAAGAAACTTGGGTTCCCCAAGATATGTGATCAGTACCAGGACCCCGCCAGCCGGCGAGGGGATCCCAAGGCAGGTGCTGGGCGTGGAGGCCATGGGGTCATAGGCTACTAAGGAGACAAAACTGAACCTCACATCACCCTGCTTATAAAAATTTTCCAAAAGCCTCCTAATAATTAAATAAAAATAAGGGGGGACAGTGGAGTAATATTCTGTAAGGAAAAATATCCTGAAAGTAAATTACATCTAGAAATTTTTTACTTTGAAAATTAATTTTTATTTGTAATGCAAACAGCAAGATACCCATGAAAAACACACATGGTGTCAAAATAAACCAAAGGAAAATTGTTTGGGCAAAAATCAAAAGGATCCCAAGTCTAATTTATAGAAAAAGAGTTTCTTATTAACCTTTGGTCGAGAATATTTTTATATTTATAAAATATGTTTATATTTCCAGAAAACTCCAAAGCCCATATGGATTCCTGCAACAACGGATCCCAGAGAGACCTGATAGGACTACTGCAGCCACATAATAAGCAGTGACCCCCGCGAACAGAGGAGAAATAGTCCAGAAATAAAAATAGTGAAGATGCCTTGCCATGCTAGCAGTCAGCACCTGTGCATTGCTGCAGGTTGACCAGGACCAAGGGTAAGGAAGGTCGGTGTGCACACTTACAGACCATGTGTGCACACCCTTCTGCATAGAAGACAATGTTTGATGTTTTGTGTTTTTACCAGGACCCCTGACTTGAGGGTCTTGCTTTATTTCTAACACAGGGAATAGTATTAACTGCCACATTAAAAGAAATGTTATACCTCAGGCATTAACCATTTTTACAGATGGATCCAGTTCTGGAAAGGCTAGATCTACTGCAGCAGGGGAGCAAATTTTCTTCCAACTTTTTATATTTCAGTAGAAATACAAGCTCTTATTTATGCCTTAACAGATTTTGCTACAGAGCCCATCAACCTATAGTAATACTGCTTATGTGGTAAGTATGGCAAAAATTATTGAAACAGCTACTATAGGGCACACTAACTCAGTGGAACTTTACATTTAATTTTCAGCCTTTAAAATGTTATTAGAGAAGGGCAATTTCCATGTTTTATTGGAAACAATGTTCTCAGTGTGTTATCCACCTCTCTGTACCAACTTTAGGAGGTAAATCCCCAAGGACTTAAACCTAATCAAATAGACAAAATGGATGTCACTCAATTGTAGAAAGAGCCAATTGTACTCTTAAAATCATTTATTAAAACAAAAAGGGGGAGATAGGTGTTATGTGTCACCTCTAAAGAGGCTCAGTCATGCTTTTTATACTTTAAAATTTTTTTAATTGTAATGCAAAGGATTGTACAGCAGGTTAAAGGCATCAGGCCTCCTGTACAATAGCCTCCACTGAGTCAGCTTTATCAAATTCAGTAATAATGTGGGGAAGAGGTTGTGTTTTATATCTTTCCAGAAGGAGCAATGCAGCCAATTCGGGTGCCAGAGCGTTACATCCGTCACCACAATGGACTCAGAGAAGCTCCTGTGTCCCTTCACTCAAAGGACTGAGAGCTGCCCTGATGACAGCAAAGCGGGGGAAGAAGAAAACTGAAAGCTACACAAGGGACTGAGGTGCCAACATGGAGTCGTCTGAAGAAAACGACTGAAGCACAGGAGATTGTGGAAAAGCAAGAAGTTGAGGCTACTTCTTCAACCATGTTCCTGCTCATGCTAGCATCTGTTAGCTGCCAGTCTTCTGCAAAGTCTTGCGCAGCCAAGTCCAAGGACTCTGAGTAAATATACACCAGCAGCAAGAGAGACTTTCTTTCATTTAGTAGCAAAAAATGTTAACCTGTCCATAGTTCTGATTTGTCTCATTGTTGTTTTGCATTGGCATTGTTTGCAATTGTGTTAATATTAGAGCTTTATTCTTAATGTTTAAATTTTACTTTTATTATAGTAGCTTAAAAACAAAAGAAAGAGTGAGATGTAGAGGGCCGCCTGGGAGGCACCTGGGCATTTCCTTAATTATCATCAGTTGAACTCAGGGCATAGGCGGAGTCACACCCTGGGAACATGCTTCCCCAATGAGGCTGGACATGTTAATCAGTTCTGACTTCATAGCAGCCCAGGTGTCAGCAGGAGCAGGTCTAGATATGTAAATCCAGTAATGCTAGGGCCTACTTAAGAATGCAAATAAGCTCCTTTGATCCTAAGTTTTGGTGTTACTTCCTGGATTTTTGGGATATAAGATAAACCTGCTGTGTGGCTCAGGGTTGCCGTCACGCTGCCTCTCCATCAGAGAGGAAAGATGGCATCCCACCCAGCCCCAGCTTCATGAATCTATTTTTGCGTCTTGTTTTCTTTATTTCTATTATTTCTCAATCCCTGGCCGCCTCCATTTAGAACCGGTTCGTTCATCTCTCTTTCCGAGCTGGACGCGGAAAAGGGAGATCCCTGCAGCATCAGGCCCCTGCAGGAGGCGGGGTTTCCATAACGTAAGATGGCACCCACAGTGGAGGCCGAGTTCCCGTAACAAGCCTTAACAAGCAATCAGCAGGGACCTGAGGCTTCGTGGCACTGGATTGGGGCAGGGGACCTGAGTCTGCATCCCCCACCTGGTGGGGCTTGACATGGGACCTCAGGCCATGCCACCCGCCCCAGCACCATGCCGGGGGACCTCAGGCCAGAACCCCTGCCCAGCAGGGCTTGACAGGGGACCTTAAGCCATGCTCCCCACGCCCAGTAGGGCTTGACGGGGAACCTCAGGCCACACCCCTACCACAGCACCAGGCTGGGGGACCTCATGCTGTGCCCCCCACATGTCAGGGCTTGACAGGGGACCTCAGGCCACATCCCTGGCACTGGGTCAGGGGACCTGAGGCCGCACCCTGCCCGGCGGGGCTTGACAGGGGACTTCAAGGTGCTCCCCCTGCCCCAGTGCCGAGCCTGGGGACCTCAGGCCAAGCCAGGGGACCTGAGGGTGCACTGGGGAACCTGAGGCTGTGCCCCCTGCCTGGCAGGGCTTGATGGGTTTGAGGCTGCGCTCTCCCACCTGGCAGGGCTTGACAGGGGACCTGAGGCTGTGCCCCCTGCCCAGTGGGACTTGACGGGGGATCTCAGGCCATGTCCCCCACCCGGTAGGGCTTGACAGGGGACCTCAAGGTGTGTGCCCCAGCCAGGCCTGGGCTGGGGGACCTCAGGCCGTGTCCCCGCCCCCCACCCCAGCATCAGGCTGGGGGACCTCAGGCCGCACCCCCTGCCTGGTGGGGCTTGAAGAGGGACCTCAGCCACGCCCCTGGCCCAGTGGGGCTTGACGGAGGACCTCAAGGCTCAACCCCCACCCCAGTGCCAGGCCTGGGGACCTCAGGCCACACCACCTGCCCTGGTGCCAGGCCGAGGGTGTGCTGGAGGACCCGAGGCTGCACCCCCCACCCTGCGGGGATTGACAGGGGCCCTGAGGCTGTGCCCCCTGCCCAGTGGGGCTTGACAGGAGACCTGAGGCTTCACCCCCGCCCAGTGGGGCTTGACAAATATGGGGCTGGTTGGGTCTGGATCTCGCCCAATAGGGGTGGGGCTGGCTCAGTCTGGATCTGGCATGATTTTGAGGTGCCACAGGTGGGCAGGGACTTGACTCTGGGTCCCAAGGCACGCCCCAGACTCTGACAGGAGGAAGATTTAAATATACATTTTACTAATTTTCTTTCATCTCTGACACTTCTATTATAGAGAAAGGGCAAATAGCGATATTAAAATATTTTCTTTAATTAATCTCCTTTTAATGTGCATGAATTTCATGCACTGGGCCACTAGTTACTTTATAAAAGAGTTAATATTTGGAAAATAACAGTAAATAAAGATGCTTAGGATTATTTTATGCCCACTTTAATATCTTGAAGCAATAGATTTCAATAAAAATCTATTTTTTCTGATAAGCATCACCAACTTTATAATTTTTAAAGTTCAATAATTAGATGAATTAACTATTTTTTATTTTTTTATTTTTATTTTTTATTTTTTGAAACTTTTTACTTAAGATAATTGTAGATTCCTCTACAGTTAAAAAATAATACAGAGAGTTCCATTGTTTCTCCCAATGGTAACACCTTGCAAAACTATAGTACAATATCACAGCAAGGATATAGACATTGATATATATGGTCAAGTTGCAGCACTTTTCAGTCACTGCAAGGATCTCTCTATTGCCCCTTTATAACCATATCTGCCTTTTTTCCTCCTCATCCCTACCCACCAGCAACTATTACTTTGTTATACATTTCTAAAATTTTGCCATTTCAAAAATGTTATGTAAATGTTATCATACAGCTTGTAATTTGGAAGATTGGCTTTTTTTTTTTTTTCACTCAGCATAATCCCCTGAAGATTCACCCAAAGTCTTTTTGTATGTGTGTTTCAATAGTTCATTCCTTTTTATTGTTGAGTAGTACCATAGCTTGTTTAACCATTCACCTGTGGTAGGATATCTGAGTTGTTTTCAGTTTGGGGCTACTATGAATAAAACTTCTATGGACATTCATGTACAGGTTTTTGTGTGAACATAATTTTCATTTTTCTGGGACAAATGCCCACTAGTGAAATTGCTGAATCATGTGATAGTTGCATGTTTCATTTTTTTATACTAATTGACAAACTATGTTCTAAAGTAAATGTGCCATTTTACAACCCCATCAATAGTTTATAAGTCATCCAGTTTCTGTACATCCTTGCAAACATTTGGTATTGTCAGTATTTTTTATATTAGCTGTTCTGAAGGTATAGTAACTCATTGAAGTTTTAATTTGCATTTTTTTAAATGGTTCATGATGTTGAACACATTTTTGCCATCTAAATATTCTCTTCAGCAAAATGTCTGTTCATATTCTAATTGGATTGTTTGTATTTTACTATTGAGTTTTGAGAGATGAATTTCAGAGGGAAGGTGGGGGGGGCGAGATTAACTAGGGAACTTATATACATACTAGAGTCCTGGTGCATGAAATTCGTGCACTGGCATGTGGGAGGGGAGCCCTCAGCCTGGCCTGTGCCCACTCACAGTCCAGGACCCCTTGAGGGATATCTGCTGGCAGTCAGACATCCCTCTCACAGTCCATGGCTCTCGTAGTCCTGAACCCCTTGCTCCTTACTGCCCTTCTGCAGCGGAGACAGGAATGGCTTCCATGACAATCACTGTGCTCACCAGCCATGAGCCCAGCTTCTGGATGAGTGGCACTCCCCCTGTGGGAGCTCACTGACCACCAGGGGTCAGCTACTGAATTGAGCATCTGCCCCCTGGTAGTCAGTGCATATCATAGTGACTGGCCTTTTGGTTGTTCCACTTAGGTCACTTAGGCTTTTATTATATAGATATGCATAACGCATGGACACAAACAATAGTGTGGCAAAGGCTTGGGAGGGTCAGGTGAAGGGAGGAGGAGGTCAATGGGGGGAAAAGCAGACAACTTTAATCAATAAAGATAAATTTTAAAAAAGAAAAACTGATAAATTAGACTTTATCAAAATTAAGAACTTTTATTCTGTGGAAATTCTGTAGGGGGATGCAGAGGAAAGCTACAGACTGACAGAAAATATTTGCAAACCATGTGTTCACAAAGGACTACTAACTAGATTAGATGCATTAACTCTTGTATGTTGGAAGGATGCTTTTTTATTGTACTAAAGTAAATGTATAATACTAGAGGCCAGGTGCACGAAATTCGTGCATGGGGGGTGGGGGGTGTCCCTCAGCACAGCCTGCACCCTCTCCAATCTGGGACCCCTCAAGGGATGTCTGACTGTGGCTGCCGTCATTTGCTGCTGTCTAGCTCTGTGGCTGCCATCAGTTTTGTTGGGATTTATTTATCTTCTATCATTGAAACTTTGTAGCATTGAGTGGAGGCCTGGGCCGGGCAGGGCAGGGGGAAAGCTTGTCTTCCTCCATTTCCAGGGAAACCCAAGCCTCCCTCCTGCTCTCCGTGGCCGCAGCCATCTTGGTTGGGTTTATTTGCATACTCGCTCCTGATTGGCTGGTGGGCATGGCTTGTGGGTGTAGTGGAGGTACAGTCAATTTGCATATTACTATTTTATTAGATAGGATGCCATTTGCTAATATTGTGATAACTGCAGTAGTCATTAATGATTCCCAGAATTGTTTCCTGCCACTTACCATCTAGGCTCATGAAGAGATTGCACTACCTGTCTTCCTCTGGGTAGATAGGACCATGTGCATTCAGCCCAATGAGTTAGGTGCACAATTGATGAGTATTACTTCCTGGCTATACAACTAATTGCCAATTGTGAGCTTTCAGCACTGTTCCCTCTGCCACAATGTGGATGTGATAGATGGGAGTTCTTTTATCAGTCTAGATTCTAGAGTAAAGATAGTAAAGATGTACAGCAGAGCCCTAGTCCATCAATCAGAGGGAAGGAGCATGACCATAAATAAACATATGTTGCTTTCATTTGTTTAGTTCTTGTCATCACCACATTACTAACCTATTTTGACTGATAAAATAGCTACTAATATCTACTATATTTATAAACTCATGCCAGGGATACAACCAATCCTTTCTACCCCTCCAACTACCACTAGGAATGAGAGGGAAAAACCATTTTAAAAAATTACGATGCCACCAGACATTTTTATTAGAAACTTAAATAGTAAACCTCTTTCTACAAATATTTTAAAAATTTCTTTGGTTGTATTATTCTAGTCAAAATATTAAGATATTGTGCCATTAGATCTATTTCTTTTTAATTATTTTATTTGTATATCTTTCTAACTTTCTATTAAGGAAATTAAATTGTTCAAATTTATTGAGTATTTACTATGTGCCAGACACAATTTTAAGCCCTTTAAGTCTATTAACTAATTTAATTCTAACAGTCACCCTATCAGATATGTACTATTAAGGTCCCTGTCAACAGTTGAAAAATAAAGGTCTAGAGATGTTAAATGAAATGCCCAAGGCTATCTAACTAACAAAGTGTGTAGCTAATACACAAATCCATATAGTTTAGGTCTAGAATTTGCACTCTAATCATTAAACAAGATTGTACCACAATCTATTTTATTTAAGATATAGAAAGGATTCATAGCTTTTGACTGGGGGCTGATAATTACTAATTAAACTTCTGAAGGAAAAATGTGATATATATCTATACTAATAAGAGAGAAATATGGTAATTGACCGTCACTCCAGAACGCCCACAGCCAGTCAGGAGGGAATATGCAAATTAGCGGGACAAAGATGGCTGTGGCCATGGAGCCAGCCAGAGCAGGCAGGAGGCTTGGGTCTCCCCTGGCGATGGAGGAAGCCAAGCTTCCCGCTCACCTGGGCTGGCCGCCGAAGGAGGGGCTTGTGGGTGGTAGCCACAGAGTGAAAGGCTTGGGTCACCCATGCTGGCCGCCAAGGGAGGGCCCTGCAAATGGCCCTCAGCCAGGCTGGCCACGCCCCCCCAGTGGGGCCCTCACCCCATGGGGGTATGGCTGGCCTGTAAACTGCCCCATCCCCTTGCCCAGGCCATCCTGCCCCCCAAGGGAACCCCCACCCTGATCTGGGACACCCTTCAGAGCAAACCAGCTGGCCCCCATCCGTGCACCAGGCCTCTATCTATACTAATAAAAGGGTAATATGCTAATTAGACTGGGAAACCTTCCAGAAGACCTTCTGGACATTCCTCTTGACAAAGCCATGGTGGCAGTGCCAAGGTAGAGGAGGTTAGGGGCCAAGAAGGGAGGGCAGTTGTAGGTGATCAGGCCAGGATGGGATGGCAGTTGTGGGTGATCAGGCCAGTGGGGGGGAGGCAGTTGGGGGTGATCAGGCTGGTGAGGGGGTAGTTGGGGATGAGCAGGCTGGCAGACAGAGTGGTTAGAGGCAATCAGGCAGGCAGGCAGGTGAGTGGTTAGGAGCCAGCAGTCCCAGATTGAGAGAGGGATGTCCGACTGCCAAATTGGAGAGGGTGCAGGCTGGGCTGAGGGACCACCCCCCCCCCAAACTCCGTGCACAAATTTCGTGCACCAGGCCACACTAGTGTGTGTGTGTGTGTGTGTGTGTGTGTGTGTATCCTACCTAATAAAAGAGTAATATGTAAATTGACCACACCTTCACTATGCCCAAGCCACACCCACCAGCCAATCAGGGAGAGTATGCAAATTAACCCAACTAAGATGGTGGTTAATTTGCATACATGCCTGGGTCCAGGGAACCCCCTCAGCACCCAGGTCACTCCCAGCCAACCATCAGGCAGAGGCTTTAGGCTTGGGAAGGGGCCCAGCTTGCAATTGGATGGACGGGGGTCCCCTTCCCAAGCCTAAAGCCTGGGGCGGAGGCTTTAGGCTTGGGGAGATGCTGGGGGGGACCCCTTCCCTGGCCTAAAGCCTGGGGTGGAGGCTTTAGGCTTGGGAAGGGGCCAAGCCAGTGATCGGAGGTTCTGGGCGGTGGGGGGCAGGGGAAGACCCCTTCCCAAGCCTAAACCTGGGGCGGAGGCTTTAGGCTTGGGTAGGGGCTGAGCCTGTGATTGGAGGTTCTGGAGGCGGGGGGGTCCCCTTCCCAAGACTAAAGCCTGGGGTGGAGGCTTTTAGCTTAGGGAGGTGCTTGGGGGAACCCCTTCCCAAGCCTAAAGCCTGGGGTGGAGGCTATAGGCTTAAGAAGGGGCAGAGCCTGAGATCAGAGGTTCGGGGGGGGGAGGTGGGGAGGGACTCCTTCCCAAGCCTAAACCTGGGGAAGAGGCTTTTAGCTTGGGAAGGGGCTGAGCTTGGGATCCAAGGGAAGGGGAAAAAATCAATGGAAACATATCCTCAGGTGAGGATAAAAAGAAAAATAAAGAAAATGTAATATTCTATGAAAGACACATCTTGAAAATGCTTAAAGAAAGTTGTCATTTTTTCATGGTGAAGGGACTGGAGTCCGTGTTGATGAAAATACCAGGGTGGCTGCGGACACTGGCAGTGGCTGCAGCAAAGGAGTGATGGGGCGGTGCGCCTTCCCCTGATCAGCCCGGTCGCCTCAAGCAAAGGGAGGCCAGACCGCGGCATAGGTCCGCTCCCAATGGGGAGTGGGCTTAAGCCATCCATAGGACATCCCCTGATGGCTCCCAGTATGGGACAGAGGGCAGGCTGGGCTGAGGGACCCCTCCCCAGTGCAAGAATTTCGTGCACCGGGCCCCTAGTATATATACTATACACACACACATATATATGTCAAAATCTTTTTCCAAAATCTGAATGTTTGAGTATTTATAAGCCTCCTTAAGTTTCTGAGGAATATGCTGATAAAATAAAGATAGGAATAAACTTTCAAAATAATTGCTCCTTTGAGCCAAACCAAAGGTGAAAATTCTTATCAGCACACATTTTCACGTCTAAGTGCAGAATGACTCCCATTCACTTCATAAAACAACCGAAAAACCTAATACAAAAACAACTACTGAAAATACTGGAGAGCAAATAAAAACAGAGAGATTGGGGGTTGGGGTGTACCTCCACTTTAATGATGGCAGACAGAGGACAACACAAGTAATTTCCTAAGTCTACTGTTTTTCATCAGATGCTAAATATTTCTATCTTGCAAGAAAGTGATTTGCATTGTGACTAGGAACTGGAAAAGTGAAGCTAGAAACCTGTGTACACTGAAAAGAGTGGAGAATCTGGGGATGGAATGAGCCAGACAGAAAATCCACAGACTCTTCCAAGCCACATCATATTTTATTTGAAAACTGGATTAATGTAAAAACAAACAAAAAACAAGTTCAAGTAGGGAGATCCAGCTATTTAAAAATGTATTTTTGGCCTGGATAGAGCCAAGAGTTAGTGATCAAAAAACCCTCTCTAATTTCTCTTCTAAATCATATGTCTAAAGACTGATTTTAAAAAGGAAAGTGAGAGAGGTACTTTTATTCATCTTGGCTGTTGTTACCTTTATAATTAGTTCCTCCTAAGAGAATGGATTTTGGTTTCAGACATACGCTAATACTATAAAAAATACAAAGCTCATTAGGATCACACTAATAAAAGTAACATCATTGTGGAGACAAAGAAACGCTAAGACACAGCTTACTATTCTGATATGTTCCAACCTAATGGAGAGCTATGTAAAAACAACACAAAACAAAACACAATCAAACAAACAAAAAAAAATACCATGTCATTTCTCCCCCTAACACTGTCAAAAGAAGCATAATGGCAAGCTATTTCTTCATTTGAGGCCTCAGTTTCCTAATCTAAAAATGGAGTTACTTGAATTTGGTAATTTTTTACACACCTTTCCAGCTCATCCTGAGCCTGAGAAAGTTGATTGTAAGTGTCATAGAGACTAGTTAGTGCCTATGTCAAGATTTCCCAGAATTTAGATTTCATAAAAGAATAAAGTTTGAAAGTCACATTTTGCTTAATTAGTGTGACCATATTTTACTTTTGTTCAGTTAGGAGATTTATGAAAATTGTAGAATAAAAATAAAGCTATCATATATCATCTAACTTCCTTGTGTAAAAGATGAGAAAATTTTAATATAAAAAAGGAATAAAAAGTATCAGAATAAAGCATATAGTTTTAAAATTAAATTTATGGAAAACTTGTAACATTTGGCCTTCTTTTATTCACTGGCCAAGAGAAATTTTAAATAAAAGTGTTTGGAACCTTTGGCCAATTCTGTTGTATTTCTCCTACTTATTCAAACTTGGGTGAGAAGCTATTGTGTTCATAAATCAGAAAGCCTGCTTCTTTATTACAAGATATATCATTTTTATCCCTCTCCTGATAGTCATCTAGCTAATATGAAAAATATTGTTGGTCTTTAAGAACAAATCAGACTAATATCTAGAATATCAAATGTAGACAAGGATATACAACTGGAACCCTCATATATTGCTAGGAGTAATGTAAGATGGTACAATTCTTTGAAATTATTTGATAGTATCTTATAGACATAGATCTACCATATGATTGAATAATGTCATCCCTGGGTACTTGTTTACCTGAGAAATAAAATAATGTAAAAACAAAGACTTGTATTCAAATATCCATAGCAATTTTATTTAAGATAACTTAAAATTGGACAAAAATAATTTCCATCAACTGGTAAATAGATTATCAAATTATGGTATATCTTACAATGGTGTAGTACTCAGCAGAAAAAGAATAAAACTACTCATGCATGCAGCATCTAGAACAAATCTTAAAAACATTATTCTGAGCAAAAGAAGGCAGATATAAAAGAATTCATCTTATAAAATTGCACTTGTTTGAAGTTAGGGAACAAGCAAAAGCAATCTATGGTGAGAGAAATTACATCAATGGTTGCCTGGGGTCGAGGGCAATGGTGGTTGATGGCAAAGCAGTGGTTACATAAGCATATTGGTCTGTCAAACTCATCTGACTATATATTTAAAATGTGTGAATTTTATTATCTGTAATTATTCTTTAATAACATTAGTTTTGCAAAGCAAAATAGTGCATATTCAAAATTTAGACTTTTCTTTCCCAAAGCTTGTTATATCAATTTTCACTTAAAAATAGAATAATTACAATATTAAATTACTGCACACTTAAAAAATTAGTTAGAAATGGAAAAAGATGCAAAGTGTATATTCAACAAAGTTAATTTAATACATGTAGTGATGCCTTTTCAGTGTGGCCCAGTGTTTGAGCGTCGACCAAGAGGTCATGGTTCAATTCTTGGTCAGGGCATATGCTTTGTGGTCTTAATAGGTTGTGGTCTTAATTCCTGATGTGGGGTGTGCAGAAGGCAGGCAATCAATGATTTTCTCTCATCATTGATATTTCTAGTTTCTTCTCCCTCTCCCTTCCTCTCTTAAATCAGTAAAAATATATTTTAAAAAATACATGTAGTCATTTCAAGATGACTGCTTTGAGGCAGAAGCAATATACGGAACTTGATATGTATTTAATGTTCCATTTTAGTTGTTGTTTTTTAAATACAGGTTAGCTAATGGTAAAATTTGTAAGTGTTCTTCTTTAGGCTACTTTTATTATCTATAATCTGATTGTCGTTATAAATGTACCTATAATTTATTAATGTGTAGATACATGTTATTGAAACATTTTGCCAGCTACCTTAGGAGAAATCAAGAATGGGTCTTATTATTTATCTGAAAATACCTAGCAGATCAACTTACATTACTGAATATATTGAATTGTATTATGTTGAACTAGTGTTCGAGCCCTGGCTCAGCTTATATGTAAACTCAGATGAATTATTTCATTTCATTAAACTCAATTTTTCTCAATCACTGAACAAACATGTCAAATCCTACTTTGTGTTCAAAACCAAATCTATAAGTTAAGAATAATAGATCCATGGAAGGCCTGGCCCCTGACATGATGCAGATGACAGTCAAATGAAAGATACATAAATGCACTAACCATAACATAACACTGTGGGAAGTGCCATGATGAAGAATGTGAAGAAAGATAGGCATGAGATGCTAGAATCTGGCCTAAAAAAATATCTGGAGAGGTCACAGAATTGAGAGTCACTCTAGATTTTATCACTTGTATGTAGAGGTGGAAGCCAGAAGCATCTTCATATATAAGGGAATTGCAGCCTAGAATGCAAAATGGTCAGATGTCACAGATGCATTATATGTTGGAAGAGAGCATGTCTTATTATCCTTTCTATCATGTGAAGTAGAAATGCAGCAGTGATAGTCAATGCCAACCAGAGGTAGGTGGGTCACTTCAGGACTGGTGCTAGAGCATGGCTGGGGTGGAAAGTTGACAATGGGAGCAGATGGAAAGGCCTACTGTTGAGTGTTCCCTTTTCCCAATCTTACCCATGCCCAGGTGGCAAGCTATAGAAAAAAAGATTCTTCCTTTTTATAGTGCTTTCCCATTTCTTCTATTGTATTTTCTGTGTTGTTTGCTAATTTAGAGGAGTTCCTAGTAAAGTAAAAAAAAAATAGTCATTTCTCATTTGTAAGCAATGTCCATATCTTCTCAACTATCCACTCTTCTGATGACTTTACCTTTGCTGGCCTTTGTTGAACAAAAATATTTTATTAGTATTCTTTCAAGTTCATCAAATATTTTTTCTAAATATCATGTTTTAAAATCTATTAAATTCTTCCCAATTTGTATGTTCTATTGTTATTTTTATTATTTTACAGTACTCATAAAATTCTTTGATCTATGTGGAGACAAACATTGCCTATGCCATGGTGTAATAATCAATTTTGGTTGTGAATCCATTAAGCTTATCGATGAATAGGGAGAAAATTTATGTCTTTACAATATTTAGCCTTTTTCTCCATGAACATGGCCTGTGTCTACATTTCTTAGACACACTATTTAACTATCAGATACATTCAAATTCCAAATACAAAAACATACCATTACATTTTCACACACACACAAAAATGGTTAAATTAAAAAGATTGATATTATTAAGCTTTGGTAAGAATTTATAGCAACAGGATTTTCATTCACCACTAATGATAGTGCAAATTTATTAACCACATTGGAAACTAGAATTATTTACTAATATTGAATATATAATACCCTAAGCATATAAATTTCAATTCTATGTGTATACTTACATCTATACAAAAATAATTACATCATTTTTTATGTGTCATACATTAAAGCTGAAAATAACCTTATTAAAATGGCTCACTAGGGCTTTTGGTCAAAATGACAGTGTAGGTAAATGTGGCATGCAAATCCTCCTACAACCATAGCAAAATTACAACTAACTACAGAAAACCATCATTCAGAACTACATGAATTCTAGCTAAACAGAAGTCCTACAACTAAGGATACAAAAGAAAAACCTCATCAACATTGTATGAGGTAAGGAGACACATAAAGGGCTGATCCCACACCATGTGTGGCAGATAAAAATTAGGAGGAATATCTAGGCTGCAGAGATCTTCTGTGAGGGATGATCCCAGGCTTTCAGTGCCAGGAAGAGAAGTCCCCATAACTTCAGCTAAAAAACCAGTGAGGGTTGTGGCTTAGTGAGAAGGAGGAAGGCTAGAGTCCCAGGCAGTTCCTCTTAAAGGACCCCCACATGGCTTTACTTGGACTCACTACTTTTGAGATCCAGTGTTGGGATGGCAGTTCAAAGGGCACCAGGAACATATGAGGAAGAATTGAAGTGTCTAGAATCAGAGTGAGAGCTGGAGAGATATCTTTCTCCCAGACAGAAGTGCTAGCAGAGGTCATTATTCTTTCTCTGAGCCTACTCACCACAGAGCTGGCAAGCCAGTGATTCCTTGAAACCACAGACCACCCAAATTGTGGACCCACTCAATTTATTTCCAGTGGATTTTCCATACAAATGTCATTCCTTGACTCATGCTTCACATTTGCCTAAAATCTCTCAAAAAATCAGCATTTGGCCTTGGCAAGGCCCATACCTCTCACTAAGAGGCCCCAGGGATGGCAATAGTTTCAATTAACCTAAGTTTGCAGCTTGCCCTTTACTGGGCACCTCCAAGTCCAGCACAAGTAGCAGCCATTGCAGATCATTTTGTAGTTCCTACTGTATGGCCCTAGACAGAACACAGATAGTGGCTGAGTTTGACCTGCACCTACTAGTAGACCCCAGAGTCAGTGAACCTGGTGGACAGCTTCAGACCACATTGAAACACCACTCAACCACCTCTACAGTCAACACAGTAAAGGGGTGGACTCAGCAGGCACCAGAACCCTGAAGATGTGTAAGTCCTGCTCAATGCGGTGGTCTCAGCTAGTCCATGCAGCTGATTCACCTCAGGGTAAATCTCTCTCACCAACATGACAACAGCATTCAAGGCTCTACTACAATAGGAGGGTGTACACAGCCCACATGGGATGGGAAGTAGGGGAGGAATGGGAAGATGCACATGGAATACCCAGTTGGTGTGATTGGGAAGGCTGTGCTATGGAACCCTACAGAACATCTACTGCATAAGTCAATTTTACCAAGCCTAGGAGACATAGCAGCTCTATTTTAAATATACGAAGAAACACAAGGAGGCTGCCAAAATGAGAAGACAAAGAAATATGTTCCAAATGAAATAACAAATATAAATATAAATAAATAAATAAATAAATAAATAAATAAATAAATAAATAAGAAAAAGAGCTAAACAAAATGGAGACAAGTAATCTACTAGAAGCAAAGTTCAAACATTGGTTATAAGGATGCTCAATGAACTTAGGGAAAGAGTGAATGAACTTAGTAAAAATTTCAACAAGTAGGAAGCAAATAAAGAAGTAGAAAACATGAAAAAGAACCAGTCAAAAATGAAAAATACATTAACTGAAATGAAGAATACATTACAGGAATAACAGTAGAGTAAATGAAGCAAAGGATCAAGTCAGAGATGCGGAACATACAGATGCAAAAAACAAACAAACAAAAAGCAATCAGAACAATAAAAAGAAAAAGAATCCAAAAAAGTAAGGATAGCATTAAGAATCTCTGGGACAACTTCAAACATACTAACATTCACATCATGGGGGAGCCAAAAGGGAACAAGAGAGAGTAAGAAATTAAAACTTATGTGAAAAAATAATGACAGAACACTTCCCGGTGAAGGAACTAGAAATACAAGTCCAGGAAGTGCAGAAATCCAAAACAAGATGAACCCAAAAAGACCAACACCAAGACACATAATAATTAAAAATGCCAAACATTAAAGACAAAGAGAAAATCTTACAAGCAGCATGAGAAAAGCCATTAATTACCTTCAAGTGAGCTCCAACTAGTTACCTAGTTAGTTATCTTCAAGGGAAAAAAACTGTCAGCTGATTTCTCAACAAAAACTTTGCCTCCCCCGCCTCAACGTTAAGGATGTCCAACTGATGGAGTCCCCCAAGGGCTCCCGGACTGCGAGAGGGCGCAGGCCGGGCTGAGGGACACCCCTGCCCAAGTGCAGGAATTTCATGCACTGGGCCTCTAGTGTAGATATCTACACTAATAAAAGAGAAATATGCAAATTAACCATCACTCTGCTATGCCCACCAGCCAATCAGGAGGGAATATGCAAATTAGAAGGAGAAAGATGGCAGCCACCCAGCTGCTCCAGGTGCAGAGTGGCTGGGCAGGGCAGGACGCCTGCTATGAGAGGGAGGGTTGGGGGCGAAGGGATCTACAGGAGCGGCACTCTGGCCACAGCGAAGACGAAGACTGCAGACTCCGGAGTCTGCAGCAAAGATGAAGACAGCAGACTCTGGCCTGAATCTGCAGTGAAGAAGGCAGACTCTGGCTGGAGCGAAGGCTTGGGTCCTGGGTGCCAGAGGAAAACTAGAAGCCAAGGGCAGGAAGGCCTATTGCATGAATATTTTCGTGCAATGGGCCTCTAGTAAAAAAATAAAATAGGTCCCCATTCTGTACCACATACAAATATAAATTCTAGTTGGACTAAAAAATATATGTCAAAACAAAAATAAAATTTTAGAATAGGTGAATATATATATATTGCATAGAGGAGTGATTCTTAAACAAGATAGTATAGAACCAACTAAAAGAGGGAAAAAATGATAAATTTAACTATATAAAATATTAATTCTTCCAGCTTACCAAACCACACAAAAGAATAAAAAAAGACAACTCACAATGGGAACAGGATTTAAGAACATGTATAACTGACAATGAATTAGTATTCAGAACATGTAACAACTTCTGTATATCAATAAAGGAAACATTTAAAAATGATTAAAAGATTTGATAGGGTACCTTACAGAGAATTCACAAGAAGCTAATTCATATGTAAAAAGATACTAAACCTTGTCCCAGCCTGGTGGCTCAGTTGGTTGGAACATCGTCCATATACCAAAAAGGGTTTAATTCTTGGTCAGGACATATAGCTAGGTGGCAGGTCAGGGTATGGGAGGCAACCAATCAATATTTCTCACTTTGATCATTCTCTCTCTCTCTCTCTCTCTCTCTCTCTCTCTCTCTCCCCTCTTCTCAAACTTCTCTCTCTAATAAATCAATATAACATAACTTCTGGTGAAGATTACAAAAAATTAATTAATTACTTAAAAAATTAAAAGATACTCAACTTCAACATAATCAGGGATTTTTCAAATTAAGCCCACAAAGAAATAGCATTGTATACTCAACAGATTGGCAAAAACTAAGTCTGGCAATATATAGTGTAGGTTAGGATTGAGAAGAATACTAACATATGGCTAGTGTGAGTGCAACTTGAAAAACAAAAAGAAAAAGAAACAAACAAAAACATATCAGGGGAAAAATTCCATTAAGTTGGAAAAATTTAAATATTTATACCATAAGATCTAGGAATTTCTCTTTTATTTTCATACCATTGAGATACTTTTGTGTATCTCATAATATAGGTACAGGATCTCCATTACAACACTGTGTATAATAGTAAAAAAAAGTGAAACACCTTCAATGTTCACCAATAATAGGCTAAATAAAATAACAAATGTTTATAGCATGAAAAGCTAAACAACAGTGAAAATAAATGAATTAAACTGATACCCGATAACATGGATGGTTCCCAGGAACATGATATTGAGTAAAGAAAAGTATAGAAAACTATATCTGCATAACTCTCAAAAATGTATAAAATTAAATACATATTATATTGAAATATAAAAATGTACCATGGAACTTTAAAAAAAAAAATCAAGAGGAGCCAGACTGATATGGTTCAGTGGTTGAGCATCGACCTATGAACCAGGAAGTCATGGTTCGATTCCTGGTCAGGGGCACATCCCCAGTCAGGGGCATGCAGGAGGCAGCTGATCAATGATTCTCTCATCATTGATGTTTCTATCTCTCTTTCCTTCTCCCTTCTTCTATGAAATCAATAAAAATATATTTTTTTAAAAATCAAGGGAAAAAACATTTAAGGAGTATAAAGGAGAAATAAAAAATTTATAATAAAATGCCACAGAGAGGAGTCTTGGAGGGACTAGTGACTCTGTGTGCCATGAACTGAAGAGTGTGATTATCTCAATCCCACACAACTGATAACCCAGATAATCACAGGCTCCAGTGGGAGCACAGAAGAAAGCATCAACCCAGCCACAGAGGAGGAGATGCCTTGTATTTTCATTCTTCTCGACACTTTATTCCCTTTTCCACCTACACACCTTGGGCAATCCCATACGATGAGGATCTTGGGTATGGAGTTACCTCCATTTATAACATTTTAAAATTCCATAAAATGATGAGTTCAGATAACTACCAAAAACAGAGTATAGAGATGAAGTAACACCAATACTCATTGTATTCCATGTGTCCAGCAAGTTCTCAAATTGTATTAAGGCCTGGAAAATATGAGGGACATGATTTATGATATTTAATTTTTGATCAGGAAAAGTTGGGTCTAATATTTATATTCAGTTAATCAGGGGTGGTTAGAGAAAAAATTGCCCTCACCCATCTCTCCAATCCTATTGCTTTTTCTTTGGATTGGGCATATTCACCGTGGGGCTACTGTGCTGTGGCTTTTGTTTAGGTTAAAGGTCAGTGGTAGTGGACTCTTCTTGCAGCTTCTAAATATAGACGGTCCCAGCCTTACTATGATTCAACTAACAATTTCTTTACTTTATGGTGATGCAAAAGTGATACACATTCATTATAAACCATGCTTTAGATTTTGAATTTGCTTTTTCCCAGGTTAGTGATATGCAGTATAACACTCACTGTGATGCTGGGAAGCAGCAGCTCAGAACTGCAGCGCCCAGTCAGCCACATGATCAGGAGGGTAAAAGCTGCTACTCTATAATGTACTGTGTTGCCATCACTTTTTTCTTTTTGATATTGCGCTTTGTGTTTCGCATCCAATCATATCTACAAAATGCCCATCTGTGTCTCCTGCTTTTGGTGAGAACAGGAAGGCAATTATTCTTAAACTGAAACTCAAGATTATATTGCCCCATCTTAGGCTAATGCATGAGCACATTTTAGATAAGTTAGGATAAGCTACTAGTATGATATTGAGTAGGTTTGGTGTATTAGATTCATTTTCAACTTACAATGAGTTTCCTGAGATGTAACCTCATCATTTATCAAGGAACATCTGGAGAGTGGATGGTGGTAAACTGAGGGAAAGACATTTTCATCCTCAAAGTTTACCTAACCTTCACTGTTCCTGACCCTGAGTTGTCAGGTTCAAAGAGCCGCCATCAGTAGTCCTTCACTCTGAGGACAAGATGCCCCTGAGTTGCATGCGTACTGCTGTGCCTGCTGTAGCTCCTAGGCTATAAGTCAGTCTCCAGTTCTGAAATCAATTGTTGAGACTGCATGTGACAGGTGTGTGACATCAGCCATCTGGTCTCCCACGGAGGAACAGCAGACTTCAGACTGCTCCCTGCATTTTCCCCTGTGTAATCTTTGATCATTTTATCTTTCATTCTTTTTCTATCAACAATTCTTTACCTCTCCCAACCCTTAGTGGAGAAAGAAGGGCAAGGAAAGGATGTTCCTTGTAGATACCATCAGCCTCTAAATCTCCTGAAGATTTTAAGTTTTATAAACCTACTAGAGGCCTGATGCACAAAATTCGTTCAAGGGGCTCAGCCCTCCCAGCCCGGGCTTTGTATGGAAGGTCATTCAACTGTCCAGTCTAATTAGCATATTATGCTTTTATTATTAAAGATGTCAGGAACAAATTTCTGCTTTTGAAATCCTTTTGTAGATGGCAGAGGTTAATTTGACCCTTCCTTTTAAGTCTTTCTTTCTTTCTTTCTTTCTTTCTTTCTTTCTTTCTTTCTTTCTTTCTTTCTTTCTTTCTTTCTTTCTTTCTTTCTTTCTCTTTCTTTCTTTCTTCCTTCCTTTCTTCCTTCCTTTCTTCCTTCCTTCCTTCCTTCCTTCCTTCCTTCCTTCCTTCCTTCCTTCCTTCCTTCCTTCCTTTCTTTCTTTCTTTCTTTCTTTCTTTCTTTCTTTCTTTCTTTCTTTCTTTCTTTCTTTCTCTTTCTTTCTCTTTTTCTTTCTTTCTTTCTTTCTTTCTTTCTTTCTTTCTTTCTTTCTTTCTTTCTTTCTTTCTTCCTTCTCTTTCTTTCTTTCTTTCTTTCTTTCTTTCTTTCTTTCTTTCTTTCTTTCTTTCTTTCTTTCTCCATCTTTCTTCCTCTCCCTCTCACTCTTGCCCTCTGTGACCCCACCTGTTACTGGTGGAAGTGAAGCTCTTGGGGTGCCACAGGGAAAGGCACTTCCTGAAGCCCCCTGGGACAATGAGGTACGGTGGAAAGCTCTGTTTCTGTGGAATTAAACCCCTAGGTTTCCATTGTTCCATTTCCCTCTGTTCTGCCATAGAAAAAGTCCCATGTGGTCTTCAGCAGGGCTCATATCAAAGCCACTGCCCAGGACTCTGCTCCATATTAAAGTCCAGCTCAGTCCGTTATCCAGGTAGCATAGCTTGTGTCCCCAGCTGCAGTCCATTATGTGTGGGATGGCATGGCCATGGGCCATGTGGCTGCTAAGGGCACATGGCTATGGAGGCACATGGGCAAGTGCTGGTCACAGAGTCATCAGGGAATAAGAATGCAAGAGCAAGCATGAGAGCAAGAACTCATAACTAGGAGCTTAACCAATAGCCCTTCTGGATCCCTGTGCTTGCAGTAGCTCCACTTCCCTCCCCTCCCACCAGGCAATTATCTTCTTCCCAGTTTAGACTGACAGACAAGCACCTTCCCTACATTACCCCAACTTCACTGCACATGTGCCCACCTCCCCCTTTGTTTGATCCCTTTCCCTAGTGACCTGCAGGTAATGGACTGCAGATTCCCTGGGGAGTGTAAAGTTGCACTTCCTGGTGAAGCTGTGCAGATGACCTCGCTTATAACGTCTGGCCTTCCCTTTGCTCTCTTCCTATTATTAATATTAACTAGGTAGTTCCCACAGTAACAACTCTGTCTAGCAGCTTAGATCAAAGACAGTAAACAAGATTATACAAAGGTCAGTTGGAACCCTCCGAAAGGCTAACTAAGGTGGAAACCAGCAGGTGGTCAATCTCCTGCCACACAGTGGTGTCCTGAACTCCCAGGAAGTTTCGCAATGGCATCTATTTCTCCAAATAACAGTTTTTTTTTTTTTAGTTGAAGATAACCTTAAGGAAACCTTATTCACTCAGCAAGGAAAGAATACAAGTAGTCAACATTCTGAGACACTAAAGCACACCCTTCGAACTATCCTTCTTTTTTTTTATGAAAATATTTGTGAAATGTATTATGTAATTTCTTACCTTCTTAATTTGAGCATTTAAAAAATGAATGTCCTGAAGGGTTAGGGGGTAGAGGGGAGATGGGAGATATCTGTAATACTACAAAATATATAATAAAAAATAAAATAAATAAAAAATGAATGTCCTTGAGACAGAGTTGTCACTACAAGCATATTTCCTGCTACACGCAATCATAGAGTGATACGCTCCAGAATTGGAGCAATGTAGAACTTCTTTCTCCCATACTATATTTCCACATTGTAAAATTTTTACACATAGAAATTTATAATTTTCTATAATTTAAAAGTATTCGTTCACAATTACTAAAAATTTAAATTGAGGTAAGAAAAATTGCTATAATAAAAACTTTGTAAGTTACTTGATTGAATGAAAATGGCACTTTTTTTCTGTGTTTGGTTTCTAGGTATAGCGTATTTATTCATTAAAAAAACTTTTTAAAATGTGTAAAACACATACAATACAATTTTTAGAATTAACAAATCTTATCTGTAATTTAAGCCATGTAACCACATTGTAGGGCAAAATAACTGCAAGCCAGATCCAGAAACTACACTGCTACACTAGAATGTTCCCCTGAGCTTATCCTACATTATAATAGAGAAACATGCAAATTGACCGCACCTCCTCTATGCCCATGATTGGGCCTGCCAGAGGCTGGGGGCTGGACTCCGGGTGGCCTAACTGGCCATTGAGAAAACCAAGATGGCTGCGCCAAATCCTCTTAGTTCCGGGGGTCCTGGTGAGTGATGGCAACCCTAGAGGGGCGAGGTATGCACAGCCAGCAGCCTCCCGGGGGTCCCGGGCTGGATAGCGACCCGGGGGGGCGTGGCCGGGCCCGGCCAGCAGCCTCCGCGGGGTCCCGGGACCCATCGCGGCCCTGGGGGGCGTGGCTGGGCACAGCCAGCAGCCTCCCGGGGGTCCCAGGTTCAATCACGACCCGGGAGGGCGTGGCCGGGCATGGCCAGCAGCCTCCACGGGGTCCCGGGACCCATCGCGACCCGGGGGGGTGTGGTCGGGCACAGCAAGCAGCCTCCCGGGGGTCCCGGGACCCATTGCAACAGGGGGGGGGCGTGGCCGGGCACGGCCAGCAGCCTCCGCGGGGTCCCGGGACTCATCACGACCCGGGAGGGCGTGGCCGGGCATGGCCAGCAGCCTCCACGGGGTCCCGGGACCCATCGCGACCCGGGGGGGCATGGCCAGGCACGGCCAGCAGCCTCCCGGGGGTCCCAGGTTCCATCGCGACCCTGGGGGGCGTGGCCGGGCACAGCCAGCAGCCTCCCGGGAGTCCCAGGTTCAATCACGACCCGGGAGGGCATGGCCGGGCACGGCCAGCAGCCTCCGCGGGGTCCCGGGACCCATCGCGACCCGGGGGGGCGTGGCCGGGCACCCCAGCAGCCTCCCGGGGGTCCCGGGACCCAACGCAACCCAGGGGGCGTGGCCGGGCCCAGCCAGCCGCTCCCGGGGTGAGGTCCCCGGGCGATCGCCACCCTCGCCTAAATGGCTGGTGCTGAGAGGGATCAATGGGGCCAGTGGAAGGAGCAGGTGGTAGTTGACCACAGAGGCCATCTGCAGCAGCCGGATGCAGAGCTGGGGTCCACGTTCTCCAGGTTGGCCTCCGTGGGGCCCGTGTCGCACCCATAGTAGCCGAGTGGGCATGCTGGCATAGTAGCCCCAGCATGAGGCCAGCTTCCCAAGCCAGGCTGCGGAGGGAGGGAGGGCCTCTGGGCTGGGAGCACTCCCCCACCCCAGTGGACAGGGCACAGAGAGCAAGCAGCAGAGAGCTACTAGAGGTGGTGGGTGTGGTGGCCTGGCTTCCAAGAGGCTGGCTTCAGCTGCTGTGGCCTGCGCTGAGGTGCCTGGTGGTGGGGGCAACTGCATGGGCGCATCCGAGGCTGGGGCACTGGGAGACGTGGGACTGCAGCCCAGAAAGCGAGGCTCCGGAGGACCTGGTCAGCGACCCCGGGCATTAAAGCCGCCTCCTACAAGATGTATCCTAGCCTAGGTGTGTGGGAAGCAGATTCAGGAACCTCTCCCTTTGCGGCGCCAGAGCCCAGGCCTGCCAGCACCCCAGAGGAGACCCCCACCAGGATCGGGGGCGTGACCAGTCTCTAAACCAGGGTGGCCATTAGCCTAGGCCTGCCAGCACCCCAGAGAAGACCCCCACCAGGATCGGGGGCGTGACCGGCCTCCAAACCGCCAGTGACCCTAACCCAGGCCTGCCAGCCCCCCAGAGGAGTCCCCACCAGGATCGGGGCGTGACCAGCCTCTAAACCGCCCGCAGCCCTAGCCCAGGCCTGCCAGCACCCCAGAGGAGACCCCTGCCAGGATTGGGGTCATGGCCAGCCTTCAAACTGTGGCGGCCCCTAGCCCAAGGAGGCCTCCTGGCCGAGGACGCCTGAGTCTGTTCTTGACCTAGGGCCGGACTCTCCCCACAAGGGACTCAGAAGCCACCAGAGTCTAACTGCCAGTCTCTGGGAGTGCATCCACTGTCCACCAAAAAGTAGGGCCATCAAACCATTCAGTCTCAGTGCAGGCACAGGTCCGTGGCTGACGGGGTGGAGGCCAGACCAAAACAAAACAGCAGAAACACCCTGCCCACCTGGGCGGGTACTGCTGTAGTCCACGTGGCCTGGGCAGTGTAGAAAGCACTACCTTCTCCCAGGTCCTGTGCTGGCACCGCCGCCTCGCTCACCCTCAAGCCCCCCTGAGTCCTGACAGCAAAGTGTGTGGGGCATTCTGCAGGAGTTGTGCCGTTCTGGGTGCTTTTGCCCAAAGACACACTTTGGGATGAATTCAGAGCCACATCTCATTTCCCATGACACTGGAAGAACCATGTAAAAGGATTTTGACAAAAGCTTTCCACATCTCTGTTTATTCTTTTGAATCCATAAAACGACCTTAAAAAAAGCATCCAGGCCACCTAAGAAAGAATGCACTTTCTGGCCAGAGCACGCAGGATTCTTTTGCCCAACAGGTTAAAGGGAGCAGAGCTGGCACAGTGGGAATGGCCCTGGTGCCCTATGAGGAGACCGGGGAAATGGGGTTGCCGAAATTCCATAAGCCTCTTGCCACCTTCTCCTTTGCAAACCACACCATCCAGATCCACCAGGACTGGAGGCAACTGGGAATCACAGCCGTGATTTGGGACATGGTGAGCAAATCTTGAGGGGCCTCGGTAAACATCCGCAATTGATTATAAGACTGGTCTTTATTTAAAAAGAAATAAAAGAACAGCTTTGTTGAGATATAACTCATATACTGTACATGTCACCTAAAGTGTACAATGAACTGGTTTTTTAAAGTAAATTCAGAGTGGTACAACCATCACCATGCTCAATTTTTAAATATCTTCATGACCCATCCCCTCCAAAAAAAACTTCTACCCATTGGAATCACTTTCCTGATCATCTTCCCCAAAATAGATTGCACTTTAAAGGTGGGTAAAGGAAAGTTGAGGGAAGTTAAAACACTGCACAAAGGATATTGTAAGATGACAAAGCCCAAAGTGAAGCTCATGTGTTTTCTTTAAAAAATATATATTTTTAAAATTTCAGAAAGGGAGAGGGAGAGAGAGATAGAAACATCAATGATAAGAATCACTGATCAGCCGAAACCGGTTTGGCTCAGTGGATAGAGCGTCGGTCTGCGGACTGGAAGGTCCCAGGTTCGATTCCGGTTAAGGGCATGTACATTGGTTGCTGGCACATATCCTGGTGGGGGGTGTGCAGGAAGCAGCTGGTCGATGTTTCTCTCTCATCGATGTTTCTAGCTCTCTATCCTTCTCCCTTCCTCTCTGTGAAAAATCAATAAAATATATTAAAAAAAAAAAGAATCACTGATCAGCTGCTGCCCACAGGCCCCCTACTGGGGATTGAGCCCAAAACCCAGGCATGTGTGCCCCTGATCAGAATCAAACCTGGACTCTTCAGTCCACAGGCCGATGCTCTCTCCATTAAGCCAAACTGACCAGGGCCATGTGTTTTCTTCAAGTTCTGCGTGGTTGTAATGGTCCCCAAATCTATACTAATAAAAGGGTAATATGCTAATTAGAGTGGTTGTCTTCCGGACATCTTTCCAGACAAAGCCGCAGTGGCTACAAAGGCCAAGGCTCAGGCAGCCATAACCAGCTGCAGTGGCAGCAGCATTGGGGTTATGGGGGTGGTGCCTCCAGAGGGAGGCCAGACTGGGGGCCAAGGCACAGGCAGTTTGGGGTGATCAGGCTGATAGGGGAGGGCAAGGTAGGGGCAATCAGGCTGGCAGGAGATCAAGGTAGGGGCGAGCAGGCAGGCAGGCAGTGGGGTTAGGGACAATCACGCAGGCAGGCAGGTGAGAGGTTAGGAGCCAGCGGTTCCGGATTGTGAGAGGGATGTCCGACTGCTGGAAGTTGGACATCCCCTGGGGGGTCCCAGATTGAAGAGGGTGCAGATTGGGCTGAGGGGCACACCCCCCCACCCCCACCCCCAGTGCACGAATTTCGTGCACCGGGCCTCTAGTTTATCATAACTGATATCTCCAAGAGGTAATTGTTATCCTAACTTCCACTATCAATTGGTTTCTACCTGTTCTTGAACATCATATAAAATGGAGGATATGGTATGTATTTTTTTGCAATGACATTTTTGCTTTGCATAATAAAAATGTCTCTGAGGTCCACCCATGTCGTTGCATGAATCAGTAATTATTATATTTTTATTGCTGTGTATCAGTCTAGTGTATAAAACACCCCATTTTATCTATTCTTTTATTTATAGAGATTTTTGTTTCCAATTTTTGGATAAAACTGCTATGCACCTATGTTTAGTAGACATATACACTCTATTTTCTTGAGCATTTACCCTAAGAATAGGTAGTATTTAATAAATTCTGCCAACTAGTATTACAAAATATCCGTAATGATTTTTATTTCCAACTGCAATGTGTGAGTCCCAACATTCCCATATCCTTACTAATAATTTTGCTTTGCCAAACATTAGTTCTTTTATAAATATTTTAGCCATTTTGATGAATATGCAGTAGTATCTTATTATGCTTTTGCCTCATATTTTTAAATTGTAATCTTTATTTTTTTTTGTTTTTTTAAAATATATTTTTATTGATTTCAGAGAGGAAGAGAGAGGGTGAGAGAGCTAGAGACATCAATGATGAGAGAGAATCATTGATTGGCTGCCACCTCCACACCACACACTAGGGATCGAGGCCTCAACCAGGGCATATGCCCTGATTGGGAATTGAACCATGATCTCCTGTTTCATAGGTCGACGCTCAACCACTGAGCCAACTGTGTTGGTTTTATTTTCATTGATTTGTTTCCTTATTTGTTACCTTCTTTATTAAATAACTAGAGGTCAGTTGCAGGAAGATTCCTACAAGAATAGGGCTTCCTGCGGCCTTCTCTGTCACCCCACCTACTTCCCTCCCTTCTCTGCAGCCCCGCCTGCTTCCTGTCCAGCCTGTTTCCCTCTCTTCACAGCTCCGCCTACTTCCCTGCTGCCCTGCTTGTTTCTCCACAGGTTCGCTCCCTTCTGCAGCATTTGGCTTCCTTCTACACTGTCTTTAGTCTTCGCTCTGCGCCAGGATATGCAAAGTAACCACCATATTGGTTGGGTTAATTTGCATACTCGCTCCTGATTGGCTGGTGGATGTAGCAGAGGTATGGTCAATTTGCATGTTTCTCTTTTATTACATAGGATTTTTATTAATTTTAGATCCATATGCAGTTTAAACAGATATTTGATATTACTGTTTCTTTCTCTAATGCATCTATAGCTTTATATCTTGTAATTTTAATGTGATTTTGTTGAGGTTAACACAAAATAGGCCTATCAGTAAAACAAAAGTACATAGGTTTTGAGAGAGTTTGAGAATTACAAGAAAATGAATGAGATTTTAGTCATGGCCTTTGTGATCTTGAGGGGAGGTACTCTAAGAGCTCCTGCTCTAGTTTGCAAGTAGGAATAATCTAGTATCCAAATAATGCATCAAAAATATTATTTAGTTAGGTGCAGAATATCTTGAAACTAGTTAGTATATAGTTTACAAGTGTTTGCATAAGCAAGAATTCAAAATAGCTTAGAGTTGAGTTGTCTGAAAAGGCAGTACTACTGTGACTTTGAATTAATTTTATTCTAGACCACATCTTTCTTTCCTTAGCCAAAACATTTATTTGTATTTTTTATTGTGGTAGTTGATAATTAAAGTATTTAAAAAACATTGGCTCTAGTAAACCACAAAAATCTTCTGAAGAATATCGTTTAAATTATTTTCTACATTATTTCTAACCAGGACCCCTGGCTCAAGAGCAGAAAAGTAGCATATGTCACAAATGGAGTAGAGTTAGCCCCTTCAATACAAATGGACAATTGTGCATCTATATTGATTCCATAACAAAATTAATATGTTTCAATATTTCAGACAATGACTATAAATGAGAAAAAGTGTGTTAAGCTGAATAAACAAAATTAAACCCAACTTCTTCTTGCCTGAGAGAGATTAGCTTTATCCTAAGGATATTAGTTCATTTCCTTAGAAAATATGCTAAGTTTCTATTAATCCTATTTAATAAAAGAGTGATATGCAAATTAACCATCACTCCACTACACCCACCAGCCATGCCCACCAGCCACACCCACCAGCCAATCAGGAGAACTTATGCAAATTAAACCAACCAAGATGGCTGCAGCCATGGAGCGAGCAGGAGGGAGGCTTGGATTTCCCCAGTGATGGAGGAAGCCAAGCTTTCTGCACACCCTGGCTGGCCCAGGCCTCCACTTAAGGCTACAAACTTTCAATTATAGAAGATAAATCCCAAGAAAAATGGTGGTAGCCATGAAGCTGGAGAGAGCAGGCTAGGGTTGCCCCCAGCGATGGAGAAAGCCACGCTTTCCACCTGCCCTGGCTAGCTTAGGCCTCCACTCCAGGATACAAAGTTTCAATTATAGAAGGTGAATAAACCCCAACCTGCAAACCACCACAGGCCTCTCTCCCAGGATGCCCCACACCCCAAGGGAACCCCCACCCTGATCCAGGACACCCTTCAGGGCAAACCAGCTGGGCCCCACCCATGCACCAGACCTCTATCTTATCTACTAAAAGAGTAATATGCAGATTGACCATCACTCCAATACACAAGATGGCTGCCCCCATGTGGTTAAAGATGCTGCCCCCATGTGGACCCAAGATGGCCACCACAGATGGTCAGTAGGGGAGGACAGTTGGGAGGAACTATGCCTGCAAGGAAGGGCAGTTGGGGGCGATCAAGCCTGCAGGGGAGGGCAGTTAGGGGTGACCAGGCTGGCAGAGGAGGGAAGTTGGGGGCAAACAGGCTGGCAGGGAAGCAGTTAGACACCAATAAGGCTTGCAGGGGAGTGGTTAGGGGGTGATCAGGCTGGCAGGCAGAAGTGGTTAGGGGTAATCAGGAAGGCAGGCAGGTGAGCAGTTGGGAGCCAGCAGTCCTGTCCCATTTAGGGCAGTCGAACATCCCTTGAAAGGTCCCAGATTGGATAGGGTGCAGGCTGGGCTGAGGGACACCCGCCCCATGCATGAATTTCATGCACCGGGCCTCTAATTCTATATATAATATTCTTGGTAAAAATGCATACAGATATACACACATATTTCATAAAATAAAACACTGAGAACACTGAGTTCTTTTATAAACTCACTAGAGGCCCAGTGCATGGATTTGTGCACTGGTGTGGGTCCCTCAGCCTGGCCTGCACCCTCTCATAATCTGGGATCCTTCAAGAGGTGTTGGACTGCCAGTTTTGGCCAGGCCTGTGGGGATCGGGCCAAAACTGGAAGTCCGACATCCCCTGAGGAATGTAGTACTGTGCGACATGGCAGGCAGCCAGGGATGCTCCCGGTCATCCCAGTCCCGCTGTGCCAGCCTCCGCCACCACTTGGTAGCACTGCTGTGGAGGTGGAAGAGGCTCACGCTGCCACAGCTGCCCTTGCCAGCTGTGAGCTCGGCATCTGTCACCCGTTGGTCAGCTGAGCAATGCTACCACTGTGGGAGCACACTGACCACCAGGGAGAAGCTTCTGTGTTGAGCGCCTGCCCCCTGGTTGTCAGTGCACATCACAGTGACCGTTTGTTCAGTGTTCGGTTGTTCAGTCATTCAGTTGCTTAGGCTTTTATACATATACTAGCTTTCCCGTTGCAGGAAAAATCCTGCAATAGGACTTCCTGCTGCACTCTACCCCGCCTCCGTTCCTCCCTTGCCTCGCCTTCTCCTCCAGCCCGCCCGAGTTTCCCTTCGGCTCCGGCCCCGCCTTCTCCTCCAGCCTGCCTTCGTTTCCCTTCGCCCACGGCCCTTACTTCGCTCCTTCCTTCTCCTCCCCCCTGCTCCCCTGGCTTGCTTGCTTCTTCAAAGCTTTACTCCCCTTTGCAGCTCTTGGCTTCTTTCGACACTGTCTTGATATGCAAATTAGCCGCCATCTTTGTTGGGGTAATTTGCATACTTGTCCTGATTGGTTGGTGGGCGTGGCTTGGCTGGTGGGCGTGGCTTAGGTGTAGCGAAGGTGCGGTCAATTTGCATATTTGTCTATTATTAGATTAGATTAGTGGCCTGGTGCACAAAATTTGTACATGATGCGGGGGGATGTTCCTCAGCCCAGCCTGCACCCTCTCCAATCTGGGACCCCCCGAAGTATGTCCTACTGCCAGTTTACAGGGGTCGAGCCTAAACCGGCAGTCGGACATCCCTCTCGCAATCTGGGACTGCTGGCTCCTAACCGCTCATCTACCTGCCTGCCTGCCTTATTACCCCTAACCACTCTGCTTGCCGGCCTGCTCAACCCCAACTGCCCCCCTGCTGGCCTGATCACTTCCAACCTACCCCCACTGATGGCCTGCTCACCCCAACTGGCTCCCCTGCTGGTCTACTTACCCCCAACGGCCCTGCCCCCCACCAGCCTGATCACCCACAACTGCTGTCCCATCCTGGCCCGATCACCCACAACTGCCCTCCCTTCTTGGCTTCTAACTGCCTCTACCTTGGCCCCGCCACCATGGCTTTGTCCAGAAGAATGTCCGGAAGGTCTCCTGGAATGTCTCCCAGTCTGATTAGCATATTACCCTTTTATCAGTATAGATAGAGGCCTGGTGCACAGATGGGGGCCCGCTGGTTTGCCCCGAAGGGTGTCCTGGATCAGTGTGGGGGTTACCTTGGGGCATGGGGTGACATGGGTGAGGGGCCTGTGGTGGTTTGCAAGCTGGCCATGCCCCCATGGGGTGAGGGTCCCCGCTGGGGGGGCATAGCCAGCCTGGATGAGGGGCTGAGTTCTGTTTTCAGGCTGGCCACACCCCCTTCAGGGTGGGGATCCCCACTGGGGTGCCTGGCCAGCCTAGGTGAGAGGCTGAGGGCCGTTTGCAGGCTGGCCAAGCTTCCCAGCAGGGACCCTCACCCCATGGGGGCATGGCCAGCCTCGGTGAGGGGCTGAAGGCTGTTTTCAGGCTGGCCACACCCCCTTCTGGGTGGGGGTCCCCACTGGGGTTCCTGGACAGCCTGGGTGAGGGACTGATGGTTGTTTGCAAGCTGGCCATGCCCCCTGGCAACCCAAGCTCTCAGCCCCTCCTTTTTTACTTTTTCTTTTTTTTTTTTTTCCAGCGCCTCCTTGAGCGGAGGCTAGGGCCGGCTAGAAGCAGGTATCTGGGACTTATTTATCCTCTATAATTGAAACTTTGTAGCCTTGAGCAGAGGCCAGGGTCAGCCAGGGCAGACAGGCGGGAAGCTTGAATTCCTCCATAGCCAGGGCAACCCAAGCCTCCTGCTAGCTCCAGCTCCATGGCCGCCGCCATCTTTGTTGTGTTAATTTGCATACTTGCTCTGATTGGGTGGTGGGAATAGCAGAGGTACAGTCAATTTGCATGTTTCTCTTTTATTAGATAAGACTAGTGGCCTGGTGCATGAAATCATGCACATTAAAAGGCAATTAATTAGAGGAAATGTTTTAATATTGCTCTTTACTCTTTCTCTATAAAAGAAGTGTCAGAGATGAAAGAAAATTAGTAAAATTTATATGAAAATCTTCCTCCTGTCAGAGTCTGGAGCATGCCACGGGACCCAGAGTCAAGTCCCCGCCTCCCCCCGTGCACCTTGAAATCACGCGAGACCCAGACCCGGCAGGCCCCACCTCTGTCAAGGCCCACCACGGGGGGTCGTGGCCTCAGGTCCCCCGTCAAGCCTTGCCGGGCAGGGGGTGCAGGCTCAAGTCTCCAGGCTCGACCTCAGGTCCACTGGCCTGGCCTCAAGTCCCCCGGCCCAGCCACAGGTTCCCTCGCCCCAGTGTGAGGCCGTGAGGCCATGAGGGTGCAAGGGCACAAGGGTGCAATAACCATTTGCATATTAGCTCTTTATTATATGGGACTAGAGGCCTGGTGCATGAAAATTTTTGCACTGAGGTGTGGGTCCCTCAGCCCGGCCTGCCCCCTTTCACAGTCCAGGAGTCCGCAGATGATGTCCTACCGAAGGCTTAGGCCTGCTCCCCATGCGGAGTGGGTCTAAGCCACAGTCTGGCTTCCCTCTGCAGGAGGCGACCAGACCGATCAGGGGAAAGTGCCGCCCCCATCACCCAGCTTCTGCTCCCACTGCTGGCTGCTGTGGCTGCTGGCTCTCCTCAATACTCACAGACGCTGCGGCTTTGTTTAGAAGGACGACCGGAAGACATCTGGTCTATTTGGTCTAATTAGCATATTACACTTTTATTAGTATAGATAGATAGATTCCTGGATGCTTTACTGTGAAATCATATTTGTAATAGCCACAGAAATAAAAAATAGTCATATTATAATTATTTATGTATTAGGAAAACATAGTTAAAATAGCCTACACACTTGGCCATCAAAACACCTTCCCAAGTTGCTTCTATATGTGATTCAAATCCATTCTTTTTTTCTCCTCCAGCCTCTTCATTTTTAAATCATGTCTTCTCAGCATTTTTAATGTATCCTCTCTGCTTCCATTTATAATAGGTTTTCTCCCTTACCCTGAAAGAAAAAAAGTATCATACAAAACAAAACAAAACAATTCCATAACTCTTCTAATTCCACTAGATATCTGATTTATATTTGTCTTTTTAAAAATGCAGAACCAGAGTATCTTTCAAAATTTCAAATGATGCTAATCACCCATTAATGCTCATTTATTTAACTGATACAACTGCCTAGGCTCGGGGATAGCTCATTTCCTCTCCAAGGTTGAATGGAGATTCCTCCTTAGATTGTGTGCGCATGCCAGGGTGCAAGCAGACCACCTAGGGGATAAGGTGAGATATAAAATGTTGCACTCTAATCTTCACACATGCCTTCAAATTTCATTTGGAAGAAAAATTATAAAATGAGCCTCCTTGTGTCAACGTTTTTGCTGCATAATTACTCCCTAATTGAATGCAATCTGGATATTGTATTGTGTAAGAAACAAAGCATCCCATTGAAGTTTTGCATTAGAAACTGTCAGAAATATTTGTATTTGGTATAAGCTTGTTGCAAACAACTGATCAGGAAGTCAAGAGAGAAAATTTTGGCCATTTCAAAAAAATTAGTGAGGTTTTTAATAGTATGTGTAAAGTAAAATGTGATTGCAGGCCACAAATCCTATAGTATTAACACTGGATTTAAAACTAGAATGGACACATAGAAGATTTGTTTATTTCCAAGATATTGGCTCTAAATTCCCCTTTAAACAACATTGATTTGTTCTTGAAGAATAACTCTATTTCTGGTTTTATAATTAATCTTTCCAAAGGGTGGCTAATATAGTCATTTTCCCTCTACTTGCTTCTCCGTTAAAAGGATTTCACACTAGTATGTCATCATCTCCAATCTCTCCGGTGTTTTAAATACAATTAGTTATTAACTTCTCTAACCTCAAACTTTCTCCATATCTTCTGTTTATAATTTTCATTCAATTCACTCCACTGTACATTATTAATCTTTATGGAGATATATATTAAGACCACAATTAAATCAATGAAATGTACTTTACACACATGGTTAAAATTCAAATTCCTGATGAATATTCATGAGGATTTGCAGCAAACAGTACTTTCATACCTTACTAGTAGCATTGTAAATGGTACAACCGTTTTGAAAAACTATTTAACAGTTTCCAAAAAGTTAAAACTATAACTATCTTATCATTTAGCAATTCCAGATCTAAGAGTTTCTTCAAGAGAAGTGAAAAAAACAGGTGTGCATTAAAACGCATGCACAAGAATGTACTAGAAATAATACAAATGAGCATCAACAAAAGAACGGATAAATTTTCATGTATTCAATGGAACAAAGGGATAATCTCCTGAAATATACAGCAAGAAGAATGCATCTCATTAATATGTTCAGTGAAAGAAGATACACAAAATAGAATGCACTATCTGACATCATTTATACAAATTCCAAGAAAAAGTGAAACTAATTTATGGCACTATAAATAGGGCGGTGGCTTCTTCTTGTGAGCAGGATGCTCACTGGAAAGGGCCATGCAGAAATTTTTTTCTAAGATGGTTGTGGTGGGGGTTATTCAGCTGGATACACTGAACTATACTCTTAAGACTGTGCATTTTGCTGTTTATAAAAGATATCACCATGAAGTATTTTGAGCTATGACATTAGGTTCCAAACTTGTCTTTCAATATTCATTTGTATCATGCTGGAAGGAAAGGTTCTTTTTGGTTTCTACCTAATAAAACTGTCCAAATAATCATTTCTTAATAAAGATCCAAATATTACCTTTAGTAATGTTTGGGGGGAAATGACCACTTACCACTGCCTCAAAATGCAGTACTCTCACGTTATGACTAGACTGGAGAACTTCGCTTCTAGTCAATCTGATCTCGAGAACAAGCTGTGGGAGCAATCCCTAAGTTACCTCAGAGTTGTAGACAAAAAACTGCTGACATAGCCAGCTGTCCATCCCCCAGGAAGGATTGGCCTTTTTTTCCCCCCTCAGAAAAGTGCTACGAGCAAGAAGCAGGAAGGAAAAGAGTGTGCCAGTGGGCCCTGAGAAATAAAAATAAATAAGAAACAATTCCTCCCAGGATCCATAATCTATAACACCATGACTCCATTACTGCAAATGGGACCCAATGATTAGCCTCTGCGAGAGAGACTGGAAGTGTTCATATCAGGGCTCCTCCTCCATTGAGGGTGAATAGGAGAAATGTCCTCTCTAGTGACGGGAGAGACTGTGGTTCCTCCATCCATGCTGAATAGAAGAATTCAGTTCATTGTGGTGCATTTATATAATAAAATAGACAATTGTTGGAAGCTGCCCATTGCCTTCACTAGCAAGGTGTGGACAAGGAACCCAGAAGGCTGGTCAACCTTGAGGCTCTGGCAAGGGTCAGAGCCATACACCCACTGTCTGGTGGAGACAAAGGGAGCTGAAGCAACTTCCACCTTTTAGTCTTGTGTAAATCCTTGCTGATGGGCTATCATGGAGCTATTACTGGAATTGCCTGCCTAAGGGCTATGGGTGTATCCCAAAACCTGAATAAAAGGGATAGCAAGGCCAGAGCAAAGCAGAGTCCTCTCTTGGGCTTCCACCTGGCCAATTCCCAAATTAGTATTTTCTTGTCTTGTCTCTTTCATTTGTGTGTGGCCTCCTCCAGAACCTGAACCCTGAACCTGAACCCTGAACCACGCGGGATGTGGGGGGTACACTCGCAAACAATCACTAAAATTTGTGTTTCTAAAAAATTAATAATAAGTTAAGGAAGTACTAATATTGTGTTATTGCCAGTATTTTTAAAACAACTGTAATACCAGTTACACTGTAAAAAACACCATTTTATACACACACACACACACACAAACACACACACGTCTACCAAAAAATGTATACACACTTTGAATAATTTTAAAAGCAGTGTTTATTAAAATACATTTAATTTTCAAAATGTAATAGAATCAGCCCAGCTGTAGTGGCTCAGTGGATTGAGTGTTGTCCCATGGACCAACAGTTTCCAGGTTTGCTTCCCAGCCAGGGCACATGCCCAGGTTGTGGGCTTGATCCCCAGGAGGGGGCATGGAGGAGGCAGCCAATCAATGATTCTCTTTCATCATTGATATTTCTCTCTCTCTCTCTCTCTCTCTCTCTCTCTCTCTCTCTCTCTCTCTCCTTTCCTCTCTGAAATCAATAAAAATATATTTAAAACATATAAGAGAATCAACAAAGTGGGTATACATTTTCGGGATATCCTATATAATAAAAGCCTAATATGCAAATTGTCCCCTCGGGCGGTCATTGGACTGGGAGTTCAACCGCTTGTTATGACATGTACCAGGGGGAGGTGCGGACCATGGCGGGTGTCAGCGACAGGGTTCTGGCAGCGGGTGGCAGTGGAGATGCTGCCAGCCCTGATGGGTCTCCATGAGAGGGGGACCATGGCAGGATGATGGAGCAGGTGAGTGGATGGCACTAGGTCAAGGCAGGTATGAGCAGGGGCACAAATGCCCAGTCGAACACCCCACAGACAGTGACCAGTGGCAGCAGTGGGGGGCAGGGCCACCGCCTGGCTCCTAGGTGCTGAGGGAGATGGGTGGAGTGCCCAGCCCTGATCGATTGTCCCACAGGCGGGATGGTGGAGCAGGTGAGAGGGCGGCACCAGGCCAAGGAGGGGTGTCAGGTGGGGCTGCGAGGCTGGGGGCATGAGCTGGGGCCCGATTTCTGCAGCTCATCTCAAGGGACCCCACCCGTGCATGAATTTGTGCACCAGGCCTCTAGTCTATACTAATAAAAGGGTAATATGGTAATTAGACTGGACATCTTCCAGACGTCCTTCCAGACAAAGCAACAGTGGCAGGGGCCAAGGCAGAGGTTGTTAGGGGCAATCAGGCCAACAGCATAGGGCAGTTAGGGGCAACCAGGCCGGCAGGGGGGGGCAGTTAAATAAAAATAAATAAGAAACAATTAAGGTATTGCCAGTATTTTTAAAACAACTGTAATACCAGTTACACTGTAAAAAATACCATTTTATACACATACACACACACACACACACAAACACACACATGTCTACCAAAAAATGTATACACACTTTGAATAATTTTAAAAGTAGTGTTTATTAAAATACATTTAATTTTCAAAATGTAAATGTTAGGGGACAATCAGGCCAGCAGGCAGAGGTGGTTAGGGGCAATCGGGCAGGCAGGCAGGCAAGTGGTAAGGAGCCAGCAGTCCCAGATTACAAGAGGGATAGCCAACTGCTGGTTTAGGCCCGATCCCAGGCCTTAAAAGCTTAATCATACATTTAAGAGTAATACAAGATAGATTCCTAAGACCTCTGGGAAAAGATTAAATTTTGTAGAATAATCCAACAATATAATCATCATCATTATCATCAAAAAGCAGTGGCATCTGGTAGGTAGTCACTGAGAACTCAAAGACATACCTGCCTAGAGGACTGAGCAGCACATGAGGGAAAAACTGAGCACAAACAGAGACACTACTTTGTCACACACAGTAAGTGGTGTGCAAGAAGTGCAGACAAGAATGGTAGGAATAAAGAAAATATTATGTTCGTTCTGCAGTAAAAAATTTTCCAAAGAAAATTTCAGTATGAACATGCTTCACAAATGGTTAGAAAGATCTCCAAGAAGAAGGGAAAGCTTAAGCCTTCCAAGAGGCAAACTGGCATTATAGACCCTTGCCACCAAGGCCTGGTTAGCTATGTGCTACTTTAATGTGAACATTGCCCAAGTAAAGAAATGGCATGGGAATGGCCATCTGGAATCCCATTTTACGTGTGGAAATAGGTGAGACACACTAACGGCCTCCGAATTCCCTTCAACAAGTTAGAACTCATCACTAACACACACTAATAATTAAAATCGCTCTTGTTTGTAAATTGCTTTGAATTGCTGTCTAGTGGTTATTTATTATGAAAGGTTGAAGAAGTAATGATAACATCTAGGGTCCTTGATAAAGACCACCAATGTAGCACAATAAGAGAAAAGATTTAGGTTTTGGCTGAGAGAAAAAAGAAAATAAGAATAAAATTGAGGGATAAATTACATGTTCCCTGATCAGTTCAGAAGTAAATGACATAAGATAAGTAAGTCTGAAAAAGAACCAAAAATTCTGTTCTGCCATTTTCAGTTTAGCAAGAAAAAAAATGGGGGGTGCATTGAGTTAGAGACTTGCAATTCTTAGTGCAATGTTTAAAAAGTCTTATTCTCTTAGGATAATGAAAATGGTTATATTAGTAGCTACTATTTTTCAACTGCCAAGTTCCATTTTCTATGTTTGAATTGCTGCAAATTTTATCTTTAATCTTTACAACAGTTCTGGAAAGTAGGGGTCATTTTGTTCATTTTGCAACTGAGAATCAGTGGCTCAAGGAAAACACTATTTGTTGTGCATGGAACCAGGGATTGAGCCCAGACCTATCTAATTCCAGAGCCTTTTCTCTAATATATTGTCCTTATTACAGAAGAGGAAAAAAGTGTCACCTTCTCTAAAGGAAGTACTTGTATCCAGGTACAATGCCTGCAGATAATAATACAATAAAAAAAGCTGAAATAATTTGCATCTACTTTGTCCCCTGTTTTCCTTTTGATAATGTTTTTTACTTCTCTCAAGAAATACTATATATTTAGATTGTGTGCTTTAATTTATATGTTCTCTGCGTTTGTATCCTGCAGGCATTTGGCTGTCTGCATATGTCAGGCCCCAGGCTGTAAAATTCAGAGCAAATTGCTTTGAAATGGTCTCCCTGCAAAGGTCCCTTGTTTAACTTCTGTAAATCTGCTCCGAGTCACTTTCCTGACATGACTTATGTGGTTTATGGGTTTTTACACACCAATATTGTTCAGTGAGTGAGCAAAAATAGTTTTCTAGAATCCCAAAACTCACTTCTTTCCTCGCTCTGCACATGTTTTATCTTTGGCTGGTTTGCGGACATGAATAACCAACAGTGTTGACAATCTGTGTATTCCCACTTGAGGGCCAGCATATTGGCAGCATAACAGAGAGAGATTGTGTTTTTCATGCTAAATGAGAGAATTGTTGAGTCGTAATAGATATTTTATGCACTGCAAACCTCTGAAAAGTTCTGCATATTATTCAAATACGTGCACACACAATTCTTTGTGGGGTTTTCTTTCTGTCTCTTACTTATTGTCATTATCTCTATTTTACATTTTGACCCATAGATAAAAGCCATGAGGAGAGAAAAGCTTATTTTGCATATACTCTATTTTGCTTTACAATATCTCTCCAACACAAAGCATTCTATGATCCATAGCTTTTTTCTCCAAATCTCCCATAGCAATTTTGTTCTGAGTCTTACTCAATGAGATATCTGCCCTCTGTTAATAATCATTACATAAGTTAGATTTTAACTCATTATTGGTAAAGCCCATGTCTTCTTTGTCTTTGCAGAATCGAATGCATCTATTCATTCTATGAGCATTTAGTGAGCACCTACTATATGCTATCTCTTGCTCTGTGTGACATAAGCACAAATGAATAAGATGATCTCTATTTTCAAGGAATAAACTGTCTGATGGTAGAGATGGCCAAAGAAGGATTAGAGTATCACAAAGCAGGAAGCTCTAAACTATTCTCTGGTTTGGGTGAGGATGAGGAAAGTTTTTATAAAGCATACATCTTAATTGGTCTTGGTGGACTTAGCAAAGCATGTGAAGAAAAGTAGGGCATTGTATGTGAACAAGCAGCATGTGCAAAGATATGAAGTCTTGCAATAATTCACATGTGCAGAGAAATGCAAGCAGTTTAGTGTCAGTAAAGAATAAGGCCAGTTGAAGAATTCCATTCATAGAGTCCAGTTTGGAGTCTTCATATGTCATTCTAAGAAGTTTGAACTTTTACATAGACAAGAGTTTATCTAGCTAACATGTTGTCATATTTTTGTATGTTCATTTTAACAATAATTTAGAAAACAATATGAGCACTTTACTCTTTTTCATACACAAATCATGATCATGGATGTGCACACATGCAAATACTGAATCACCTGCATAAGGATGATATAAATAAGTACTGGCATAGAAAAACATTACACTTTGGGGGGAATGAGACTGTTACTTGCAGTCAAGACAGAAGTAAATTATCACTTAAAGTGACAACATTTACTATCTTGTCGGGATATTTAACTCTTATTAACTTAATGTATACTAATAGGAAAAACTATCCCATTCACCCTCGTATGCATAATTAGTTATCTTAATGATAAAGCTTTTTTTCTTTTCTTCTAACAGTGCACAATTGAACTTTTCACATACTTCATACTTCAGTTCCTAAACTTAATAAACTGATATTTTTTATTTGGGATCATAAAAGTGTATAATGTTTTGGAATTCTTTTCTTTAATTGCTTCAGGTTATGACAAAACAAAATCAGAGGCTGAATGGTACCTGAATGATCGTTTGTTACACCATGCCAAGGACAGATGATGACCAATAGGGATGCCACCTGAATACAGGCCCTCTGTAGTCGGTGTGGAGATCATGGTGGGGAGTGGAGAATCTGCTGGTCCAATGAGGCATGGTGGATCACAAAAACCTGTCTCTTGCACAAAGTTTTATATTTATACTAGTGGCCCGGTACACAAAATTCATGCACGGGGTAGGGGGTTCCCTCAGCTCAGCCTGCACTCTCTCCAATTGGGGACCCCTTGGGGGTCGGACATTCCTCTCACAATCTGGGACTGCTGGCTCCTAACCGCTCACCTGCCTGCCTGCCTGATCACCCCTAACTGCCTCTGCCTGTCTGCCTGACTGCCCCTAACTGCCCTCCCCTGCCAGCCTGATCACCTCTAACTGCCTCTGCCTGCCTTATTGCCCCAACTGCCCTCCCCTGCTGGCCTGGTTGCCCCCAACTGCCCTCCCCTGCCTGCCTGATTGCCCCTAATGGCCACTGCCTTGTCCCCCACCACCACAGCTTTGTCTGGAAGGAAGTCAGACATCTAGAAGATGGCCAGTCGACCCCGTCTAATTAGCATATTACCCTTTTAGTAGTATAGATAGATTATTTAGGATAAGATTGCTTAAATGGAGGGGGGGGGAAGGGAAGCCTTTTTTATCAGGAGGAGTTACTCTTGGCAGACAAAAATACCTAATCCCTATATCTGGACTGATAGCCAGCCATATGCACTGTACTGCCAAACTGGTCATTAAAAAATTGAACCGCTTTCTTACACCTTACACCAAATAGCTGTTGCCCTTAAAACCCCTCCTCAGCCTCCACCTTAGGTTCTGCCTTCGCACTTCACCCAGATTTGGTTCTGATTGGTTGATTTCTATGCCAGTCAGTGTCTCCAGACCTATCAATGGACCTGATCAGAGAGGCGGGGCTGGTCAGCTGCCCCATTGGAACCCAAGAGAAAGAGAGGTGTGGCTGCTGGCCAGATCTGAAGCAAAAGAGTGAGGCAACGGCTGATCAACAGCTGCCACGGAGGCTACGGATCAGACCCTAATTCTCTCTCCAGGCCTCTCTTCAGGCCTGATCCACAGACCCCTTGGCAGTCAGTGCTGGATCATGGCACCTGCAGGGGTGGGCAGTCAGTCCTGGGTCACCATGGCAACTCAGCACTGACTTCCGGTTGCTCGAGCCTTCGGTCGTTTTGGATGTTATGGACCCTGGGTTTTTATATATTTGGATTCAAGCCTTCCTTTGTCTTATGATAGATGACATCAACAATGACACTAAATTAAAATAGTTAAAATTAAATCTTATGTTTTTTTATATTTTTATATTATTTTGTTTTTAATAATTTAATAAGACATATAAACATCAGTAGTTTATATGTCATTTTTACACATATTTAAGTAACAGTGTAAGTAAATCATTTAAATATAATTGGTATATCTGTGATAATTATTATTTAACTAGAGGCCCGGTGCACAAAATTTGTGCATGGGGGTGGGGGGTTCCTCAGCCCAGCCTGCACCATCTCACAATCCAGGACACCTTAGGGGATGTCCAACTGCTGGTTTAGGCCCGGCAGTTGGACATCCCTCTCACAATCCAGGCCTGAAGTCTCCTAACCTCTTGCCTGCCTGCCTGCCTGATCGCCCTCAACCACTCTGCCTGCCTGATTGCCCCTAACTGCCTCTGTCTTAGCCCCCACTGCCACAGCTTCCTCCGGAAGGACGTTCAGAATGACGTCCAAAAGGTCATTCGGCTGTCCAGTCTAATTAGCATATTATGCTTTTATTATAATACTAGTAGATTGTCCACTCAGTACTCAAGTTTGAAAAACTGTAATAGGCAATGGGAAACCACTGTGACTACTTCATTAGAGAGGTACCAAAGAATAGTGAAAGCTAGCATTTATCATGTCCAAAGATCTTGGTTCACAGCTTTCCTCTATAAATTCTTATGTGACCCTCAGTTTTTAATCTGTTTCCACATAATGAAATGGAGACAATGATAAATGCCTTTCAAATTTCAGTGCAATTATGTGTGTAAAGTGTCCAACATACTACTTGTACCTGATAATGTTAACTTCCCCTTTGATAGATCTGAACTCTAATTTTCTCATCTATAAAATGAAAACATTAAAACGCAACTCACAAAGATGTGTAAGTGTGATGAGGTATGTAGAGTCATGTTCTTTATAAGGAGAAACATAAAATTTGTTCCAGCTGTTGTTTCTTTTATAGAAGTAGAGACAGATTATGTTTTCCATTACAAAACACAAATCATTTGAGTGACTTCTCAGCAACATTCCTTCAAGAAAAATAGGCACACATTTTCCTAAAGGATAGGTATGTAAAGAAGCACTTTTTGTTATGAAGGCTTAGGTATTTATGTGGAAGAGACTTTAAAAGGTTCTTCATCCTCACACATGTTGGGAAGTAGAGCTTTGGAAAGGGGGGGTGAACCAATTTCCTTAAGGACCCCAACAACCTAATAAAAGGAAAGGATATAGACACCAAACCTTCCTCAGAAGTGTCAAACTCAAGGACACTGGGCAAAGTGGAGTAATATAACCCTTGATCAACACTGATGAGGAATGGTGAAATTACCATGAGTAAAGATAAAGATTGTTATATCGACAATATTATCTACCATTTATTGGAAAATTCTGTATGTCAGAATTGGTTCTAAAGGCTTTAAAATCTGTGATGCATTCTGTTTATATCTATTTCATAGATAAGAATATTGAGGCACACAGAAAGTTAGGTGACTCTTTCAATGAAACACAGCTCATAATAGCTGGGTGGTCAACATTTTAACCCAGACAAATTGAATCCAGAGCCTACCTTTTTTTAGTATTACATGAATCTCCTTTTTCCTCCCATTGACCTTTCCTCAGCCGCTCCCCCCAGCACATGCCCTCACCCCACTACTGTCTGTGTCCATTGGTCATGCTCATATGCATGGATATGAGTCTTTTAGTTGATCTCTTACCTCCTCATCCCCCACCTTCCCTCATAGGTTGGGCAGTCTGTTCAATGCTTCCATGTCTCTGGTTCTATTTTTGTTCATCAGTTTATGTTTTTCCTTATATTGTTAGCCACTGTGTAGATCTGTCTCTGGTGCATCATACCAGAGAGTGAGCTTTTGTCTGAATAGACAAGGAGATAAAGGGATCCTTGTTCTTCGAAGGGATGAATTATAGATAATGCCCTAATATGGCAGATGAATCCTGGAAACCATGTTATTTACAAGAGCACTTTCCTGTGTTAAAACTATCCCCTCAGCCCATGAAGCAGAGCCTGAGCTTGTTTTTAAATTGATGAAGTAGGAGTGAGAATGAGTAGCCTGAGGACATCCCGGATACTGATGGGTGCACAGGGATCCTTAAGCATATTGGATGGGAGCCGTCTAGATGAAGAAGGTAGGGTGAATCCCTGCAAATTGAGGCATGTGAGGGCTCAAGCATGGGACCTTTATTAACTACTGGAATGAGGCTACTGGTCTCACCAAGGCAAAGTAAAGTATCACACTTAATTTACACATATAACATCATTTTACAAAAGAAATATTATTCCATAAATGTTAGTATTCCTTCACTTCTACTTGCCTGTATGTATGGACATATATGTATGTAATAAAAATGATCACATAATGAGTAAAATGTGGGGGAGATAGTAGGAGGAACATTAATATAATCAATCCTAATATCAGACAGAGGGAGTTCCAATATGCCGTTGGTCTACATGCTGTTCTTTCCATCCTTGCTCACCTTCTAGAACATGTTTCTCTACCTATTTGGTCAGTGTGAGACCTGCTGTGATGTTTCCTGACTTGTGTGTCCCGAGACTCCTGCTGAATTTGCAAATGATACGGCACACACCTCTGAAGTCCATGTTCTCCACCATATTCTCTAGTCCTCAGGCCCATGTCCTCTGCAACCTTTTATCCCCCAAGACAATGAACTCATGCTATAGGCCAAGATGGATGCTCAGAGTCCTAGAACTCTGCTGCTTTCTGAGTTCTGGCTGGATCCTGGGTTGCAGTTCTCTGGGAAGCTTGTTACAGTCTTACAGATGAATGTACTGGAGGGCATTGCTTCATTTTTCTGAGTCTCAATTTCTTCATCTGTGTAATAGGGTTAATAACATCCACCTTTCAAGATTGGTATGAGGAGGGAATATATATGTGTATATGTATAAGTGTTTTTACATACACATGAATATACTAGAGGCCCAGTGCATGGATTACTGCACTGGTGAGGTCCCTTGGCCTGGCCTGCAGGGATCAGGCTGAAACTGGCTTTCTGATATCCCCCAAGGGGTCCCAGATTGCAAGATGGTGCAGGCCAGGCCAAAGGACCCCACTGGTGCACAATCAGGGCCAGGGAGGGACCACAGAAGGGCTCCAGGGCATATTCGGCTCATCTCGCCCAGTCCCAATCGCCTGGACCCCAGCAGCAAGTTAACCTACCTGTCAGAGCATCTGCCCCCTGGTGGTCAGTGCACATCATAGCAACTGGTCGAACAGTCAGAGGGACAATTAGCATATTAGGCTTTTATATATATACTAGAGGCCTGATGCATGAAATCATGCAAGGGGCTCAACCCTCACAACCATGGTGGCTTGCCTTGGCCCTCGCAGCCCCGGCTTCATCCAGAAGGTCATCCAGAAGGATGTCTGGAAGGTTGTTCAGCTGTCCGGTCTAATTAGCATATTATGCTTTTATTATTATAGACTAGAGGCCCAATGCACAAAATTTGTGCAAGAATAGGCCTTCTTTGCCCCAGCTGCCATCACTGGCTTCCCTCTAGCACCTGGGACTCAGGCTTCCCCCACAGCCCTGGCTTCGTCTGGAAGGTTGTTCAGAAGGACGTCCAGTCTAATTACCATATTACACTTTTATTATTATAGACTAGGGGCCCAGTGCATGAATTTATGCACCTTGAAAGGAACTGTGGGCCGCAAGGCTGTGGTGGGCACAGGGGCGGGTCTCGGCCCATCCTCCGCGCCCCCGCCTGGCCCCTCCCATTGCAGCCCCCTGTCTGCCGGCAGCCCCGCTCCCATTGCTGTTGCTACCATGTGCTGACGGCACTGTCCCTGCTCACACCTGCTGATGGCATCAAATGATCGGGACCGGTGCTGGGCGCCGGCTGCAGGTGTGCGCAAGGCTGGTGCCAGCAATGGGTGCGAGAGGTGGCTGCCAACCCCAATAGCCTCTCAGGAGTAGGGGGAGGTGAAGAAGCCCTGAGGGGCGATCGGGGCTGGTGCTGGGAGCCGGCAGCGAGTGCGAATGGTTGCTCTTGTGCTGGCAGCAGATGTGAGTGCCCAGCGGGACTGTGGTGCATGGGAGCAAAGCATTTTCAGTAACCACCAGAGGCTCGCCCCAATGACAGCGACCAGTGCCCCGCCTTGGTCTGGCACCCCCGCTCAACTGCTCCACCATCCCGCTGTGGCCAATACCCACCATGTTCCGCGCTCTGCCACCTGCTGTCAATGCCTGCTATGTTCCACATATGGCCCCTAGTGTTCAATGCATGTCATAGTGACCGGTTGTTCAGTTGTTCTGCCGTTTGGTCTATTTGCATATAAGGGTTTTATATATAGATAGATATACTGATATGTAGACATACTGGTACATATATATATAAAATATATATAGTAAGTGCCCAGTTAATGGGAGCTTATATAAAGTTTCTTTTTTTTTAATGATTCCTAAAGTCATTCATTACAAACAGCACAGTTTTCTATTTGTCATTTTATAAGTTAGTATAGTTCCATTTGATACCAACAAAGCAAAGGACTGTCAAAGGGAACATTGTAATATGTGAGATGTCCCATGGTCATGCTACATGCAATGTCACTCCCTTCTTTCCTCTAATATTAAATCAGACTGAGAGTGAGTAAAATTCACAGGTAAGTTTCTGAAATAATTGATTTTTATCTTCTTAGTTGAATGAAAAATCATTTAGTATAATCAAATAAGATTTCAATAGTCATCAGAATCAACCTTAGCTTTGGTTATGCTCTTAAAACCGGTCACATACTTTCAGGGGGACAGAGCCATAGGGAACCCGTTTGCACAGTCCTTTTAAATTCTAATAAGTTTCTCCCAAGCATATTTCAAAATACTGGTAGTCCCTCCCCACTGCTTCAGCACAGGCTCAGAGGCAAGGTTCCTTTCATCTTCAAAACACTTCAAAGTTTATTTTTGAAATGGAAGTTTCTTTTCCCATTGAATTCAGAGAGCTTTATGGGCTTCTGTGAGGGAAGGAGCTCCTGGAACTCAGGAATGCATTTAAAATGTCCCTGATGTCTCAGTGCCTCCCTGGTAGGCTGCTGACCTCCCAACATATTATTATTTTTTTGTTGGTTTTAACCTTTCTTTTTTGGCTGGCTTTATCAGAAGTTGAGGGAGGTGCTTGGGGCCTAAGAGAAACTGGTTTGTCTAAAATTTTAAAAAATACTGCCTTTTATTCTCTACCCATGGATTATTGAGATACTTTTAAATTAAATTAAAAAAGGAAGGATGGGAGAGAGGAGAAAGAAAAAATAGGAGAGAGAGAGAAAGGGAGAAATAAGGAAGAAAGAAAGAAAAGCTTTCCACCTGCATACCTTCTTTTTGTTTTCCCTAGAGTCTATTGACAGCAATCAAACATTTTAGATTTGGGAGCCTAACTTTTTGCCCTTCTTTCTTTTGATTTGAATCCTCCAGAGACAAGAGTTTGCCTGTCAGGAGGCCTTCAGAGGCTTTGGCCACGCCCTCAGCGGTAATTAAGCCAGATGCTGGGGCAGGAGGGCAGCTTTAGTCTTGATCCCTGGGCTCAGCCAGTCATAGCTTGGGCCTCAAGGTAAAACTCTGCCACTTCTATAACAACAGACTTTTGAAGCTCTGGACAGTGTGATTCATTTTCAGCATTGTCATCGAAGGTGGTGAAGAAGGGAGGTTAGAAATTTCTTCTTGGGGATTTTTTTAAACTGAAACAGAATAATCTGAATTTGCTGAAAGCTTTGCACCAGAGACAATAGGATCCAGAGTGCCCCATCCCCCATCTTCATGTGTCTTGTTTCTATGTGCTTGTATGGGGCTATTATCTCTCCTCAGTTGATGTATTGTTTGCTGTTTTTCATGAACATATGTTCTCTTTCTCCAAATGGATCTTAGGCACTTCCAAGGCTAGGGTATCTTTTAAAACCCCTTGTATTCCTTACATTTTACTTTGCAATGATTTACAATAAGTTCTTGATAATAATTAATGATGTAAGTTTTGTTTTGCTTAAGTCAAGATGGATAGTAAATTTGTCATGAAAATCTGCTTCCAGAGGAAATCTATGAAAAGCTATGTCCCCTTTTTTGGGGGTGCGGGTGGTGTGTCTGAAGTAACTTTTCAATTTTAGGTTTTGTTTGGGGCCTATCATTTGGTATGAAAAATATAAGAAGTCATTGAAACTATTTCAAATACAACATACTGCAAAATATAGAGATGGATTCCTCAATCTTTTCCCTTTATTTTTATTAAAATAGCTGAAATCTTATAATATCTAATATGAGAACTTCTGGAATTAAACTGAGCACAATCAGACTGTTATCAATCTTTCAATTCTTTAGCTTTTCTCTATTTAGATTTGGGTTATTGGAAAAATGGACCAATCACTAATTATTGTATATAAGTGCAGTATTTTAGAACTGAAAAGAGCTTTAAAAGTCCCATGGTTAAATTCCACCATTTTTACAAATGGAGAAATGCAAAAAGGTTGAGAGAGTTGCCCATAATCATATAATCACACAGTTTATGTGGGGCAAATCAGAAAGATAGAGGGAGGAACCAAGGGAGGGATAGAGGAGGGGGAGAGAGGCAAGTTATGTGAACAGAATTGGCCTCCATCACCATTTTCACAAGGCAGACTTCTTTGGCCAACACCATGCCTTTGCCATTAGAATTTTGATTTTGTATTTTGCTCTCCTTGTATAGTCACTGTGTTTGATGGATATACATTTGGTTTAGTAGCTTTAGGCCAGGTTTTGAAGAAGGATACAATTCCTTGAGAAATAATCAGTATGCTTCCCCCCTGCCATAAAACTGAACTGAAAATATCCCATTCCACCTGAAATCAGTGCCCCACCCAAACTCATGAACTCAAAGCTGTATCTACATTCAAATGTTCACTGTCTGCTGGCCTTCATGAGTGTGTACATAGCCGTCCTTATCCACAGAGGATACTATCCAAGATCCCCTGAAACAACGGATGGTATAAAGCCCTACGGATACTATGTTTTCTTCCTATACATGCATGCATACATATATACATACCTATGATAACATCTACACTAATAAAAGAGAAATATGTAAATTGACTGTACCTCATAATGCCCACCAGCCAATCAGGAGGGAATATGCAAATTAGAAGGACAAAGATGGTGGCGGCCCCATCCCCCAGCCGCTCCAGGCGCAGAGCGGCTGGGTGGGGCAGGATGCCTGCTATGAAGGGGAGAGCGCGGGGTGGGGGCAGAGGGAGCTACATGAGTGGCACTCCAGCTGGAGCAAAGCGAAGACTCTGGCCAGAGTCAATGAGAAGCCTGCAGAAGTCAGCGAAGACCCTGGACAGAGTGAAGGCCTGGGTCCCAGGTGCCAGAGGAAAACTGGTGCCGGCAGCCGGGTAAAGGAAGGCCTATTGCACAAATCTTTGTGCAACGGGCCTCTAGTTTAATTTATAAATTAGGAACCATAAGAGATTAACAACAATGAGTCATAATAAAACACAATTATAATAATATAATGAAATTGACCTCTTTCAAAATATTGTACTGTACTCACCCTTCTTCTTGTGATGATGTGAGATGATAAAATGCCTATGTGATGAGATGAAGTAAGGCGAATGACGTAGGCATTGTCATGTAACATTAGGCCATTATAAGGGTTACTTGAACACAAGCACTGCAATACTTTAGTTGTTTTTTTAAATTGATATTTTAGTTTTTAGTGTATGCCATGCAGTTCTTTTGTTAAATCTATTTTAAGTATTTTATTTCTTTTTATTCTACTGTAAATGGAAATATTTTTGGAATTTAATGTTTGTATAGTTCATTGACAGGATATAGAAATGTATTTGATTTTTATATCTGGCTGTGTATCATGTCACCTTGATGAACTCATTTATTACTTTTTTTTTTTTTTAATCCTAACCTGAGGATATTTTCCCATTGATTTTTAAAGAGAGTAGAAGAGAGAGGGAAAGACAGAGAGAAATACCGATGTGAGAGAAAATCATTGATTGGTTGCCTCCTGCACATGCCCTGAACAGCACCCAGGCCAGGGAGGAACCTGCAACTGAGATAGGTACCTTGGACCAGAATCGAATCCAGGATCCTTTGGTCCACAGGTCAACACTCTATCCGAGCAAAACTGGCTAGGGCCTCATTTATTACCTTTAATTGTGTGCATGTGTATATTCCTTAGAATATCCCTTACATGCAAATTAAAATAGCTTTCTTTATTCCTTTTCAGTTTGGATACCATTTATTTATTTTCCTTTACTAATTGCCTTAGCTAAAACTTCACACATTATACTCAATGGAAAAAAAAACACACACACAAAAAAAACTACAAGCATTTCCCTTAAGATCAGGAATAAGACAGGGATGTCCACATTCATTACTCTTGTTCAATATAATACTGGAAATCCTAGCCACAGAAATCAGACAAAAAAGAAGAAATATAAGGAATTCAAATGGGAAAGGAAGAATTAAAATTACTAATATTTGCAGATAACATGATATTGTATATACAGAACCCTAAAGATTCCACAAAAAGTGCTAGAACTGATCATTGAATTCAGTAAAATAATAGGATACAAAAGAAATATCCAGAAATCAGTTGCATTTTTATATACCAATAATGAACTATCAGAAAGGGAAACTAAGAAAACAATCCCATTCACAATTGTTTCCAAAATAATAAAATATCTAGGAATAAATTTAATCAAGGATATAAAATACCTGTACTCTGAAAATTATGAGATGCTGAAAAAAATTAAAGAAGATACAAATAATGAAAGCATATACTATGTTCCTAGGTAGGAAGAATTCGCATCATTAAAATGCTCATACTATCTATCCAAAGCAGTCTACTGTATAGATTCATGCAATTCCTATCAAGATACCAATGATGTATTTCACAGAACAGAAAAAATATTCAAAAAATATATAGGGAACCACAAAAGATCCCAACTAACAACAGTGATCTTGAAAAACAAGAATAAAATTGGAGGAATAATGCTACCTGATATCAAATTATACTACAAAGACATAATAATCAAAACAGCATGGTACAGGCATAAAAAAAGACAGATCAATAGAACAGAAAGGAAATAGATCAATAGAACAGAAAGGAAATCCCTCAAATAAACCCATGCCATTATAATCAATTAATATTTGATAAAGGATGCAAAAACATGCAAGCTCATAAAAATTGTATATTCAGTAAATAGTGATGGAAATATTGGACAGATAGGTGAAAAAATGAAACTAGACCACCTCCTTACACCATACACAAGAGTAAGCTCAAAATAAATTAAAACCTTAAATGTAAGATTTGACCATAAATATCCTAAAAGAAAACATAGGCAGTAAAATCTCTCACATTCCTAGTAGCAACATTTTTTTTTTCTGATCTATCTCCTAGGGCAGCGGTCGGCAAACTCATTAGTCAACAGAGCCAAATATCAATAGTACAACGATTGAAATTTCTTTTGAGAGCCAAATTTTTTAAACTTAAATTTCTTCTAATGCCACTTCTTCAAAATAGACTCTTCCAGGCCGTGGTATTTTGTGGAAGAGCCACACTCAAGGGGCCAAAGAGCCGCATGTGGCTCGCGAGCCGCAGTTTGCCGACCACAGTCCTAGGGCAAAGGAAACAAATGAAAAAAAAAAATAAACAAATTAGATTATTTCAAACTAAAAAGTTTTGCACAGCAAATGAAACCATCAACAAAAATGAAAAGGCAACCCAGTGAATGTGAGAACATATTCCCTGATACATCTGATAAGGACTTAATATCCAAAATTTATAAAGAACCTATAAAACTCAACACCAAAAATACAATCTAATTAAATAAAGGACTTTAATAGACACTTCTTCAAAGAGGACATACAGATGGCCAATCGACATGAAAAGTTGCTCAATGTCATTAATCCTCATATAAATGTAAATTAAAACCACAATGAGGCATCACCTCAAACCTCTCTGAATGGCTAGTATCAATTAATCAACAAACATCAAGTGTTGGCAAGCATGTGGAGTAAAGAGGGAAACTTGTGCACAGTTGGTAGGACTGCAGATTGGTGTTGACGCTGTGGAAAGCAGTATGGAGTTACCTCAAAAAATTAAAAATGAAGCTGCCTTATGACCCACTTCAGGGAATTTATCCAAAGAAACCTAAAACCCTAATTTGAAAGAATATATGCACCACTGTGTTCATTGCAGCATTACTTAACATAGCCAAGATTTGGAAGCAGCCCACGTGTCCATCAGTAGATGAGTAGATAAAAAACTAGCAGTACATTTAGACAATGGAATACTACTTGGCCATAAAAAGGAAGGAAATTTTACCCTTTGCAACAGCATGGATGGACCTGCAGAGCATTATGCTAAGTGAAATAAGCCAGTTAGAGAAAGACAAGCACCAGCACCATATGATTTACTTACATGTGGAATCTAATAAACAAATAAACTAATAAAATAAAAGTAGACTCATAAATACAGAGATCAGGCTACCAGCTCTCAGCTCTCAGGGTTTGGGGGCTGGGTGTGGAAGGTTTGAGTAAAAGGAAAAAAAAGTAAGATAAAACATGTGGGTACAACAGTATGGTGATTGCTGAGGGTAAAGGGGGAGGAGGTAGAGGAGTGTACAGCAGTGATGGGCAACCTTTTGAGCTTGGTGTGTCAAACTTCGCCAAAAAACTGAGCATAACTCGGGTAGTGTGTCACTTTGAGGAAAAAACTAACTCCAAGACTCTAGTTGCAAATGTTTCATCCTCAGGAGCAGCAAATGTTTCATCCTCGGCATGTGGCTGCGTGTCATCAGAAATGGCTACGCGTGTCAGTGCTGACACACGTGTCATAGGTTCGCCATCACTGGAGGGGGAATAAATAGTAATGGACAGAGACTTGCTTTAGGGTGGTGAACATACAACACAGTGTGCGATTATGTGTTATAGAATGGTGCATTAAAAATCTGTATAATTTTGTTAACCAGTGTTATCCCAATAAATTTAATCAAAAGGAAATAAAAATGTTTCTGTCTTTGGCTTTAAACAGTTTGATTATGTTGTTTTTAGTATGGATCTCTTTGAGTTTACCTACTCAGATTTCACAGATATTCTTGTCTGTTGCAGATTAAAGTTTTTATCAATGTGGTAAGGTTTCAGCCATTATTAAAAAATATATATTGTTTGTACCATATTCTCTCATTCCTCTTCTTCTGAGATTTCACTATGCATATGTTGGTATGCTTGATATTGTCCCACTTGTGTCTGAGGCTCTGTTCATTTGTATTCATCCTATTTTTTTTTCTTTTCCTCAGACTGGACAATAATAATTGATATATTTTCCAGTTCAATGCTGCTTTCTTCTGCCAGAACCAATCTGTTCTCTATTCTCTCTAGCAAATTTTTCATTCCAGATATTTCAAATTCAGAATTTCTCTTCTGTTATTACTTATGTTTTTTTATCACTTTATTGATACCATTGTTTGATAAGATATTGTTGTCTCCTTTATTTTACTTACTTAAATATATAGATTCCTTAGTTCTTAGTTTTTTAAATAGAAAATTGAGGGTCTTTGCTTGGTAAGTCTAACATCTCATTTTCTCTAGGTTTCTACTGGTTGATAATTTTTTCTTATATGTAAGCCATACTTTGTTTCTTTACATGTATTATACTTTTTATTGAAAAATATAAATTTCAGCCCTAGCCTCTTTGGCTCAGTGGATAGAGTGTTGGCCCTCAGACTGAAGGGTGTTGGGTTCAATTCCAGTCAAGAGCATGTACCTTAGTTGCAGGTTCGCTGGTCCTGGTCAGGGTTCATGCAAGAGGCAACTAATCAATGTGTCTCTCTCACATGGATGTTTCTCTTTACCTCTCTTTCTCCCTTCCACCCTTTCTAAAAATCAATGGGGAAAAAAATATCCTCAGGTGTGGATTAACAAAAAGAAAAAATATACATTTAAGTAACATAAAGTGGAAACTCTGGAAATCATATTCTCCCTTTTCCCCAGCATCTGTTGTTGTTTCTATTTGTTGTTGTTTTTTAGTGACTCTACTGAACTTATTGTTTACAGACTTTGTATTATTTGTTGTGAGTGGCCACTGAAGCTTCCACTCAGCTTATTAACCAGCTAATGCTTGGACAGGGATTTTCTTTATTTCCTGGAATCAATACATTTCCTAACCTTTTCTAAGGGCCTGTCTTTGTAATTCGGGATACATCTTCAACACTCAAACCAGCAGTTTACAACTCTACTTAGCCTCAACGTTCTGCTTGCACAGCGTCTCAAGGACAGCCAGAGTTAAGATTTAGGCCTTTCTTCTGGTCTTTCTCCATCATGTGCATAGCCCTGTGTATGCTCACAGCTTTACACATGCCTGTGGTCTTCTAGATTTTCAGGAACATCTTTGAGTTTTAAAGTCTTCATGAATATCTCATTGTTCAGCTTTTCCTTTTAAGCTTTTTGGTTAGCTTATTGTTTGCTCTAACTATTAACCACTGTGTCAGACTATTACAACATTAAACAATTACTGTAAATTTCCTTTTCTTTTTTAAATCTGCCCTAGAGAAAATATTTTCACACTTACTGAGGTCAAACACAGGTCAAATAAAAAGAGCCCTGTAAGTAGCCACTTTCAGGGAAGTACCAGGTGAGTCTAATAATGACAGTTCTCTTGGAATGAGGCTTTGAAAGAATTGCAACCCTGCTCTTCCCTATCCTCCTCAGTGGCTTCCAGGCTCCTGGTTTTTACTGTATTGTGAGCCGTTGTTTATCAGGGTTATCATGGGTACAGGAGAGACAAGAGAAGTTGTAACACTATGAAGAACACTTTTTTTAAAGCATGCCTCAGCCAATTTTCTTGAATAAATGCTTGCATTATTGCTTTCCCCTGAGATATTCTTTTGAAGCCTCTGGTTAATTTCCAGAATTCTGTAAACTTGACTTTGACAGTTTATCCAGTTTTCTCTTTGCTTTTTTTGAAGAGAGAGTTTTCAGAAGTTTTTACTCTACTATTTTAGTTGTTGACTGCCTGAAGTCAAGGTTTGATTCATAGTAGATTCTGCTGTTAGTGTGTGACTATATGTAAGAAATATGTCTAATGTCAAATGTGGAAAATAGGCTTTATCCATTCCACAAACAGTGATTGAGGACCTATTTTATTTGAGTCTCTCAGCTAGATACTGGTAATAAAAATAAAATACTTTCCTTGACCTAAAATGAGCTCACAATTTGGGGTAGAGAAGGCAAGCATATAAATAATTGAATTCCAATATGTTCATTAACAAAAACAGCAGGTGAAGCAATCATAGTATGAAAAGGAAGATTCATGTGGGTTGGAAAAAGAAATGTTGTGAAAGTTTTGTGTGTGTGTATGTTTGTGTGTGTGTGTGTGTGTAGCTATGAGGGTTAGAGGATCTTGAAAGGAAATTGAAATTACCAGACTCTATTAGAAGGAAATTTGTATAATCTATATATATATATATATATATATATATATATATATATAGAGAGAGAGAGAGAGAGAGAGAGAGAGAGAGAGAGAGAGGTAATATGCTAATTGGTCCTAATGGTGTCACAGTCACAACCGCTAAGGAGGAGGCTGCCTGTGTGTGCATAGCAGGGTGTTGCTCCCGAAGATGGGGTGGGAGCGGGGAGGCGCCAGAGGAAGCCCGTGCCAGGAGGGCGGGGGTGAGAGCCTGTAGCGCCCTCCTCACCAGTTCTTCGCCACCCACCACTCGCACTCAGAGTGCTCCGCTGCTCACCTGCCTGGGGAAGGAGCACAGCGCAGCAGACAGGAGGTTTCCATGCTCTCCTCTGGCACCATGATGAGGCAGAGCTGCCGCGTTGCTCTGGACAGGGCAGAAGCAGGGAGGCGCCTGGAGAAGGCGGGATCCGAGGGACTGAGGGCGGGGCTTTAAGTGGCCAGAGAAGGCCAGAGGGGTTGGGGGGCTGGGCCAGGCATGCTGGAACTCTGTGTGGAGAGGTTCGGGTGTCAAGGCAGGGTGGCGGGTGGGTGGGTGGGCTGCGCAATTTTGCGCACTGGGCTCCTAGTTTTATAATAAGCAACATAGTATAATACATAGAACCATAAGCTCTGGGGGGGCAATCTCCCTGGGTTCTAATCCTGGCTTTGCTACTTTTAAGTCACTGAATTTGAGCCAATCACATAACAGCTTTGAGTCGCAGTCTTCTCTTTGATAAATGGAGTTCCTATAAATACCCACTTCTAGAGTTTTTCTGAGGATTAAATAAATTAACAAATCTTACATATTACTGTGCCTGCTAATAGTGAGTTTTATGTAAGTGTTAACTATTATTATTATTTACATATAAAATATAGAAGTTTAGAAAGTATAAAAAAGAGATAAATACACATTTAATAATATGAACTATAGTAAAATTAACAACAAAATCTTGTCATTTGGTGGGGATTCCCAAAGAAACAATGATTCTCAATGTTGGAGGTGAGGTAGATACTTCTAGGGTGCATTAAAGTCTTGGGTTGAAAGCACAAGTTTGTGTTCCTTGAGTGTATGAAGGTGGAGAAAAAAGTTCTATAAATCATGCCATTTTCAATAAATTCTACCAGCCTCTCTAACCTTTGAATAGCCTGTAGACTTATGGTGCTTTTTCTTAAACAAACCATCCATGTCACATCAGGAGCCAAATGTTTTGACTTTTTATTGTACACATAGATCAACAGGTTAACTAACAGTCTGTCTTAGTGAGTCAGGAAGCTCCAAGCTTCTCATTTCTGATAAGTATCAATTCCACACCATTCCTAAAACTTGTTTTTGGGCTAAAATCTTTTCAGTCCTACAAGGAAAGGTAGATCCTTCAGTTGTGACGGTTCTAGGTTGTTGACTTGGCAAAGAACTCATATTAGACTCTGAGACAGTGGACACAGGAGTTTGTGACTGGAAAAAAAGTCTGATATTTCTCTCCCATTTTTTTCTCTCCCAGTTTTAGTTTTTAGGCAGCAAATAAGAATTCAGGAGAAAGATGAATTCCATCATATAAACAAGTGGCAGTACTGAAACCTTAAGTTTGTTTTGTAACTTGGGGCAGCCTCCGGCTTTTTCTTTCCAGTTAGCTAACAGTTTGATGGGGTGAAATGGAAAGAGGCAATGCATGATTGGACTAGATTTTTTTATAGACAAATATACTTTTTACTTTAACTTTCTGTGATGGAAGAGTATAGGTCCAGAATATATGGGATCACTTAGGCCAGTTGTAAATGATGTATGAAATGAAAAATCCTCAGAGCCATGGTTTGCAAACACTGTCATGCAAGGCCATTCACAGCTGTATTAAGCTTAAACAAAGCAGAAAGATCAAGGATTTTCAGGCCAAAAAACACATACCTGCAAGGATTTGCAGGTATGCATATGGATATGCACGTGCACACATGAAAACACACAAAATAAAAACCGCTTTGAAGAGTATTATTTTTTAAATTTTCATTCACAGAAGCAATTATAGGAACATTTTTTCTTCCAGGGCATTTTCTTTCATATTTATCTTATACTCAGCTGCAAAAAAAAAAAAAAAAAAAAAAAGCCTATGAAAAATAATTGAATTCCTAAAGACCTAAAATGTATATTTGATATATTGAATTACAACAAAAATAAAATTAAGCAAACATTGAACAGAAAGATGCAACTGGGTAATAGTTTATCTAAATTAGTTGAATAGAACATAGTGTTAATGAGGCCAAATACAAGATTTAGTCCCTTGAAAGTCTTTAAGAGTTTATAGTTGTTTTTTGTTGTGTTTTGTTGTTTTTTTTACCTTACAGCCTAGTTGGCCTTATATGTAGGGATGTTTCCAATGCATGTAATGTCAGAATAGAAATAAGTCAACTAAAGCCTGACTGGTCCAAAGGGCTGCGCTCTACCTACCCCTAACGCTAAAGTTCCTTGCACTCATCCCTCACTTCTAAGAGCTGGTTCTCCCAGTGAAGTCTCAGCCTCAGTTGCAGATTGTGTTACTGGTCCAAAGCCCATGTGCTCAATGCTTCGAAAGGCCTAAACTCAAAACATCAGAGTTTGGAGTAAGGAAAGTTTTATTGATCAAGAAGGTGACAACTCAGAAGGTGAGAGCACTAATCCTCAAATCCACCTTAAGAAAGTACAGAGTAAAGGCTTTTTTATGTCAGGAGAATGAAAAATGGGCAGGACTCTTTTTGTAAAAAAATGCAAGCCCAAAGCCAAATTCCTCTAATGATGAACATGTCTAAAACAGGAGCTATTAGCTTGAAGGCATAGGAACAAAGCGAGCTTAAACAAGATGGAGTTAGACTAGCATTTCACTCTATTACATGTGTACTTAGTCAACCCTCTTTAGGGCAAAATTTTGCCATATCTGAAAAAGTGCTGTGCCATTGAAAGGAATTTGAGGGATAAAATAGGCAGGTTTAGGGAGTTTTAGGAATAAAGAGGGTGCATGGGGGAGGGAGGCATAGGTGAGGGCTTGTAGCTGCCACAGGGCATACATTCACAGAGAAGGAAAAAAGAGGTGCCAGGGGATAAGGGGGTGGAAGACATCCATTCACAAAAGATAGGGAAAAGCCACAGGGTGTGGGGAGAAAGAGGAGACAAACTTTCACAGAAGACAGAGAAATGCTGACAAATGGGAGGAAGAGGAAAACAGATTTTCACAGGAGATAAAGAAATGTTACAAGATAAGGGGGAGAGGGACAGGAGGGGCACCACATGGGGTTTGGGCTTTAAAGCCGATATTCTGCAGAAAGAGTGACCTATTAGAAGGGAGAATGAAGAAACAAAGAACTACAGCCTTTATACACTTTAGGAAAAAGGAGCTTAGGGGTTTACCCCTTGGGACTCCCTCCCCACGTGGGAGTTTATATTTGCTTCCAATAAATTTCCACCCTTTTCACCTAACACCTTTTGTCCATGGCTTCATTCTTTGAATATATCTGGACAAGGACCTGGGAAAGAAGTCACCCTTGCATCCTGCTTAGGAAAACAACCCGAATCACCATTATCTTGATACTCCAGTAACCATTTCCTTTGTATGTGATGCTCTCATGAACTGTATAATTTGAACAATTCCTTTTTTAGAGTATACTCTAAAATTATGTTAGTTCTTCTACTCTCAGTAATTCATGATTTAGCTATAAAAGTCAATGAAAAATAGTATTGCCCAGCAAATATTGTTTATGCTACTCTATATTTTCAGACTTTATTATGGTAAAAATGTGTATTTAAATGCATATTTATATTTTTAAATGTGTAATTAACATTTTAAAATAAATTGGGGATGTTTTCAGTCATTAGTTACTTGAATATTTTTTCTTATCTTTTTTTTCTCTTTCCTCTCCTTTTGGTACTCCCATTACATACATATGTTGGTGCACTTAATGGTGCCTTGCATTTCTCAGAGGATCTATTCATTTTTGTTCATTCATTTTACTCTCTGTTCTTTGGATTGCAAAAGCCGTTTCTTTCAATTTTCAAGTATACTAATTGTTTCTTCTGCAAGTTCAATTCTAATGTTAAGGCCCTCTAGTGAGTTATTTATTTCAGCTATTGTACTTTTTATTTCCATTTGACTTTGTTTAAATTAATGTTTGTATCTATTTATTGCTGTTCTCTGTTTTATAAGATCATATCATCATGTTTTTCTTTGTTTCCTTAAGTATAGTTTCTCTTGTTCTTGGAACATATTTATAATGGCTATTTTGAAATTTTTATTACTAAATCAGATATCTAGTGTTCATGTAGACAGTTTCTATTGCCTGTTTTTTTCCCCAAGGTATGGGTCAAAATTTCTCCTTTCATTGCATGTCTCATTTTTGTTGTTTGGTTGGAATCTAGACATTTTAGATAATATTGCAGCAACAATGTTTTTGCTCCCATATGTGTATGTGTGTGGCACAAACATTTGTTATTTACTTGTTTATGTGTTTATTGACTGAATTAATATCTTTAGTGCAGCTTAGCTGCCTCCCCCCGCCCCCCCCCCCCAGCAATATGAAGCATGATTACTGTGATAACAGGGTCCTCTTTGACTCTCTTTTTCCATGACCACTAATTGCTGGTTGATCTGTCTATTGTATTTAACAATTCTCTGGGCATAGATTCTTTACAGTCTAATCCAACTAAATTTGAGCTTCTTTACAAGGATAGTTTTGGAGGTCAGCATTTGACATTTGTTCTGACTTCAGGAGGACTCTTCTAATCTACCTTTTTCTTGATGCTTTCTGATAAGCTCACTGGCCTTTGGTTTAATTTCTTAAAGGAATCTACCAACCACCCCTTAATTGTTTTTCACCACAACTTCCACTGTTTTTGAGAGTGCTTTAGGCTTTGACTTCTTGATACGCTATTGGAAATGAAATCAATTTCTTTCGTAAGCACTTTGGATCTCTCTGTTTGTTAGGGTTTGCCAGTGACAGGGGCTATGAAATAATTCACAACAAAAAGAAGAGATGCAGAGAGGAAGTTTATTTCACTTTCCAAGAAAAGATAGGGCCAAGTATTGCTAGTCAGTACAGGGCAAGGGACAGAGTGGCTTCCACTTTTAAAGAGTAATCATTTGCTATTGCTAGGTGACAGGGAAAGGAGGAGGTTTCTCTTGAAGTTGAGTGCACACAGGCCACACAGAGGCCCACCTGTTCTTTTTGTAAAAATGCCTACTTCAGGTGACTGGGGAGGCTACGACACTAGGCCATACAGGACATGTACTACACTAAGCCACTCTACCAAGTCCAGGAGACATAGAAGCTCAACCTAATACATAGAAACAAATAGGGAAGGAGCCAAAAATGCAAAGACAAAGAACTAGGTCCCAAATAAAACAAAACAAACAAACAAACAAAAAACATAAGAAATCTCTAGGAAAACAACTATATGAAATGAAGGCAAGCAAAGGCCAGATACAGCATTCAAAACAATGATTAAATGTTCAAGGAACTTGCATAAAAAAAGGCATAGAAACCACACAAAAGAACTAGTCAAAAATGAAATATACACTAACTGAAATGAAGAATAATTTATAGGGAATCAAATGTATACTAGATGAAGCCAAAAATCAAATCAATGATTTGGAATATAAGGAAGCAAAAAATAAATAATCATAACACAAAAAAGAAAAAAGTAAACCAGAAAAACAAAGATAGTATAAGGAAGTCCTGGGAAAACTTCAAGGAATACCAACATTTGCATCTTGGGGGTGCTAGATTGGGAAGAGAGAGAGAAAGAAATTGAAGCCTATTTGAAAAAAATAAATATAGAAAACTTCCCTAACCTGGTGAAGGAAATAGACATACAAGTCAGGAAAGGCAGAGTCCCAAACAAGATGAATCCAAAGAGGTCCACACCAAGACACATCATAATTAAAATGCTGATGGTTAAAGACAAAGAGAGAATCTTAAAAGCGGCAAAAGAAAAGCAGTTAGTTACCAACAAGGGAGCTCCCCATAAGACTAACATCTGAGAGGAGAAACCAAGATGGCGGCATAGGTAAACACCTAAACTGCTGCCTCGTACAACAATTTCAAAACTACAACTAAAAGACAGAATGTCTATCACCCAGAACCACGGGAAAGCTGGCTGAGTGGAAGTTCTACAACTAGAAGAAAAGAGAAAAGAGCATTGAGATGTGCACAAATGCTGAAAAGATGAGGTACGGAGGCGTGTGAATCGGACTGGTGGCGGGAGATTGGATGTGCTGCTTTTTTTCAACCCGAAGGGAGACAAGCTCCCGATTACTCTGAAATCCAGTTTCTGGGGAGACACAGGGGACCCAAACTCCTATGGGGAGAAGCTGGACTGTCTGCCATTGGGTCGGAAAGGGAGGGTGACTTTCTTGCAGAGGTGCGCCCTGCAATCATTGTTTATTGTGCTGGAGCATGGGATGTGGGAACTTGGAAACGTGGAAACGCAGAGAAGGCTGACTGAAAGCCATCGCTGTTTGCCGTGCCCTAGCCTAGTGACGCCCTGAGACTCCGCCCCGCACAATCTACAAACACATCAAAGCTCTGTGCAGCGGCTTTTGCATATAAATGGCCTGCCCTATCGCAGCTTAACCAAACAAACTGCAGCTCCGGGTCAGACAGCTCCAAAACCTCCAAATCCCAAGCAAAGAGGAAAAAAACTGTAGTTCTTGCTATAGCTCCTACTGGGTGGCCTCAGATAGTAGCTGACCTGCACCCCATTGGAGATCCAGAAACTAGTGTATCTAGTGGTCTATGTGAGATGACACCAGATTTCAACTACTCTCATAAGGGACATATTCAAGAGGCAGACTCAGTGAGCACCAAAGCTCCACTGAAACAAGTCCTGCCCCATAAGCGTGTCTCCAGCACAGCAATTCTTCTGTTATAGACACAGCAGATCCTCACAGCCAATTGGCCTGGAGGTCAATTACTCCCAGTGACACCAACAACAATCAAGACTTAACTACAACAAGGCTGTACACACAGTCCACAAAGGGGTGCACCAAGAGTGTCCACCTCAGGTAACTGGGAGGCTGACCCATTGGACCATATAGGACACCTAGCACACAAAGCCACCTTACCAACTCAGAGAAGCAACGAAAATAGGAGACAAGGAAACAGATCACAAACGAAAGAAATGGAGGAAAACAAACACTGGATATAGAGTTCAAAACCACGGTTATAAGGTTTTTCAAGAATTTCCTAGAAGAGGCTGATAAATTTAACAAGACCCTCAAGGATATGAAAAAGGACCAACTAGAAATTAAACATACACTGACTGAAATAAAAAATATTATACAGAGACCCAACAGCAGACTAGAGGAACACAAGAATCAAGTCAAAGATTTGAAATGCAAAGAAGCAAAAAACACTCAACCGGGAAAGCAAAAAGAAAAAAGAACCCAAAAAGTTGAAGATAGTATAAGAAGCCTCTGGGATAACTTCAAGCGTACCAACATCAGAATATGGAGGTGCCAGAAGAAGAGAGAGAGGAAGATACTGAAAACCTATTTGAAGAAATAATGACAGAAAACTTCCCCCACCTGGTGAAAGAAATAGACTTACAAATCCAGGAAGTGCACAGAACCCCAAACAAAAGGAATCCAAAGAGGACCACACCAAGACACATCATAATTAAAATGCCAAGGGCAAAAGACAAAGAGAGAATATTAAAAGCAGCAAGAGAAAAACAGTTAATTACCTACAAGGGAGCACCCATACGATTGTCAGCTGATTTCTCAACAGAAACTATGCAGGCCAGATGGGAGTGGCAAGAAATATTCAAAGTGATGAATAGCAAGAACCTAGAACCAAGATTACTCTACCCAGCAAAGTTATCATTCAGAATTGAAGGTCAGATAAAGAGCTTCACAGACAAGAAAAAGCTAAAAGAGCTCATCACCACCAAACCAGCATTATATGAAATGCTGAAAGGTATTCTTTAAGAAGAGGAAGAAGAAGAAAAGGTAAAGATAAAAATTATGAACAAATACATATCTAACAACAAGTGAATCTAAAAATCAAGTGAATTAAAAATCTGAGGAACAGAATAAATTCGTGAATATAATAGAATCAGGCACATAGAATAGGAGTGGATAGATAATTCTCAGGGGGAAAAGGGTGTGGGGGGTATGGGAAGAGACTGGACAAAAATCCTACACCTATGGATGAGGACAGTAGGGGGGGAGGTAAGGGCAGAGGGTGGAGTGGGAACCAGGTGGAGGGGAGCTATGGGCGGGGGGAAAGAGAAACAATTGCAATAATCTGAACAATAAAGATTTATTAAATTTTAAAAAAAAGGAAAAGACTATCAGCTGATATCTTAACAGAAACTTTGCAAGCCAGAAGGGAGTGATAAGAAATATTCACAGTGATGAAAGCAGGGACCTAACACCAAGATTACTCTACCCAGCAAAGTTATCATTTAGAATAAAAAGACAGATAAAGAGCTTCTCAGACAAGAAAAAAAAAAAAGTTCATTACCAAACCAGTATTATATAAAATATTAAGTGGTTTTCTTGAAGAAGAAGAAAAAGAAAGATAAAAAAATGAACAATAAAATGGCAATAAATGCATATTTATCAACAATTGAAACTAAAAAAATATATAAAATAAAGGAACAATCAGAACATAAAATAACTCATCGTTACAGGGAACATGTTGATGGTTGCCAGATGGGAGAGGGATTAGAGGGATGGGTGAAAAAGGTGAAATAATTAAGAAATTCAAATTGGTTGTTACAGAATAGTTATTGGGATATAAAGTCTAGCATAGGGAATACAGTCAATAATATTCTAATAATTCTGTGGTGTCAGATGGATGCAAGCTTTATATTGGGATGATCACTTAGTAAATTATATAATGTCTAATCACTGGGGTATACAACTATAACTAATATAATATTGTATGCCAACTGTAATTGAAAAATGATTAAATGGCAATATTCCATTGCATGGATATGCCATTTTGTTAATCCATTCAAAAGTAAATAAATAAAAGAAGTCACAGAAGAATTTTTTAAAATATCTCACAAAAAGACAAAGATTTTGAATGGCCAAAGCTAGCTTTGCTCAGTTTACAACACAAATCATTAATGGCTTACATGCCATGGCTGGTGTGGCTCAGTTGATTTGGCATAGTCCCGTGCACTGAAGTTGCTAGTTCAATTTCCAGTCAGGGCACATGCCTGGGTTGCGATCTCATTCTCTGGTAGGGTGCATGTAGAAGGCAGCCAATCGATGCGTCACTCTCACATTGATGTTCCTTTCTCTCTCCCTCTCCCTTTTTCTCTATAAAAATCAATAAAAAATATTTTAATTAAAATAAAAATAAAAATAAATAAAGTCTTATGAATAAACACGATATTACATTACTCTACTCTTGTGCACATATGTTCTGTCTGCCAGTCCTGTCTCCTTTGCCAGTGGAAACACCTTTCCTATTTTATCTACTGACACTCCAGCCTCTTCTATCTGCTTCCATATCACTGTACTTGCTTGGACCATTGGACTCTACCTCCTTCTATTAAAATTTCTAATTTCTATTTTTAAAATCACCCACTAACTTTATTTAAAGGAAGGAGCTGTGTCAAGTTTATAACTCAACCACACAAGACCTCACACAGTAAAATAGTAGGTATTCTGCAAATATTAATTGACTATTATTTAATGCAAATTTTCTTCAAAATAAAACATATATATGAGAATAAAGATTATTCCAAATAGTGTACCTTCTCTAAATACATTATTTCTCATGGCTTTTATCCTCCAATGTGTATAACTGGCTTGTTTGCTAAAATTATTTTTCAGTCCAATCTCTTGAAAGTTATACATTGTGTTTAGAAAATAATTAGCTTCGATTTTATCATTTTACCTGATATAATTAAAGTGGAAAGGTTTCACTTCAGTGACACTAATTTGCTGGTCCTGCTTTGTCCATTGATAAGAATCAGTTTAAGAAAAAAAACAAAACACATTGCTATAGGAAGCAGTAATTTGCCACATCCATCATTTTCTGTCTGCTGTGGAGCATAGTTGCCAAGGTTTCTAAATTAATATGATGTAATTGGAGGCAAGTGTAATTACAATATTTTTTATATCTTTCTCCATCATTCTTCATCTATATCATTCCATTGAACTATATGAGAAAAGGAAAGCCTACTATTCTTTGTGTGTTATTATTTGCTAGCAAATTGATTCATTATATTTCTCTTTCCTTCCTAATTATAGTTACCCACCTTTCCCATCAGTAAAAGTAGAAACAATATGTCTTTGGCTCCTTGACATCTTTTATTTCCATGCAATGTAAAGCTTTTATAGCTTGTAGGTTCTCAATCAACAGATAATGAGTGAGCACCTATCAGATCCAAACATAATAGAAAATCTGATAGCTGTAAAATTAGCTACTTGAGATAAGGGAGGTTATAGTCCAGGTAGGATAATGAAGCATGCATTAGAAGCCTTTATATATAAAAGACCAATGGAGATGAAATCTTAAATATGAGGAGCATCCGAGGAGTTTCATGGGACAGAAGTTTCAGATAAGAGAACATGATGAACGGGTGTTTACTGGCTAAGTACCGAGGATTTTAGACAGAGGTGAGGGAATGCCATGAAGAAGGAAAAGGTAGGAATGAAGAAGGTATATTTTAAGGAGAGGGAAAGAGTTTGCACTAATAGAACACGGAGTTTGTGTAGGTGCATGACAGGAGATGGAGTCTTGAGGCACAATGCAGAGGGTGTTGTGAGGCTGGAGGCACTGATGGCTTTTTTAATACATAACTGACTTGAGGACAGGGATATTTTAGGGATGTCTTCCCTAGCTTAACTCTTTCTTCTAATATTATCAATTGTATTGAAATATACATGAAATTAACTGTACCCACTTTATGGTATACTTAGTGAGTTTTGACAAGTGTGTATACTATATACTCACACAAAAATTAAGATATATAATATTTCCAATACTTCCAACCTTCCTCTATGCCTCTTTTTAACCAATCTCTACTTCTTGCCACTATAGATTAGTTTTACATTTCCTATTTTCAAAGTTTTTACTTTGGATATTTCTTGTGCAAGTCCCCAAAATATTTTACTATTTCTTCTTTTAACAACAACAACAAAAATTATCTCCTGATAGGAAGAGATGGCACAATTGTAGGTGGAGGATGACTGGTGATATAACATAATTCTAGAGATCATATTGAATCATTCATGATAACATAAAATTCCAGTTAAATTTGTTTATGTCATTTTTATTTGGCTATTAATAAAATCAATATTGCTTATTTCTTTGTGCATTAATAAAAATAATAATGTCAAAATCTGGCTAGTAAATAAATAAAAGAGTTTTAAGTTGGAACACTGCTATCTTTTGTAGACATTTAATTAACCATTCATTTCTAATTAACATTTTTTCCTATTTTTGTACTAAGATGTTTATTTTGAGATTCAAATATTGCCAGAAGCCATTTAAAAGCTTACCCACCTTTCCCATCTGCAAAAGTAGAAACTTGTAGAATGCATGTGCTGAGCTTACATCTCTAGCATTCTTACATTTTCTAGCCATTTGAAAACATTCTTAGCAGATAATACTTTCAAGTTTTCTAAATATAGTTAATACTCTTGTTATATATACATGACAATTCTCTCTACTCATAAGATTTATGAACATGTCAATTTTGAGGAAACAACTTTTTCTAGATTTTCTTTCATATCTAGCATCAGAAGAAAATGGAGCAGTATTTTTATAGTACAATGAAATCTCTATTATTACTGGAGGAATAAGAAGACTAAGATACTGCCATAGTAATGGAAATTGATTTTTAAAGCATAGTATCTTGGGTTGAGTTGATAAATTGTGATAAGAGACAAATATAGACTGCAAAATATTAATTCAACTAATATAGATTAAAAATAAATTGATTCAAAAAAATTTTGGCTAAGTCTTGGATCATTAGTGTGATTTTAAACTTGATCTTTATAGGGCTATGACTCAAAATTCACATTGCCTGTTAATAGAACTTTAATATACATAGGAGTGAGGGTGATGCATTAAATTAAAAATGACACTCCAGTTCGAGGTTTTAAAAAGTCATCAGCTGATTGTCAATATTGTGTTAGTCTTATTCCACCCCAATTGAAATATTCTCTATTGTTTTTATCCTTTCTTTGTCTTCCTTTCTTTTCTTATTTCCCCTTTTCCCTTTTCCTTTTTCTCACACTTATTCTATCTTTCTCTAATTCTCTGTCTCCCTTCAATCTCTACCTCTCAGTGCTTTAGAATTCTTAGAATTTATAGTAAGCCATAGACCATGAATTCATAATTATAGAAATAGAACATTGTTTATAATAACTTATAAATATGCACTTTCACTTACTGAATTGAGATCTGACTAATTAATAATCTCTCTATAGGAAACAATTAAAAGTTGTATCTTCATAGGGAGGTCTAGATCAACAAAGGAAAGAATCACTGGGATGTGTTTCTATTTAAAAATCATTGTGAGAACATTTTAAATGAATCTTCTAACATATGGTTATAACAATTGCTACTGAGTACATTATAATTTTGCAATGCATTGTTATTCCTAAAAATTCCTTCTAACTCAATAACAGTTTGGTTTTTGTTGTTGCTGTTTTTTTCTGTTTGTTTTTTTTATTTACTCTGCCTTATACTGATCATTTGGGCTAGTTTCCAAATTTAGAAAAATATAACAGTATCTGTTATTCATAGTTTTTTCTAAGTTTTAGAAACTCAAACCTGACAAAAATATTTATTTACATATAATAAATTAAATTTCTATGCCGAAACCGGTTTGGCTCAGTGGATAGAGCGTCGGCCTGCGGACTGAAAGGTCCCAGGTTCGATTCCGGTCAAGGGCATGTATCTTGGTTGCAGGCACATCCCCAGTAGGGGGTGTGCAGGAAGCAGCTGATTGATGTTTCTCTCTCATCGATATTTCTAACTCTCTATCCCTCTCTCTTCCTCTCTGTAAAAAATCAATAAAATATATTTAAAAAAAAAAAGAGTAAATTTCTAAAATACCTGAGATATATTATTTCAATTAATGTCCTAGAGAAGAAAATATAAGATATAAAAAAACCAAATTAGTAATCTACAGAAATTAAGAACACAGATTTATTATTTGTTTTTTCTCTTAACTACATAATTTATGGATTCTGTTGGGAATCATTCCAAAGCTGCGGAGACTTCTACTTTGCAACTACATGTATCAATATCAACATATTGCCCTGTTCTCCTTCCTCTCAAAATAAGGAAAATATTTGCACTGGCTATAGAAATAAGTCAAAATCACTTTCATTTACAGAGGGTCCCTCTTATCCATGGGGATATGTTCCTAGACCCCCGGGAATGCCCAAAACCATGGGTGGTACCAAAGTCTACATATATGTTTTTTTCCTATACGCACCTATTATAAAATTTAATTTATATTTTAGGCACAATAAATATTAACAATAATAGCCAATAATAAAATTAGACAAGAGAACAATAAAACAATATACAATAGTAAATTACATAGGCGTGGTCTTTCTCTTATCAGAATATCTTATTTACCCTACTCTCCTTTCCTTGTGATGATGGGAGATGATAAAATGCCTCTGTTGAAATGAAGTGAGGTGAATAATACAGACATGTGACATAGTGTTTGGCTACTATTGACCTTTTGACCATACATAAGAAAGATGATCATCTACTTTGGGTGATCCTGGATTATTGAGCCATGACTTTGGCATAACTAAATTGTCAACATCACTACTCTTGTGCTTTGGGGCCATTAAGTAAAATAAGGATTGCTTAAACACAAACACTTAATGCATGTCAGCTGATAAGATAACTGAGATGGCTACTAAAAGACTAATGGGTGGATAGTATCTAAAATGTGGGTACTCTCACAAAAGGGGTGATTCACACCCTGCACAGGATGGAGACGGAGACGGATGTCTACAAGGTTTGATCATGCTACTCAGAACACAGTACAATTTAAAACTTACTATTGTTTATTTCTGGAATTTTTCATTTAATATTTTCTGACAATAAAAAGTGCAAATAAGGGTGGCCTACTATACAAAGTTTAGTTCCATTCAATGCTGTTATTAACACACATTGGTATCCACTGTAAGCAGATGTATTGCTTACTCTATGGTTCTTAACCTTCAAATTAGAAATGAACATTAATACTCTTCTTTAGAACTTTGTTGTTTGGTTCTATGAAACTAAATGTAAATGTTATATTTCCATGTTGGATGCCTGTAATAGAAGGAACTTTATAATGGCCTAAAATGGCTACTGTAATATTCCACATTCACACATTCCTATATCTTAACAATGAGAAAATGTTTAAAATTTGTGAGATATCTAGACATTTGTACTTTTGTGATACTGAGAATATCAAATTAATAAAAGTGATATGCCCATAGTAAATTTGATCAAGAGAGAGAACATTAATTACCAATATAAAATATATAAGAAAATATAAAATCAAGTATCAGCAAAAATTCTGCAGACTAAAAAAAATAAGATGATGGTATGAATAACAGTATCAATAAGTTTATCAACCTAGATAAAGTGAATGAATTTCTTTCAAAACACACTTTTGTCTATCAAAACTGACCTAAACAGAAACAAAAAAAAATGAATAATATATTGAATAAATGTAGTCAATAATTTAAAATCTCCCCACAAGGAAAACCTTGGACATATATGGCTGCACAGTTGAATACTTTCAAATATTTCAGTTTTAAATAATAGAAATCTTCAAAAAGTTTTAGAAAGTAGAGAGAGAACACCTCCCAACGTATTTTTGAAGTAAACATAATCCTGCCACTAAAGCCTGCAAAGGGTATTCCAAGAAAAGCAAATTACAAGTCCATTTCTCTCATGAACATAAATGCAAAATTCTTAGACAAAATAAAATAAAGTAAAATTCAATACAATGATTTTTGAGAAGGATAATGCATCTGATTAAATGAAGTTTATTCCATCTATTATCTATCTATCTAAATTATCTATCATCTATCTACCTATTTATCTATCTATCTATATCTATCTATTTATCTATTATCTTTCTAGCTATCTTTCTATTTTTATCTATCCCTTTACATAGATACAGAGAGAGCATATAACACTTTACCCATACTCGATTAAAATCTCATTTTTAATCTTATAAAGAGTATCTAAAATAAAGGAAAACTATGGCTTCTATATTTTTAATGTTGAAATGTTTAAATCTGTGCTTAAAGTAAGGATATCTATTATGATCTTTTTTTTTTTTTCCCTTACACTGGAAAGGTTACCTATATAATAGAGCAAGATAAATAAATATTAGGTACAAAAAGTTAGAAAGAAGTAAAGCTACTTTTATTTGCATATGACATAATCTGTTAACTAAACACTCCAAAACAATTAAACCAACTATTCAAACTAATCAGTGAATTAAAAAAAAATCACTTGATAAAAGATCAATATGTAGAAATGAATTACTTTTATATAAATTAGCAAAATTTTATTTGAAAGTGAAATTGAAACAAAGATGTCATATATAAAAACTAGAGGCCCAGTGCACGAATTCGTGCACTTGAAAGGAACTGTGGGCTATGAGGTTGAGGTGGGCACAGGGGCGGGTCTCGGCCCATCTTCCGCACCCCCGCCCAGTCCCTCGTGCCATGGCCCCGGTCCCCTGTCTGCTGGTAGCCATGCTCCTGCTGCCGCCGCCGCTCCCACTCGCACCCGCTGATGGCGCGGAGTGATTGGGGCCAGCGCTGTCAGCAGGTGCGAGTGGTGGCTGCTGCCCCAATTGCCCCTCAGGAGCAGGGGATGGTGGAGAAGTTCTCAGGGGAGAGCGGGTCGGCAGCTGCCATTCGCACCCACTGATGGCACCCAGTGATTGGAACTGGCACCAGGCACTGGCAGTGGGTGGGAGCAGCAGCTCTAGCTCTGGCTGAGGGTGTGATCAGGGCTGGTGCTGGCAGTGGGTGCAAGCAGTGGCTCCGACGCCGGCAGTGGGTATGAACGGGGCTGGCTCTGGCAGCAGGTGCGAGCGTCGAGAGGGACCGTGGTGCATGGGAGCAAAGGGTTTTCAGTAAACAACAGAGGCTCACCCTGATGACAGCAACCAGTGCTCCCCCTTGATCTGGCACCCCCGCTCACCTGCTCCACCATACCGCCGTGGCCAACTCCCACCATGTTCCACACATGCCCCTGGTGTTCAACACACATCATAGCGACTGGTTGTTTGGGACTGGTTGTTCTGCCGTTCGGTCTATTTGCATATTAGCTTTTTATTATAGAAGAATCAATTGTGTATACATAAATATTTACATAAGCACCAAGTTGAACACTCTAAATTATTATTGAATAAAAATATGCAGAAAAAAAAGCAGTGCAACATGCATATTTTGAAAGATTCATTATTTGTTGTTGATAATCTTTCTCTCTGTCTATCTCTCTCTTCTCTATCACTCTCTTCTCTCTCTCTCTCTCTCTCTCTCTCTCTCTCTCTCTCTCTCCCACCCCTCTCTCTTTCTCTCTCTCCTGTCATCTTTCTGGAACTGTTATTTGGTTTTTGGATCTCCTAGAACTGGCTTATACTTACCTATTTTCTGTGTTTTTGTTATTTTAACCTAGTTTCTGTATTTCTTCAGTCTTTATATTAAGATTTTTATTTTTGCTTTTACATTTGCACATGTTCAGCACTTTCTTTTGTATTCTATATCTAGAAAAAACAAATAAAAAACATATATATATTCCTAAGCATGTTTCATGAATGTAAAAAATTACACTCTATCTAAGAATATCAACATATTTTTTTAAATTTTTTGTTTTCTAGTTTTTTTTTTTTTTATGTCTCACATTTCCTCTAAGTTTGTTGTTTTATTGAGTTTCTTTTTATTTTTACCTCCATCTTTTTTTTAAGGTCCTTTTTCTGGTGTATGGTAATCCTTGGTTGTCTGCTCATATTTAAGTACTAGAGGCCTGGTGCACAAAATTCATGCATGGGGGGTCCCTCAGCCCAGCCTGCACCCTCTCACAATCCAGGACTGCAGGCTCCTAACCACTCACCTGTCTGCCTGCATGACCACCCCTAACCACTCTGCATGACTGCCTCATTGCCCTTAACCACTCTGCCTGCCTGCCTGATCACCCCTAACTACTCGCCTGCCTGCTTGATCTCCCCTAACCTCTCTGCCTTCCTGCTTGATCTCCCTAACCATTCTGCCTGCCTGGTTGTCCCTAACTGCTCGCCTGCCTGCCTGATTGCCCCTAACCACCTCTACCTTGGCCCCCACTGCCAGGGCTTCGTCAGGAAGGATGTCTGGAATGACGTCTGGAAGGTCGCTCGGCTGTCCAGTCTAATTAGCATATTATGCTTTTATTGTTATAGATGGAAGCTCTGAGCCTATGAACTTTGCTTTTTACTGTGAAATCTCATTCTGGAGAGGGGGGCATGGGAGATCTAGATTTGAACAGTTTTTGAGAAAATCCTGATATTTTTGTCTTTAGTTTCTTCTCTTGACCTGATAAAATTTCTCATAAAATATTCTTCCAACATCTTCTAGCATTTGAGAGCAGAATAAGAAAAGGGAACTGCAGATATAAATAATAATTTCTGTATTGTGTTTTTCAGAATTGTATCACCACAATAAAATGCTTCCAGTGTATCCATGTCCAGAAGCCACATATACAACAATGAATTCTTAATATTCTGAGAAGCATTTTACAAGCGTAAAGAAGGGGAATCTGCAGATCTTTCTCCCCATGCTGACCAGGGAAGTCCTTGCTGTCGGGCTTCCTCTGAGAGGTTCTACTCGTGTCCTTTTCTGACAGCACCATGTCATACAGAGTGAGGAGTTCACAGGGCGAAGTAGATGTATTTGTCTGGAGTGTATGACTCCTCTTCTAGCACAGGGCTTGCATACTTAGGACCCTGAGTTTCCTGCTCAAATGGCCCTGCTGTATATTTGGGCCTCACATTGGGCCTCAGCCTCAATTCCATCTTCATGGGGACAGTGGTCATGCTCTTAGGTGTCAGGGTGGACTAAGTACTGGCTATTTGTGTGTCATGTACTCAAAGCCTGCACATAAAGTGTGAGATGGAGATAGGTGATGGAAGAGAAAGAGACAGCCTAGGTTTGGCCTAGGGCAAGGGCTTTCTCTCCCCTTATAGCCACATTCCAAGGCAGAACTCTGAGGAATCCAGTAATGCTAAATTCATATCCAGTCTAGTTTGTTATGAAAATATATGTGACAAGGTAGGAAGATGGGATATTATTCTTTAACAGGTCTTTTTGTTTAATATTTAAAATGTTTAAATATAGGCTTCGAGGCCTGTGTTAGTTTACTAGGGCTGACATAACAAAATACCACAGATTGGGTGGCTTAAACAACAGATATTTATCACAGCTTTGGAGTCTCAAAGTCCAAAATCAAAGTGTCAGAAGACTTGGTTTCTTCTGAAAACTCTCTCCTTGGCTTGTAGATGTGCACATCATTCCCAGTGTCTCTTGTATGTTGATATTCATTCTTCTTAAAGGACACCAGTGTCAAAGATAAATAAAGCCAGACATTAAATGAGTGAAACCAGATTTTATTCAGTAACTACTGAGAGTGGGGGAAAGAACTGAGATCCATTCTGGTTTGCCCATAGGTTACTAGGTTTTTAAAGGGAGAATAAGGATGTAGGAGGAGAGAGTAGGGACTCAAGTAAATAATTACAAAGGCTTGGTCAATGTAAATTAAATTGGGGCAGCTGGACCTACTATGGCAAATATGGAAGTTAGGATTGTATCCTGTCCTCCAATGGAAACTGGGAGACTGAGGCCCTATCATTTCTGATGATCACATTTCAAGGAATGGTGTTCAGGTTCCTGAGAAAGGCGCTCCTGAGTTGTCAGAGTTACACATAAACTCTAAGGGACAGAATAAGAAAAGGTTCTTAGAGCATTTACTATTGTGAATTCAGGATTAGCCTCAGGTATTGACTGGAACAAACAGTAAATAAGTTTTCCTGGCAGCTTTGAGTTAGTTTCTCAGGCAGATTTTTAAATGGGGGCTAGTGTTATTCAAGGGACGTAGCCTTGTGCTGCTAGAAAAGCCAGGTTAGAGTTTGGTGGAATCTCACTCAGTGCAGAGGTTCTGGAAGAATCATTCTGTGCCCAGAGTTCTGAAGTTCTCACCAGTCAGGTTGAATTAAGGCCACGCTAAGGGCCTTGTTTTAACTTAATAACTCTGAAGACCTAAGCATGAATGTACTCCTTGAGAACATGGCACCAAGCAATGACTATCTGTCACAGTTAAGCACCTTGTCACCTACTGGAGGGGTATCTAAGAGGAAAATAGCAAATGTGAAGTGAGGAATGATTCCTGACCTAGGAATAAGTTTTACACATAAAAATTAAGTAACAACACCATTCTATATAATAAAAGGGTAATATGCAAATTGACCCTAAAGGTGAAACAACCGGGAATGACTGGTCGCTATGACCAGCACTGACCACCCAGGGGGAGCTCTGCTCAGCCACAAGCTGGGCTGATGGCTGCAAGTGCAGCAGCAGTGGCAGGAGCCTCTCCCGCCTCCTCGGCAATGCAAAGGATGTCCAACTGACATCCCCCAAGGGCTCCCAGGCTGCCAGAGGGATGTCTGATTGCCAGCTTAGTCCGGATCCCCCAGGGAGTGGGCATAAGCTGGCAGGTGGACATCCCCCGAGGGGTCCCATACTGGGAGAGGGCACAGGCCAGGTTGAGGGACCTCCCACCCCTGAGTGAATGAATTTTCGTGCACCAGGCCTCTAGTTCTCTATATAATTATTTCTCAAAATTAGTATGTAGAGAAAGACGGAGAAACAATATTATGGTAGTGTTTTTGTTTTGTTTTTATATAGAAGAGTTTGAGAACTTAATCTGAACCCATGTAGAGGGGATATCACGGTGGCAATACTCTTCCCATTCCTCAGTGGGAACACAAGCCAGGAGCAGTGTCAAGATTTGAGCAGACTGATGTAGATTGCTGTATGCAGGAGAGCTAGATTCAGGTTGTACATGGAGAGTATTTGATAAGCTCAGCCTAGGTTATAGTTTGGGAAATCAAACCACCAAAACAGGTAAGGGCAAAAAAACAGTTTGACCCAAAATTGCTAAAAAATATTCTTCAAAATTGAAGCAAAAGTGGTTATTAAACCCTCAGCTGTCTCAAAAATGGCTAGACTTGAATGATATAACAATTTTGAGCAGGTGGACAGGCAAACAGAACTTCTAATCACTGCCAACCCCCACAAACATAATTTTATATTCACTGAAATTTTCATCTAATGTTCCTCTATTATTTTCATCTGTATTAAAAATAAATTAGGCAATTTGCTCTGTTGCCCTTCCTCATTTTCTTCAGCATTTAATTTCCTAAAACAAATGAAAATATGCTGTGATCACAATGCATGACAACCTAACTAGAAAACAGAAAGTGAGCGTATTAACTGACATTTAAAGTCCTTTGATATTTCATTTACAAGAGGAATGTTTCTTATTTTCCCTTGAATGTGTTTCTGTGAAACCTAAATAAATAAATGGCCCTTCCATCATTAGTTCATCATTACCTCCAAACCCTAGATGTTGAGAACCGAAAATAAGCTATTCCTTTATATCTCACAAAAACCTGGCAAAGCTTATATGCTTCAGCAAGTAATGTTCTGTATAAATTTAATTTATCAACTTATTTTTCTCATTTATGAAGATAAAGCAAATAACATTACCCAGAGAACTTAAAAAATGATGCCAAATGAAATATGTTATCAATAAACATCTTTTACATATATAAGAAAAAGAGGAAAAGAATAAATCCCCATGCTAATTACAAATACCAAATATTCAGTTCATTCATTGCCATTTGATGCCACCTGTACACAGGCAACGTGGGGAAGCAGAAGCTAACCTCAAGTCAGGGCTCTAGAAGGGCAGTGGACACAGGACTCGAGAGTCCAGAGAGGCTCTGTCCTAACCTGAGGAACTTGGTTTTCCTCATTTTCTCCCTATAATGTGGACAAATATGCACTTGTAGGAATCCCTTTCCACATCCCGCGTGGTCCAGGGTTCCGGTTCAGGGTTTGAGTTCTGGAGAAGGGCCGCACACAAATGAATGGAGACTTGAAGAAATTCAATTTGGCGAAATGGGAGGGCAGGCAGTAGTCCACCTCTAGTGGGAGAACTACTCAGTGCTCTGGCCCTGCCATCCCTTTTATTGAGGCTTTGGGGAAAACATCTTAGCCAGGATAAACAGAAATTTGCATGGGAAAAACAAAGGTGGAGGCTGCTTCAGCTAACAATGTCTCAACTAAAGGGTGAGTGGTTAGAGCAATTAAGATTGTTGACCAGCCTTCCTGGCTTCCTGTCAACATCTCTCTTTTAGTGAAACTGATTTGTTTCCGACACGCACTGTTTAAACTTTTTAAATTAATGGAACCATTGAAAGAAGTTATGTGTAACCTCAGCTTAGAAACAAAAGTGAAATAGGAATTGCTTTAGCTGAATCCAGGAAACGACTCAGAGTTGATTTATCTGTCCTCTCATTTCCCTTCCATTACAGAACTTGACAGGTTCTGAAAAGTCTCTTGGAATTGACTATTTCTTTGACCCTTTACATTTTAAAAAACATATGAACAAAATTCAAGTGCATGCTGAATAAAATCACTTGTTCCTGTGATCTGTCTCTTTTTGCCTACTTTTCTACTTCAGTGTACCTAAAATGCAACTGCCCTCGCTTCCATTTGTTCCAATTGTTATATTTTCCATTTTTCTTGGCACTTATTTTTGGGTAATCTTAATATGGCAGCTCAACTAAAATTCTGGCCCCTTCTTTTCAAGTATCAGGTAAATTAATGGTGCTATTCACCTGGTTCAGAGCTCTTAGAAGACACATCTACTTTGTGGGAATCCAATACAAACACCCAATTTGCGTACAAAGATATTAATCTGTCTCCAAACTCTACTTGTAAGTTTATTGTCAAAAACTGCCCCATAGAAACATTTCCAGGCTTTGCAGACTCCGCCGCCCCAGAACCCCCCCGCCGAGATCAACCATGGTGAACCCCACCGTGTACTTCACATCACTGTCCACAGCGAGCCCTTGGGCCTCATCTCCTTCAAGCTGTTCGTAGGCAAAGTTCCAAAGACAGCAGAAAACTTTTCTGCTCTGAGCAATGTGGGGAAAGGATTTGGTTATAAAGGTTCCTGCTTTCACAGAATTATTCCGGGATTTATGTGCCAGGGTGGTGACTTCACACGCCATGATGGCACAGGCGGCGAGTCCTGCAGTGGGGAGAAATTTGAGGATGAGAACTTCATCCTGAAACATATAGGCCCTGGCGTCTTGTCCATGGCAAATGCTGGACCCAGCACAAACGGTCCACAGTTTTTCACCTGCACCGCCAAGGCTGAGTGGGTGGATGGAATGTGGTCTTCATCCAGGAGACAGAAGGCAGGCATATTGTGGCAGCCATGGAGTGCTGGGGCCCAGGAATGGTAAGACCAGCAAGAAGATCACCACTGCTGACTGTGGACAACTCTAATAAATTTGACTTGTGTTTTATCTTAATTCCAGACTATTCCTTCTGTGGCTCAGGAAAGCACCCCTGCACCCCCATCTGCTTGGAATCTTACATAATAAAAAGGTAATATGCAAATTGCATCACTCCGCTACGCCCACGATTGGGCAGGCTGGAGGCACAGGGGGCGGGACTCAGGGTGGCCGATTGGCTGGTGGTAGGAGTGGGGGGCGGGGACTCGCGAGTCCCCGACCCCTGCTCCTCCCGCCGGCCTAAACGGCTGCGGAAGGACCCATGGAGCCGGCAGAAGACGCTGGTGGCTGAATGCGTGGCTGCCTGCACCAGTTTTCCACCAGCAGCAGTTTTCCTCTGGCCACCCGCCGATTGTAGCGCCTCCTGATTGGAGTTCCTCTCGGGGTGGCCGATCGCGCTGGCGGGAGGCACTCTGATCGGCGGGTGGCCAGAGGAAAACTGCTGCTGGCGGAAAACTGGTGCCGGCAGCCAGGTGAAGGAAAAGTCTATTGCACGAAACTTCGTGCAACGGGCTTCTAGTGTTCTATATTCTTTGTGCTCTGGCTGCAGTTCATTGGGTTCCATAACTTCCTTACCCCTTCCCAGTATAGCTGGATTGCAGAGTTAAATTTATGATCCTATATAATAAAAGGCTAATATGCAAATTGTCTCCTCAGGAGTTCAACTGACCTGGAGTTCCACCACTCATTATGACAGGTGCTGACCACGAGGGGGCGGTGAGGAATGAAGGAAGGCCCTGGCTGGTAGCCTGCAGCCAGGGAATGAAGGCCCCAATCGGCCCTGATCACTGGCCAGGCCTAGGGACCCTACCCATGCACAAATTTCATGCACCGGGCTTCTAGTCATGAAATAAAAACTAAAAACAACAACAAAAAAGAAATATCTCCATTATAGATACATGCCCCTCATATTCACAAACATGCTTTACAAATTTCCATATCCCTGGACCTGTCTTTTATTTATGTCTCTCCACATGAAGTATCTTACTGCAATTTTCTCACTTATCTATATATATAAAACCCTAATAGGCAAAGACTGAACCGCGGAACAACAGAACAACCAAACATCTGAAAAACCAGTTGCTATGATGTGTGCTGACCACCAGGGGCATTGGCTGCAGCAGGATGGTGGAAGAGGTGAGTGGGGGCGCCAGACCAAGGTGGGGTGCCAGTTGCTGTCATTGTGGCAAGCCTCTAGTGGTTACTGAAAATTTTTTGCTCCTGTGCGTCGTGGTCCCACTGGGCACTCACACCTGCTCCCGGTGCCGGCCCTGTTTGCACCTGCTGCCAGCTCCAGAGCTGCTACTCACACTTACTACCAGTGCCTGGCACTGGCCCCGATCGCTCAGTGCCATCAGCATGTGCAAGCATGCTTCTCTCCATCAGCATGTGCGAGAAGCCCCCTCAGGGCTTCTCCACCTCCCCCTGCTCCTGAGGGGCAATTGGGGCCAGTAGCTGCCTCTCACACCCACTGCCAGTGATGGCCCACTAGCACCTGCTGCCAGCACTGGCTCTGCTCGCACCCACAGCCAGCACCAGAGCTGCCTCCTACAACCTCTCCCAATACCCAGCACCAGCCCCGATCGCTCAGCACTTTCAGCGGGTGCAAGCGGCGGCTGTTGGCCCTGATCACCCCTGAGGGCTTCTCCACCTCCCCCTGCTCCTGAGGGGCAATCGGGGAAGCAGCTGCTGCTCACAACCATTAATGGTGCTGATCCAACTCACACCGGCTGCTGGCGTCAGCCCCAATCGCTCTGAGCTGTCAGCAGGTGCAAGCAGGGCCAGGGCCAGTGCCATCAGCACATGGGTGCAGCGGCGGCAGGAGCAGGGCTGCCAGCAGACAGGGGATCAGGGCCATAGTGGGAGGGGCTGGGCCGGGGCACAGAGGATGGGCTGAGACCTGCCCCTGTGCCCACCACAGCCTCGCGGCCCACAGCTCCTTTCAAGGTGCACGAATTCGTGCACTGGGCCACTAGTCCAAATATAAAATCTTTTTCTAGTCAAAATGCTTTTTCTTTATGCTTTGAACATAAGCCCATTCAAACTAACTGAAGTAACAAATGACAGGTTTATTGTTAGTATAAAGTGAGATCATAATAGCAAGAACCAGGAATAAACTGCAATCAAACAAGTGCTTGTGAACATGTGCCACACTCCTCTTTTCTCTCTTCTCTGCTTCTCTTTAAGCACCCACTCAAATCACATGGCCCACCATGCCATCAGCGTCAACTCTATGTGGCGACTTTTGGCCTTTAAAGCCAGCATCAGTTCTGACTTGGTTCAGATATTTTCTCTTTAAGGACCATTAAAATCCCCGGGCTTCCACAAAGTCACCCATCTATCCCTGAAAAGGCCGGCCATGGTCTCTAAACCATCTTTGCAGACACTAATAAGTTTCAAATAACTCTTAGTCTGAACTGTTTGTATTGGGAATAGCAACCTGGTTCATGAACCATAGCTTAGATGCAACCCCAAGATTGCTCTATTCTATAATTTAACTGAAAGTGTTTACTAGTAGACACAAGAGAGAAATTTTGTAATAGATAAAATGTATGTCTTTTAAAATGTATTCACTAATCTTAGGACAAGCTATCACCCAGGATCTTTCTTCTTACTATATAATCTGTTCAAATAATTTCTCATGAGATAGTTGGACCTAAATTCATTAGTATAGGCAGACGGGTTTATTTTGGATCCTAAAATTATAAGTTTAATAAAACTAGTTTCATCATTTCAAATATGGATATTTACTATCGGGTTCCAGGACAGGCTGCTCCCAAATGGCATACTAATTTCTTTGAATTTATGTTATTTGACCTTGACCATCAGCCAGTGCAAGAAGGGCACATGGACCTCCCTTGTCTCTTTGCATGCAGGAACTAAATATCCCTCAGTGAAAGGTGCCCTCCTTGCTGCAAGGGCCTGAGAGAGACTTTACCACCAGAACTGAGGAAACCAAGGCCAAAATCTATATATCTATATATCTATATATCTATATATCTATATATCTATATATCTATATATCTATATATCTATATATCTATATATCTATATATCTATATCTATATCTATATCTATATCTATATCTATCTATAACTATCTATCTATCTATCTATCTATCTATCTATCTATAAACAGGGAATATGCTAATTAACCAGGCATCACAACTGCTCAGGAGGAGGCTGCATCACGACCCCTCAGGAGGAGCTGCGCACGCAGATGGGCGGGTGGGGACTGCATGCCGCCCCCAGTCCCAGCGGCTTCCGGGAGGCTGGGGCTGAGGGCAGGCCAGAGTTGAGACACAACACACAGGAGCGCCTGCCCCCACCCCAGCAGACACAAGGCAGCAGCCAGCACTATGCAGGTCAGGCGAGGGTCTCGGCCCCCTGCGGGGTGCCTCCGAGCACGGTGGCGGGAGGCGGGGCGCCTCCTCACACAATTTCAATCACATGCTGGGCCTCTAGTGTTATCCTACATTATAATAGAGAAACATGCAAATTGACCGCACCTCCGCTATGCCCATGATTGGGCCTGCCAGAGGCTGGGGGCGGGACTCCGGGTGGCCTAACTGGCCATTGAGAAAACCAAGATGGCGGCGCCAAATCCTCTTAGTTCCGGGGGTCCTGGTGAGTGATGCCAACCCTAGAGGGGCGTGGTATGCACAGCCAGCAGCCTCCCGGGGGTCCCGGGACCCATCGCGACCCGGGGGGGGCGTGGCCGGGCACAGCCAGCAGCCTCCGAGGGGTCCCGGGACCCATCGCGACCCGGGGGGGCGTGGCCGGGCACGGCCAGCAGCCTCCCGGGGGTCCCAGGTTCAATGGCGACCCGGGGGGCGTGGCCGGGCACGGCCAGCAGCCTCCGCGGGGTCCCGGGACCCATCGCGACCCGGGGGGCTTGGCCGGGCACGGCCAGCAGCCTCCGCGGGGTCCCAGGTTCAATGGCGACCCGGGGGGGCGTGGCCGGGCACGGCCAGCAGCCTCCTGGGGGTCCCGGGACCCATCGCGACCCGGGGGGGCGTGGCCGGGCACGGCCAGCAGCCTCCCAGGGGTCCCAGGACCCATCGCGACCCGGGCGGGCGTGGCCGGGCCCAGCCAGCCGCTCCCGGGGTGAGGTCCCTGGGCGATCGCCACCCTTGCCTAAATGGCTGGTGCTGAGAGGGATCAATGGGGCCAGTGGAAGGAGCAGGTGGTAGTTGACCACCGAGGCCATCTGCAGCAGCCGGATGCAGAGCTGGGGTCCACGTTCTCCAGGTTGGCCTCCGTGGGGCCCGTGTTGCACCCATAGTAGCCGAGTGGGCATGCTGGCATAGTAGCCCCAGCATGAGGCCAGCTTCCCAAGCCAGGCTGCGGAGGGAGGGAGGGCCTCTGGGCTGGGAGCACTCCCCCACCCCAGTGGACAGGGCACAGAGAGCAAGCAGCAGAGAGCTACTAGAGGTGGTGGGTGTGGTGGCCTGGCTTCCAAGAGGCTGGCTTCAGCTGCTGTGGCCTGCACTGAGGTGGCTGGTGGTGGGGGCAACTGCATGGGCGCATCCGAGGCTGGGGCACTGGGAGACGTGGGACTGCAGCCCAGAAAGCGAGGCTCCGGAGGACCTGGTCACCGACCCCGGGCATTAAAGCCGCCTCCTACAAGATGTATCCTAGCCTAGGTGTGTGGGAAGCAGATTCAGGAACCTCTCCCTTTGCGGCGTCAGAGCCCAGGCCTGCCAGCACCCCAGAGGAGACCCCCACCAGGATCGGGGGCGTGACCAGTCTCTAAACCAGGGTGGCCATTAGCCTAGGCCTGCCAGCACACCAGAGAAGACCCCCACCAGGATCGGGGGCGTGACCGGCCTCCAAACCGCCAGTGACCCTAACCCAGGCCTGCCAGCCCCCCAGAGGAGATCCCCACCAGGATCGGGGGCGTGACCAGCCTCTAAACCTCCCGCAGCCCTAGCCCAGGCCTGCCAGCACCCCAGAGGAGACCCCTGCCAGGACTGGGGTCATGGCCAGCCTTCAAACTGTGGCGGCCCCTAGCCCAAGGAGGCCTCCTGGCCGAGGACGCCTGAGTCTGTTCTTGACCTAGGGCCGGGCTCTCCCCGCAAGGGACTCAGAAGCCGCCAGAGTCTAACTGCCAGTCTCTGGGAGTGCATCCACTGTCCACCAAAATGTAGGGCCATCAAACCATTCAGTCTCAGTGCAGGCACAGGTCTGTGGCTGATGGGGTGGAGGCCAGACCAAAACAAAACAGCAGAAACACCCTGCCCACCTGGGCGGGTACTGCTGTAGTCCACGTGGCCTGGGCAGTGTAGAAAGCGCTACCTTCTCCCAGGTCCTGTGCTGGCACCGCCGCCTCGCTCACCCTCAAGCCCCCCTGAGTCCTGACAGCAAAGTGTGTGGGGCATTCTGCAGGAGTTGTGCCGTTCTGGGTGCTTTTGCCCAAAGACACACTTTGGGATGAATTCAGAGCCACATCTCATTTCCCATGACACTGGAAGAACCATGTAAAAGGATTTTGACAAAAGCTTTCCACATCTCTGTTTATTCTTTTGAATCCATAAAACGACCTTAAAAAAAGCATCCGGGCCACCTAAGAAAGAATGCACTTTCTGGCCAGAGCACGCAGGATTCTTTTGCCCAACAGGTTAAAGGGAGCAGAGCTGGCACAGTGGGAATGGCCCTGGTGCCCTATGAGGAGACCGGGGGAATGGGGTTGCAGAAATTCCATAAGCCTCTTGCCACCTTCTCCTTTGCAAACCACACCATCCAGATCCACCAGGACTGGAGGCAACTGGGAATCACAGCCGTGATTTGGGACATGGTAAGCAAATCTTGAGGGGCCTCTGTAAACATCTGCAATTGATTATAAGACTGGTCTTTATTTAAAAAGAAATAAAAGAACAGCTTTGTTGAGAAATACCCATATACTGTACATGTCACCTAAAGTGTACAATGAACTGTTTTTTTAAAGTAAATTCAGAGTGGTACAACCATCACCATGCTCAATTTTTAAATATCTTCATGACCCATCCCCTCCAAAAAAAACTTCTACCCATTGGAATCACTTTCCTGATCATCTTCCCCAAAATAGATTGCACTTTAAAGGTGGGTAAAGGAAAGTTGAGGGAAGTTAAAACACTGCACAAAGGATATTGTAAGATGACAAAGCCCAAAGTGAAGCTCATGTGTTTTCTTTAAAAAATATATATTTTTAAAATGTCAGAAAGGGAGAGGGAGAGAGAGATAGAAACATCAATGATAAGAATCACTGATCAGCCGAAACCAGTTTGGCTCAGTGGATAGAGCGTCGGTCTGCGGACTGGAAGGTCCCAGGTTCGATTCCGGTTAAGGGCATGTACATTGGTTGCTGGCACATATCCTGGTGGGGGGTGTGCAGGAAGCAGCTGGTCGATGTTTCTCTCTCATCGATGTTTCTAGCTCTCTATCCCTCTCCCTTCCTCTCTGTGAAAAATCAATAAAATATATTTAAAAAAAAAAAAAAGAATCACTGATCAGCTGCCGCCCACAGGCCCCCTACTGGGGATTGAGCCCAAAACCCAGGCATGTGTGCCCCTGATCAGAATCAAACCTGGACTCTTCAGTCCACAGGCCGATGCTCTCTCCATTAAGCCAAACTGACCAGGGCCATGTGTTTTCTTCAAGTTCTGCGTGGTTTTAATGGTCCCCAAATCTATACTAATAAAAGGATAATATGCTAATTAGAGTGGTTGTCTTCCGTTCATCTTTCCAGACAAAGCCGCAGTGGCTACAAAGGCCAAGGCTCAGGCAGCCATAACCAGCTGCAGTGGCAGCAGCATTGGGGTTATGGGGGTGGTGCCTCCAGAGGGAGGCCAGACTGGGGGCCAAGGCACAGGCAGTTTGGGGTGATCAGGCTGATAGGGGAGGACAAGGTAGGGGCAATCAGGCTGGCAGGAGATCAAGGTAGGGGCGAGCAGGCAGGCAGGCAGTGGGGTTAGGGACAATCACGCAGGCAGGCATGTGAGTGGTTAGGAGCCAGCGGTTCCGGATTGTGAGAGGGATGTCCGACTGCTGGAAGTTGGACATCCCCTGAGGGGTCCCAGATTGAAGAGGGTGCAGATTGGGCTGAGGGGCACACCCCCCTACCCCCACCCCCACCCCCAGTGCACGAATTTCGTGCACCGGGCCTCTAGTATAAAAATAAACCTTGTTGCTTCTTGACTAATTTACTACCCAAGTCCAAATTCCTAATGCATACCCAAACCTAAGTGTCTTTGCTCTGCTTTTTCTTCATCGTTTTATTTTCTTTAAAGAAACAATGTTATGTTTTCTGTTAAAAAGTATAAAAGCTTGCTGGTGTTATTATGTTTTATATTAAAAAATATAAAAAGCTGTTTTATCATTTTGGGTAACAGAATCTCCTGTGTGCCTGTATAAATTGGCTATTTTCCTGCTGATCTGGTCTCGTGTCCATTTTATTATTAGTCCAGCCATAAAAACCTAAGAAGGATAGAGGGGGGACTTCCCCCCTCCCCATCATTACCTAAAGATTGTGTAGCATATGTCAATGAAAAATTTCAAAGGTATGGAAATTAATTGGAAAAACTCCAATGTGTAGGGAATATTATAAACTCTATCCCATGCTGGATAACTCTGAAATGCAGAGATGTTTTCTAATCCCTGTACTAACATTACTAACATATGACATTGTCTTCATAGATTTTCAATAATTGACATTAAGCAATAGAGATGATTAAGTATATTGTCTTTTTTTATGTACAGGCTGCAATTAATTTTGTTTCTTGTTTGTGTGTATCTGCACAGCAATAGCACCTGCTGTTACTCATTTTTCTACCACATTTCTAATATGCACTAAATATGGATTATCCAACTTGAGATTTAGATGCTTTTGAAGAGAATACATTTACAGTTCACTGAGAAATGCCTTGGGCTATATTTAGAAAGGGGAATTTCTAACAAAAAATAACTGATATCTCTTATACAAATGTTAATATCAGTTTACCCTCACAAGACCTGTAAATGGATACCGGAGGCATTCCTTGCACTTATTTTGTATTTCCTTACAGAAAACAGGAGGCAGAATGGCCCTGCCAAGCAACAAGTACATTGCATTAAAATGTGCACTTTCTCGATATTTTCTTTTTCTTAGATTAAAAACAAAAACCACCCAGAAGTGGTGCATTGACCAACTGATGGGGAAATGATTGCCCTGTACTATGGTGCAGATGTTTGTGTCCCCTCAAAATTCATATGTTGAATTGCTAACCTTACAGATAATGATATTAGGAGCTGGGGGTCTTTGGGAAATGATTCGATCATGAGGATGTATCCTCATAATTGGGGTTAATGTCCTTATAAAAGAGACCCCGGAGAGCCAACTTGTCCCCTTCTGCCGTGTTTGGTCACAGTGAAAAGGCAGCCGTCTCTGGGGAAGCAGACTCTCACCAAACACTGTATCTGCCAGCACCATGATCTTGAACTTTCTTGCCTCCAGAATTGGGAGAAATAAATATGTGTTGCTTGTAAGCCACTCAGTTTATAGCATTTTTGCTATAGCAGCCCCAGTGGCCGAAAGCAACCTGGGATTTTTATTATTATTTGCATTTAATGGGAAATATTTCTTTAGAACTGTTTATGAAAATTTTAAGTAGTGAAGTATTACAAATTGTTTTTATGTTTTCTCAGCACCTTAGTAGTCATCATTAAATAATTATTTCTTAATTGATTAAATGAGTGAAGGCAAAAGGAAAGTAAGAAGACATTTACTTTATAAAATTATTTTCAAACTGCTTCACAAGTACAATAGAAACACCTCTATTTAAAGAGGCAGCCTCTGAACAATGCATATTCTCTTTACAACTGGCCTTTATCTAAGTGCAGCACATCTCTATAGCTCAGTCTCCTTGCTCTCATGAAGAACAGGGTTATTCCTTTTCTTAAAGTTCATTTTGAATTTCAGAAAATTGTGATGAATGTGGTCACTAATAATAACCCACAGGCAATCAGTCCCTTTATCTCTTACCAGGCTCAGCAATAGCCTAAATCAAATTGGAAAGGAGGTAGGAATTCAGAGAAGTAGCCACCTCCTTTGAACCTCCCTATAATAGATTCTTATGTGCAGCTTTTTTTATTCTATTAGGAAAGTCTTTGTAAGTCTGTCCTTTGTCTTCAGAGTGGAACAGTAGTAGTTAAGGAGGCACAAACAAATTTTGTTCACAACTATTTCAATAGGGGAAAGAGAGTTCAGCATAGAACCAGGCTCAATTATAAATGCTGCAGCATGGACAAATGGGAATTTATAGCCAAGGAGCAGAATGAGGATCGAAGGATCAAAATCACTAAGAGAAAACATCAGGGTGATGGGACATTCCAGCCAAACCAGCCCAACAGTGCTTTTGATGAAGGCAGGCCCGGGTGATCAGACATCACAAGGGCGTGGTAGGAGATGAGGAACCCAACTGGATATCCAGAGTGAGCAGATATGGAGGATGGGGATTCTAGGTAAAGTGAGTTAGCAGGATTCTCACTAATATTAGAAAATGCAGAGGTGAACACTCAAGTCCAAAAATAGAGCTCAGTTGAAAGAGTTTAAGGAAGACTGAGTAGAGTTTGATCAAGGAGAGAATCTTCTTTATCAGAGATTGGACTAATGGTCTTGGGCTTCCCTTGAAACGCTAGTAAACAGGGACGAGCTTGTAGGTTGACTAAAGAAAAAGGAAACAGTGCACCAGCAATGCACAATAAAGGTAGTCATTGCTGGTAATAAATTCCAAGAGGTGTTATTTTCAGGTCTTTCTTCTTTTTATCACATTCTTAATTATTTATGCAAAAAATAAACTAAATGCCTTAAAAATGTGTTGTTAAAATATATCTGGATTAGGAATACAAAAGGCCTAAGAGAACGTCTTTTTGAAAATATATTTGAGACAATGAAATTAAAAAAGGACTAAAGCTGTACTAATTTTTTCAGAAATAAATATTTTGAAAACACAAATTCAATCTTAATTATGTTATTTTGTTTTCAAAAATAAGTGAAATCTATCTCTCAGGTTTTATTCCACCACTGCCAAAATAATTCCTTTACTACTAAAGTTTGTTAATTCTAAATCATGTTTTTTGGTGGTTTTATTGTTTTATTTTTCATATCTTTGCAGCTCTGAAATTAGCATGCAGTTTACAATCACTTTTTTATCCAGGTGAAGTCATGATATAGTTGTCATTTTTTTTTGCACAAGTAATGCACAGTCAAATCTGCAGGGTGTGCATTAGAGGAATTTGAGAGCATACTGTGAGGACAGACTGCTCCTCAAATGCTCTCGATGGAACAAAACAGGAAGACACTCTGTGGAGAAACATGGACATAACAACTCAGATGCAAAACAGTATTCAGAAGAGTTGGGTTTTGCTGAGAAGTTTTAGAAAAACCTTAATTTATTTTGTATATAGTTTCCCAAAATACTTAATTTTGTCTTTTCACACCTGTGGCTTCTTACTATTCAATAAATTGGCTCCAAGAAAATTGCCATACTTTAAAAGAGTAGCCCCACTGGAACTGAGGCAGATATTTATGTATTTTTTATTTTCTATAATAATAAAATGTATATATCACTAAATACATTTTATAGATGCCATGGGACATAGAGAAGATAAATTGCCCACAGCTAATAGCTAATGAATGGTGGTTCTAGAACTTAGACCCTAGGTCTTTCAAGCTCCATCTTTCAGGGAGAAGCAACCATCCATTAATCTTCTATGTAATTAATTACTGGTCAGCACCCTGAATTTAACCAAACACATAATGCACTCATTCATATTTTATGACTTTTCATTGAGTAACTACTATCTTCCAGCATAACTCTGGATGCTAGGTATACAACAATAAGTAAACAGAACAAACATTGTACATGATGGAGTACATCCCAGTAAAAAAAAAAAAAAACAGGCAAAATTTAAACAAAGCAAATAAGTGTAATGCATGATCTTACGGATGGAGATAGATTCTATAGAGATAAATAAAAAAGGGAGGGTGCAACAACATTCGACAGGATTGTCAAGTAAGGTTTCACTGAAAAAGCAGCATTTGAAAAAGACTTAATGAAAACAAGAGAAAAAGAATTGGACTCATCTAGGGAAGTGTGTTTCAGGAAGGGAGAAAAGCAAGAGTAAGGTCTTAAAATAGGGCAATTGACATATTTGCAGAACTACAAGATAGAAGTCTGACTGGATAAGGTGAGTTAAAACTAGAGTTATAGAAATAACTAGAGACAGCAATGGAGTAACAATTCTTAAGGACGTTCTTTGGCTTTTACTCTAAGATTGGGAAGCATTGGAAGGTTTTACATAGATTTGTGTCATGAACTGACTTAAGTTTTACAAATATGACAACAGCTACCACTGTGTTGAGAATCAGAATTGATTGAAAAAGGACAGGGGAAGAATCACGGAGACTGTGGAGTTATCAGAGTAAACCAAGTGAGAGATTGATAGCGGTTTGCAGTGGAGTGATAACAAGTGAAGATAATAATGAGGGATTGGATTATGGATATATTTTGAGGGTAGAATCTAAATTATTTGCTTATGGATTAGATGCTGAGAGACGGGTGTGAGAGACACAGAGGGGTCAAGAATGCACTAAATAATTTGATCTGCACAAGTGGATGATGAGAGGTACCACTTACTGAGATTACTGAGATGAACAAGATTATAGGAACAGTAGATTTTGGGAGTGGGTAATCAGAATGTCAGTTTTTAACATGTTAACTTTAAATGCCTATTTGATAGTCAGTAGGGATATAAAGTAGTTGATAGAATAAAGGAAAACTGTAATTCATGGGAAACACCTAGGTAGGCATATAAATTTAGAAGTCACCGGAATATAGATGATTTGTAAGGATTTAAAATGAGGGGAGATCTTCAAGGAATCAGTGTGGAAAGGTGTTGAGGCCCTACTTATTTAATGATGAAGAGAAATGAGAAGGTAAATGTTAAGGAGACTAAGAAAGAAAACCTGGAGAGATGCCAAAAGAATATGGTATCCTTGAAGCTAATTGGAAAATGGATTCAGGCAAGAGAAAATTAACAGCTATAACATATAGAACTGATAGGTTAAGTAGGAGGAGGATTTAGTATTGAACTTTGGATTTAGCAATGTGCAAGTTATTGGTGATCTTAATAAGGTAATTTTGTAAATGGTGGCAGCCAAAGCCTGATAGGACATGGCCCAGTGGAGAACAGGAGGGGAGAAATTGGAAATAGTGTGTTGAAAGTCTTTTTAAAGTTTGTGTTGTTTTTTTTTTTTTTAAATAAAAAGAAGAAAAATGAGACAGTATCTGGAAGCAAAGTGGTATTAGAAGAAGGCCAGGGATTGTGTGATGTTGGAGCTATAAAGATGTGCAGGACTATTATCAGTGAGCATAGAGTTCTAACACCTAACTATAGCCCAGGAGAAAGTTGTGTCTTTGTGAAGATAATAATATAATCTATCAAACAAATAAATGTATTCAATAGCTGGTACCCAGAATGAAGGAACACTTGATATGGGGAACTGGAGAAGGGTGGCCCAAGTTAGTTCCAAAGACTTTATGGGAGAGGTCAACCAGGTGCTAAGCACTGCATTTCAGCCAGCATGCACAAAGGGAAACAAATAGTTGTACTGGTAATTTTTTCTAAAGTTATTATAAGGCATTAAAATGTATATCCATTACTCTCACTAAAAGACAGTGATCATTCCTCTTGCTCTCAACGTTTTCTGTAAATTGCCCGATGCGATTCACCCGAGGCCCAGCATATGCCACTCCACCAGGCAGATTGTGGACATGGCAGCTGCAGGCACTGAGCGCCTTGCACGAAGCCAGTTCCCAGAGAAAAGATGCCAACTCTCTCCAACAAGCCAGGCCTCGAATAACAAGCTGAAGCCAGCACTTGAAGTTAATCTCAGAGTCATTAACTTACTTACCCCAACTTGAGTTAAAGGATTTCTGTTAGCTGACTTCACAGACAGTTTCTTAATTCATTTGACCAGTTTAAGAGGTATCTTCTACATGACTCAATTCCTACTCCAGGGGAAGAGATGCTTTCAAGACATTGACAGGGGGAATTAACTTCTTGTCACAGACATGCCACCAATGGGGAAACACACTGCTGTTTGGATTTGCTGGCTGAAAGGGTAGTTTATTTTTGGATAAACTGAGATTAGCATATAAATTATCACATGTGATGATTATAAAAAGGCTTGACAGCTGGCATTTGGATAGGCAGAATAGGTGCCTGTGTGAATTGTATCATTTGAGTGGCACTGGATTTCTTATCCAAATCCTCATTTGCCCTCTCCCAGTGATATTGTCTGAAGCCTAAAGTGACCACCATACACACTGTTCCTTAGCACATCAATTATTTACTTGGTTCATGGCCTCATATCTTTGCCATAGTTGGGCATGAACAGGTTAACTACATTAGCATGAAAATAAAAAAGGACTCAAACCCAGTAGAGTTTATTGAGTAGCAATTATGTGATCAACATATAAAACAAGAAATTTGGAGGACAGAGTTATTGCCTCAGTTAATGATCTACTTGGAAACAGCACTAACGTAAAATTGTCATACACTCTATAGGAGTTTATAAGGTGAAAAGAGGTATTGCTTACCAATTTCTATAATTTGTGAGTTGACACAATGGGCCAGCAGTTAGAACTTCTGGGATGATCTCAGCTGCCAAACTAGTGATGAGGGATCAAATTATCTATAAGGGGATCTTTATACTGGAGATGTAGCTACCTTTATCAAATTATCTACTGTATAACAAATGTTTATAAGAGTATTTTCTTACTCATTTACATTGTAATATTCAATTTCAAAACAATAGCAGGGCAAAACAAATAATTTCAGAAACATGCTTCTAAGACAAAGGAAGGTCAACATGCCTTCACCACATCTAAAGTTCCCAAGTTGAATTACTCTCTAAAATAGACATTCTAGGCTTCTGGGGCAGGTGCTAAATACTTGGCCAGGTTACTTTGGTTTTTACTAAGCCTGCATTGATGTACCATAGATCCCTTCTAGCGTGCAGTGGTCACCTGCATAAAGAAAGCTTTCATAGTCCTTTGGGCATTTCCATGAGTCTGTTAAGACAGTCATCCCACAAAAGGGAAATGGAGAGACTAGTGTTGTGAATTTTCAATGCACCTTATTCCTTTTTACTACTGATTAGAGAAAGTCTGAAAGTAATGTCATTGCGTAAAACTTAGCTGGCTTAATTTTTGGTTATATTTGTAACCTAATTACTCTTTTTCATAAGTTGTAAATATGACATTGTTATCCTCATTTTATGAAAGAAAAAATGGTAGCTGAGGGATTAAGCAATATTTCTGATGTCCACAGAAACAATTAACTTCCAAGTGACAATGATTTTTCTGGTTTAGTTTCAGTCTTTAACGAATAAGAAAAATAAAATGACTATTAAGTAATATTGGTTACCTTGGGTACCTTCTGTGCTTTTTGTTTTTTTGTGTGTGTGATTAATGCTCAACAAACTTTGTTTTTTGTGGACAGTGGTGAGTGCTCCAGTGAATTACCTTTAGGCCTCCACAACTATTAAATAATATTTTTTATTTCCTAATTCTTAAGTGAAGGTACTTTTAGTCAATAGGGAAAACAAAAGTTATGTTAAGGTATAAAGCAGAAGTATCTGGAGTTTTCCTATAAACAACAAATTTTTATTCTCTAGTATCTTTTTCTTGTCATATAATTCAGGTGAAACAAAACTCTTCTCTTTTTGACTCCTGCATCTTAGGTCTTGTTTCTCTGACATTGCTAATGTACACATGAGGATAGGGTCTCATTTGATGACTTAAATAAAGGAAATATTATTTCTGAGCACTAAACATATATTGCCTAAACCAGATAGCACTGGTGTACTAGTAAAGATCAGAGAGAGAGAGAAGGAAGAGAGAGAAAAACAAAGGGAAGGAAAGCAGGGAGGGAGGAAAAGATTAAAAAAAAAAAGAAGGAAAGAGAAAATTTTAAAAAGAAAGGAATTGAGAAAGAATTGTCAAGTTCACAAGACTGACTTGACTTCACCTGTAAAGGTAACAGCTACTTTCAGATGTGGATGGACAATGGGCAACGTATTACTTGAATAGACAGTGAAAAGTATAAGCCAAACATACTTTTTGAGGTCCTTGTCCCACACCCCAAAAAGGATCACATGAAGTAAAAGTTTACTGCCACACAAATTATGGGGTATGTCCATCAACTGGAGTCAAATCTAGATGGTAGCTAAATGTATTGTTTTTGTTTTTGCTTTAATTCTGTAGCTCTATTTTAATGGGAGTGAAGTAGAAAAACCCCCAGATACAATGAGAAACTATCTCATAACAGCCTCCAACACAAGTTAGGAGGGCAAGTGGGAAATGGCCTCTTAGCAGCTCCTTGCAGCCCACCCTCCTCTCCTGTCCAGGGAGGATCCGGTGTTCTACTTAGGTTCAGATGAGCTGTGGTTTGCGATTGTGACTACAGGGGACGTGCAAAGTCTCTGGGATGTACTCAGGGCCAGTTTTTCCCAACAAAGATCAGGGCTGTGATCAAGCTTATTTTAGTTATTGAGCCTGAAAATAAAGATCTATTACCTTCTTCATATTTATCAACTTTTAGTCATTCAATGCAAAATTATTGATTAATTTACTGACCATACACTGTGCCAGTCATGGTGCTTGATATTTTTAAAAAACAAAGATAAGCAAGATACATTATCTTTTCACCATGAAGACAGAAGAGTGATGAGGAAGGCGGTCTGATACTGAGTGCTGTGACAGAATTGCATACTGGGAGCAGTATGGGGCCACACTGCAAGTCAATTTCTCCATGGAAAGGTTCATGGTCAAAGAAACATACACTGTTTAAATCTTGAGATGTGGAACATTGTGTTCTAGTTTAAAAAGTTAAACAAGGACAAAATCTAAGACAAAGGCTACCAGTGGGGGGTGGGGTGAGGCAACACAATGGCCTAAATCAAAGGATTTTGAGTAACTCAATGTGTCTTAAATTTAGAATGTTTGGTGGGGAGGGACAGAGTAGACAGAGACATGAGATGGGGATGAGGGAGCAGCCCGTTGGTGCACAATCACATAGTCTTTTGTGCTCTAGATTTTTATAGTACTTCCTGAAGGTTTTAAATAGTCATCAAAGATACTGAATAGGGGGCTGGTATATTTTGACATAAGTGTCATGTTTGCACATCACTAGTCATGATGAGCAGAATGGTTCAGAGACGGTTACCCTGGGGGTCCAAAAGCAAATTAGAAAATTTTAAATGAAGACAAAATGGAAGGTATGGGAAATCAGATTTTAAAAGGGAGAGACTGCAGACTAAATGTGAACCTCATTAGGAGGCAAGTTGGGGAGTATTGTAATTCACATGAAAAAAACAAAACTTCTCTTTTGGACTCCTACAGCTTAGGACTTGTTTTTCTAATATTGATATTGAAATTAACAGTTTAATTCACTTTTCCACCCATGAGATAAATGCTCATGTACTATCGTGCCATAGTGACACTCGTTTGCCTTTGGGTTTAATTTACATTGACGGCCTATTTGACTGTTTTTAGAGGAATTGAATTAGGTTGTACATGTATAACACACAGTAAGTTTAATGAGGTTCAGACCTGTCTCCCAAAGCTACCACAGTGTAAACAGTGTTTCACTTGGGAAATTAGAATCTCTAGGCCACCTTCATTAATCTGCAGGGGGGGTTGGCTCTCCTTTGTATTACATATCCACAACAAGTGGAAACAGGATGATAAACAGAAATCTATCCGTTTCCAAAACAATTTACACTAAATCACTTATGAATTTCTAGTTTTATTTCTAGTTCTTCCACATGGAAGTGCATAGCACACAGCCACCCACATTCGAATCCACAAGACTTTTCATAAGCACAAAGGCTTTTGGGTAACTATTTCACATTAACAGACGTGGAAAAGTAAAACCTATACAGCCAAGGAAAACAATCCTGGACACTTAATTACTGGGTTAGAAAAAGCAAACATGACCTGCAAATCTAACGAAGAAGGGTTATTTATTAGTGCTCTCTCTCTTTCTATCACCTGATACATTTTAAGACACTCTCATAGACTTTATCCTGTGAGAATCTAATAAAGATGTATAAGATAGCTCAGGCCAACCATCTATCTGAGAGATTAGAAAATTTCCTAAGTGTACTGCCTGAAGGGAGGTACTCTCTTAAAGGGTCCGTGTTTAAGTATAATTGAAGTAACTACACTATGCAAGGGACAGAAGTGACTATTCTCCTACACAGAATGGAAAATCTACTTCTCAAAAGTTTACTCTGCTAAGAAAGAAAGAGATTCATGGCATCTACATATAGGAACCCAGGCATATACTATGAGCAAATTTTCTTACCCACAAACGCTAGCAAGAGGCAGGTAATTAATCATGGTTGTGTAAGTCTATCTACACAAAAGGTCTAGAGACTACTAAGAAAGCTGGAAGCCATAGTCTGCAGGCAATTGGCAAAATTAGATTTGTTTGCATTTCTCTAGCCCTACCTGCATTCCTCCCTTGGGATATAGAAGGGAAAGTCTCCCTGCTTATGTCTTTTTAAAGCAGAACCAGGCTAATGGCCATTTCAGGCAAAATGCTTGCTTGTTTGGATTGGAATGAGTCAATCCTACATGCCCCAAAACAAGGTGCTAACTATTTTGCACTACCTGATTTACGATTTCTCTAAAATAGGTTTTATGTTGCTATTTTTAGGTTAATAAAATGGAGATTCAACTAGCGAGAGCTTCATGTATGGTATAAGCTTCTCAAGGAAGAAAAATGAGATTCACCTTCAATCACAGAACCACCAAATCTTGTTCTTTTGCCAAAATATGTGTTCCCCTATCCCAATTAAAATCAAAGAAGGTGGGCATGTTCATAACGGTGAAATGGAAGTAATTTATGATATGGCTAGTTTTAGGAAGCATGCCACTATTAATGATTAAAATCTATTTGTGTAGGTTTGGCTAAAAAGGCTAAATTGAGCGTTGGTAGCTGTGGTGTTGATATCTGCTAACATTATTTCAGACTATGGCACTTTCACCAATATTTTTCACATTGGAAGAAAGGCTTTCTGAACTGTTGTAGTAAAATATAGAAATGTTTAAAAATGCTTAAAGAATGTCTAAAAACGTTAGGAAGGTTTTGAAATGTTTCCTTGAAACTTAAAGTGTGATATTAAGGACACATTCCCCACTACCCTGAAGCGTGTGTGCCCCATAGATAAGGATTTGAACTTCAGTTACTGACTCAGAGTGACTTGCTAAGATACCCACTTGTGTGAGTGATGTACTCTCCCTAGAAATCCACCTGTAGCCCCTCGCCCTGTTTGAGATTAACATGTGTGCAGTGACGTCATTCATTGACAGCCACCTGAACTGCTGCGGGTACGAAACAGCCTTTAAAAAATAGATCCCGGCCAGCTAACGGTGCTCGCCTGTCGAGACAGCCACAAAGGCACGTCCATTTGTCAGTCCGGCAAGCGATGCTGCTCCACGCTCCTCTTCCTCCCAGAAGACAGAAGAACGGCTAGTACCTCCCGATCTAGACGTGACCAAGCTCTGGGGTGAGGAACGCCGGCCCCCTGCATCGGGACCCGACCAGCCCAGCTGCGGGGCCCCAGAGGACAGCACCGCCGGGATCCCCATTAAGCCTGTACCCGCAGCATCAGGAACTTTGTGAGTAATAAAGTGCTGTGTGATTTGCAACTGCCTGTGTTTCACGTGGTGTAATTCCTCCGGCAGTTAATGGAATTATTTTGCGTATGCTTAAAATTTAAATTAAAGCTTCTGGTCTTTTCGGTCCTAGGCCTGCCCTTGGTCCTGCTTGCGTAGAGTAGTCTCTTTGCTAGCAAGTACTTGCACAGTTAAAGTTTATCAAAAGGGACGCCTTAGGTAAACACCCCAGATCCTTTCCCGGGATCTACTTGGGACATGAACCAACAGAAATGACATTTACTTTCTTTAGATAGTAGGTAAGAGCTAGAATATTCAACAGTTTATGCCTGACAGCCACCTCTCTTAATGAAAACATCAAAAACAGGTACCAAAATGTACTTCTTACATTCACACTCGTCTTTGATAGCACTCGTCTCTTCTATGTAGCTACTTTTTGGATGCAGATGATAACCAGAAATTCACAAGTATGTCACATTGCTTAATACTTGCCTCAATATATTTTCAAAGCGTTGCTTGCTCCATTGTCCTACTGGTGTTTTTCATTAAGAATTGCCCAGGTGTCTGGGTACATTCATTCTTTATGAGCATGTCCTATAGGCATGCCTCTCTCCCAGGAGTTCCTGGGTCTCCTCTAGTTTAAAAACACCCCAGCAATCTCTCCCTCTTCCGCTGATGTGACATGTGGTCTGTGCTGAATGCTGCTTCTCTTTATGATACTAAAAACAGGCCCTCATGTTTCCGCTTTTCAGCTTAAGTAAGTGAGGACTTCAGGATTCATTAGCTGCTCTTGGAACACTTGCTTAGGGTTTGTGCTATTGACATCGTCTTCTTGTCTGCTCTGGCCAACATTAAGATGCCACTGCTAGCAACTTTATTGTCAAAACGTTATTGTATTTTCAGCCAAATTCTTTCTGTAGGTCAAATCCACAGAGAGCCCTGCCTCTGTTTAATTTCTGCTCAGCTCCAACTTTTTGCTGCAGCACCAAGAGACAGGAAGCCACAGGCTTTCAAAACACTTCAGATGTATATGGTTACCAATCTCTGACATGCAAAACTGTTAAAAATCTCAGCACTTACACCCCGGGGAAGTGCGGCTAGACTGGAAGGCAGGAAGTCATTGAGAATTCACAATTCATTTTTCTGAAATGCCAAGAACAAGGCTGTTAACTCTCACAAAGCACAGAGGCAGGCCCTCCGAGGAGAAGGGGGTGGGAAGCATTCAAAACGGAGCCTCCAAGAGATGAACCAACAGCATTGTTTCAGCTCCAACCAAGGCAGAAAGACACGCACCCCTGGTTTTGTTCTACCTCATTGCCAACCAGTCCATCACTATACTGTATTGACTAAACAGTTGCAGATTGATTTTGGGTATTTAAATGTAAATCTTTTTATCTTTTGCTTTCCTAACACAGGGAGAAAAGGATACATGTTTATCATAAAAGATATAAAAAACATTAACAAGTACAAAGAAACAAACCAAAAAGCATAACCCATAGTCCTTGTCAGATAAGCAAGCGCTGGAGGTCTTCATGATAAAGTTTTTCCTTTTTGTTATTGTCACACCACTATTTCTCCAGCCAGTCCTGAAACCCTGTGGCTAGTCTATCCAAACACCACTATTTTATGCTGCTCTCCCATATATACTCTTAAAATTTTTTTTCTGTTTTGTAGGGATAATGTCTATACTCCATTTAAACATTTTCTACCTTTCCAACTGCCGCTTACATTTAATAGAATCATTTAAAATTAGATCTATTGTTTTCTAATTCCTTTTCATATTTGATTCATGCCTTACAATTTCTTCTCTCATCTTAGTTTAGTCCCTTCCAGAATTGTTTCACTTTTCTCTAATTCCATTAAGAAAGAAAGAAAAAAAAACCTTTTAAAAATGAAAGCTAACTTAAAACCACAATGATTTATCAGTACATTACCACTGGAGAGCTCAAACTGAAGAAATTGAACAAATTGTTTCAGTGTATGTTGAACTCCTATACACTGCTGGTAGATATAAAATAGTACAACCACTTTGCAAAATAGGTAAGATGTTTTTTTTAAAAATTAAATGTACATCAACTTTAAAACTTATCCATTTTACCTGCATAGATTTATCCAATAAAAATAAAAATAAAATATATGCCTATACAAAGACTTCTACAAGAATGTTCAAGACAGCTTTCATTGTAATAGCCAAATACTATAAATTACCCAAAAATCCATCAAAAGATCAACAAATGTTGGTATATGCAAGATGATCTGGAAAATAATCAGCAATATAAAGGAATATTGATATATACAGCAACATAGATGAATTTCAAAATAATGTAGGAAATGGACCTCTGTGATCCATTTCCAGCATGGTCGGCTTTTGATGGAATTTGCTGAATTTCCTCAGGGCAAACAGAATGTAGGGAGGAGGGAGAGGATGCAAGAACAAAAAACTGTGCACGTGGGCCAGCATCATGGTGGAAACCCCCAAGGCGCCTGCCTCGGCTAGACAGGGTGAGATGGAGGCAGTTAGAGAAGGCCTCAGCCCATTTTTTTTTTTTAATGGCCCAATGGGAGACAGCGAGACCTACACCTATGTGGAAACAGGTGAACCCATGGTGCTCAGCCGATGAGAGCCGGAGGAGGGATTGAATGGGCTGTGTTTGCTGCCCCAGGTGTACCTGTAAGGTAGGATGGACGGCTGCTCTTGAGAGCATATTAAAAGTCTCATTTTTGCCATACTCCTGTCTCTGAGTCTGTTATTTGAGTTCAGATAAGTGAACATTTATCACAATGTGAAAGAAGACACATCCCACCAAAAACAACATACTTATAGGATTCCATTTATATAAATCACTAGAAAATTAAAACTAATCTCTCGTGAGAGAAAGCAGATCAGTGTTGACTGGAGAATGGGGGATGGAGATTGATGGGGTGGCATTGGAGGTAGAAATTCCAAAAGAACATAGGACACTTAAAGGGTAAATAAATATGTTTATTATCTTTATTGAGATGAATAGTATCTATGTATGTTAAAACTCATTGAAATATATATTTTAAATGAATGCAATTTAAGTTATTATACCTTAGAAAGCCAAAAATCAGTTGAAAATTAAAACAAAGAGCAATCACCTTCTTATTTATAACTGCAAATTTTACTGATCCAATGAATAGAACACCACAGAGAAAGTAAGGCACAAAGGCAGGACATCCCTTCAAATAGTTTAAATATTTTGGGCTCGTGAACTTATGAAGGCTGAGGGTCCATACATAAGGAATTTTCAAATGACCGGGATCTAGGACATATGCTAGATGAAACAGCATGCTGCGGGAACTAGGGACCAAATGTCCTTGGTTTTAGTAGATGCCAGAAAAGAGATTAGTCCTGGCAGCAGGGACAGAGAGCAATTCCTGAGATTCTTAGCTCACACAACCAGACTCGGGGCCAACTGGTGCTGGACCAATAGCCAGCCAGTCTTTTAGCACCATGACCGCACATCTGGGCCAGCACAAGCTTCATGTAGACTGCTTTATCAAAACCACAGAACCTTAGTTATTGGATGACGGTGCTTGTCCTTATCACCACGGAGAGAAGGCTCATTGGCAGACATTACACTTAGAGGATGGACTCTTAGAACCCCATCCGACTTCTGAGGGGCTGCCTTCTGTCATTTATACATGGTTACTCCCATAAATGTATAGTCTCACAACTAAGATATCAGACAGCAAGGCTGGAAAAGTCATGAATGTGTATGGAGTTGTAGGCAAACTTGAGACCCTGTGGGGACTTCCCTTCTAGATACCTTATAAATCTACTTTATACAAACCCTACACACTTAAATTTCTACCTTAATTACAAAGCTTTTCCAGATCAATATTCTGTGGCATTTCCCATATATTGTTGCAAAATGTTTTGAGCCTTTTAATTTCAATCACAACTCCCAAAAGCTATACCTTTCTCTTTTAACTCCCCGATACTGTGTTATCTGTATTATTCTTATGTTACTTTGTTATATATGTTTTACTGTGCTATTTAGATGGGGAAACTGTGTCTTTGTAGACAATGAGACAAGTGGGCTATAAGTTTAAAAAAGACATGAATTATAATCTTACAGCATATGTATCCTCAAATTCATTTTACAGAGTAGAGTCACATGTTATGTTTTGTTCCTAGATTAAGATATAAAAATATTAGGAAAGGCCTGGCCTGTGTGGCTCAGTTGGTAGAGCATTATCATCCTAGGCACTGTGAGGTTGCTGCTTTGATTCCTGGTCAGGGCATATTCCCCAGGTTGTGGGCTCGATACCCAGGGGGTGGGGGCATGCAGGAGGCAATGATGAATAATTCTCTCTCATGCTCTCATTGATGTTTTTGTCTCTCTTCCTCCCTCCCTTCCTATTCTCTCTCTAAAATCAATAAAAATATATTAAGAAAAAAGATTAGGAGAGAGAGAGAAAGAGAGAGAGCAAAGAAAATAAAAAGAGAGATTTCTGGGATTGATAACTATCAATCTACATACCATTTTAAAGTTCTATTTTTTTCTTCCAAAATTGTTTAAATATATTTTTATACTGTCTGGGCTCTGTATTCCAACCATAAATCAAGTCAATAAGTAATCAATGGATAAACACAAATTTATTAATTCTGTGAAATGTATGATATTTTTAATATGTTTCTGAACTACTATTTTGACTCATTTTTTAATGACTTAACCAAGTAATATCAAATGTGTATTTTACTGTCTGAAATCATTCCTTCTGGAATACCTCAACCCACATGGGGAAGAACAAAACTTCTGGTCTGTATTGATGATTCCTGTCTTCTTTTCTTTTTCCCTTTCTTCCTTACTATTGTCTGCTTGTCTGACTTACATTCCTTCACTTCCTTCCCTCCTACTTCTCTCTCTTTCTATTTCCCTCCTTTATTCCTTGCATTTGTTTTTCCCTTCCATTCATGTTATGAATTAAGTAATTTCTCTCCAAAATATATAACTTAAAATCCTAAATCCCAGTAACACAGAATGGAAACTTAGAAATAAGGTCATCATATATGTAATTAGTCAAGATATGGTCATTTGAAGTAGATTAGGGCTACAATCCAATATGTCTGGTGTTTTTATAAGTTGAGGAGAAGACAGAGATGCAGAGGGAAGACAGTCAAAGACTTTAACCTGTGGGGAAGCAAAAGCGAGGCTGTCAGCACCTGACCTGGGTGTTGCAGGACGGAGAGAGGCCCGCAAGCCTGAGGATTCTGTGACAGAGGAGGGAGGAAGGGAGTGTGGAGGAAGCATATCCATAGAAAGCCTGGTAAAGCCTCAGGATTCCTAGCAGGATTAAAAAAGAGGTGATTCTATCCTGGTTTCAGTTAGTAAAAACTGAACAAGGTGACTGATACTTCAAAAGTGAAGACAGCAATGCAGGACTTTAAGTAACATGAAAAATCAAGGAAAACTGATAACACCATAGAATCAAAATAATCTTCCAGAGACCAATCCCAAGGACATGGAGATTTGTGATGCACTCAATAAAGAATTCAAAATAGCTGTTTTAAGGAAGCTCAATGGGCTACAAGAAAACACAGAAAGGCAATTCAATGAAATCAGGAAAATAATACAGAGACAAAATAAGAGAACTAACAAAAGAAAAGGAAAAAAAAAGAGAGAGAGAGACAGAAACCAAACAGAAATTCTGGAACTAAAACATACAGAGTGAGATGAAAAAATGCGATAGAGAGAAAAGACAGAAAAAAAAGTCTCTAATTGAAGATAGGAACTTTATAATTATCCAACCAGAGGAGAACAAACTAAAAAGAATTTAGAAGAGAGAAGAAAGCCTACATGAGCTGTTGGATACCATCAAAAGAAAAAACAAAAACAAAACAAAAAGCAACCTGTGAATCATTGGTGTCCCAGAAGAAGATGGGGAGGGAGGAGCAGAAAACTTATTTAAAGAAATCATGGCGAAGAACTTCCTAAATCTGGGGAGAGAGTAGATGTCCAAGTTCACGTAACTCATATTTAAGAAATTCAACTAAAGGCATCTTCTCCAAAACACATTATGTAAAACTGAAAAAATAAAGACAAAGAATCTTAAAAGCAGCAAGAGGAAAGAAGCTTATAACTTACAAGGGGACCCCCATAAGGTAATCCGCAGACTTCTCACCAGAAAACTTATTGGCCAGGAGAGGGTGGTATGCTATATTCAAAGTGCTGAAAGAAAAAACAAAACAAACAAACAAATAAACAAAAACTGCCAACTAAGAATACTCTATCTGGCAAAGTTTCCCTTTAGAATAACTACATGGTCAGATGGTCTCTCTTTTGGGACTCTCATTCTCCCACATAATGGCCAACGCTGACCCTGTTGTAACCTATGTTGGATTTACATTAGACATCCAGGACACAGTTTTCATCCCTTGGACTATCTCTGGGTTCATTTCCTTTGCAAAGATAAGGCATAGTCTAGGACAGAAACTATACGGAAGCAGAAAGATAGAGCAATCTTTATTTTCTGCTTTGAACTAAGTCAATTTGGCTGAATGAGGCTTGGACAAAGGATCCCTCCATATTGCCCTGACCAACTTCCTAGCATTCTTCATTAGCATTTGGGCATTGTTCAGTTAATGAGCCAACATAACTTTCACTGTAATTTGCCTTATATGACTGTTTTGTTCATATAGCTATCATGGGGACTCTACCAAAATGTAATTGACTGTGGGGATCCTTGACCCATGGCTAATAAATAACTATAACTGTACCTCAATCTCACCTACATTTTGAGGGGAGGGGGTTGTCTGAAGCTTTGGTATACTCTACATCAAATGCCAATATCATAACTGTTTTAATATATATGCATTAGGACTATTTATCCTTCTATAATTGATGTATTTTTCTTGAAAGTATTGCCTAGTTCTCAATATAAATCTGAATAACAGGGCATGACTGTGCTAGCTATATCAACAATATAGTTCTGATAGGTATTTTTCATTGTTAATGGGGAAAAACAAAACAGACTTCTGTTTCTGACTTGGTATCTGATGCAACTTGATGACAGGCAGGTAGAAAATGCAATGATTGGGGGTTTGCATGTATTCTAGTTCAGGGCTAGCCTCAAGTGTGCCCCTCCAGCATCCTTGGATTTAAAGGACACTTGTCTATCTCCAACCAGGAAGTGTAATTATTCTTTTCTGTAAAGAGCACATTCTCCAAAGAAGAGAATCATCCACAGGGCAATCTAACCACTCTCCTCCTCCTCCTAAGTGTGGCATGAGTTGGAAGATTCTCAACAATGTGAGAATGTTTAAAGTAAAAGCATTAATGCTTTCTGTTAATTCTTTATTTTCAACAACCTGATTAAGAGAGAGAAAACAGAAGCATAAGTACTACTCTCTATAATTTAATAATGTGTTATTTCTTCAAACTGTAAGACAGAAAACAGAAGCATGAGTAATACTCTGATTAAAGGAGAGAAAACAAGCATAAGTAATACTCCCAATAATTTAATGTTATTTCTTCTTCATATTGATGTAGCTTTGCAATTAAGATTTTATTTTTATTAAATAAAAGAATCAATATCACAAAACAGATAGTATTTAATAGAGTGAATTATATTTAAAAATATTTTGTGTCATTTAATAAAAAATCATTTTGTTATTGAGACCACTATTCTGCCAATGTAATGGCCATTTTCTAAACAGTTTTTAAGAAGGAAAGCAGTCATAGGAATTTATTTTGAATAAGTTATTTAATTAAATTTGTAAGCAAGAAAGGAGGAAACATATGTAGTTATATATTTCTAAATGACTAATCCAATATGACCTTGTTTTTCTAGAATTTTGTAGTTAGAAAGCAGATACAAACTATTGTGGTTGCACAGATATCCTAAATACTTTCTAATGATCAAAAAATTATATGTTACACTTGCAATAACTGCTTAACAGGATTACTGCCAAAGAAATTCCTTAAAATCTTTTCAAATTGGCTTCTGTACCTAGAAATCAGGGCTCCATTAGCATATTAGAAATCAGAAAATAATTGCAAGCATTGACTAAAGTTTTACCCCCTACAGTTGTTAAGTGAATGAAAGCAACAAGTGATGGGCAGCAATATGCCAAGAAAAGGCTAAAATTTAACTGTCAGCATTCCCAATAAAAGAAACCATGTCAAAAAGGAGGTAATCTGACTTTCTTTCAGAGCTGACACACTGAGGGAACTTCTAAAGAAGCTTCATTTACAAAATAAAAATTCCTTAGTTTCTATTCAGAAATGAAGGATGAAAGGTAACATTTTTTTTGCCTTCTTTAAATCAGTCACAATTATATTTCAAGCTAAAATGCTCAAACCAGATTTTGTCATTGGACACAAATAATGTAGTATCTACACATTAAATGGAAGGTTAATTTATGTACATGGCACCCTTCTGTGTTTTCTTTTTCTTCTTCATTATGGCAAGTATGCTAGAATTGTTAGTAATATTTGCCTAGAATACCCCCCTTTATTCCTTTAAAAATTGTTTTCTGTCACTTATTAATAGGGACAATGGGGGGAAATAAACAGGATGTAAGACAATGTGTTCCTACCATAAATCAAGTTATAATGAATGGGGCCTCTTTTCAAAAGATATTTCTGTAAGTAGAAACCATGGGGATCTGTCATAAAATATCCAAAGGCTTTGGAAACCCAGTAAACAGATATAGAGATCTGTCCTCCTAAATATCACTACAGCCTTTGAAGATGTTAAATTTACTCTGTCAGCATTTCCTACAATACCTACATGCAAAATAACTCCCAGAGAGTAAAATATGGAAAAAAAATAAATATTAGGCATCCATACCTGATTTTGAAATTTTCTCTATGATTTTGCACAAATTGCTATTTAGTCTATAAACATTATTTTAATGTTTTCTTCCAAATTGTTTTAGAGGCCTGCAACAGCAGGAATCTCTGGTCTGGGTTTTAAAGTTCCTAGTTATATAAGAGTTGTTTATTACAATGTCTATAACAGATCAATTAAAGAACTCTTCAAACATAATTGAAGTCTTCTGGGCCCTAAATGATTCTTCTGTTCTGTAAATCACTTCCATCCATTCCTGAAGTTACAATGTGAAGAGTCTTGAGGAGTAATTTGAAGTTTTAGAGATGCAAGATAATGGCTGAGTAGGTGGATATTACACTCACCACCTCCCAGGAACGAACTGCAATTACAACTAAAAAATAGACAAATCAACCTGAATAGCTAACTGAAGACTAGCTGAAAGAAGTCTTAAAACCAAGGATTTACAAAAGAAGCCACATAGAGATTGGCAGGAAGGGCAGAGATGACTTCCACTGGTGGTGGCTGAGATTCCAGAAGGATATCTCAGCTGCAAAGGTTCTCCCTGAGAAGTCTGGGGTCTGAACTCCAAGCCAGGCTCCCCAGTCCAGAGCACCAGAGTCAAAAAGCAACACCCACATAGCACCTGGCTGTCAACATCAGTGGGATTATGACAGCCAGGGAAAGACAAGGTAGAGACATAGGCACACTCTAAAAGGGCCAATGAAAAAGATAGCATTTGCAGCCACTCACCCGGGGTTCCTGAAGAAGAATGTCAAAGGGAACTAGAGTCAATGAGGACAGACTTGGGTTTTTGGCTCTGGGGAGAGAACTGAAGGGACAGTTGTCAAAATACCTAGGCTGAGTCACTCTCCCCTATTGTAGAAGCCAACTTTCTTGGGTAGGCCACTCCCCTACACATGGCATCAACCTGGGGAAAAGGAGTAGCATCATCCTCTGTACTCCCTATAGCTCCCACCTTGCAAAGTTTGTGTCTCACTGAGCAGTCAGCTGCCTTGGCTAGCTGTAAAGGTTTAGGCAGGCTTGGCATGTCAGCGACTGAGTTGTGTGGCTTTGGGCAGGGACCACTGCCCAAAAGATATCCTTCTGGAATCTCAGCCACCACCAGTGGCAGTCATCTCTGCCCTTCCTGCCAATCTCTATGTGGCTCACTTCTTCCCAAGCCTGACCAGCACCTCCCCCTCATAGGAGATCCACTAGCCCCATTCTCCCAACTCTCAGCAGCCCTTCCCTGCTGAGATCGGCTCCTGGAAGAATCTGGGACAGACTGGCTTTTGTGACTCTAGGATGGAAGACACTATTCCCTCACTCCTGAACAGTGCAGAGACATGCCTTCAAACAGACAAATCTTGGTCTCTTTGGGCCTGATCAGTTCTGCTGGTCTCACCCTGATGGCTCGCTGAGACCCTGACTCACAAAAAAGCTGTGCAAGTACCCAGCAATTGGCAGCTAGACTTGGTGTACCTTGGGACATTTGGTGAGTGGCCTCAGACCCAGCACTGGCACCAAGTTTGAACCTGTATCCATCAGGTGAACACCACCTGCCTTGCCTGGTGACTCACTGAGAAACTACCTCATGCAACTTGAATGCCGGCAGAGGCTCTGTTCAGTGACTGAGCTTAAGCAGCTAGCAGGCAGAGGCAGATGGAGGCAGATCTTGAGGTGCCCTGGAACTTTGCTGACCTGCCACTGAGCCCAGTGCTGGTAAAAGATGGCCTTGGTGTTCAGCTTGGTCCTTCCCATGCACATTCAGGCCCAGCAGAGGAAGCCACAAACTTTATAGCTCCAAACAGGTTGCATAGGACCCGTCACGAGCAGCATCTGACTTTGATATACAACACAATCACTGTCAAGAGGCCCCAGCACCAACACACCCAGTGCCCAGCATCAGATAACATCAAAGTGGGATCTAATAAGCTTCACAAACAGCACATCTGATGGAAGATCCAGATACCAGACCCTGCAGAAACAAATTCCATTTCATGTGGTCAACACTTAAACAGCAACACATACACTAAAGTACAGGTTGATACAGTCAGCCAGTCTGAGAGTTGACCCCACATACAAACAGTCCAAAAGAAATCTATTTTGAATTACAACAGGAAGGCCCAAATAACCCACAAGGGACATATGGAAGCATCAGGATCAGGTGCACAAGAGGAGGGTTTCACTGGGACCCACAGGACACCTATTATATAAGGCCACCCTACAATTCTAGAAGTCATAGAAGATCTACCTGATACATAGGAAGAAAACACACACACAAGTAGGCAGTCAAAATGGGGAGATGAAGAAACATGCCCCAAGTGAGAAATAGGAGAGATTTTCAAATAGTAAAAAAAAAAAAAAAAAAAAAGCTAAATGAAATGGAGGCAAGCAATTTACCAGATACAGAGTTTTTAAAAATATGGTAATAAGTATGCTTAAGAAACTTAGTGAGAACTTAAACAAAGAGAGAACAAGCATTAAAAAACATACAAACCTTAATAAAGAACCAGTAAGAAATAAAGAATACAATATCTAAAATGAAGAATACACTAGAAGAAATAAATAGTCACTGAAAACACGAAATCAGAGCAGCATAAAGAAAACAGTTTTAAATGAGGAGGGTAGTTAAAGGGACCTTTGGCAAAACATGAAGTGTAATAACATCCACATCACAGGGATACCAGAAAAAGACGAGAGAGAGCAAGGGAATTTATTTGAAAAAATGATTACTGAAAACTTTCCTAATCTGGTGAAGGAAAAAGACACACAAATTCAGGAAGTGCAAAGAGTCCCAAACAAGATGAACCCCAAGAGGCCCATACCAAGATACATAATAATTAAAATGGCAAATAGAGAATCTTAAAAGTAGTAAGAGAAAGAGAGTTATCTACAATGGAGCTCCCATGACTGTCAATTGATTTCTAAACAGAAACCTTTCAGGCCAGAAGTGATTGGAATGAAATATTCAAAGTGATAAAAAGCAAAGACCAATGATTCAGACTATTGACCCAGCAAGGCTCTCATTATAAAACTGAAAGTGTGATAAAGAGCTTCCCAGACAGAAAAAAAGCTAAAATAGTTTGTAACCGCCAAATAAAATGCCAATAACTATGTACCTATCCATAGTCATTTAAAATGTAAATGGCTTCATGTTCCAATAAAAAGACATGGGGTAGTTAAAAGGATAAGAACACAAGACCCTCATATTTGCTGTCTGCAGAAGAGCCAACCTCAGAATGAAAGATACAGACTAAAAGTAAAGTGGTGGAAAAAATATTTAATGCAAATGGAAATGGAAGAACAAAAGCTGGGGTAGAAAAAAAACTTATAACTGACAAAATAGACTTTAAAACAAAAGCTATAGTAAGAGATAAAGAAGGAAAGTAATAATGGTAATAAGAGCAATCCATTAAGAAGACACAAACCTTTTAAACATTTATGCACCCAATATAGAGCCAACTAAGCGAAACTTGATGCAAAGTGAACCTTGATGAACATGAAAGGAAAGATTGACAGTAAAATAGTCATAGTAGGGAATTTTAAAACCCCAGTAAAAACAATAGATAGATTTTTCAGACAGTAAATTAAAAAAATTAAAAAAAAACCCAGCAGCCTTAAATGACACACTAGCTTAAATGAATTTAATTGCTATTGCCAGAGCATTTCACCCCAAAGCAGAAGAATATACATTGTTTTCAAGTGCATATGGAACATTTTCTAGGATAGACCATATGTTAGGCCAGTGGTCAGCAATCCGTGGCCGCTCTGTTGACTAATGAGTTTGCCAACCACTGGACTAGACTAAATGTTACCATGCAGTTGGAAGCTGTGAGGATTAGGCAATTGTGGCATATTGTGTGCAAAGAGGTAAAGGATAGTATATGACAGTGGTCGGCAAACTCATTGGTCAACAAAGCGGCAAACCACGGCTCGTGAGGCACGGTTTGCCGACCACTGTGTTAGGCCATAAAACAAGTCTCGATACATTTAAAAAGTTTGAAATCATATCAAGCATCACTTCTTAAAATAATGGTACGAAACTGGAAATCAATCACAAAAAATAAAACTGCAAAACAGACAAAGGCTTGGAGGCTAAATAACATGTTCCTAAACAATGAATGGGTTAACAATGAGATCAAGGAATAAATAAAAAGATGTCTTGAAACAAATGAAAATCAGAATACAACATGCACCCAAAAATCTATGAGATGCAGTTTAAGTGGAAAATTCATAGCATTACAGGCCTATGTAAAAAAACAAAAAGACAAAACAAGAAAAATCTTAAGTAAATAACAATCTAAATTTACATTTAAAGGAACTAGAAAAACAACAACAAAAGGAACCCACAAAGTAAGTAGAAGAAAGAAAATAATAAAAATCAGAGCTGAAAAAATGAAATGCAGTCTAAAAAAAAAATACAAAAGATCAACGAAACCAAGAGTTGGTTCTTTGAACAGATAAACAAGATAGACAAAACTTTAACCAGACTCACCAAGAAAAAAAGGTAGAGGACCAAATTAATAAGATCAGTAATAAAAGAGAAGAAGTCCAAGAAACAAAGGATTGTAAGAAACTATTACAAACAACTATATGCCAGCAATTGAACAGACTGGATGAAATGGATAAATTCCTAGAAACATACAATCCTCCAAAACTGAATCAGGAAGAATCAGAATATCTGAATAGACAGATTACAACTAGTGAAATTGAAGCTGTAATTTTAAAAAGAAGCCCCACAAAGGTCCTGGACCAGATGGCTTAGCAGGTGAATTTCACCAAACATTTAAAGAAAAATTAAAACCTATACTTCTCAAAATATTCCAAAAACATAAGAGGAGGGAAACACTCCCAAGCTCATTTTATGAGGCCACCATTATGCTAATTGCAATGCCAGATAAAGACACTAAAAAGAAAAGAAATACAAGTCAATATCCCTGAAGAACATATACACTAAAAATCTCAACAAAATATTAGCAAACCAAATCCAGCAATACATTAAAAGATCATACAGCATGATCAAGTGAGATTTATTCCAGGAATGCAAGGTTGATACATTATGTACTAATTAATAAACATGATATACCACATAAACAAAATGAAGGATAAAAATCACAGTCATATCAATAGATGCAGAAAAAAGCATTTGACAAAACCCAGCACCATTTATGATGAAAACTATCAGCAAAGTGGGAATAGAGGAAGCATACCTCAACATAATAAAGGCCAAATATGACAAACCCACAGGCAACACCATACTCGATGGGCTAAAATTACAAGCATTTCCCTTAAAATTGAGAACAAAACAAGAATGTCTGCTTTCACCACTCTTACTCTACTTAGTGTTGGAAATCCTAGCCACAGCTAGCAGGCAAGAAAAAGAAATAAAAGGCATCCAAGTTGAAAAGGAAGAAATAAAACCATCATTATTTGCAGATGACATGAAACTGTATATAGAGAAACCTAAAGGTTACACACAAAAAAAATACTATAACTGATAAATTAATTCAGTAAAATAGAGACAAAATAAATATTCATAAATCAATTGCAATTTTATACACCAACTAGGGGCCCAGTGCACAAATTTGTGCACCTTGTAAGGAACTGTGGGCGGCGAGGCTGCGGTAGACACAGGGGCGGGTTTCTGCCCACCCTCTGTGCCCCTGCCCAGCCCCTCCCGCCATGGTCCCTGGTCCCCTGCCTGCCTGCAGCCCCAATCCTGCTGCTGCTGCTCCCATGCACTGACTGTGCCAGCCCCGCTCCTACCCACTGACAGCACAGAGCGATTGGGGCCAGCACCATCAGTGGATGCCAGTGGAGGTGGCTGCTGCCCCAATCGCTCCTCAAGAGCAGGGGAAGGTGGAGAAGCCCCCAGGGGTGATCGGGGCTGGCAGCCACCGCTCGCATCGGCTGACAGCGCTGAGCGATTGGAACCCGCGCCGGGAGCCGGCAGGGGATGGGAGCAGCAGCTCTGGCACAGGCTGCAGCTGAGAGCGGGACCGGCACCAGCAGTGGGTGCCAGCAGTGGCTGTCAGCCCCAATTGCCTCTCAGGAGCAGAGGGAGGTGGAGAAGCCCTGAAGGGTGATTGGGGCCAGCAGCTGCCGCTCGCATCTGCTGACAATGCCGAGCAATTAGGGACAGTGCTGGCAGCAGGTGCAAGCACCAGGCAGGACCACAGTGCATGGGAGCAAAGAATTTTCAGTATCCACCAGAGGCTTGCCCCAATGACTGTGACCGAGGCCCCACGTTGGTCTAGTGCCCCCACTCACCTGTTCTACCATCCCGCCATGGCCGATGCCCATCATGTTCCTTGCTCTGCCACCTGCTGCCGATGCCCACCATGTTCCACACACATGTCCCCTTTTGGTCAGCGCACATCATAGTGACCAGTTATTTGGTTGTTCCTCTGTTCAGTCTATTTGCATATTAGGGTCTTATATATATATATATAGACAATAAAATATCAGAAAGGGAAACTAAAAAGAAATAATTCCATTCACAATTGCTATAAAAAACAAAAAACAAAATATCTAGGAATAAATTTAATCAAAGAAGTAAAAGGTCAACCTGCACTCAGAAGTTATAAAATGCTGAGAAAAAAAATTATAGAAGATACAAATAAGTGGAAGTATATACCATGTTCATGGATAGGAAGAATTAACATCATGAAAATACCCATACTATCCAAAGCAATGTATAGATTCAATGCAATTGCTATCAGAATACCAATGGCATATTACACAGAGCTAAAACAAATATTCCAAAAATTTATGAGGAACCAAAAAAGACCCCAAAATAGTCACAGCAATGTTGAGAAAGAAGAACAAAGTTGGAGTTATTGTGGTAACTAATATCAAATTAGACTATAAGGCCATAGTAGTAAAACAGCATGTTAGCAGTGTAAAAATAGACATGTAGATCAATAGGACAGAATATAGAGCTCAGAAACAAACCCACACCTCTGTAGTCAATTAATATTTGATAAAGGAAGCAAAACATAATGGGGTAAAATAGTTTATTCAATAAATGGTGTTGAGAAAATTGGACAGATATATGCAAAAAATATGAAAGTAGACAACCTTCATAACTATACACAAGAGTAAACAAAAAATGGGTTACTTAAATGTTAGACTTGAAACCATAAAGATCCTAGAAGAAACATTAGGCAGTATAATTCTGGGCCTTCTCATAGCTATATAGATTTTTTCTGATATATCTCATTGGGTAAGGGAAATATAAGAAAAAAATAAACAAATGGGACTAATCAAACTAAAAAGGCTTTGCATAGCAAAGGAAACCATCAACATAATGAAAAGGCAATCCACTGAGTGGGAAAATATATTCACCACTGATACATCTGATAATTGGTTAATATCCAATTCACGCGCGTGCGCACACACACACATCCAATTAAGAAATGGCCAAAAGACCTGAATAGACAATTCTCCAAATAGGTCATATAGATGGCCAATAGACATATGAAAAGATTCTCAATGTCTCTAATCATTAAAGAAATGCTAATTAAAATCACAATGAGATATCACTTCACACCTGTCAGAAGAGCTATCATCAATAGACCAACAAACAAGTGTTGGCCACAATATGGAGAAAAGGGAATCCTTGTGCATGCACTGTTGGTGAAAATGCATATTGGTGTAGCCACTGGGACTACCTTTTGACCCAGAGTTTCCATTTGTGGGAATATATCCGAAGAAATCCAAAACACTAATTCTGAAGAATATATGCACCCCTATGTTCATTGCAGCATTACTTACAATAGCCAAGGTTTGGAAGCTGACCACATGCCCAGCAGTAGATGGGGAATAAAATAGCCATGATACATTTCACAATGGAATAATATTCAACCATAAAAAAGATAGAAATCTTAACTTTTGCCAACAGCATGGATAGACCTGGAGAGTATTATGCTAAATGTAATAAGCCATTCAGAGAAAGACAAATATCATATGACTTCACTTATATGTGCAATCTAATAAACAACACAAACAAACAAACAAAATAGAAACAGATTCTTAGATACAGAGAACAGACAGGTGTCAGAGGGAAGGGAGGTTGGGGGCCTGAGTGAAAAAGTTGAAGAGATCACACACAAAAAATAACTCATACACAGCAGTATGGTGATTACCACAGGGAAACGGGTGTAGAGGGAGGTAGAAGAGCATAAAGGGGAGATAGATAAATGGTGATGGAAGGAAACTTGACTTTGGGAAGTGAATACACAACATAATATACAGGTGATGTATTATAGCATTGTTCACCTGAAAAGTATATAATTTTATTAATGAACTAGAGTCCCAGTGCACAAAATTTCAGACCTTTAGCCCAGCATGTACCCTCTCGCAATCTGGGACATCCCTCTTGCAATATGGGACTGCTGGCTCCTAACTGCTCACCTGCCTGCCTGCCTGATCAGCCCTAACTGCTTTCTTGCCTGCCTGATTGCCCCTAACCACCTATGCCTTGACCCCCGCAACCATGGCTTCATCTGAAAGGACGTCCAGAATGACATCCAGAAGGTTGTTTGGCTGTCTAGACTAATTAGCATATTACGCTTTTATTATTATAGACTAGTGGCCCAGTGAATGAAATTCGTGCATGGGGGGGGGGAGAGTGTCCCTCAGCCCGGCCTGCACCCTCTCCAATCTGGGACCCCTGGAAGGATGTCTTACTGCCATTTTACGGGGATAGGGCCTAAACCAGCAGTCAGACATCCCTCTCGCAATCCAGGACTGCTGGCTCCTAACTGCTCACCTGCCTGCCTTCCTGATTGCCCCTAATCACTCTGCTCACCCCCAAGTGCTCCCCCCCCAGCCTGATCACCCCCAACTACCCCCCATGCCAGCGTGCTCACACACAACTGCCCGCCATGCCAGCGTGCTCACCCCCAACTGCCACCTCTGCCAGCCTGCTTGGCCCCAACTGCCCTCCACATTGGCCTGCTTGCCCCCAACTGCCCCCTTGCTGCTCACTCCAAACTACCCTCACACTGTCCTGATCACCCCCAACAGACCTCTCTGGCCTGATCACCCCCAACGGCCCCCCGCACCAGCCTGATCACCCACAAATGACGTCCTATCACGCATGATCACTCACAACTGCCTTCTCCTCTTGGCCTCTAACCACCTCTACCTTAGCCCCGCCACCATGGCTTTGTCCAGAAGAACATTCAGAAGGTCTCCTGGAAGGTCTCCCAGTCTAATGAGCATATTACCCTTTTATTAGTATAGATAGAGGCCTGGTGCATGGGTGGGGGCCAGCTGGTTTGCCCTGAAGGATGTCCCGGATAAGGGTGGAGGTTCCCTTGGGGTGTGGGGCAGCTTGGGAGAGGGGCTGATGGCTGTTCACAGGCTGGCCACACCCCCTAGCTGGGACTCTTACTCCATGGGGGCGTGGCAAGCCTGGGTAAGGGGCTGAGGGCCATTTTCAGGGTGGCCACACCCCCGGAGACCCAGGCCCCCAGCCACTCCTTCAAAGGCAGCCAGGATGGGCAGGAAGCTTGGCTTCCTCCATCACCGGGGGCAACCCAAACCTCCTGCTTACTCCAACTCCATGGCCACCACCATCTTTGTTGGGTTAATTTGCATACTCACTCCTGATTGGCTGGTGGGCGTAGCAAAGGGATGGTCAATTTGCATGTTTCTCTTTTATTAGTGTAGATTTCTCCCCAATAAATTCAATAAAAATTTTAAAAAATAAGGGTTTTAAAATGAAGCAGATCTAAATTGAAATTCAGTCTACTACATACAAATTGTGTGATCTTGGGCAGTCAGTTTATTTTCTCCTTTCATTTATTTCATGAGCAAAATTGAAATTATGTATATGTACTTATTTATCATTGTCATTGAAAAGATTAAATAAAACTTTGTGTATATATTGTCATACAGTATATATTTGTTATTTGGTATTTTCTTGTTTCTTGAATAAATGTGTATGTGTATAGGTATGCTTATAGTAAGCCTTTGAAATAATTTCATAATGAGAACAGCTGACTGGCTTTAAGAGAGACATCACCTTCCCAAATTTATGAGCCTACCTGAACTTTGAGAGACCAGAGGCAAGAGCTTCTCAATGATCCAAGGGTGGAGCATGCCATTTCAGAGCACAGATGCTAACAAGAGAGCTTTATATAATTGCAATAAGAATAGATCCTCTGTCCAGTGAAATCTTTCCGCTAGGAATTCTGTGTGAGACAATAATGTATACTTATGGGGATTATTGTATTATGATTGTATAATTATAGTTGGACAGGGATATCTGATTTTACTATTTTAATATTATTCCCTGTTAGCTGTTGTGGGCATCTCCACACAAATGAGGTACCTGTGGTTCTTGAGATGGGCCCCCCCAACGTACTGATCCCTGGGCCAGGCACTCTTTTTCCTAAAGTGTATGTAAATGGCTGTACAATTTTCCTTTTCTAGACGTATTTCAGACATTTCTTGTTGGATAAATCTTTCTTAGATATACTCTCAAGCATTATTATTCTAGGACACCTCTTATGTCTTTATAAAGAATTTGTCTATATCATATCTTTTTCTTTTCTAGGCTTGCTATTTTGATGATATTGTGATTCCTCATTGTAATATAATTTGATTTCCCCCAATGACTAGTGAGTTAAGCACCTTCTCATATATTTATTGACTACTTAAATACTCTGCTATTTTATCATAATTAATTTTATTGACATATACAGAATCAATCCTTATTCCAAAAATATTTAAAGAAGCTTTAAAATATAAAGCCAAGTAGGTGAAGAAATTAAAGGAAATTATTGTATGAAACTGTAGGTAAGTTTAACAAATTGAATAGATATGTTGTTTTAATGTATCATGTAAAGGCAGACCATACATTTACATCTGTATTCTAGCAACCAGAGCAAAATGGAAAACTCTACCATAACCCAATTCAGTATCTATAACATAAAAAACAGCCACCTATTGTTTGGAAACACAGTGACATGTAGACTCGGATTTGGAAATGTTTTTGTATTAGAACAGAGGATAGAAACAGGCTGCATCTCACACTCAGATTTGTTTGGCTTGGTTTTGTTACACGGATTTTTACAAAATTTTGAATTAATTATTAATATTTAAACATCAAGATACTTATATACTAAATTCTTGGTTCCAAATTGCTCTTCACAGTTCAAAACATTTGGACATATCATGCCTTTGTTCCTGCATGAAGCTGAGTGGCCATCCCTTAGAGAGACTACGTGTTCTCCATTTTACAATGGTTCCCATCAATGCCTTGTGTGAGATGTCATTCATCATCATTCTTGCAATGGTTCTATTTATTTTGTATTTAGTGATTTTCTGCCATTTTACACAGCCCATTTACCTCATTTCTGTTTCAGGCTGGTCCCTGTAGGCATCTGTGTTTATAGACCTCGAGGAGTGTATTGAAGGTAGATACATCAGATAAGCCTTCAGAAATGTTATTTCTCAAGGAAACAATATGCTATGAGATTGTCAAGTTCTGGTTTTGTTGCTAAACATAAGACGAAAACCCCAAAAGGCTACTAGTAATAATCTGAAATTAATTTATATTTATTTTGACATACAATATCTGTGTATTTTCTGAAAATGCTATGCCTTAGAAATTATATTCTGAATTTGTTAGTTGTTAAATTCAAATGAAAAACAAAAACACACAAAAATTATGCAGAGACAAAGAAGCATGGCATTAGTAATGTAGATAAATTATATGGAATTATTTTTTAAAAGATGTTTGAAAAACCACATACTGCTCGCATGGATAACTGAAACCTGATCATATGGTCTGAAGTATTTTATATTATACTAGAGGCCCAGTGCACAAATTTGTGCAAGGGTGGGGTCCCTCGGGGTGGCAGATAAAGATCAGGCTCCAACTCGTGCCCCCAGCCTCGTAGCCCCAGCTTGCACCCCCAGCCTCACAGCCCTGTAACCCCACCTGGCGCCCCACCTGGTACCCCACCTTGGCCTGGCGCCAGCCCCTCACCTGCTCCACCATCCTGCCTGCTGGGAGATCTGTCTGGGCCAGGCCCCCTGCCTGGCTCCCTCAGCACCTGGGAGCTGGGTGGCAGCCCTGCCCCCCGCCGCTGCCACTGGTCTCTGTCTGCGGGGCAATCAGTGGGGTGATCAGGCCCCAGCTTGCACTCACTGTTCCTGTTCCACTCTTTTTGAGGCCCATCTGGGCTGGCAGTGCCTCCACTGCTGCCTGCCACAAGCACTGCATTGCCAACGCCCACCATATTCTGTGCTGCCCTTCTGTGGTCAGTGCACGACATAGCGAGCAGTCGAATTCCTGATGTCCCAGTTGAACTCTTTGTCAAACAACCGCCTGAGGGGACAATTTGCATATTAGGCTTCTATTATATAGGATTTTCATATAATACTAAAATTTTAGATTAATAGGAATTATGTGATTAAATTTTGTTATTTATATTTTTAAGTAAATATTTTTTATTGATTTCAGAGAGGAAAAAAGAGAGAGAGAGAGAGAGAGAGAGAGAGAGAAAGAGAGAGAGAGAGAGCTAGAAACATTAATGATGAGAGAGAATCATTGATCAGCTGCTTCCTGCACTCCCCATACTGGGGATCGAGCCCACAACCTGGGCATGTGCCCTGACCAGGAATCAAACCTTGACCTCCTGGTCTTAGGTCAACACTCAGCCACTGAGCCATGCTGGTTGGGCTAAGTAAATATTTTATTTAAAGTACATACACTTAAAAATATACAGCTCAGTGAAATTTTGCAAGTAAACACATTGATGAAACTTTCATTGCTGAGATCAAGAATAGATTATCCGCATTGCCAAAATCCTCCATCATTTTTTCAGCTAATCATCAGTCTACCCACTTCATACCCACACAAAATATTACCACTCTTTTGACTTTTATTGCTATGGGTTAGTTTTGCCTCTTTCTTAATTTTGTATAAATAAAATCATACATGGTATAACTTTGAGACTCCACCAGTACAACATGATGTTTGGAGGATTAAGTCATGCTTTTATATTAGCAATAGTTTATTTCCTTATCATTATATAATACTAGAGGCCTGGTGCACAAAATTCATAAACTGGGGTGGGGGTGGTCCCTCAGCCTGGCCTGTGCCCTCTCACAGTCTGGGACCCCTTGGGGGATGTCCAACTGCTGGCTTTGGCCTGGTCCCCAAGCAGTCGGACATCCCTCTCACACTTACCAACCACCTGCTCACTCCTTACCACTTGGCTTGCTGCTCCTTAGTGGCAGGCTCCTTACCACTCAGCTTGCCCCACAGTAGCGCTGCCAAGGAGGCGGGAGAGGCTCCCACCACCACCGCTACGCATGCCAGCCCTGAGCCCATCTTTTGACTGAGTGGTGCTCCCCCTGTGGGAGAGCACTGACCACCAGGGGCAGCTTCTGCATTGAGCATCTGCTCCCTGGTGGTCAGTGCACATTATAGCAACCAGTTGTTCTGGTCATTCCACCATAATAGTCGCTTAGGCTTTTATTATATAGATTGCATTGAATATACTAAAATTTATCTAAAAATTTTACTGCTGAAGGATGCCCAGGACCAAACCAGAGACGGTCGGACCTGCATCACTACCATTTGTCCACCACCCAGAACTGAAATATCATTGCTGATATGTACACATAAGGAAATGTTCGACATTGAAATTGGGACTCAAAAGAACTGTTGGCCCAGAAAGAAACTCACTACAGACTGATTCATTTGCCTCCCAGCAAATAACCATTATGGCTTGTCTCATTTTCGGTTCTTATAAGTGTATTTCTTGTATCACATGATCTCACGCATCTAAGGGAAATAATGAACAACATAAGCTGAAGAACAAAAACAGACCCAGTGACAGGGAAGCATAGTCCAGACTGTCAAATCTCAGAGGGAAGGCAGGGGAGGGTGGGGGAAAGGGGAAGAGATCAACCAAAGGACTTGTGTGCAGACATATAAGCCTAACCAGTGGTCATGGACAACAGGGGGGTTGGGGGCATACGTGGAGAGGGGTTCGGGATAGGAATAGGGGGATGAGGACAATTATGTGATACCATAACCAATAAAGAAATTTTAAAAAAATTTTACTATAGATGAACATTTGAGTTAATAATATTTTAATATTATTAATTGTGCTTCTATGAATAAATTTGTGTATGACTTTAACTGTACATATTTCTTTTACTTGAGAGGAAATACTGGGTAACAGGGTTTGTTTGTAGGCAACTTTAACACTGGTAGATACTGACACACAATTATCCAAAATGGTTTAATCCACTCAAACTTCCACCTGCAATGTAGAAAAGTCCTAATCACTCCACGTCCTCACCAATACTTGCTATTACCCATCCTTATCTCCTACAAAATGGGTTTTACTAGGACTATATTGAATCTAAGAATTAACTTGGGGAGAATTGAGAGCTTTATAATATTATGTCTTCTGAGAAGTAAATATGATCTATTCTTACATTCATTCAAGTCTTCTTTAATTTTTAAATAATTTTTGGGTTTCATTTTTCAATATAGATACTTATTCTTGGCTATTTTATATTTTAAGTATAATATTGAATATTATATTTAATTAGATTTTATTTTGTATATGTTTTATACTGATATGTACATAAATATATATTTTAAATTAAATTTACCTTGTATTCAACCACTTTGCCAAACTTTCTTATCAATTCCAGTGATGTTTGATAAGAGTGATTATAATGGGCCTCATTGTATAGCTTTTGATTACAGAGGAAAAACTCTCAAAATTACTAATCACTAAGGATAATCTTTGCTATAGGTATTTTTATTATAACCTTTATCAGAATAAGGAAGTTATTTTCTACTAATAGATTGTCAATATGATGAATGTCAAATTTTAATTTGTTTTGGCTCTGGAGATGATAGTTTTTATTTTATTTTTTAAATTTTAACTAATACAATAAAATGGATTCATTTAATTTCCATCATTAACCCACCCTTATTATGTCATATTACTAGTACTTTTCTCTCTTTTATAGAAACCCATATTATGTTACATATTTTGAGGTCATCTATTAGATGCATACAAATTTAGAATACCAGTAGTTATGTCTTCCTGGTGGATTGACTTTTTAGCATTATAAAATATCTATTTTTATAAATCAAATTAAACTCTAGTTTAATGGTTTTGAATAGCCTGATATATTATTCTTTATCCTTATTCTTCCAAACTTCATGGATTCCTCTTTATCTACTTTCTTTGAACTTAATAAATTCATTATGATGTACTTAGGTGTGGTGTTTTACTTTGGCATTGTAGAACACCTTGAGTGTATATTTTTATGTTTATTGTTTATTTTTAAAAGTTCTCAGCATTATTTTTAAAAATAATGCTTTTGCCCTATTCTCTTGAGCTTTTCTTTCAGGGATGCTAATTATACATATGTAAAATGTCTTATAATTTTCCATATGTCTTTCTTATGTTTCTTTATTTAAAAAAAAATTAAACTTAATGGGGTGACAGTGGTTAATATGATCATATCAGTTTCAGGTGTGGGGTTTCTATGTTACAAGATCTGTATATTGCATTGTGTGCCCATCACCCAAAGTCAAATCTTCTCCAGTCATCATATGTTAGTACTTCTTTCACATCCTACCACCCTCTCTCCTCTGGCAATCACCACACTGCTGTTTGTGTTCATGAGTTTCAATTCTATATCCCACATATGAGTGAAATCATATGGTTCTTAGTTTTTTCTGACTCACTTATATAGAGAAAGGAACAGAATGGCAAAAATGAGGAGAAGGAGAAGGACGGAGAGGAATAAGAAAGCATAAACGATGATCCATCCATGTTGTTGAGAAATTTTTATTCCCCTTGAACTCTAGCCAGATAATTTGCACTAAATTTTCTTCTACTTTGCAAATCCTCTCTTTGATTCTTTCTTATTTGTTGTAAATCTAGATATGAAGTTCTTAATTTCTGTTAGTTATGTATTTTAAATTGTAGATTCCTACATGATTATTTTATAACTAATTTAATTATCTTATTTGTCATATATTTGCTTATATATTTTAAACAAAACTATATCTTTTTTATGTGTGCTGTTTTGTTTAATTTTTAAGCAGCTATATTGAAGTATAAGTGACATAATAAACTGGGAATATTAAAAGTAATAGTTTGATACAATTTGATTGAAGTATACAAAAGTATGAAGTTTGTCATACACACACCTATGAAGCCAAGATCATAATCAAGATAATCAACATATTAATAATTCCAAAGTTTTCAAAACACTGATGTTGTGGAAATACCACTGATTTGTTTTCTGTAACTATTAACTGGTTTCCATATTCTAAATTTTATAAATATAGATTCATGAATTATACATTTGTTGCATGTGTCTTTTAAAACCCTGCATTATTATTTTGAAATTTATCCAAATTGTTCCAGATTTCAATACTTAAATACTTTTTTTTTCTGATGAGTAATATTCCACAGTATGGCCAGGTTGCTTATCCATTCACCATTTGATGATTGTTTGGTTGGTTTCCCATACTGGATTATTGCAAATAAAGCTGATACAAACATTTGCATACAATTTGCTTTTTATGGACATTTTCCTTCTTTCCTCTTGGGTCAATAAATACCTAGGAGTGAAATGGCGTGGTGATATGATAAATGTATGTAGAACATTTTTTAAAACATACAAATGATTTAAAAAGTGAGTGTGCTATTTCACATTGTCCTCAGCATATGAGAGCTCCAGTGGCTCCATGACTTTGTGGACCTTTGCTATGGTTAGTCTTTTTAATCTTAGTCAATCATAAGGCTGTGTGGTTTTTATTTCCAATTACCTAAATATGAAAAATATTAATATATTTTCATGTGGTTATTTGCAGTTCATGCATCTTCTTTGATGAAGTGTGTTTCCCAGTATTTTGCTGATCTTTTATTTTAAAACTGTTAAATAAGTGAGTTTAAGAAGTTTGTATACTTTAAGATCGATATACAACATTCAATTTTATTTTCATAGGCCATTAATGAAAAATTCAAATAGAAAATTTTAAAAACTATATACTATAGCATTATACATGTGAAAAGTATAAAAACTGACAAAAGTTGTATAAGACCTGTATAAGATAGTAATATTAGAAATGAAACCAAATAAATAAAGAGCTATCTCATGTTCAAGACTCAGAAGTATCAATATTGTCAAAATGTCAATTCTCCTCCAAATAAAGAGTTTTTCAACTTAATCAAAATGCTAGCAAATTTCTATTTAAGTTTTTATTAAAGATCAACAAATAGACCAATTGAACAAAATAAAGTTCAGATTAGACCCACGGATATAAGGACAACAATTTCCCACAAAGGTGTAAAGGCAATTAAATAGAGACATGACAGTCTTTTCAACAAGCAGTGCTGAAACACATGTAAAACAAACAAGATTGAATCCATAATACCTGCCATATACAAAAATAAACTCAAGTGAATTTATACATAATTATCAAACCTAAAACTTTAATACTTCTGAAAATGAACATATTTGTGATCTAGAGTTAAGCAAAGATTTCTTAAACAATATACAAAAAACACAAACCATAAAGTAATTAATTGGACTTCATAAAACAAAATATTTTGTTCTTTGAAAGATACTGTTAAGAAAATAAAAAGACAAGCCACTGTTAGTAGAAAATAATTGCAAATCATGTATCTAATAAAAGACATATCGAGAATATATTAAAATCTATCAACATTTGATGGGTCTTTATCTTCTTGTAATTCCAATATCTGAATTATCTGTGAGTTTTATTTTGATCAACTGGTCTTGTCTACTGGCATTTTTAGTGATTTTCATGGAGTGCAAGAAATTGTGTCTATAAATTTGCAGTGACTCTGCATGATATTATATTCATTCAGGAGAATTTATTTTTGTTTGACAGACAATTATAGTAGAAACAGACAACCCCAAATCCAAAGGAATTGTGATAGTTTTAGGAAAGCTTTAAACCATTTTTGAGGCTTTTCTGTTTTAGTTTGCCCTCTTTCCTGTGGTGCAGACTTTTAGTAACCACAATTCAAAGTCTGAAATGTTAATCAGGTCCTCTCATTCTTGCTTATATTCAAACTCTAATTATTTTTCATTCTAGTGGCATGAAACTACCAAAAACCTTACCTATATTTTTAGCTTTTAATCTGACTGTTGGCTTCTAACCATATCATCATTCACAGGTTAAAAATCAGCAAACTTCTCAATGCAAAAGTGGTAGAGAAAGTTGGGCTCACCTCAATACATTTCTATCTGGGGTATTAGTCCTTCAAATTATGAATGTCCTGGCTTCTACTCTTATTCCTTCCAATAGTTATTTTGTAAAATTAATTTTATATAGCTTTTATAGTTGTTGACAGCCACAATACTGGTCTGATAGAAGCCATTTTGTCATTGACAGAAGTGTATGTCTCTCTCCTCGGTTATTTAATGATATAAAGTTATTAAATATGAGAAAGAAAATGACATATAATTTTCCCCAAAGAGTTCTGAGCAATTCACAGAATCCATATCATCAATCTTTACCATACCCTTGTCAACACTGGTAACTCATTAACTATCCAAAGGTCACCCAACAAACCCATCAGAGGTCCAGAAATAGAAGTTGAACATTCAGCTCAATCCCCAGAGCCACATAGACTATTGATGCCTGATATAAAAATTACACCCTCATTCAGGAAGTACTAAGTAATTCCATCAGTGACCAATCTGTCATTTTCTCTGCTCCATATCCTCCATAAAAGAAGGAAAGAAAGAAATAAGGAACATTTTGGTTTTAGATTTTCAGTAAGATGGCTGACTAGTATTGTTTTTTAAATTCTTTTTAATTCTTTAAAATACCTTTCTATCCTTGAGAGTAAATGTAAAAGGGCAAAGACTCCTCCACTTTCTGATAGTTCTTAACAGAAGCAACCAATGATGTTTTGATGTTTTGCTCTCATCTCTCTCTCTCTCTCCCTCATCCATGTTTTCCTCCCTCTCTCTAAAATCAATAAGAATTGAAAAAAATAAAATATAAAATAAAAACAAACAGGAAACTTAGAACTGCAGAGAATTCTAAGGGGGAGGGGAAAAGGAAAGTGGAAAAGGCATGAAAAAGGCAAGGATTTCCTGAGCAAAAAGAAAATATAAGCTTAATTAAAATCAAAGGTGCACTTTCCTGGCTTATGTACTATATCAACAGATAAATACAGGGTGAGGAAAATGAGGTTTACAGTTTATTGTATGGAGAACAATAATAATTATTAAGTAACTAGTAGCCCTGCACAAGAATTTGTGCACCAGTATCTCACCAGTACTCGCTGCCACTCTCCAGTAGCTCTCTGCCTGCTGCCCTGCCCTCCTGTAGCTCCCCCTGCTCTCCCTTTCCCCAAACCCCCATAGCTTACTGCCCTGCCCCCTTCTGTAACTCTCAGCTGCCTGCTTGTAGCTCACTGCCCCACTCTCCTGCTGATCCGTGATCCCGTTGTTAGGCGGTCAGTCATTATGCTTCACAGCATAACGACCATTTGCATATTACATCTTTATTATATAGGATAATACAAAAATAAATTGTGTTTTGCATACTCACAATTGTAGATCTACTTTTTCCAACCCTTTATTTCAAATTGATTGCTCAACCAATGCCCAGTTTTCTTCTATAAGCTCTAGATCTGCTTTTTAATACATACAGATCATCCTCATTCTCACTCTTATATACTTTTCTTACCCTCCCATCTAACCTAATCTTAGAGGATAAGATGACAAAAGAAGAGACCACAGTAAGTATAAGAATACTGTTATTTAATTTCCACTTACTAACCCTTTTGAGACCTGACACCAAAGATTGGAATGGCCAAAACATGTGATCATTAAAATCTATTTACTGTAATTTATTATTCCCATCACTATTACTAGTATCTGCCATTATTACAGTGACAGTTAGTCATGGTCATATCAGCAAAGATGCCAAATCTCTTGGGGGTATGACCAATCCCACAAGATTATGTTCATTATAAATGCTCTCTTACTGTCATCTCCTTTTCCTTGGTAATTCCTTCAGTCAATATAGCTACAGGGAATTCTAAGGGGAGGGAAGAAGCTATTGAAAAAGTGTGTAGTTGATAATAGTTGCCATATTACATCTTCATAAAATGTACTACAATTTCATCTTCCTGGTGGTTAATTGTGAAGATGTTCTCTAATATATCGAATCTCATGTGTACTTTATAGGCTGAAATATTAAAATATTAATAGTTTGCCATGCATTCTCAAATATGAGCATGTTATACACTTATATTTTCTATGTAAGAGATTGCAATGTCTGAGCAATAATCTGCCATCTAATTTACATTTTTATAATATGTCACAGATAGGAAAATATTCTCCCTTAAGCCTATATATCTTTCTCTTTTAGTTTTATTTTTTAATACTGCATAGGACTACAATTTTCATAAAATAATTGGAGCCAAAAAGAAGACTCTACCACTTTCACAAAACACCTAAAACACCTGACTTCACCAACTGAGAATTTTGAAGCATATTGCTATCACAAAATTTACTATATTGGGTCAGAAGTATTCCTTAACTTTGCTTATTCATTATGATAACCTAATGAACAGGAAAGTATTTTTTAAACTTCTGTGTTCATATTGGCCACATTTTCTATACATATACTGTTTTTATAGGTACCAAATACACCATAAGAGTCCTTAAAACCACCCACACTAATCTCTATTTGCCCTTAAAAATTAGCAAAACTGTTTATTCTCTTTTCACTAAATATTTACCATTCTTTTTAATGTTTCTCATATATGTAGAAGCTGGTTAGCCACTTAGATCTGGTGATAGGCCACTTTTCAGAGAGACAGCTGCCAGGTATGCTCAGATATTTGAAACTTATAAAAAAAGAAGAGGCTATTTACCATGATGTTGAATGTAGATGATATACCTCAGTATTTAATGACTAGGAAATAAGATGTCTTTTAAATCCTCTACCAACTGATACCTACTTTACATTTCTTAATCTTTAATTTATTGCTTTATAAAAATAATTTATAAAAAGATGTATTCTCTATTCATTGACCAAAATATATTACTGCTTTTGTGATTTTTTTTTGTTTTCTTTTACACTTACAAAGAATTACTATTAGTAACAGCTCACTTGAGAAAGAAATTAGTATGGCACAAGAGCCAGAAAGAACTATTAACTTACATAGATAGACCAATTAAAAAGTGTAAGTTCAAAGTTGGAGGCTATGGCACTAATTTTACTTCATGGGGATTTTGTATCAAATAGTTCAGCTTTAGTGGAAATACATGTTTAAAAAACAAATTAGGCCAACATTATGGAGAATATCACTGCCAGTTCATGATAGGCTTATCATATTCATATTACTTTTATTTTCTATTAGCATTGACAAATTAGATCTGCATATCATAATTACATGGATTCTTCTTCCCCCCTTCCCATTCCCCCCAAAATTCTCAGTGCTCTGCTCTGGTCATTGGTACAATGTAGGTATTCTTAGTGTAGTCATTAACTACATTGAAAAGGGCCTTATGAAATGACCGAAAAAGCACCACATTTACCACAGCAGTATTGATAATGAGATCATGTTTTCCACTTAGAGGGAGGGAGCTCCTGGGAGATCTAGATCCTTGTGGTGGGTGCACATGGAATGCAGAACTGGCTTCCATACAAACTCATGGTTTTGAGGTCTGGCCCTTAAAATATAACTATTTTACCATGTAAACAGTAAGTCAGCTCCCTTCATGCTTTCCTTCCTAGATCTGAAGGGAATGTGAGTGGCACTAGTTTCCTCCCATTTGCAGTTCATCCCCAATGCTGCTACTGTCCAGTGTCTTCTTTCCATCTTCAAAACTGCTTTGTAGACCAACTTTATCTGAATGTGTACTCTGTCCAGTGATTCGTCAGCCCTTTTGTGTGGGCTCCTCCATGGATTTGATGATGATGTGGACTCAGAACAGGGTCTAAGTATGAGCCCCAAGAGGTCTGCCCTCATTCTCATGAAAGCCCTATTTGTCCTTTTATTCCCAAAGAACAGATAGTTTAGGTAACATGAAATAGAAACCTGCTCTTCCAGAAAGACAGTTGACACTCACTCTCACCTACAGTTTTAACAGGTCCCTTTCTGCGATCAATGTTGATTAATTTGTCTTCTTCCGAGATGCAATGCCTTTGCAGTGACCCAGTTAATCTCTCAGAGAATAATGGGTGTTCTCTTGTTTTATGGCATTGCTTTATCTCTTTGACAGTTTTACTGTTCACAAGCATTTTAGTTTGTTTTCACCTTTGTCAGTTTGCCTCATTTTTGGCTTTTTCTCTGAGATCCTCTTTTCTTCAGTTGTATGAAGTCATCACTTTAGATATTCGACCAGAGTGCTTTCCTATAGCTGCCTATAAAACTGTCTTTATCTTTAGAAGTAGAGGATGGGAAGCATGTAAGGAAATTATGGAAGTCCCCATGCTGTCAGGAATTCCCTACCCTCACAAACTGCAAAGGAAGAGGTTCCCCTTTTGTAAAGCTAAACATTCAGAGGTGTTACATAGTTTGCTCAAATGACATCCAAAGGGTAGGTAGGTGTCTTAACTCTAGTTTGAAGCTGAGTTTGAAACCTAAGCCTGTGGCTTATCACATTGGCTCCTGATAATAAGTTGTGTATGAATTCTAGATCATCTCACTAAAGGCTGGTACTCGGGATTGAGTGCAAAAGTAACAAAGGTTTTACTTTTTAACGCCCCAGCTTTAACCAGGACCGAGTCTACACTTGAATATATCAGCCCACAAGCTTTTATTTGAGAGTCAGCAAAAGCATCATGCAGTACCTTGGTGTAGTATCTTTCTCACCTGTACCCCCACTTATTGGGAAACAATGGCTGCCTCTATTGCACCCATTTGTGTGGTCTGTACCCAGGCTAAGCTGAGTCAATCATAACATCCCCTGTCCCTGGACATGATGATTGATCTCCAGATGGGCTCTTGAGATGAGTCAGGTTAATTAGAATCCTACTCTGGGACATTTTTGCTAGTGTCATGGAAATACCTCTCTTGTCTCTTGGGTCATGGAATTCCAATTGGCCATATTCCATGATTTATGCCACAAGTCCATCAGCTTTAATAGTAATGTATACCGTTTTAAAAACAATTAAGGCAGCATAAAGGAAAATATAGCTGCCAGTTCATCATGGGAATGAGGTAGAGGTAAAAAACAATAAAATCAGGAGAAAGGAAGACACAAAAAGAACAATAGAAATAAATAAAGAAAAAGAGAAAATGAGCTTCGACTTTTATTCCCTGGATTTAGTCATCTTTGGAGCTCCATCCTTGTACATTTTTGGTAATATGAGCCAAAAAAAATCTTTTTTTTTTCTAAAGTAATTTTATTGGGTTTCTGATATGCTTTTCTTGGCACCCAAAGATCCCTAATATACACACCACTCCAATTAATTATGCCACCATTTATTTTGTTTCTATCACAGATCAACTCTGGTTAAGGATCTGAAAGCTAAGATAAAGTGCAAGAATGTATTACATCACTTGAAAGGGTCAAACATTAATTCATCATCACATGACAGCCTGTCTCTGTAGCATAATGAAAAAAAAACCAAAAAAACAAAATATTTGTCTTGGTATATGGAATCTAGGCTATGATAGAAACTCTGCTGGTATTCTGTGTCACCTTTGTTATTTTGTCCTTTAATTTCCCCTGTATAAAATGACAATAATTGTCCTAAATCAATCTAGGATCCTTTCTGTCCTAAAATTCTATTACTCTCTAACATGGAATACTACTTAGGTTATCTTCAGTCACTTAACAAAGGTCCAGATATCTTCTAAAAGGGGGGGCATGAGGAATAAGAGAAAGACTTACAGGAATTGTACTAATCCATAGCTTGTTACCAACCTGGTGAGCACAGACAGTCCAGTTTTCATGCTACAGTGAAGGTAACAGTGTACCACAGAAAGGGGTTGGGCTCCGAAAAGGAGATGGAGGAACTCCTGGAGGATAACAGGTGCCCTGTGGGTGCTTTAGTATGGTATATCTCCAAAGCTCTGGCATTCTGTAGTTGATTGTAGTATAAGGGCTATTTGCTTCATATGTTTCAGCTTGCTTATGTGAGGTAGATAATGACTGTAATTTTCATTGAAACTTATCTATTAGGAGAACTGGTTTTCACCCAGTGATCGATCACAAGCTGTTTCTCAAATGCAAAAATGTACATAGCATAATCCTCCTTTGCATAATAAATGCATTGAAATATATTCTCACCCCTTGGGCTATTCATATGTTAAGAAAATGTCATACACACTTCAGTGTGAGACGGTTTTGACTGTACATTATAATGGATCAAACATTCCCTCTGTTACAACATCATCTGCCCTAAAATTAGTCAAGGTATCACCTTCAGGCGTGAGCCAGGTGTTTTTCAAATTTCTGCCTCTGTGCTGGGAATCAGAATGAGTGCAACTTTGGTTTCCTACAGCCCTTTGGCTCTCTCGGATATAAGTCCTGCTGTTTTTCAAAGCCAGATGTTATGCCGACTCCTCTTCCTGGTGCAGGTTCCCCATGCTGGGGTTGGGACCTCCTCGCTCTTTATGGGGGACCTCTGAGGTTGTGGCATCCCTTCCACTTGAGTCACCACATGGAGAGTGGAGGGTAGGTGGGTGACTAGACTTAGTCTCTACCCCTCCTACCCATCTCAATGGGTTTTTTTCTTCCTATTCTTAGTTGTGGAAACTGTTCTCCTAGTCTTCAGGTTGTTGTCAGAGATAGCTGTTCTGTATGCAGTTGTAGTTTTGATGTGTATGAGAGGAGGTGAGCTCAGGATCACCCTACTCTGCCATTGTGAACTGAAGCCAGGAGCCTTGCTCTTGAAAGATGATTTAGCTTGTTCGTGAAATGTTGATCCTTGCAGTTGTTGCACTGTAACCACAACAAACAGGTCTCAGACTGCCAAGTCATTGTCTCTGCTCCTGTCAAGATCTATTCTTTTAGCAACTTTCAAATATGCAATACAATATGATCAACTACAGCTACCATGCTACCAAACATCCTCTGACTTGTTATGTAACTGGAAGCTTGTATTTTTGACCCCTTCTCACATTTCATCTACTCCCTGTCACAGTTTCAGGCAACCACAACAGAAGGTCCCATGAAAAGGCACAGAAGTTGCTCATCCTGAGAGATGTTTGACCCTGGAGATTCTTGAGATGGGAGAGCTTGGCCTTCAAGATGCTAAAGAGAAGGTAAAAGTTGAACTGATTTTTATTTTTCTTAAGTTTAAAGAGCTTGAAATGACATGACTAAGACAAACTCCTGGTTTTGGGCAGAGTACTTATACCTTGGCTGTTGCCTTCAACTGGCCCACAAACTTAGACACTGTGGTGTCATCTAGCACTTGTGAAACTGCCTCTACCTATGATACTCCAACAGCTGGGCATGAGCCCCAGGGAGGAACAATAGAAAATAATATGCCTGAGAGTCCTTCCACCCCGCCACCGAGCAGACTCAAAACAGAATGAAATAGAAATGTGTGCATCAGGAACCATGCGAGGTGTATTAGGAAGAAAATGACAACTTGAATCAAAATAATTTTTAAAAGCACCCTAGGGTATAGGGCCCCTGTCTAGAGTGCTCCAGATGTTCAAGGCCACTCTGAGCGTGGGAATCCTAATCAGAATGTTCAAGGCCAAGTTGCCATAGGCAGGTGCAAGGACACAGCAATTTCACTGTATACACTGTGTAAGCATGCTCTTCTATAACCCAGAAAACTGAGGTCACTATTTGGCAAGGAGCCTCTTTTATCTAAGTTAGTATAATGTATGTTACTAACCAGCCACTGAGAAGCTACTGTTATGTGAGGCTGCATTTGAAAATGTATTACTGACTAGCTGGTGTGGCTGTTTTAATAGGATGGCTCCTGTATTAGCAAGGACAGCTTTACTGGACTGCTTTATCTGATGGCTCCTTAGTAGCAATGGCTACTTGGGCTACAATAAAGACTCTCTTATTTATTTACAACTTCTCATGTCTTCTCCATCGAATATCCGGTGTCCAAGAAGGTCCAGTCCCTGGCAGAGGGGCTCAGACAAAACAGTTGGCGTAGTAGGGCAGGATAAAGGACCTGTACTCCCACAAATGACACAGCAAGCACTCTGTGAATACTCCCTAACACTAGAGCTTAAAAAAATGACAACACAATATTGTGCTACCTTTTAAATGTGAAATATAAACATCTTGAATGCATTCATAATTTTGTTAACTAGTTTCTACAGAAACCAAAAATTTTGATAAGAACCAAAAATCTGACATCTCTGTCATTACAAATGGATCAACTCCTTTTACCACTTTGTCTTATGCACTGGTGTTTTTTATAACAAAACTAGAGGCCCGGTACATGAAATTCATGCACTGGGGGGAGGGTGTCCCTCAGCCCAGCCTGCACCCTCTCCAATCTGGGACCCCTCGGGGGATGTCTAACTGCCAGTCTCACAATCCGGGACTGCTGGCTCCCAACTGCTCACTTGCCTGCCTGCATGATTGCCCCTAACAGCTTCTGCCTGCTAGCCTGATCACCCTCTAACCACTCCCCTGCCAGCTTGATCAATGCCTAACTGCTCCCCTGCTGGCCCGATTGCCCCCAACTGCCCTCCCCTGCTGGCCGAGTCACCCCAACTTCCCTCCCTTGCAGGCCTGGTTGCCCCTAATTGCCCTCCCCTGCTGGCCATCTTGTGGCGGCTATCTTGTAACCACATGGGGGTGGCCATCTTGTGCAAGGGCATGACAGTCAATTTGCATATTACCTCTTTATTATAAAGAATTATCTTGTTTGTAATTTTTGTTCTTTGTGTAAAAGAATCCCTGAATATTCCTCTTGTTAAATGTGTCATCCATTTGCCATTCACTCATTCCCACTCTACATTATGTGCCAATCTCGTGGAATCTTTTCACATTGACATATGTCAATTTTAATAAGGACATACTTTGGAGATTCCAACATGTCACTTTCTTTAATCTTTCTATTCTTCCCAGTGTGATTTTAGGATCTCCTTTCTTATGAGGATCAGAAGAGCATCCCAGCATGCAAAGTTGTCCTACAAAATGTTCTCTATCTACCCCTATTTGATCTTTACTAAAGGCAAAATCTGTTAATCATAATTAAAATAAATGAGTGACCAACCCTGATTTAATATATTTCCTTTCCTTTGAAGTAAATCCATTTTAACAGATGTTAGTGATTTAACCCAAAACCATTGTTGAGAATTCAGCATCATTTAGGATCAATGGAAGAAATATTTTAGGTCATTGAATCTTTCCTTCTATAGACTGTGGGAGTGATTTCTTTGGCATGTAGAGCCAACTCTGACAAGCAAGCTCTTTTGATTTCTTATTTTGTGTAAAACTTGTATTCAACTAAGTGACTCTGTGCTTAATGTATGTGATACATTCCTGATTAAAAATTCATGTTAATTGGGAAATTGACAAACTGAGGGAAATGCAATCATCTCACAATATTTAAAAGTTTTATAATAACATTTTGATATTTTTTGCTAACCATGTGATAACTGAAGAAAACCACAGTTAAACTTAAGTTTTAGAATTACATGATTAAACCTAATGTTATAAAAAAATGAACCAGTAATGTATCAATGTCTCTGATAAAAGATAGAAATGCATTTAACATTCCAATTTTCTATAATTTTGAAACGCTTTTACCTTTTTTCTTGTTAGCTATGAAACTCACATTTCTCTACATTTATATTGAGAACATCAATATACATCTTCATATACAAGAATGTTGTCTATTATTTCACTTCAATGGCTTCTTCTGAAGCTTCAGTTGCTGTCTACTACCACAAGGTCATTGATAACAACTTCTTGGTTCATAAAACCATGAGGCATTATAGGTTTAAATCAGTTTCCAATACAATCTGTTGCCCCAGGCATTCTTCTCCATGATCTCTGCAATATTGCATCTGCAACGCCCTGTCATATCACACAGAAAGGAGGAGGGTGGGGGAATGTGAAAGGTGCCTCCTGAATGCAGATCTCTGGTGATGGGATTTTTCTCTGTGAATTACCACTACTCCAGTCAAATGGAGAGAAACTAGAGGCTCAAGCCCTCTTCACCATCTATCTGACTAAACTTCTCCACCTACTTCTGAAAGCATGAAGAACTTTGAGAAGGTGTAAAGAACCACCAGAAGGAGACAGAATACAAGTGGAGTTCAACCAAATGATACTAAGAAAGTCAATTCTGGACATTATATGAGTAACCTGAATACTTGTAAATTTAAAGACATTTGAACTGTGAAATGAGTAAAAATCTCCCACAAGAAGAGAAATGGAGTTAGAATAAATATATTATTTTCTCCTATACTTTTTTTCCTACCTTATGAAAGCAAACTACCTTCCCTCTGGGGTTAACTTCTGGAAAAATCTTGCAAGATAAGCAATAATTCATTTAAAAAGTTATTTCTATTAAGTATTCAGAGTTGTTTAATATCCTTTAAGAACACAGTATTTGTAGTTAACATTTATAAAAGGATGGAACTATTACTAACATTGTAACTGCTATTTTTCTTGTTCATACTTTTTTATACACTGCCCTTATCTCTAGGCATTTGAGAAAAGAAGCACAAGAAGTTAAATGAATCTGTTACTCCAAAGCCACATGAGATAATATGTTAGGGTTTTCTACATCTCCCAGACCCTAAACCTCAGGGTCTCCATTCTTCCTACAGGTCCCTCATCGAGCCATCCATGCACAGGCTGGTAAGCTGGGGGATGCTGAGTATCTGCTGTTTAGATGGAGAGGGAACAGCTGCTGGTGCACCTGGACACACGGGTCTAGGAATTAGAGCAGAAGAATAAAACTTAAACCTGTGAGAGGCACCAGGAGCATTCCACTCTATTTACTAAAGTAAAATTATTCCAGCAGAAAGGGACCCTAGACCAGGGAGGTGAAGGGAGGTGAGGTTTGCATCACTCAGCATTTCCCCCAACTTGATTGTGGATCAGAATTGCCTGCAGGTGAGGCTTTAATTCAAGTGGCCAGTACTCTCCCTGGAAATTCTGCTTTAGAAAAGTTGGGTCGAGACTGAAACACTTTTTATTTACACATTTTTAAAAAAAATTTATTGTGTGACTAATACACCAGGTAATTGTTACATCCAGGCAAGATTTTTAATCAGTACTCATTGATGAATGGGAAAGCCCCACCAGTGACAATAGAATGGGAGCAAGCACCTGTTCAGTCCCATTTTGTGCAAGATTGTGCTCAGTTCTTTATTTTTCTTTAGTAAATTATATCCTCATTTTACAGATGAAGCAACCGAGCCACAGAGAAAGTAAATCAGCTCAAGGTGTCACAGCAAGGAATTAGCAGACCAGAAACATATTCTCTCCCTTTGTCTACCTTTTTCTGTTTCCTCCCCAGAATAGATTATGCCATCATTAATCGCAACTAAATAAGGATACTATTGGGTATAAGTGATTTTTTTTTAGTTAAGCAACTTTTAATGTTTTAGCTTTGTGAACACATCTAGAATGTAAATTGAAAACCCCTGTAGCCTTAAAATGACACTCAGCAATATCGAATATCAGCGGAAAGGTCTCATTGTGTATATTGAAAATCCCATCATCCGTTTCCATGCTGAGCTGAAGCAGTGTGATTTTCTCGCTGGCAGGCCATTTATCACTCCCCACCAGCCATCAATAATTGATTAGGGAGATTGGATTCAGCACAATGCAGATCAGCTAGTTTTAACAACATAGAGTTCAGTTTGTGTCAAAATGTGGTAACCCTTGAATCTCTCTGCTTTCTCATCTCTGGGGAGTGTCACTTATTCCCTTCACACCAGAGAGAACGAAAGAAATGGGCAGAAGGGGAAATAACTAGCTAGTTTGGTTTATGCCAATGGCCTAAAGTAACTTGCTCCTCACCATTTGTGATTCTGTCCCTTTCCCAAAAACAAAGAACAAAAGGATGCTTGAGGACCCAACCCATAGGCTTTTTAGTGCAGAGCCTCCAAGCCATCTTCTGTATTGCCTGAAAGGAGATGCAGATTCTCACTCAGCCTGATTCCTTCTCTCCTCAGGAACTGTCAGCATCTTCTCCCTCCCCTCCTTTCTATTTCCAAAGAACACCAGTCACCGAGCAGCACTCTCGCCAGCTTTTGTGTTGACCCTAAAGGTAAGTGCAGAGGCCATTTGGTTTAAGCATCACAGCAGAGAAACAGGAAGCTAAAGCAATAAACTTGAGTGGCTACAATTATTACGAAGTCTTAAGGATTCCTTTCTGTGATGCTTCAGGGTTTTCTTGTCTTGATTCCTTTCTAAAGAAAAAAAAAAAAAGATTTCTGATTCCTGCTCTTAGTTGTGCACTGAGAGAAAGTTCTTCCCTTTTTACGGTGCTTCTTTGGCACAAAAATCTGAAGATTCAGTTAACACAGAACAATTTGGACCTCCTCTCAGTTGCAGGGGGCATTTGCTGTTCTGGGCATCCCCATTCGAGTAAGTTGGAGAAGAAATGAGAATCGCTGACACTGAGGGTCTGACGTGCCACACGAAGCTTTTTTAAATGGAATAACTGATTAATTCCTCGGGGTAGTGCTACTTTTAAAAAAATATTTTCCAACTTAAAAATGATTCAATGAAAGCAATGCAATAAAATCCAGAGTGTGGACAAGGTGGGTGTAGACCTAGAACCTGCACCCTCTTGTCGGCCTGTGTGTTTCCTCTACTGCTTCTCCGATCACCACTTCACCCATCTAGTGGACTGTTCTCTGTACGGGAAGATTATCACTGAATTCTTCTCACTTGGCCAATATGCCTATGATTACACTAAGTATTTGACATTGATTAAAAAGTAAGGCAATTTTCTTTTCCCCAGAAACTTAAATTCATCCTATATATTTGCATGTGTGATGGTTGGAATCAGTTGGGGTGGGACTGGGGCTGGTGGCTTCTTGAAAATAAAATTTTCAGGCATATGTCTATCCCCCACCTCTTCCCTGTCCCTCCAGCTTTCTTTTTTTTTTCATGACAAGAGCAGAGACAATCACTGCTTGCACCAACATCAACCAGCTCAGATCACAGCTAGCTGTCTGCCTTCAGTAACATTTTTTCCCTATCTCAGCAAAAAAATGAGCTGAGTGTATAAATAATGATAAAAGAAAGGCTTAGCTTCTTTCAAAATATGCACCTTTAGAGAAATGAACAAACTTTTGAGCTCAAAGATTGCCTAAGGCATTTTAAATAATTTATTTCACTCACCTAGGAAGGAAGAGACATTATATGATTACTTCCATTTTTGTTCATTTTTGCCTTTATATGACCAAAGGCCTAAGCTCCCCCTTGATGGCCTCCTGTAACTCCCATAACGTTAATAGAACATATAAGCACTTTTCAAAGAGGTCAGGGCAGTGCTTACCCCTGAACAATTTCACAGGGGCATATCTTTCCTACTCTTCCTCCCTGACCTCTGATAAATATATAATATGTAACGCTGATGACTAAGTGATTAATACTGTACTCTGAAGGAGTAGGACCTTACTCCTAACCTTTATCATAAACCTCAAGAAAGATTTGTTTCCTATACTTTTAAGGAAAGGAGAAAGCATTCAGTGTTAGAAAGAAAACTTTGTGCATCTGAAAACATGAACAGCAAACAAGAAATTAACTCTGGCTGTATCTCTTCACTTAAAGGATATCTAAAATCTCATGTAAAATATAAAGTGAAATAAGTCAGAATAATATCATGTATAGTTTAACTTATGAGCAAAAGATAAATGTTGAAAAAAATTGTACCAATAACAAACACTAGTGATCCTGAGAAAATCAAACGGGAAAGTAGATGAAACTTGTGATATTATTCAAGACACATGTTTAATACTCAATTAACAGCTCCCAATATGTACTGAAGCTAGTACTAAAAACTGAGGTTATAAAAATAAAAAATATGTCACTTCCTCTGAAAGGGTCGGTAAACATGTAAAGGAGAAAGACAAAGTGTAAACAATTACAATGGTGTATGATGGATGAAATGCAGAATATACATAACAATCTCTAACTTAGTCCAAAGAGAGAAGGAAAACTTTGCGAGAGGAGGCACTTGAGCAGTTGTTTTATGAAAAGGAAGTGTACAAATAAAAAGATGGCTGGAGAGCATGTGCATGAGGCCAAGGCATGTGACAATAGAGTGGATTTGAAAAGAATTTTAAATTTTTACTTTTTTTAAACATGTGCTTACCATACAATCTAGCAATCACACACTTAGCTATCGATTCAACTTGTTTTTAAACTTGCACATGAATATTTATGATATCTTTATTGACAATTACCAAAAACTAGAAGGAACCAAGATGCCTTTCAATAGGCAACCAGATGGACTGTATCCGCCCACCCTGCACTGGGTTACCACTTACAGATTAAGTGAAACAAGCTATTAATTCACCCCAGGACATGGGTGTATGAAAGAAGCCAGACCACCAAAGATACATATAGTATGCTTCAATTCATGTGGCACTCTAAAAACTAAAAAAAAAAAAAAAAAAAAAAAAACAAAAACAAAAAAAAAAAACTAAAAAAAAGGGATAGAAATATATCAATGGTTGTCAGTGGTTTGAAGAAGAGAGTATAGAGGATTCTTAGAGTGATGAAAAACTTTTGAATAGTACCATAGGGGTGGATATATCACACAAGGCATTTGTCAAAACCATAGAACTTTACAGAACAAAAAAATGAGCCCTTAATGTATGCAAATTTACAAAATCAGCCAGGTGGTAGAGAACCAACCAGGATGGATTGTAGACTGTGACAAAAGTCTACATGACATAATCTCATTGAAGGTGGCGGTAGGAAAAGTTTCTGACCTAAGTAACTTTGGAAATCAGATTCTTTAACTAGAAACTATAAGACTAAAAAGACAATGATGGATGTGCTCATAAACACTGTACTCTACTTTGGAAAGTTGCATATCATGGGCGTATGAATTAAAAATTCTGAAACTGCTTTGCAAATATACTGAAGTTGGATAAATAAATGGATGGTAGTCATGTTTCTCACTATTGGAGACTGAAGTTGCAGATACTGAAGGGAAAAAGGAATAGGTTGAGACTCAGTAACATCATTATGTACTCATGTTTAGATGCATATTATAGGTACAGAATGAAAGATATAATTATAGACATAATGTGTGTAGACAAGTTAGTATACATACATATATGGCCTTGCCCTATCCATTGAAATATCCTAGAAGCAATGACACCTGGGTAGCAATGATCTGAATTTCTAATACCATTTTCCAGTAAAAGAAACCAGGGTTTAGGGGTTTTAGCATTGGGGCAGAAATATACAAAGTGCTCCTGGGCATCTTCTAGTCCAGAAAGTAAAGAAGTGATCAAAAAGAGAAGGACATGGTAGCCAACCTGGAAGAGTTTCCAATAAACAAAGCTGGAACAATTTTAGGATAAAAATAAATGACAAAGTATTGGATTGTAACCCTATGTTAAATAAATATGTAGTTTATACTCATATAAATAAATGATTTAATGAAATAAATAAATGGAGGTAGGAGACAGACATCTCACATGTAAAATAATTTCAAATAGAGTACTGTTTCAAATGTATTTAATTTTAAACAATACAAAACAATCAGATGAAAACCAGAAGGAAACTGGAGTGAGTGGGGCTGGAACTGCTGAGGTGGGCTGGACACCCCGGCAGCATAGACTTCCTGCCTGAGGTTGCCGTGAGGGGTCCTCTTGGAGGAGGATCTCAGCATCAAAGTGGCAGTTTAACTGTGAGAGGGTCCAGGAAATTCAGTCAACAGGAGTAGCAGAGCGGGCAAAGGGAGAGGGTCTTAAACAGGTCTGAGGAGGAAAACCACAGGTAAAGAAAACAGGTAAACCCTAAATAGGTTCTTATAAAGGCTTTGCTATGGCAGCCTTAGCAAACGAGTCCACTACTTAGGATGGCCACACAGAAACTAACACCCCACTTTCTGTGATTTTAATTACTGTTGTGTATAACACCTCCCCAGAAGATATTTCTGAACTTGTTTTAGGAAGCCACAAGGAGAATGCATGTTCTTCCAAGATTATGACAGAGGCAAAGGAAGGACAGTCATGGGGGACGACATATTCAGGAAATACAGCTCCAATGTCAGGGAGGTCTGCATGACTCCATCTCAGTAACAAGTTCGATTGGTGGAATGCTGAGGGTGAGAAATAAGTACAGCCATTGAGCGCTAGTCTCTGGAGTCAGGTTTCTTGGGTTTAATTCATGTTCCCTTACTTACTATTTGTATTATTTCAGGCAGTTTGTCCCTAAATTTTCTTATTTTCTCATCCTTAAAATATAAAGTGCAATACGTCAGAATAATACCATGTGTTAAGTAGTACCATGTATAAAATAGTTCCAGTTCATGAGGTGGGTGTGAGATTTATGAACAAGTGCAATTTAATTAGAATTCCTTGTATGTACTCAGTAAGCATTAGCTGATATTGTTTATAAAGCAACAGCCTGCACCTATCGATAGAATCAGGAATGGGGGTGCGGATTATTGTCTTGTTTTGTTCACTTCTATCTATTCAAGACCTAGTAGGTCATGAAGAAATGGTTGTTGAACAAATCTTACTTAAATTTCATAAGATACCAATTGGAAAGCACATTTTCAAAACAAGGTTTAAAAATTATAAGAGACTAAGGAAGAGGATTATTCAGCCCTAGCTTGTTTGGCTCAGTGAATAGAGTTAGCCTGCAGACCCAAGGGTCCTGGGTTCAATTCCAGTCAAGCGCACGTACCTTGGTTGCTGGCTCCTCCCAGCCCAGGCCCTGGTCGGGGCATGTGCAGGAGGCAAACCAATTGATGTGACAGATGTTTCTCTCTTTCCCTCTCTTCCACTCTCCCTAAAAATCAATGTAAAAATACCCTCAGGTGAGGATTAACAAAATAAGAGAAGAAAAGAAAAGAAAGAAGATTATTCAGTACTTTCCCATATAATGTCACTACTATATTCTCCCTCCCCCACTTTGTCCAAAACGTTACCTGAAGCTACCAAATGGAGGGACACTGCCTGTGGCTGGCTTGTCTATGGGTCATAGGAGAGAGTTGTGTGCATGGAGGTATCTGAAAATGTTGTCCCTCATTGCGTCCCAAGCAGCAAATCCTTCTCTTGTGACCTGCCCTTCCAGGGACATGAAAAAGAAACAAAAAAGTGCATACATGCTACCAACTTCCCTATATGTTCAGTTCAGGCAAAGAACACCATTCTCTCCAGCGTGATCAGCCTCTGCAAGTTCAAAAAGCTCTCAGAGCACAGTCTGAGCACCGCTTGGGGATGGATACAACTCCACCTCTTAGGTGGTGGAACTACCTAAAGGAACACAAAAATAGTTTTCTTGAGACCAAAGGGACACCTGCTAATTGCTAGAAGCCTGAGAGCAGGCATGTGGCTGAACTGTTTGAGGTCTGACAAGTGTTTCATAAAGGTGAGCTGGCTCTGTGTCTAAAGAAGACGTGATCACCTTGAGAAAGTGTGGCTGCCAAAAATGCTCCTTTGCTCTGATGATTAACAGGGTTATTATTTATTCTTTCTGTGATTACCCTTGAATATGTGACACAGATCCTTTGTCATCTAAAGAAACACTGTTTTTACATTCCAGGGAGAACACGAGAAGGGTTTTTAATTACTCTCCATGGCATCTGTTTATTTGAGTCTCCTTATGAATAATCATGTAGACCAACATATCCAGATGGCCAGGCTCTCTTGCTACTCTTGCCTTTTCTTCCTCTCTCATGATTAAAGACATTTTATTTTACATCCAGAAAAGTCACCTATTGAAAGACACTTGAGGATGTGGCTCCAAATGCCTGAGAGAATATGGAAAAGTAAATCCTAATACCAGGAGCTCACACCCACACTGACCATTAGTGTCCATTTGCCTCACACCAGTAGTTTGTTACTGGATAATTAAATAGTCTATGCCAATGGGTACAATCAGACCTTTGCCACAAACTGAAAACTGTTTACCCATGCATCAGGGGCAGGAGGGCTCTGACTTAGATGATATGCAATGATATCTGATGAGACATAATCTGCAGACCGTTTGCTCTGTTAAGACTCACATAGCCACAAAAGTATAAAATAACTAGGGGCTCAATGCATGAAATTCGTGCAAGGGCCTCAGCCCCCACCTCCGTGACTTAGTCTGGAAGATAGTCCGGAAGAATGTCCAGCCTAATTAGCATATTATGCTTTTACTAGAGGCCCAGTGCACGAAATTAATGCACGGGGGTGTGTGTGTCCCTCAGCCCAGCCTGCACCCTCTTCAATCTGGGACCCCTCAAGGGATGTCCAAGTGCCCGTTTAGGCCCGATTCAGGTAGGATCGGGCCTAAACGGGCAGTCGGACATCCCTCTCACAATCCAGGACTGCTGGCTCCCAACTGCTCTCCTGCCTGCTTTCCTGATTGCCCCTAACTGCTTCTGCCTGCCAGCCTGATCACCCCCAAACCACTCCCTTGCCAGCCTGATTGATGCCTAACTGCTCACCTGCCAGCCTGATTGCCCCTAACTGCCCTCCCCTGCAGGCCTGGGTTCCCCCCAACTGCCCTTCCCTGCAGGCCCAGTTGCCCCCAACTTCCCTCCTCTGCTGGCCTGGTCATCCCTAACTGCCCTCCCCTGCAGTCTTGATCACCCCCAACTTCCCTCCACTGCTGGCCTGATTACCCACAACTGCCTTCCCTTACAGACCTGGTCCCTCCCAACTGCCTGCCCTGCTGGCCATCTTGTGGCAGCCATCTTGTGTCCACATGGGGGCAACCATCTTTGACCACATGGGGGCAGCCATCATGTGTGTTGAAGTGACAGTCAATTTGCATATTGCTTTTTTATTAGATAGGATAGAGGCCTGGTGCACAGGTGGGGGTCGGCTGGTTTGCCCTCAAGGATGTCCTGGATCAGGGTGGGGTTCCCTTGGGGCATGGGGTGGCCTGGGTCAGGGGCCTGTGGTGGTTTGCAGGCCTGCCATGCCCCCCGGCGACCCAAGTGGAGGCCCTGGTATCTGGGATTTATTTATCTTCTATAATTGAAACTTTGTAGCCTTGAGCGGAGGCCAAGACAGGCCAGGGAAACCCAGGCCTACTGCTCTCTCCGTGGCTGCAGCCATCTTGGTTGGGTTAATTTGCATACTCACTCCTGATTGGCTTGTGGGCGTGGCTTGTGGGTGTAGCAGAGGTATGGTCAATTTGCTTGTTTCTCTTTTATTAGTGTAGATTATAAACATTGTAGATGGCTGATTCATATTGGTACAGAAAACATACCTCAATCTGCTTTCTAAATAGCACACAAGCCAAGGCACATTATTTGTCCTTTGTAAGGGAAATATAAAGTTTATTCATGATCAAACACATTTGGAAAATACGGTCTGTCATGTATGTCTTAGAGATTTAACAAAAAGCCCAGTAATTTTATAGTAATTGGCTTAAACATGTTCAATATAATTCCTAAACTCTGACCTTAGAATAATTTTTGTGGTTTTCACTTTTACAGAAGTCCTGCAAGATGTCAGCTCTGTGGGTCTCATTTGGGAAAGACTGCATGCCGTACATCAGCTCTCTGCTGTAGAGCCTAAGGCATATTTTATGAGGGTGCATTTGAAGCGCCAATCATTTAGAACTGAACTTGCTCCTTTGGATGACCATTCTGCTTTCCAAACCAGTCATAGGGCGGAGGGCATCCAGCCAAGTGTATCCATCCAATGGTCTTGGAGAATTAGCCTCACTTCTATCTAGAGAGGTTATTTTATGGCTTCCAAAGTAATAGAGTGCCCTATTCTTAATGCAGCATCAATAACAGCAGCTGCTTCCTACATAGGCTAAAGATTAACAACAGGGCTTGGGCAGATTTATAGGGCAGGTTATTACACCCTGGAAATAAGAGGGTGTTACTAATTCTCTTCCCTTGCTTTAATAGACTGACAGCTTCCTGGGCACCAGGGAGTTTCATGACACAAATAACTCCTCAAACAAACCACATGGGAGTAGGAAGCTCAGAGGTGACGCTGCTCTCTCTGTGGCCTACCCTGTTCACTGCTGCAGAGGGACAGCTGCGAAAACATCAGTTATCACACAGCGCTCCTGAAAGTGTGCGATAAACCAGTGCCAACCTCACAAGAATGGGTGTTTGGGTAAGCAAGTGCACACCCCCTCCCCCACTCATTACACTCTCCTGGGTCCATCACAATCTGTTTCCATCTCAGGTCTAGTCGATCATGACCAAATCCATTTGGAGCTCTTCATCTCTTCCTTTTCACCCTAAGAGAGATGGCAGTTGATATTAATTCCCAGAGACACAAAAAATAATGCTGAACTCCCCATTTCTCCCTCCACTGTGTCAGTTCCTGGGGCACCAGTTTAGACTTCAGGGTCTGAAATTTCCACTCGTTCAGTGAGGAGTTCAAATCCAGGCCGAGGGATCCCACCTGAATTCATGCACCAAGCCTCTAGCCTAATAATTATTTTCAAACTTTGTTACAGACTAGGATCTGATCCTTGGAATTTGAAGATCCAGGACATTATGTTGATCTATTGCAAGGTTCCAAGCATCCTGGGGGAAAACATATGTGCTAAAACAGGCTACTCCTCTGGAGATATCTATCACATCCTCTTCATCCCATCCTGGGGTCAGGATCAGGCTGTGATATGGACATTAGGGTATGTCATTGGATCAAGTCTATCAGTGAGGCGGGGCAGTGGGAATAGTGGTTAGAGGGAGGGATGGGGGCAAATTGCCTACATTTAATTCTAGCTCTGCCACTAATGAGAATTAGCATCAAGTTCCCTGAGTCTCAGCTTGCTTACCTGTTAAATGTTTTAAAATATTAAAAATTATTAACAAGCAACAACTATCCTATTCCATATGTTTGGTGGGAAGATTAATAAGTTAATAAATATAAAGATCTTCAACAGTGTCTAGCATAAACCAATCTGTTAATAAATGTTAATTTCCTGGCACTTACCCCTAATTTAATTTTTGAAAAGCCCTATTGAAGTAGGTATCATCATGTCTTATTTGTGAAGACACAGAAATTGAGGCAGATTGTCATTTTCCCAGAGTCACGTAGTCAAATAGTAGAGCTAAGATTCCAATTCATTTTCTCTATCCCTATTCATAACACTGAACTACATCCATTTAAATTCAATGACACTTAGTGGCTGGAATACTTCCTATTTCTAACTCTACTTCAGTGACATTAACAACAACTCCATAAATTAATATGTGTGTTGCACATAATCCAGAAACCACATATAGTGAGATGCTGTATCATCAATTAAAAGAGTTACTTAAGAGCTGAGGAGTTTTACTATGTTCAGTTGACACTTGAACAACATGGGTTTGAACTACACAGGTCCACTTATATGCAGATATTTTTTCAATAAATACAGTATGTAAATGTATTTTCTTTTTCTAAAAGTTTTCTTAACATTTTCTTTTCTGTAACATTTTATTCTAATGCTTCAGTATATAATATACATAGCATACAAAATGTGCATTAATGTACTGTATGTATTGGTAAGTCTTCCAATCAACAGCAGACTATTAGTATAATCAGCCTTCTGCATCCTTGGTTTCCCAACCATAGAATAAAAATGCTGCTTTCCATATGTAGTTGGCTGAATTCCAAATAAAAAATCCGAAGGTTGAGTTTGGGGAATTCAAAACTTACATGAGAATTTTTTAAAAATATATTTTTATTTATTTCAGAGAGGAAGGGAAAAGGAGAGAGAAATAGAGACATTAATGATGAGAGAGAATCATTGATTGGCTGCCTCCTGCACATCCCCTACTGGGGATCGAGCCCACAACCCAGGCATGTGCCCTTGGCTGGAATTGAACCTGGGACCCGTCAGTCCACAGGCCAACTCTTTATTCACTGAGCCAAATCAGCCAGGGTTTTATGAGGATGGGTTTTTTGACTGCATGGAGGGGTCAGAGTCCCTAACCTTCACATTGTTCAAGGGCCAACTGTATATCAAAGGGCTTTCATCGTAACTGCACACCTATTGTTTCTTTCTCGCCTACCTGGGCCACATGAGAATTTTGCCTTTATCAGATTCTCTATTGCAGGCAACCAGCTTCTGTGCTTTAACACCCATCCCTGTGCCCTGGTGGTGTGGCCCAGTTGGTTGAGCATCATCTCATGCACCTAGAGGCTGCCAGTTGGGTTCGTAATCAGGGCACATGTCCAGGTTGCTGGCTGGATCCCCAGTAGGGAGTGTGCAGGAGGCAGCCAATCCATGGTTCGCCTTCTCTCTTCATTTCTGTCTCTAAACTCACTAAATACCTATTTTGAAATGATCATTAAAATCAATAAAACATATTTTAAAATAATAATTAAAAATTCATCACTGCATTTGCACTGAGGCTGTTCTTCCCATTGTTCCTGGGAGATGCTGGATTCCTTTGATGGTGGCTTGGGCTCAAGAATATTTCCGTTTCCTTGCCTAACTTTCTCTAGAACTGCACATTGGTCTAAGTTACTTCTGCTCGGCTTTCTTTCCTTCCACTCACCCTATTTCCTCTTTCCTTCCTTCCTTGTCTCTCCTTCAATAAGGGTCAGACTTGCATCATGATTCACCAGTTCTCTCAGGCTCTCCCAGTATCACATCTGCTTTATTTCAAAAGCATTTTCTCTAATTCATTTCTTATCTATTTAATTCCAACTTAGCATCTGCTTTTCAGAGGAGTTGGATGAACACATGGATAAACTTCATAATTAGTTGCAGGACAGTTATTTGCTGTCTCAATTCTAACTTTCTCCCCTGAACATCTAGATAGCCATTAGTGTTTATAAAAAAGGTTACATCTGTCCAAAAGGGCAATTGCCACATTGTGTATACATTTTCAATGCCAAGGGTACAACTTACAGTTAAAGTGACTTCTCCTAAAGGAAGAAGTAAGGAAGGAAGGAAAGAAGGGAAAAAAGATATTTATTGAGTGTCTGCTATGCTCTAGGCATACTGTTCTGATAGGCCATTTTCTTTTAATTCCAAAGGAATCTTGTAATTCAGATTTGCAAAAGAGATTGAAAAAGTATAGGTATAATATGAGCAACCCAAAACTCAGGGAGGTGGAAGAGCTCAAAATTTTAACTCTTTTTTTTTTAATTTTGTGCTCATTTTTTTATATTATAAAGAAACTAAAATACAGTATTTTCTACTGCATTTTAGATATACTTTTCAGGCATAACTGAATATAATTATGTGAACACACACAAATGTGTATACCCACAAACAGTGAGATATCCATATATATGTATAGGTACACACACAAACATATAGCTGAGGGTAATATGATTATAAACCTATACATATATGTATATAAACATATGAGTAGATATAGACATGGATATATAAGCCCAGACACAGATTCTGCACACAGAGTTTTTTTGTGTGTCATACAGGTTTGAGTTATCCAAACCCATGGCCCATATTACCATTAGGATATTTTGTTACAATGAAGTAATCTGTTCTTACTAAATTAGGATTTAACATGTAGAAGCCTGAAGATGTCAATGAAGACAAAGTATCAATAATGGCTGGTGAGGCTCTGATCTATATGTGAGCTCCATTCAGTTCTGCTAATGCCGTTAGATGTGTGAGGTAGGAGTGTACCAGGTGCCCATGAGGAAACCGATAGCTCAGCCTAGGAAACTGGCATCCTTCTACTGGGTCCTGTTGGAATCTATGCTGGCCTCTGCCAATGCAACCAGGCTTATTAGTAGCATGTAGATTAGATCATCCAACAATTCTAGAAAAAACACATATCTGCTTTCATAAATGCTTCAATTTATGAACTCCTCTATGGACAATAGTAAAGAAGGTAGAATTGGTCTGAATAACAAGTTCTCATGTACTGAAAGCCCACTATATATTTGAAATAGTACTAAGAGCTTTGAATGCATTATCTCTCATTTCATTGCATGTCCAAATCACATCCTATATAATAAAAGGCTAATACGCAAATAGACTGAAAGGTAGAACAACCAGAACAACCAAACAACCTAACAACCGGTTGCTATGACGTGCGCTGACCACCAGGGGGCATATGCAGAACATGGCGGGCATTGGCTGCTGTGGGATGGTGGAGCAGGTGAGCAGGGGCGCCAGACCAAGGGGGCACCAGTCACTGTCATTGGGGTGAGCCTCTGGTGGTTACTGAAAATTCTTTGCTCCCGCATGTGCTGTGGTCCCACCCATCGCTTGCACCCACAGTCAGCGCTGGAGCCACCACTTACACTCACTGCTGGTGCCTAGCACCGGTCCCAATCACTTGGTGCCATCAGCGGGTGCTAGTGGTGGCTGCCAGCCCTGATCGCCCCTAAGGGCTTCTCCACCTCCCCCTTTTCCTGAGGGGCAATCGGGGCAGCAGCCGTGGCTCACACCTGCTGACGGTGTCAGCCCCACTTGCACCCCCTACTGGCACTGGCCCCAATCGCTCTGCGCCATCAGTAGGTGCGAGCAGGGGTGGCGCCGTCAGCACATGGGAATGGCAGCGGCGGGAGCAGGGACCGTGGGCCGTGGCGGGGAGATGGGCCGAGACCCGCTCCTATGCCCACTGCAGCCTTGTGGCCCACAGTTCCTTTCAAGGTGCACAAATCTGTGCACTGGGCCCCTAGTTTTTAATAAGTAGCTGCTCCTGGAACTGTCCTTCTCCAATACGTAGGCCACAGATACCTGCCTCTGAAGTACTGACACCTGTCACTGACCTCTCTTTTTTGACAACTCACTTTGATCCCCTCTCCATTCTCAATTATCATCAGTGACTCACCCTTTACCCCACAAACATACACACTCAGTCCCATCCTATATAATAAAGCAATAATATGCAAATTAACCCTCACACCCTCACAAGATGGCTGCCTATGACCAGGCCAGCAGGGGGTTAGTGTGGGACAATCAAACGACTGAACAAGCAGGCTGCGTGGGGCGACCAGGCCAGCAGGTGGGTTAGTGAGGGATGACCAAACGACTGAACAAGCAGGCTGGCGGGAGGGCTGTGAGGAGCAACCAGGCTGGTGTGTGTGTGTGTGGGAGGCAATTGGGGGCTATCAGGCCAGCAGGGGGGGCACTTGGGGGCAACCAGTCTGGCAGGGGGGGCAGCGAGGGGGGAGCAGGTCAGTTTTGGGGGCAGTTAGGAGTGACCAGGCTGGCAGGGAGGGGGCAGTTGGGGGCGACCTGGCCAGCAGCGGGGGGCAGTTAGGGGCAACCAGGCTGGTGGGGGAGCAGTTAGGGGTGACCAGGCAGGCAGGCAGGTGAGCGATTAGGAGCCAGTAGTCCAGGATTGTGAGAGGGATGTCTGACTGCAAGTCAGACATCCTCCAAGGAGTCCTGGATTGGAGAGGGTGCAGGCTGGACTGAGGGGACCTTCCCCCCATGCACAAATTTTGTGCACTGGGCCTCAAGTTATTTTTTTTATATTATTCTCAGCATGCATAAATGTACTGGACCCCTAAGAGGATCATCCAACTTCACCTCTGAATGAAGAACCAGACTCATTGCATTTTATGTGCTCTACAAAGCAGTGCCCATCACAGCAGTGTTGGCAAGGGGTTCATGCTGGCTCCCAGGAAAGTAACTGGCAGGCTGTGTCTGAGCCCTCTGTGGCTGCCTGAGCTCTCCCTCATTAGCCTGCATGGAATATTCATGCTTCCGTCCTTTGATCAGGGATCACTGGCTGTAAATGTGACCAAGCTGTTGGGACTCAGATTAAAACAATAGGTGCATCCAGGCAAGTCACTTTGAATGACACAGATGCCAAACTCTTTTCTAATCAATCATGAAAATGAATAATGTGTGATAGGCTCAAGTGTGGGTTGACAAGTGGGTGACTAAAGAGAATGACTTCCATGTACAACAGAGAAGGAAAGCATGAGGTATGACTTATATTCTGTATATGGGGCAGCGGGGACAGAGGCAAGACCTTTGTAAGAGGAGGATTTGAGAGAGAAAAGAAAAGAAATTATTGAGTGCTGCTACTTAGCCAAGCATTGCATGCCTAATTTACTCAATCTTTATCAAACTTCATTCATTCATTCACCAACTCTCTTCTCAGTTCTGTAACATCCACTGTTCTAGGCATTGGAGACTTAACCGAGAAAGAAACAGAAAAGGTTTCAGTATTATGGAGCTTATAGGTGGGAGTTAAGAGGAAGGAAATAAATACCTAAATAAATAAGATGATTTCAAAGAGCAATAAATGCTACAAAACAGTAACATAGAGAACTGTGCTACAACGGGGTAATGAGCAGAGTCACATTTTATGGAGTGGTTAGGGCAGGCAATTCTGAAGAGAGGACATGTTAACATACACTTGAGTGATGAGCAGATACTGAGCCCTGTGTGAAGATCTGGAGGGAGAATGTTCCCAGCAGAAGAATTAGCACGAGCAAAGGTGCCGGGCGTTGGAATGATGAAGATGACTGAGGTTAGAGTCCTGGGATAAAGGGCAGCTTTACTGGCTCAGCTAGCGCATTTATTGTCAAGGTCAAATACTTGTATTCCAATCTTCGTGTGCTAAAAATCCATTGGGGGATTTCAAAAATAGGGAGTGGCAGTGACATGATTCACAGGACATTATGAGGTAATGAATTGCGGAAGACTAGCCCATTCACACGTAATGAAACATTGCGGATAGAAGCCAGGGGCATTTCAAAAGTTACGCAGATATTAAAAGCAGAGCTGGGATTTAAACGGAGGAAAGCCTTGGCTCAACAAGTATCTCCCTTGAGGCTTTTTCTAGGGCACCAAGTGGACACAACCTTGAACTATCCACTAAATGTAATGTTAGGCATTGGTCAAAATTTATAAAAGTTTATTTTTTCCTTTTTTTGATACAGGGCACAGAGTATTTTGAAACTGCTGTCAACACCTTTACCTTACTTCAAAAATACTTATTTCTATTACTATTTAATTTCTAATGCCTTTTAGATTTCATTGCCCCCTGATTTTGCACACAACCAATCCCACTTTGTTGTGTTTTGTAACTTTACCATTGAAGTATTACAGATGTCTCCCTTTTTCCCCCATTGGCCTTCCCACCCCACCACGCCCCCTCCCCAGGCCTTCTCCACACTATTGTTTGTCCATGGGCTATGCATATATGCCTATGAAGTCTTTGTTTAATCTTACCGCCTTTATTGTATGGTTGAGAATTGGAGTAAAATTGAGAATGGTGCTCTGGTCATGTGCACAGTCTGAAAAAAAAATGGATTTTTATGAGTTGGCTTTAGGGGAAGAATTTTCAATCTTTTGAACAGGTTGTGTTAATGAAATATAAATGTATAAATAAGTAGCTTACTCATGCTTCTTGCTATAACAGATTAGTTTGTAGTGCACCAATCTTCTACCCAAAACAAAAATAAATGCTGACTAAAAGACAAAGCACATCTGCTTGAAGACATCGTGGAGCTATGAAGATAGCCAAAGACCCAAATTCCAGAAAAAAGGATGGAAATGTCATCCCAATAGTCAGAGTCAGTCTTTCTCTTGAGAAGAAGTAACATCAATCTTAAACTCACTTTTTTAGAGAAGAAATGAAAAGACTTTTAGCTCATTTTGCAAACCAAAAATATCAATATGAAAATGTCATGAAGTTATAACAAAGGAAAAAATTCAAATCAATCTCTCATGACCGTAGATACAAACACAATAAACAAAATATTAGAAAACCATACTCAATAATAAAAACTCCAATGCATACATCTATAATTTAAAAAAAGCATAATATGCTAATTAGACTGTATGCCCTTTCGGACAACCTTCCAGATGAAGCCGGGGCTGTGAGGGAAGCCCGGGTCCTGGGTGCCAGAGGGCAGCTGGGGGAAGGAAGGCCTACCGTTGCACGAAGTTTGTGCATCGGGCCTCTAGTATAACAATAAAACATTAAAACTTAGGTACAGTAATCCTCCTTACTTGCAGTATCACTTTCCACAGTTTCAGTTAAAAGATGTATCCCCCATGGATAAGTGGTGACTACTGTAACTAAAATGTATACCAATAATGCAACACAGGTTTAAATTTCAAAGTTATCAAATTCTCTCATTTGTCCTAAATAAAGCAGAAAACCATGTGATTATCTCAATAAAGGAAGAAATCACACTGCATGCCATATACAGAATCCATTTTAGATAAAGTAAAGATCTAAATATGAATGACAAAACAATAAAGGTTCTAGAAGATTGAACATGATCATCTTTTCATGACCATGCGTAGGTACAAAATAAGCAATAACCATGAAAAAATGGTGATGGACTAAACTGCTTAAAACTAAGAACTTTTGTTTATTGAAAATGATGTCTAGAGAGTGGAAAGGCAAGGCAAGCCACAGAGAAGAGGAATATATAAGCAATACATACCTTTCACAAAGCCCTTGACTCCATAATATATAATGAAGTCCTCTAGATCAATAAGAAAAGGCATTAAAGAAAATTCAAATAAAATACAAACATAAGACTTGAACAGATTTGTCAGAAAAGGTCATACACAAACAGTCATTAAAGGTATTAAAATGTGAGCAACCTTCTTATTCATCACGGCACATAAATAACATTCACAATAAAATACTATCATACAATCATCCAAATGGTAAAGGGACAAAAGATAGGTAAGTATTGGCAAGAATACGAAGCAGTAGCACCTCTTATACTTTGCTGGCTGAAGTAACACGAATATAATTACCTTGGAAAGCTGTTGCTTTGAAGTGGAACATAAGGATGTACCCAGTAGAAAGGTGTACCTACATACATCAAAGGATGTATACAAGTATGTTTACAGTAATCCTGTTTTTGATAGATTAGCCCCACATTGCTAACAACTTCATTATTCCACAAAATTAAAATGGGCGACAAACAGCTATACTCATGCATTGGAATATTGTACAGCAAAGGGAATGAACTACTACTGCTACTCACAAAAACATGGATAAATATCAAAAATTCAATATTGAACAAAGCAAGTCAGACCTAAAAGAATACATACTGTAAAAATGTATCTGTGGAAATAGAAGTCAGAAAAGTATGTATCTTTGGGGAGAAGTCGTGGCTGGAAAGAACCAAGAGTTGGGCTTCAGGGATGTTGGTAATAGTCTCTTTGTAGGCTCTGTGTATGTGCATTCCCTTTGTAAAAACCCATCAAGCTGTTCACCAATGATCGGTGCTCATGTTGCACATCTGCCAGGATTGGCTGTCACAGTTGGCTATCATGATTGGCTGTCACAGTTGGCTGTCACTGCCTTCTCTGTCCTCTTCATTCCAGGACCAATGCAGTTCTTTTAGTGGAAGGAAAGGAGACCAAGACACAATCTCACGATACATCCTGACCCTGCTGCTCAGGGGACGATGGGCCACTTCACTTACATCATGACCAGCGCAAGTCACAGGACACCTTGATGCCCATGGGGCAGCAAGAGCAGTTGTCCCACTGGGCTGGGGAGGAAATATTTTGACAAATACTACCATTTTCCCCCAGTGATTTTCTTTTGGGCAGAGTAATTTCACACACTTAAATAGCAAACTGTTTCTTTCTTGATAAATTTAAGCATTCAATTGAAACAAGATAAAAAAAAATGGTTTTTAAGAATTCCCTCAAATCCTCAAAGAAATTATAGGAAATTGATTGCAAATAAAACTGCTCGTAAATCTATTGGGTAAGATTTCTCTGGTAGCAAGGTTTACAAATGTCCGGACAATTCATGTCTCTCATCCATCTGCCAAAGCTGAGTTACTAATCACACTGAATTGCAACTTCAGAGCTATTTTGGAATCTACTTTTATTCTGACCCCAGAGGTGTTATTTATAAAACCACTGTAGAAAATTTTAATTAGGTAAATAGAACATTTCCCCACTCCCACCCCCGAAATGATCAGAGTATATATGCAGGTATATAACCAATTTAAATGCAAATGATTCAGATTAGATTAGTTATAACTGAACTCCTTTAAATCATGTATAGTCTTTAAAAACATTTCATATTTCTCATAAATGAATAAGATTAACCTTTCTATCTCCTCAGTATAACTAAGATGACTTTGCACTGTCATTATGAGAAAGACAAATTGTCTGTGTGTGAGGAGTTTTGTCTCTGTGGGACTGGGAGATGCTAATGTTCATGAGGACCTACTGTGTGTCAGGAAGCCTCTTAGGCTATTTTTACACACTAGCTCATGTTTTTCACAATTAGTGGAGCTACAGCTTCCTTTTACACAGAAAACTCTTTTGGTGTATCACCTATAATGTCCCCCAAAGTCCTGCAAAGTATAGACCCCCAATTACCTGTGCAGTATAATATGTTCCAAGACCCCCAGTGGTTGTCTGTATCTGTGAATACTACCCACTCTGTATATACTATATTTTGTGTGTTTTTCCTATACATACATACCTATGAGAAAGTTTAATTTGTAAATTAAGCACAGTAAGAAATTAACAGCATTAAGTATTAATAAAATAGAACAAGTATGGCAATATACTGTAATAAGTTATGTGCATACGGTCTCTTCTCTCTCAAAATACCTTACTGTACTCTGCTCACTCTTCTCGTGATGATGTGAGATGGTTCAATGCTTATGTGATGAGATGAAGTGAAGTGAATGATGTGATGAGATGAAGTGAATGTGATGTAGCATTAAGCTACTATTTGAACTGATGATATGTCAGAAGGAGGATCAAATCTAACACACATTTCTTTTTCCTTCTTTACAATTTCATGGACAGAAGATTCATTCTTACCATAATCTTATCAAACTCAGAATACCATTTTTTCCTTAGTAAGTTAAGAACTTGCACCTTTTTACTTAAAGGAAGCACTTTACAGTGTCTCTTCAGCATATCTGAATTGCCAGCATCACTACTCTTGCACTTTGGGGCCATTATTAAGTGACATAAGGACGATTTGAATACCAGCACTCTGGGACTGCAAATGTCCACTGATAGTCAAGTTAGTGAGTCAGTGACTAATGGTTGGGATGCACGTTCAGTGAGGGAAAATGTACAGTGAAGGGATGTGCTGGGGTTGGGGGAATTCGTGTCCTGGGCAGAATGGAGTGGAACTGTGTGAGATTATATCATGCTACTCAGAACAGAAAACAATTTAAAACTTATGGGTAGTTTATTTCTGGAATGGTTCATTTAATATTTTCAGACCACCATTGACCCAGTAACTGAAACTACACAAAGCAAAATCATGAATAAGGGGGTGCTACTATATTTACCTAAATAACTTACTCAAATCCATATAGCTATTAATCCAAAGTTCATAGTTCTCTGACAAATCACCCTCACCCTTCTTTGCTTCCACTCTAGTAATAGTTGGTAACTCTATAGTCTCATAGCAGTGCTAACAAAAAATCCGCAGACAGATTGCAATACTCCATGTATATTAATTAACATTTCAGTTTTAATTTGATCATAACTTATTTTATATACATTTCCTTCTGAACAGTGAAAGGAAACTTGTAAATAAACTATGATAGACATTGTTCATCACCTGGTACATTGTGAGTTACAATGTTTTGTAGTATCATTGACTTACAAGGCCTCCTCATTGACCATATTAAAGATTACACAATGAAGGTGACAATAACCACAACAGGTGTGTGTAAGTGTGTGTGTGTGTGTGTGTGTATGTGTGTGTGTGTGTGTGTGTGTGTGTGTGTGTGTGTGTGAGAGAGAGAGAGAGAGAGAGAGAGAGAGAGAGAGAGAGAGAGAGGGAGAGAAAGATGTGGGCACAGACTCACAAATGGGTTGGGGATAAAGATCTCTGAATGGACAGATGGAAGGATGAGTTGATAACCTAACCAGTTAGTGTAGTAATATGTGCCATCAAACGCATGATAACTGTTGGGCTTTCCTCACTCTAATTTACAGCAGAGATAGAATGGAAGGACTGATGATGGAATTTAGAACAGCCCAGACATCCCTTTAATTACACCTAAATTTGCAGAGTTTAAACTAGAAAAGAGATACCTCATGGACACTTGCTTCTGACTTCATGTCTTGGACTGCATTCCTTAATGAATAATTATTAAAACCTCAGTTTTTTTATACCAGAACAAGATAAATATTGAAAACATATTTTTAAAAAGAGAAATTTTAAATTATTTATGGCTTATGTTGCAATATTTATTTTTATGTATTAGAATGATTTCTTTGTAAAGAAAAAAATGTATTTTTGGGGGGGAGGGTGCAGAGGACCTAAATAGGCTTTTCCAAAGAGAACATGCAAATGGCCAAGAGACATATGAAAAAATGCTCAATGTCACTGATCATCAGAGAGATGGAAATTAAAATGACAATGAGGTATTACCTCACACCTGCAGAATGGCTACCATCAATTAAAAAAAAAAAAAACAAACAACAAAAACATACTGGCAAGTATGTGGAGAAAAGGGAAGCCTTGTGCACTGCTGGTGGGAATGCAGACTGGTGCAACCACTATGGAAAACAGTGTGGAATTTCCCCAGAAATTTAAAAATGGAACTGACATTTGACCCAGTTATCCCACTTCTAGGACTATATCCTAAGAAGCCTGAAAAATCAATTAGAAAGAATATATGCACCCCTTTGTTCATAGTAGCATTATGTGCAATAGCTAAGATCTGGAAACAGCCCAAGTGCCCAACAGTAGACAAGTGGATAAAAAAGCAATGGTACCTTTATACCATGGAATACTATGCAGCAATAAAAAAGAAAGATCTCTTACCCTTTGAGACAGCATAGAGGGACCTGAAGGGTATTATGCTAAGTGAAATAAACCAGTCAGAGAAAGACAAGCATCACATAATCCCACTTATATGTGAACTCTATGAGCAAAATAAACTGATGAACAAAATAGATCCAGAGACATTGAAACATGCAACAGACTGACATATTTAGAGGGAAGCAGGAGTGGGGGGTGGGGGGAGAAGAGCAGGGAGAGATCAACCACAGAATGTATATGCATATATGCATAGCCCATGGTCAAATAATAGTGCGGGAAGGCCTGGGGAGAGTGTGGAAGAGAGGTGGAAGGGGGTCAATAGGGGAAAAAGGGGGCATCTCTAATACCTTCAACAATAAATGTTTTTAAAGTGCATTTTCATTAATGCACAGACCCATTTCTCCTCCTTATGCATTGTTCATGTTCACTACTCTCAATGAGAATAGGTCCTGTGACCACCTTGGTGTGGTCAGAGCCCACGCTGCCCTGCATGGGTATTGCCACTGCTGCACAGCTCCCTGTCCCATCCTGTCCTGCTCACTCATGGGGGTTCCCTGACCCCAGCCCCACCAGGGCCTGTGTCTCAAGGAGCCCTTTGCAATCCTCATGTATTGGCAAATGCAATAAATAAAGTAATGTTTTATGTGAAACAAAAATTCCGTTTTAACATACCTTCCATTGATTTTCAAGGGTCTTGTCAGGAAGGAGGAGAAAAAGGACAAGGAAGAGGAGAAGGAAAGAGAACTGATAATAATTATCATCTGCAGGAAAAATTCTAAACTGTAGTTAGGTCTTTCATTTTGATCGTTCCCAATGTCTGGGCCACCATATGTCTGTCTCTACACAGTCTCATTATACATATTGATGTGCTTTTATTATTACTTTAATGAATGACACAGCATCTTTGTTTATGACATCCTTTTTCCCATTCAATTTCTGAACAATATAAAAGTTAAGAGACAAGAGATCCAAACAGACCTTTTATTTATTTTTCCAATGTCTGGGCGGATGGCACTTAAAAACACTCTGATGTTATACAGAAGAGTCAACCTTCACTTATATATGTGAAAATAATTACTCAACTAGGACCACAAGGTTGTTGTTTCGTCAGAAGAGGTCTCTTTTTTAAAATAAGTATTCTAACTTTAATTCATGCAAAGATTGTTCCCACTGTGGAGCACTCCTACCACCTCACAGCCACGCTCCGTGCTTCCGGAATGTTTGCCCACCGAAGGTGCAGATGATTCCAGCTGAATTCGCATTGCTCTAAAGCAGTGGTTCTCAACCTTTCTGATGCCGTGACCCTTTAATACAGTTCCTCATGTTGTGGTGACCCCCAACCATAAAATTATTTTCGTTGCTACTTCATAACTGTAATTTTGCTACTGTTATGAATTGTAATGTAAATATCTGTGTTTTCCGATGGTCTTCGGCTCTACAGCAGCAGTTCTCAACCTGTGGGTCGCCTAAGACCATCGGAAAACACAGATATTTACATTACGATTCATAACAGTAGCAAAATTACAGTTATGAAGTAGCAATGAAAATAATTTTATGGTTGGGGGTCACCACAACATGAGGAACTGTATTAAAGGGTTGTGGCATTAGAAAAGTTGAGAACCACTGCTCTAAATGGTACCACTTCCTGGGAGTCCTATATCCTGAAACACTCAACTTTCAAAACAATTATGTTTAGGGCCCAATGTATAGATAGATAGATGAAGACATATATAGTTTTTATGTAAGATTCTTTGATTTTAATGTGTTGGCATGAAAAGTATTATATTGTTTTATTTTGTGTCTGTATTTCAGTTAATAATAACTAGTCACCAGTTAACTGTATTTTCATTTGCTGAGTGCCAGTCACAGAGGCAAGTGCTTTTTAAGGATTACCTCATTTAATCCTGACAGCACCCCTAGAGGTTAGTGCCAGTATATTATAGCAAGAACGATTATATTGTAGTAAGTGGATTTAAAAATAAAATTACATGAAATGTGGTGCCATGTTATTAACAAGGTAATGGAGTGAGCAATGTGAGTCTGTATGGTTAACCCGGTGACAGTATGAGGTCTTGGGGGCAGTGAGGAAGGTCAGCTCAGCTATGCAATCCCAATCTCTACCGGTTTGGCCTGGAGTTTGGCGCCACCTGTGGGTGGTTCTTAGTTCCAGCTGTTGAATATTCTGGACAGCGGTCAATATAGTAACCTCAGTGAGTTGGTGCCCATTTCTTCTAGCTCTATTCAGAGATATAGGGACTCCCTGATAGCCTAACCACCTCAGAAAGTAAGAAATTTAGACCATCCTTATTAGAGAAGGTAATTGAAAGAGAAGTTGATCCAATTTCTAACATGTAACAGGCAGCAGTTTGGGACATGGTATCACAAAGTTTTAACTTATTTGCAATTTGAAGAGCAACTTTCCTATGTTAATGCAGCTATTAGGAGGTGGAGACTCATGGACCCAGACTACAGTGTGGTGACTGCCATAGGGGGATAAATGGTGATGAAAGGAGACTTGACTCAGGGTGCGAACACACAATACAACATACAGATGATGTGCTGTAGAATTGTATACCTGAAACCTGTATAATATTTTAAACCAATGTCACCCAAATTAATTCAATTAAAAAAACACACACACAAAAAAAACCCAGGTGGAGATGCATGGGAATCCAAGCTGATCTTGTTGATAAAATAGAAAATTGTCCCAGGACACAGAGGTATAAATGCCAGAGCCTAGATTGAACCAAAGTTGGTTTACCTACCAAGTCAACATTAAGCTATCCAGAAGGTGAAATGAGGAAGAAATAAAAAATATATAACAGATATTTAAAAGTTAATAATTTATGTGCCATATTCCATTTGGGAAAATCTTGGTGGAAAACATGACTATCTTTTGTAAAGGCTTACTACGCTTTGGGACCAGTTGTGAGAATGCACAGAGGTAAAACATGCGAAGTCTGTCATCTAGTGTAAATGCTTCACTTAAGAAATGGAACCCCTAGCAAGCTCCCAGAAAATGGACCTTTCTTTCCTCCCCTCCATCATCTCTGAATTTTTATATTAATTGATTTGAGCGGTAATTTTCATGAGTGGCACTTCAGCATCCCTCCTCCTGCAGACACACTCCCTGGTCCTGGGCCATTACCGGAGCTGCGGGGCCCAGTCAGTGAGCTCCAGGGCCAGGGCTTGGCTGCAAGTCTGTCTGCTGCGAAGCGGCGGGCTTCCCCACACAGTCCGTGCCCTCCCCCAACCCCCTCTGCTGCTAATTCAGGAACTCACTCTGAGACACTGAAATATCTGTCTTTAATGCCCCCTTTCAAAAGGCAGACAAGAGCATGGGTAAGCTGGCAATTGTTATTCAGCGAGGCGCAAGGAGGAGCAACCCTGTGAATCAATCACTCATGTAAGACCAGGCCACCATCCATTCTGCCTCACAGGAAGCATGAAGCGCTGCGCGGAGCCTCGTTTCTTTTCTGTGAGGATGAGCAGAACAAGTTAACCGCAAGAGGATCAATGTCTGTGCATCGGGCTTTCAGGGCCAATAATCCACTGGTCGGCCCAGTAGTGTCCTTCAAGGACCACGGAGACAAGCATCACTCTATGTGGTGAAGCATGTAGAGGATAAACCAGAAATGCCCCAATAAAGGCAGGAGTAAATGGGGTTCAGGTTCACCCCTTTTCTTATTTAGTGCTTAATGTTATCGGAGACTTGGCCAATCATACAGGTTAGAGATTAAAACTAGCATTAAGCTAGAGAGACAGAACGCCTGGAAATACAGCCAAACTCTCCAGAACATCCTTGACAGATCTCGGGGCCCTGAGCCCACAGTGGCACCTGCAGCCTATTCAACCCAGCGGTAGTGCCCCCATAAAGTCAGTTTCCTTTCTCACGTGGAAGGAAACAAATACTTTTTTAAATAATACCAAGGAAATTTCATTAGAAAAGGAATGGGTGTGTTTCTATTAATGAAGATTGAGGGTTGCCTAACAAAATCAGCATTTAAATGGCCACCGTAGCAAATAGCTTCAATTTTTATTTTCATAGCTTTATACCCAGATTTGTTTATTCTTGGCTAGAGTCCCTCAACTTTTCATGAGCATGTATTTTGTTCTTGACATCATCCTGGGCACAGGGAAATACAACATCGAAGTGAAAATGGTTTCATGATTTGCATCTGATCACAGTTTTTAGGGAAGATAGATGAGAAAGCTAACAAGTTTAAAACAGTTAAATTCTAGTGAAGACTATGGATCTGATGCTATAAAAGCCCATTGAAGAGGCATCTAAATAAAATCCAGATTTCTGAGTGTGTTTGTGTATATGTGTGTGTGTGTGTGTGCATGTGTGTGTGTGTGTGTGTCTAAACAGGGTTATCATGCAATTAAATGTTGAAGATGAGTAGGAGAGAGCCGTATATGTTGTATCTTGAGGATGGATGGAAGGCTTTGCAAACAAAGACAATAGCTGATTCAATGGCAGGGAACACAGTGATATTTGGGAATCCACAAACCACTTTGCTCCATCTGCCAAAAGGGTATTGAGATTCACATCTCTGGTTAGGCAAATTATACATCTCATTAATTTTACAGCCTTGCTCCTCTCTTTGGATTTGCCATAGCTTGATTCAATTTTCTTTGTTTCTTTTTGAGATTAAAGCTGATTGACCTTTGAGAAAGAGAAAGGGGTATTTACGTGTATTGGCAATCGATTTGTTTGAAAGTCAAAGCTACACAGAGGTTATCTTACAGAGCTTCACAAATTTAGTAAGCACAGTGTTTACTCCAGTAACATTTCCACTTTGCCCGAAGCATTTTTACTCTGCCTGACCTTTATATAACACTTTAATATTCATATTTGGCTGCTGAACTTTCACAACTTTGTACAGTTTCAAAGCTGCTAATCTGATCATGTCTCTCAGTTCCTCTCACCTTTCTCATTTTTGTCACTCTGCTGACAGCAAAAGAAGAAGCAGATTTCATTTAAATTTTGTGTCATTCAGGACCGATGACCCAGGGGAATATTCAGGGCATACCTTTCCTTCAACAAGAATAGTGTGGGTAAGGAAATTCGAATGAATATAACAGTTCATGGTATGGACTCAGTTGCATCAATCAATAATCATTTGCTTACTCTCAACCCAATGTCATGCAATGTTCTAGGAGCTGAGGCAAATAAATTCACGTGGTTCCATTAAGAATTACCCTCAACCTGATTAAAAATATGAAACACATAAATTAATTCATTTTATTTATTCACCCAACACACATTTCTACAGCACATATGCTGTGTTATAGGGCGGAGATATAACAGCGAACAGGACACAGACCTCACCTTCATGGCGCTAGCTTGTATTCACATGGAGAATGCTGACAAGGGAAAAGAAAATTGCAATGCATTGTAACAATTATTAGTACAAAAATAAGCCCAGGGTCACCAAAACCAATCTTGGAAACTCCAGAAACACTCTCTAAAGCATGTGACCTCTTAGCTGAAATCTGAGGAGTGAAACAGAGTTTCCTAGTTTAAGAAGGAGAGAAAGAGCGCTCCAGTCTGGCATGGCTGAATTGTCCTCCAAAAATTCATTATTTGAAGCCCTAACTTCAGAATGTGACTGTATTGGGAAATAGAGCATTTAAAGCGATGATTGCATTTAATGGTGCCCTCCAAGGAGGCCCTACCTAATCCAATATGACTGGTGTTGTTTTAATAAGAATAGGAAACCCAGGGACATGGGAGTGCACTCACGGAGGAAAGGTCATGCAAGGACACAGTGACAGGGCAGCCATCTATCCACTAGCCACGGAGAGAGGCCTTGGGAGAAACCAAACTTGCTGACACCTTGATCTCAGGCTTCCAGTCTGCAGAACTGTAAGAATGTAGTGTGTGTGTGTGTGTGTGTGTGTGTGTGTGTGTGTGTGTGTGTGTGTGTGTAAAATCATGAGGCCAAACCAACAACGAATACTGGTTGGAGAACTAATGATGGAGCTGGTGGATATAAAGAGACAGCAAGCATGGTCTTAGCAGTGGCATCTGTGGCAGGGGTGGGAGGACATTGGCACTGGAAGCAGTGGCATAAATGACCAGGTGCGAGGAAGCAGAGAAGCAAGAGAACATCGAACAAAGAGGTGCTGTGAAGCAGAGATGAAACATGCATTTTCATGGAACAGATGGATTCTCAGCGCAATGGTGACAGCCCTGTGCACCAAGGTATTGCAGGAAGATAAAACATAAAACCCAATTATGTGAGGGCCTGGAGCTATCTGAGAGTATAAGGCAATGACAGTCTTTCAACCTCCCAGTGATCCCTCCCCAGCTTTCTGTAACCTCTTCACACCAGTGTCCCCCAGGGTTCAATTCCTGGTTCTCTTGTCTTCACTTCCCACATTCCTTTTATTGAGATCTTTAAATGTCCCCTCATACTCATGCCTCCCAAATATATTACTCAAGCCTAGATATTTCTTCATAACTCCAGACTCTCCTATCTTATATCTTTACCTAGATGTCTAAAAGGCATCTCATATTTAGCATATCTTAAACTTAATATTTTATTTCCACCCCATCCCCCAAATCCTACTGCAATCCCAGTTATCTTCATAACTATTAATGTCAACTCTTTATTTACAGGAGTTCAAACCAGAAACCTTAGTTGTCCTTGAGTTTAACCTTTCTCTCATATTCCAAATCTAGACAGTCAGTACACTGTATTGGCCCTTCCTTTCAAATATATCTGAAATCCAACCACTTAGAGTAGTCCACTCTCACCACTCTCATATAAACCAACAGCATTCCTCACTGGATTATTACAAGTTTCTTCTAAGTGGCCTCTCTGTTTTTATCCTTGCCCCTTCCCCCGTCTATGTTTATTCTCATCACAGTAGCCAGAATCATCCTCTTGATAGTTCAATCAAGTTTCTAAACTCTAGCACTATTGCCACTTTGAGCCAGATGATATTTTGTCATGGGGGCTGTCCTGTCTATTATAGAATACTAGAAGCCCGCTGCACGACATTTGTGCACTGAGGGGGGTGGGTGCCCTCAGCCCAGCCTGCACCCTCTCACAGTCCGGAACACCTCAGGGGATGTCTGCCTGCCGGCTTAGCAGGATTGGATCAAAGCCAGCAGGCGGACATCCCCCGAGGGGTCCTTAGCACTGCCTTGGAGGCAGGAGAGGCTCCCGCCACCACCACTGTGCTCACCAGCTGTGAGCCTGGCTTCTTGCTGAGCGTCTGCCCCCTGGTGGTCAGTGCACATCATAGTGACTGGTCGTTCTGCTGTTCGGTCAATTTGCATATTAGGGTTTTATTATATAGATTTATTTAGCAGCATCCCTGGTCTCTACTCACAAGGTACTAGCAGCATCTCTCCTCACAGGTGTAACAACAAAAAGTGTCTCCAGACATTATAAAATGTCCCCTTGGAAAGGCTGGAATATGATCATAAAGTTAAAAATAAAAAATCAGGACAAAATCCTAAGTCTTTTTAAGGGATTATAAAGACTACCCCTCCAGCCTCCCCAGCCCTTCTCCCTGCCTTTGCTCTGTCTCTCACTCTCTCTCCCTTGTGCTCTCTGCTCCAAACCCACTGGCCCCTCCTGTTCCACTGAATGTCAGGAATGCTCCTGGGCCTTTCCCAGGAACAGCTCACCCCTTACCACTTTCAAGTCTTGGCTCAGTTGTCACCTTCCAAATGAGGCCCACCTGATCACCCCACTGTAATTCACAACCCAGTACTACCATCTCTGTGGCACTGACATCAACTGTTTGCTCCTAATTTGGCTACCACTTACCTTCTAACATACACCACGTACTGATTCATTCAACAGATATTTACAGAAGACCTCCTCTCAGGTAGATACTGGTCTATGCTGCTGGAGTTGGGGAGTAAGCAAAGCAGAGGTCTAGAGTCTAGCTGGGGAAATGGACACTAAACAATTCAACAAATGGAGGGTGTAATGCCAGATGGTGCTAAATGCCTTTGAAAAACATAATGCAGCTAAGGAGGTGAGGAGTGCTGGTAGGGATGTTGCAATTTTAAGTAGGATGGTCAGGGAGGCCTCATTTAGCCTGGGAGGTTTGAAAGATTGGCCAATTTTATGTTTGTTTGTATGGTCTAACCTACATAAGCTCAGTGAGGTCCATGATTTTGTTTTTCTTATTTTATCCCAAGACAGCTCTACCAACTTGAATAGAGCCTGAGATCTAGTAGGTGCTCAGTGGCTTTTCTTGAATCAAAGAAAATGATTTGTGTCATGAAAACTTTATCATTTTGTTCTGATGGTAAAGAGGGGAAGACGTTAAACTGAGACAGATGTCACTCATTTCATGCAAGAGCCTGTTATGAATGTATCACAGGCATTTGACCTTGGGATTATCTGTAATGCCTGCACGAAGAGAAAACAGCATCATAAGTTGCTGTGGGAAGTGTTACGTGAATGGTGCATGCAGTGTTTTCAAGGTACATCAATGAGAGAGCCCCTTTCACACAACCAGAGAAGATGTTTAAAATGCCTTGAAGAAAGGATAGGATTGAAAGAAGGCAGAAAAGAAGGCAGAACTATGCCAAAGATAAAGAACCTGGTGAACCAACCATCCCCAGAGCCCTGCTCTGACCTTTGACCTTGTGCCCATGCCAGTAACCAGCCACTATGGTCTCGCTTATGACTGGCATGCCCAGTGAGATCATGTAATGTTATTGCCCAGCCCAGGACCACTTTTGTAAGTAAAAGGGGACCTTATTCATAATTAAACCAGGAAAATGGGTGTAATTTGGAACTGTTACAGGAAGGCCTTAGTTAACCTTATCGTGTGCCCTCTTCTATTATTGTCCCTTCTTTGACACAGTCTCCATCATGCATGCATCCCTGCCTTCATTCCTAGCTCAGTGGCAGAGGGATGGGGTCTTGCCTCTTCTTACTCCTCACTTTTCATCATTCAGTGAAGGGGAAGGGCAGAGAACTCCCCTGTGTTAGTTTTTTGCTGTTTCTTAATTACCTTCAGCTCAAAAGAATGCCAAAGTGACACATTTCGAGGTGACATATCCTGATCCCCTTCACAAGAATCGATGGGAAGAGATAAACTATTTTCTGAGCAATAGGGAAAGCCCAGTAGTTTTAGTTTCCACAATGAGGCACGGGAGCAAGAGGAAAGGAGGTGGGTTTTAGGTTTTGAGCCAAACTAAGGACTGAAGAGTGAGCAGAGCTTTGTTGAGACTACATTAAAAAGTGGCCTGCAGGGCTCAGCTTGCTGACTCCTCCTGTGACTCCTAGCACCTCAGCACTACGCTCGCCCCCAGAGAAGGCAGGAGGAAGACTGGGTGCGAGGTTCCAGGGTGAATTCCAAGCAGAGCTTTCCAGGTAGCTAAGTCTGTCTTTCCATCTTTCCAGGAGTATGAGAAAGGGCCCTACTGTCTTCCAAACGCAGTGTGCTCTGTCTTTTTGCCTTTCTTTGGGGCCTGCAACATCCTCACCAGCTGCCCATAACACATTTCATGATGAGGCTGAGATGTCCTCCTCCATGGAGGCCTTTTGACTCTTCCCAGTGAGTTTTTCTCACTCATTCCCATAACATGTTGTACACACTCTATTATGACATCAGCACCCAATTCCCAGAGTACTGATACGGTCTTACACCTTGCAACAGAGTATTGATATGGTCTTGCACTTTGCACATATCTCCATGAAATGTCTCACTGTTTCCGGGAATTTACCTTTTTCTTTCCCCCCCTGTCTCTCATCCTCTAGTCTGGAGAGCATTTTAATTTCAATTTTGATTCTAAGTATTAAAAAAGGCAGCAGTAATGTGCGGACATATTTGTCCAGAACTTTGCCTCTGACAACCGTACATCTCTCCACCCTCTCCTCCAACATGTATCAAGTGCAGAGCTCGGGCAACCTCTAAGTAGCACAGTGCGCCAGCGTCATCTCTTCTTCCTGGCTCTTCATGCTCAAAAGGCAAAAACAGGGGCCCGCTACGTGGTGGCCTCAGTGGAGACCCAGCAGCAAAGGAACGCCTTCCAAAGGAAGGGAAATCATTGAGCAGAAACATTTTATATCTTAACTTTGACGATAAAGCTACAAAACTGTGGGAGTGAAGAAAATGAGATAAAATTTATCTTGGCTAGAGCCTCCCCAAATGGCTTTGGAAGGGATTCGGTGTATTTGGATAAAAGCTTTCCGGCTCTAACTGCCTTTCAGAGCATGGGCTGGTGAAGATGGTGTCGCCAATGTGCCCTTAGATAAGCTGATTTAAAGTACATTAGAGAGAACTGAATGAGTTCTCTGGTTAAATGTGTCATTTTCTTCAAACAATGTTTGTACTGGTTTTGCCTCCATTTCAAATTCTGCAAGTAAAAATTATCTCAGTACATAACACAGATTGTGTAATAACCACTCTGAGTTGTGAATTTTTTTTCAAATTCCATTCTTAACGTTATGGAGTTAACATGCAAGAATTTGTGCATGAACATCCTTGTGTGATGTAGTCACTATCACTTTTTGTTAATAACCCAAAATAAAATTCTCTGGAGTTCACCCTCCACCACCACCTTCAAAGGAGAAATGATTTCAATACTGTTAGTGATGACATTAATTTCATATTGAATAATCATTAATGAAAAACACTCAGATATTTATAGAAGTGTATTTGGAGCATTTTTTGGTGCTAAACTGTGATTAAGCCTACCTATTTATGGCTTTAGAATTTTGAGGCTTTGTGTTAAAATTTCTAATACCTCTACTTGAAACAGTGTACAACGTCTAACTTTTTCTTTGACTCTTTTGCTTATTAAGTTTAAAGTGACTGAGGACTAAGGGAATACCTATCTCAAGCTCCTCTCTTGCTGGGTACAGTGCCTATGTGCAGAGCTCAAGCTGATAAGACTTTATTATTGAAAAATAAGTAAACAATTGTTACAGAATTTCATAACTTCTATACTAATAGGAAGACATCATGGGAGAAATGTTGGAACAGGCATGTCTGGGAGGAGGAGAAGGGCTGGGTTAGGACAGGGAAGCAAAGGAATCCTTTTTTTTTTTTTTTTAGCAGAATTTTTAAGGAAGAAAAGAATTTTCTAAGACTAAAAGGAGGTAGTATTCTTGGATACCTGAACAGTGCCCTCAAGGGCTTGGAGGTATAAATGATTTGGTATGATGAGGATTTAAAATGAAGGGGCAAACAGTATGGGAGTGAGTGATGTATAGAAACATTGTAGGTTTGAACCAAGTTGTGAAACCTCTTTGAATAAGGCAAGGAGTTTGTTGCTTTTCTGCTGAAAGGAAAGCCTAGAGAATTCTGGTCAACAGAAGGTTCATATGGTCTGGCTTGCCTTAAATAGTAACTATGTCCCACTTTACACTAGATCTCAGAATAAATAAAAGTTCATTGAATTATGCTAAGTAAAATAAGCCAGGCAGAGAAAGATAAATATCACATGATCTCACTCATTTATGGAATATAATGAACAACATAAACTGATGAACGAAAACAGATCTAGAGACAGAAAAACATCAATCAGACCGTCAAACCTTAGAGGGAAGGTCGGGGAGGGTGGGGGTAAGGGGGAGAGATCAACCAAAGGTCTTGTATGCATGCATATAAGCCTAACCAATGGACACAGTGCATGAGTGGGGGGATGGGGGGGTAATGGGGGATAAGGACACATATGTAATACTTTAATCAATAAAGAAATTTTTTAAAAGTTCATTGCAATGATAGAATAGGAAGTGAATGCCAAAGTCAACGGGCTTTATTGCTGCAGTCTTTTCTTGCATATCTTCAAATAGATAGTTTTGTTGTTGCTGTTGTTTTTAATTAATCAATAGTTCCTAAAAGATGTGTTCACTTGTGTGAATCAGCCATTGTATGAAAGATTCAGGTGAGAAAAGGCAATTAGTAATTAAATTGACAAAATGAAACAAAACAAAATAAAATGATCCTAAGATACTGTACACTTGAAACTTAATTTAATATTATGTGTCATTTGTATCTTAATTGAAAAATTCCAATAATAACATGAACATTTTTAGAGATACTTTATTGAGGATAGCAGCAACCATGACATAGGAATGGCGATTATTTAAAACAAAGTATGGACTTAAAAAGTATATCTATAATAATAAAAGCATAATATGCTAATTAAACCAGACAGCCGAATGACCTTCTGTACGTCCTTCAGGACAAAGCCTCAGAAGCAGAGGCTGAGGTAGAGGTGTTTAGGGGTGATCAGGCAGGCAGGTGAGTGGTTAGGGGCTATCAGGCAGGCAGGCAACATATTAGGGGCAATCAGGCAGGCAAGCAGAGTAGTTAGGGGAGATCAGGCAGGCAGGCAACCAAGCGGTTAGGAGCCAACAGTCCCAGATTGCAAGAGGGTGCAGGCCGGGCTGAGTGACCCCCCCTTCCTGTGCACAAATTTTGTGCACTGGGCCTCTAGTATATATATATATACAGTATATATTGTGGTGCTGGGGGCATCTGAGAATTTAACTGATACTTTTGGAGTAGTTGCCACACTTTTTTTAAACATTTTTTGACTGTTAAATGGTATCACAAATACTACAGCCAAACTGACAATCTAGATCAGTCCTTGGAAATTGTCTAGTTGTGACTGGGCCCTGTCATTTTTGAGCCAATGATACTATTTCTAGAAAATATTTATTTTAACAAAGATTTGTCACATATATAAAGTGATCATTTCAGTATTGCTGATACGATGGGGGAAAATTACATAATCCAAGTGTTTAACAACATGGGAATAGGTTAAATAAATAATAGTAAAACTATGAGCTATGTATTTATTAATATGGTAAAATTCTTGTGATAATGGCACACATAAAAATAAAGTATAACATACATACATGGTAATTTTTAATGTGTGTTTTTGTGCAAAATTGTACACCTGGAAAGTAATGCATCACCATATTAGCAGTGGCTATCTTTTGGGTCAGTGGTCGGCAAACTGCGGCTCGTGAGCCGTGGTTTGCCGCTCTGTTGACTAATGAGCTTGCCGACCACTGCTGTAAGGCATTACCCTTACCCAGAAGTTTTGACTTCAGGTTAAAGACATTAGTACATTATTAAAATGTTTTTAAGTGTTTTTCCCTAAGGCAGTGGTCGGCAAACTCATTAGTCAACAGAGCCACATGTGGCTCGCGAGCCGCAGTTTGCCGACCACTGTTTTGTGTGATAGGGTTATGCATAATCTTTTTTTACTTTTTAAATTATTTTATATTGTCCAGACGTTTTACAACGACCATAGATTGCTTCAATCAGAAGGGGGAAATAGGCCATAAAAATTGTGGACTCTTAAAGATATCTTTATAGTCAGTTGCTGACTATTGCCCAAATATGAACACCTGGCTTGGTCAACACAAAGGAATGTGCTCACCCAAGAGTAATTATTTAGCAAGGTTTACAGGAGTTGGCACCTTGCATTGGTTTGTCACATAAACTGTGTAGTATGAAAGGCAAATATCTACTCAGACAGGCATCGTGGAGCATCCTTGGAGCCTTTTGTAAGTTCTTACATTTCAGGAATTTCACTCCTCTGGCATTCTAAAAATACTGATGTTCATGCATCATTCACAGAGATTTAATAAGTTTTCAGGAATTTCACTCCTCTGGCATTCTAAAAATACTGATGTTCATGCATCATTCACAGAGATTTAATAAGTTTGAAGTGGGGCCTGAGGGTGGGTAACCTTTAAAGCTCCTCAGATATTTTTAATGTGCATTCATTTATTAATTTTGGATATCAACAGGGGTTGACCAAAGTGCAATGTTGGTCCTAGACTGCTCCTTACAATTTAGCAGATTTTTTTTCATAAATTATGAGTGAAATGAGTTCTTAAATTGAGAGTGAGCATTTGGAAATGTTTATAGCAATTTGACATTGCTATGACATTACCACTCATCAAACAGGGTAAAGACTAGGCTGGGTCCTTTTAAGGTCACTTACATCACAAGAGCTATGTATTTGTCATATGCAAGTGCCACCTATCAGTTTATGATGAAGTGGAAAAAATAAAAATGGATTCTTCAAGATACAAGGTTTACTGTGCCTAATTTCTCAACTATATTGTAAGTTATGAATAAGCCCCATTGAATTTAGCACAAACTATACCTACAGCAGGTATTCCAAAGGCTCCTTGAATTATAATAAATAATGGTTTAATGTTTCTTCCATTTAAGAAATTAATTGAATTTTAAGGGGGCCATTAGTGTCTTGATGTCTTTACAATGAAATAATTTACTTAAGATATCAGAGGTTTCTAACACTGTGGTTAGACTATTTTACAGCAGAGCAAGCTTCCTAATGTCCTTTAAATGATCCCATGGCTCTTATTTTACCCAGTTGACCTACTTGTAACAGCCCTTCCTGGCCCAGACCTACTGTCTCACTGGCAGGGAGAAGCTGTGTCAATTACACCAGTGGCATCCTCAGACCATGGCTCATTTGTGTCAACCTTGTAGAAATTATATACAGACCTATGTTTGGTGCTGCCTACCCAACACGCTCTTCCTTTCTCTCACTTGTTGGGCATTTGGGTTTGGAGATATTTACCAAGCAGTAAAAACTGGATTGTCGAAACTATACATTTTGCTAAAAACTGTCTTCTGTTCTAACCTCAGAAGATTACTTAGAGTGAAGATAACATTGTCATAGATCTATGACTGTGTCTTTATGAACCAACATTGCGATTTACCAAGGCTATAATTGTCCTCAATTATCAAGCTAAGTCTTATAATACTTGGATCCATAATTATGACTTGATAGATGTGGGCAAAGGTAGATGTCTTTGTCAACAAAGACAACAAAGATGTGTTTTATGAAATAGCTTCAGAAATTCAAAGAAAAGGGACAAGTTATATTTATTTATGTATGTATATATTTTTAAAAGAGTGGTAATGACTAAAGAAGTAGAAGAAGATCCACATGGTTAAATAAGATTAGCAAAGACAGAGAGGTAGGTAAGGTGCACGATTTATTTGAAAAATTCTGGACAAATAAGTATGTCTGAAACAGGGCGTCTTAGGGTCCTTGAGACAACTCGAAACATAGATGTCCTCTGAAAACATTAAAAAAAAACCTATCCTGACATTTGTTAAAATGGTAAAGAAGAATTTCTGCAGGACTATTTCAACAGGTGTGAAGACTACTACAATAAGATAGAGAGGAAGCCAACTCCAAACAAAACAAGGGCAAGTGAGGACTCACAGTTAAGCAGCAGAGTGAGAAAGTCAGTGGATGGAAAATTACTAAGAGAGGACACACAAGCAGGGGATTCTTGCTAGACCAATTTAACAGGTTAAAGATGGACTAGGCTAATCAGATAGCAAGAGTGCGGAAGAGGATGGTGATCATATATCTAGAGTGATCAGATATCAAGTTGGGAACATTGATATTGTAAATTCTCACTAAACTGACTTACCAGAATTTTTTTTTTCTTAAACTGGGCTGAGGAAAGCAGGTAGGAATGTAACTGTGTAAAAACATTTCTTTAATATGACTTTTTCTCCTTTTTATTCAAACTGGCCTCATCCAGCACCCTGACTCACCTGCCTCATTCTCCCTTGCCCAACCACTCCCTTAATCATTAAGCCCTCAGGTCAATGAGGTTCTGATCAGCATAAAATAATCTTAAGAACAAAGCATTGGGTCTCTTGATCCCAGACACAGAGTTTTGGTCAAACTAGTGATAACATCTAGTCTTCAGTTGTGTTTTAGCTCCAGGCCCAGAAAAGCAGCTATACCAGATGAAGCAAGGCCATGGTTAACATCAGGACCAGATGCAGTGACTAATGAACCCTACCTAGCATTGACCAATCAGTAGAGACCATGACCCTGACCACAACCCTACTCCCTTAGTTACCATGATTAATCATGTTCCCCCTATGTAACATCCTCTGGAAGCCATGGGAGCCAGGTCTTTGAGCATTAGCTCACCTGTCCCCGGACATGGGCCACTTCCTGAAAATAAACCCTCATTTTCTTTGCTGCAAATTCCTGTTCATATCTCATTGGGTTCTGATATTTGTAGGCAAATGGACTGCTTTAGTGTGGTAACAGAAGACCAGACCCAAAGAGAAGGCCTAGTCAAAAAGAGGGCTCAGAGGAGCCTGTCTAAAGTTTGGTCAAAGAGAGAGTCTTTATAGAATCCCATAAAATGTGCACATATGCTTGTATGTATATGTTTGCATATTTAAATAAATTTTTAAAAATAAGTATGCTTTTTCTAGAAATTGTGGTAAATATAGGACATTTAGAAATGGAACAGCCATTATTTCTCTACCCAAAGACATTTTTTAAATATGCAGTTGCATTTTTTAAAATTTTAGTATAGTTGTGTGGACAAAAAGGGGGCCACATACCAAACCTGACAAGCTCAGGGCAGCCCTGCATAGTGGGCCTCACAAACTCAGAGACCTAAAGTAACCACACGGGATGCTCTGAATTTAAAACATAACTAGAAGTTGTTAGGTTTGATGGAGCAATTGAGTTGATACCCTTCCCCCGGAACTGGCTTTTCAGGACATTGCACTATGGACATTCCCTTTGCTGAAGACCACTTTTCACTGCAGTGACCACATTCCATTCTCTCCCCTCCGGGTATGCAAAAAGAGGTCTCCACCCAGAAAAATACCGCCAAAAGTCCTTTAAAAGCCGCTGACACCCCTCACTGGGTGCTGGAGCCATCCAGGCTCAGCTCCCTGTGTGCAGATGATCAATAAATTCGTAATCCCTCATCACTCTGGCCTCCTGCTTTCCTCCTTCCGCAACCTAACGAAAGTGAGTCATGGTGGGTAGTCATGTTTTGGGCTGGTATTTTCCTTCACAAAGATCAGTCTTTACCTTCACTAAGCCTGTCTGTTGTCCTGTTGCATCTATGATAACATACCTTTGGAATGTCAGAGTAACCCCCTCTTTCTAGACCCCTCAAGCACAATCTCCCACCAGAACAAAAGACCACAGAACTCCTCACTTTTATCTTGTCTGCTGCATACCATCTCTATCTGCTATAAATGCTCATCATTAACTAATTAACTATTCTCAACCCACCATTATAAAAGAAGTATGTGTCTATCTGTTTTACTTTTTATCCAATCTCAGAGGTTTCCCCGCTTGGATTTCTCCCACCTCCTTAACTATCCCCAATGAATTTCATGTAACCTTCCTTATACCTTCTCCTTTAATTCTGATGTGGTAAAACTGCCATTATGGGGGCATTTTTCTCAGTCTGTGGAGATTTAGCTTCCCAGCAATTGTCATAAATTTAGCTCTAATAATCTCATAATAACAATTTTCTACAGGTTTGGATGTTGTTTATATTGACAGACAGGATCAGTGAAGGTAAAGACTGATCTTTGTGGAGGAAAATACCAGCCCAAGACATGTCTACCCACCATGACTCACTTCTAGTTACGTTATACAGTATTATATTTGTTATATTAGTTTTGAGATAGAGTATGTGGTAAAACAGTTATAACCAATAAGGGTTGTAAAGGTTATCACTAAGATGGTAAGACCAACCCCCAAAGGATTTATGGCTTAGAACTGGTAGAAGACCAGCTTGATCCAATATGGCCACTAATTTCACCTTGTGGTAACAGCTAACCTCATCATATGCTCACTGTGGTACATTAGCATCCTCTACCACATACCCTCTGCAGCCTGAGCAGAAACAAAAAGCCCATAAAAGGACACAAAATGGCCAATGGTCCTCTTCTGAGAAGTCCCCACCCCTTTCCCAGATGAATTCTAAATGTTCTCCCGCCTTATTGAATGCCTTACTCCTCGATTAAATGAGCCTCAATAAAAGAAGTAAATTCCACTAGGGCGGGGCTGCCCTGCCTGTGGAGCAGCCTTCTCTCTGTCCCACTGCTTCCCTAATAAATGCGCTCTCACTGTAAACTCTGCTGGCTCAAGTTTGAATTCTTTCCAGCATGAAGCCAAGAGCCCAGAGTGAGCCGCAGACCTTTGGGTCCCCAGACCTCCAGAAATCCTGCATCCATTTCAGGTGTAAAATACAGCGATTTAACATTTTTATATCTTACAATGTGATCACCCCATCAATGCTTGTAATCATCTGTCAACATGCAAATTTATCACAATATTATTGACTTCACCTTCTCAGCCACCCCCATCCCATCTTCTCTGGAAACCATTCCTACGGTCTGTTTTTATGAGTCTGTTTTTGTTTTGTTTGTTCATTCGTTTTGTTATTTTTTAGAGACCACTCTATTACAAATTCAAAATCAGTTGAAGACTTAACTGTAAGACCATGAGACTCCTAGCAGGAAACAGTAAAACTACTTGACATAAGTCTGAGTAATATCTTTCTGAATATGATCCCTTGATCAAGGGAAACAAAAGCAAAAGTAAACAACATTTAAAAAATATTCATTGTATTTCCTTTCAGTATTTTAATGTGAGTATAGTGTTAAGCATGAAATAATAATAAACCAATCCAAACAACAGAAAAGAACTTTTCAAAAAGCGTACAAGCAAATGCTAGAGTGAGTTAAAATTCTCAATTCAATATACAGCATTAAGGACAGGATTCTTATCCTTTCCCAATCCCAACAGCATTTTACTGATGAAATTGTTAATTTGAGTGCAATTGACTCCTGTGAGTTTTACCAAAGTGTGACAATTACCCAAGTTCCTGGGCTGAGAAGCAGCCCTGCTGTGAAAATGTATAGTGCTTAATAGTCCTCAAAATTTTTCATTTGTTACCCAGGGTGCGATGGAGAGGTAGCATTGGGGGATGGGTAGAGAGGGACTTGAGTATGGAAAAGAGAGAAGGAGGATCTTGCATTCTAATTTGAAGCTTTTGAAAGAGAGAGGCATTAGTTTAGGGTTTTGGGAAGGATGAGTCATCATTGTGAGGTGTTTTTGTTGCTGTTTGTTTGTTTTTGTGGCAGCTATCCTGAGACGCTTTAATTTGAGATCTATTACAACCGCTTCCTTGGCCATCAAATGAAAACAATAACATCTGCTTTCCTTATTTATAGGGGTTTTATAACAATAACATTATATAGATTTTCAAAGAGCTACTAAACATTTCAAAGTACTAAACATTCAATGAAGAATCTTTTTATTAAAATTTATAGAGAAGTTAGCAGACTTTTTCTATTAATGGTCAGATAGTAAATATTTTAGGCTTTGCAGGTCATACTGTCTCTGTTTCAGCTATTCCACTCTGCCCTTGTGTTGTGAAATCAGCCATAAACTACAAGGAAACAAACCCATAGCTGGTCCCAATACAACTTTATTTACAGACACTGGAATTTGAGTTCATGTTCACATTCATTTTACATGTCATTATGTGCTTACTATGTCTCACTTCCCTTATCATGTTTGAAGGAGGCAGAGTCCAGGTGTTACAGTAGGTAGGTAGTTAGGTATTAACTAAAAGGGAGCAAATGGAACCAGCCAAATTAACCAGGAAGGGACAGTTTCACAGTCACTCTAGGCACCCAAGCAGGCAGGAAAATTGCTTCACAGCCGCTCCAGGGAGTCCATCCCACGAATGGGGAGGGGTGAAGATGGTGCAGAGGACGTCTTTTCACTGGGTACCTGCTTAGTGGAAGCCAAGATCGTGATCATAAAGGGAAGGAGACAAACCTGGGAAAATCTGGGGGAAAGATCTGTTAGTGTAAGGACACAAACCCAGGAAAAACCAGGAAAGAGGGTGGATACTTTGAAAGAAAACCTGCTCTCTTCCAAGCCCAAGGAAATATAGGGAAGCTTAACAAAGGCTCCAATCTCTCCTTGGCAATTGCGGGAGCCAGAGCACAGCACCAATAGCAGCCTGGGTGCCACCAAGTGTTGGCAACAGATGTGGAGATAGGGAATGAGGCACAGAGACTTTAAATAACTTGCCTACAGTCAGCGTGGGTGGATGCCAGCTTGCAGCCTGGAAACTGGGCTTGTCCCACAGCCAGACAGACATTGCCATTGTAGTAAGCTGGTGATTATTCAATAGGAAATAAGGAAAGGGAAGACTAGATCTAGGCATGCCATTTATATAGCTTTGCCAAAAGGCTGCATTTAACATTTTCCAAGTCTGTTCTGCACTGAATGATGGTGGTAGGGAGCGGACAAAGACAGTTTAAACGCATGTCCAGTAAGGCCCGAGTGACGTGGAAAGGTGCCGACCTGTCTGCCAGTCTTACCCGAGGGGAAAATTAGTGGCCCAGATGGGCATGGCCACTCCAAGCATGAAAAACCTGAGTATTTAAAACTTTTGTTAACGAAAAAAACCATTGAAACCTGTAAAGAATTTTAGTGAGTTTATTTGAGCCAAAATGTCGACATATGCCGGGAAGCAGAACCTCAATAAATTGAGATAATGCTCCGAAGAAAATGGTGGGTTACATCTGTATTTATACATTGCCATCAGAGGAGGGACATAGGTCGGCTACATGAAATTCATTGGTGACGGATTAAGGAGGTGGGTTAAAGTCAAACGGTGGGAAACCCCTGGGATTGGATAAAAAGCAAAATGATGGACACATACTTAGGTGGGTACAGGAACAATTAACATGATAATGAAGGAATTTGAAGTATCTGTCCTGGCGCCCACCACATTTGGTTGTGCCCCAGGGGCTCCAGCAAAAGAAGGAAGTTACAAGTTACCCAGACATCTCACAGACATCTCACAGATATGTTATCTTAGAGGCAAAAAGGCAAATGGGCTCAGTAAAGAAGATCTAAGTTGACCTTTGTCAGGGAAGATATCGGCCTAGGACATGACTGCCCACTATAACCTGTTTGTAGTTAAATATTTAATTTTCAAACCATCCTTTGTGGTTATTTCAGGTCTCTGAGTTTGCAAGACGGCCACGCAGGCCTCCCCTGAGCTTGTCAGGTTAGCATATGGCTCCTTTCCTTCACACATTCCCCTTTTGGTCATAAATCAATCCAAAGGATGCATTGATGACCAACCTTTTGGTTGGATAATGGAGTCCCACGGTGCTAGGAAGGCTCATTCCTAGGATGTCTCAGTGTCAGCATGTCTTGCTGAACAGGTGGACCACTGGGGATGGGGCAAGACCATAACCTTAGATGGCATTTAAGGTCGAATTATATATTTTAAAAAAGGCAGGTAAATGGGAGGCAGTCAGATCCTATATGTCCTTGTTAAAAAGTATTCTGGATCATTTCTAATTTTTGAGCCACCATGATCCGAGTCTTTTTGCTGTTTGTCTTACATTCTGCTTTTCTGCATCTAATATAACATTTACATATTATGAACAAAAGTAACAATAGTAAACCAATAACACTGATTAGGAACAGAAAATGTATAATACTAGACAAGAAAAAGTCTAAGGGGAACAAGCATCACAGCCAACTGAAAAACCCTTTACATGTATTATCATAATTTTTATTAAGCTAATTATATGTTTTCCTCCTTCATCCACTGTCATTCGTACCTTATGATATGTTTGGCCAAATGAATTAAGACTCCACTATTTCATTATCTAGAAGCTCTAATTTTCTTCTGGCCAATTAGTTCCCATAAAAATGGCTTCATGGGGAAGAGTTCAATTTCCCAATACATTGGTTTTTTTAGTATCAATATTATCACAGATTTTATGAAAATCAGGCAAAGTCATTCTGCCTATAATTTCAGTATTACACTATATTCTAGTATTATTTAATGGAAACTTGGTGATATTACAGTAAAGATTGCTTTTAACCTTTCCCAGCAAAAACGCCCCTTTTCCATATACTATATTGTTATTTGTTGGGGTAGATACAATAAGCCAGGACTGGGTGAATTCAGTATTCCATATGGATTGAGGGCATAACCATTCACCTTTCCAATTTTCACAGACAGTGAGATGGGTTCACATTGTTTATTATTTTTAAATATGGCCCATCAACTTCCCATTGGAAGTATTCTAGTATTATAGAGGATAGTCCTTACGCCAGCCAGTTGAACTACTGGGAATTTTAAGCTTAGGATTTAACTCACACCTGGGCTTTTAAAAACACAATATCGTAGATCACATTTCCCATTTAAAATTTTCCAAATTCCTGGGGAACCATATGAGTCCCATAAGTGTCTGGCCTGGGCTTCTGCAGCCATTATAGTTGGCCATTGTTGCATAGCCACTTCAGATTCCTTGCATTAACATAGACAATAGGCCCTGTTGAGTTAGGGCACAGGCACGTTCCCATTGTTGGGTTTGTGCATAAGTTTTTAGAGTCTGTTCTATCCATGAAACTAAGGCTTTATTGTCTTTCCATGCTGCTTCCCCCTGTTTTTCCTTCTTCCTGAAACAGCATTCCCTCTAGATGACCTATCTGAGATAAAAATCCTTTTCTAATGAATGATGTTCTTCATTAGCTGCAAGTTCAGCTTGTCCCAGGATACCAAGGCCAGCCCCTACTCCTCCAAGTATTCCCCTTTTGCTTCTTTTAGGGAGACCAATGTTGTTGGATCTACCAGAAATATTGTTGCCATTGGGTAGCTATGACTTGGGAGCAGTTAGGATATACTGAGTGGAGCCAAAAATGTTGAGTTTCCCATGCCATAGTTAAATGGGTGAAGGAGACTCCCAAATGAGCTAGAGTTTGAGTATTTATAGGGCTCCTCAAACGTCCAGGACACAAGGACGGTGGGGTAATTATAAACATATCTACCCACCAAGTGATGTCAATAATTTCTGAAATGGGGACCCATTGATTTCTTTCTTATTTCACAGACATCCAGCCATAAGAGCATGGCTGGTGAATCTGAGGACATGATATGCTATGACAGATAGCACAGGCTGCTGCAAGCCTTTGGCCATCATATCCAGGTGTTTTTCTTAGTTATTCATCACCCATCTCTATAGCCATACAATATTCATCCAGATTACATCCATATACAATTCTACCAGTGGAATTATCAGGGAGGTGTTCTTGGAGGTATTTGCCTAAGGTGGGTCCTTTATAATAGATAGAGCCAGAAAACAACAACAACAACAACCAAAGCTTATATTGATAGTAGGAGAAGACCAATGTGTGGCCAATAAAGCATTAATTTCACGATCATACCTGATAATCAGAACATCATTGTATACTAGGTGGGAAAGATTAGCAGGCATCCAAGTTAAATTTTTCATATCTAATAAGGGAGGAGGTCTGGGGAGGCAGATATTGTTTCCACTAGGGAACCATAAGGAGGATAATAATAATATGAAAATCATTTTATATACATTCAATCAATAACAATCAGTTGATATAAAACAAGGTTCAAGCAGTATCAGTTTGTGATCATACAGGCCTTGTTGATGTCATCTTGGGATAGCTGTCTGCCTCCGTGGTCGGCGACTTCTCGTCCTCGAAAGGTCCCAGCTGTTCCTTATCCTTGAAAAGTCTTTGATCTCCGCTGCAGACGGAGATGGGGTCAGAGATGGGAGTAGACGTCCATTCATAGTCAAATGCCTTTTTTAAATGAGAAATGTGAATCCATGAGCTAACTCCTTTAAGTTTAGTTGCACATGGGTTAGTTAGTAATACCTGGTAAGGTCCCCTCCAATGAGGTTGGAGAGTCTTTTATTTGGTGTCTTTTCCAAGACAGCAAATCTCCTGGTTGTAAGCCATGATCTTTGAACCCTTCGTCTCCCGGGAGCGCACTGTGAAATGAATCTGTTACCAATTTGTTAGTTCCTACAATGCAGAATGTCTGCTCTTTACTTTTCCCTATATTCAGGAAACAAAAGATTTAAGAGTCAACAATATTTTAAATAGAATCATAAGAATAATTATCCTCAATTCATTTAGTCCCATAGTTGTTTTTGTTTATTTATTCCTTGAAGTTCTATAAATCTTCATCCAGTTCAAAATATGACCTGCTTAGAAGCCTGCAAGTTAGAGTAAATCCGAGTCCTTTTCATGGATTTTTCTAGACATATATATATACCTACAAATGCATCAGAATAAAGCGGTCCACAAATGACAAAAATGTAAAAGTGGCATGGTTATAGATTTGATAAAAACCTTGCTTTTCTATAAAATATAACATTCCAAGACAACAACTTCTTGGTAAGTAATAATCCCTGTAAAATGACATAGAGAATAATATAAAATTTGTATACCTTTAGATTCAATTATAACTTTAACATATAAAGAATAATATGCAAGATTTTAAAATGAGGCACATTGGCTTATTGCAAGCAGTGTATTGAGCATTGAAAATAACACATAAACTCCCAATATGTGAAACGCAAATTCCCAGAGTATCACTGGCAGACGCACCCACAGAGAATCATGACTCTTGGCTTGCCGGTGTCCCTGACTAGACACATGCTACCCTCCTAAAGTTTCCTGTTTGAACTTGGCTCTGAGAATCTCTGCAAGTTTCTTTCTGAAGCAGAGTGCCTTAGCAACGCACGTGACCTGTCCTTGCTATTGATTGGAGCTCAGGCACACAGTCTTTCCTGATTGGCTAATTCAAAGGGAGGGGTTGGCCCTTGCTCTTTCAAGGGGAGCATCAAGCCATGCGGCCAACATGGCGGCTGCCAGGTCACAGTCCAAAATGGAGGCTGTCTAAACTATTCTTAGACAGAAAAGATGATTTGTTTATTCTCACAACAAAGGAAAGAGCAAACCGAAATCCCTAAGAGATAAACAGCCACAATTATACTTCAGACAAACAGACAGAAATCTCACTAGCTGTTTTTGGAAGCTGAACCCTGAGAGGGAGAGCAAGAAGAGCCCCCAAGATTAAGAATTCTTGGCAGCTGCTGGGACGTTCTTGCAATCTCTCTCATGCTTTCAACCCCACCACACACAACTAGGCTTCCCCGAAGTGGGACTTGCCTTTTCTTTCAACAAATTAAACAACAACAGAGACACAAAAACATCAACACTGTTATACAGGCGCGCAGAAAACACACTAAGAATTTACACCAGAGAATGTCTAGCATTAAAAATTACCAAAGCAGTGTCTTTGTCCCTGGTTTGGGAACTGCCCCTCTCTAGAATTTCAGTCCACTCCCAAAGGACTATTCATAAATGGCTGTAGACATTTGTTAACTTCAGAACAGTTCTGAGACAGTCCCTGAAAATCTTTTTATTAATTTCCATCTATAGGAAGAAAAAATTTTTTTTTTTTTCTTAGAAGCTTCTAGTTAAATTTTCTCATTTCTGTTAAGTACTTGCAAGTAAAGGCTTCTTATCAGGAGTATTAAATGAGGGCTGGGGTCTTGGGAGCTTCTAGCCTTGGAGGCACAATTTCCCATGTTAATTTTTTTTTATTTTTTGGATATCTGTAGTCTGAGCAAACTTTAGATATGTTATGGAGTAGGTCAAATGTGGCCTCAGTTTCTCTCCTGGCTGTCTAAAACCACAAAAAAGAGTTTTTGGGGCCCGGGCAGACCAAGCCTTTATGGTGGCCCCTAGAAAAGCCATTTAGTTAATTACAGTCGGAACTTCCAGACGGGGCTCCTGCATTTCTGACACTTCCACAAAATTCTTAGTCACCTAAGAACACCTCAGAATCGGACTATTCTTTAAAAATAAAAAAGTGTTGCCCCTTTATCTTCGGAACTGAATGAGTTCAGCTCATTTATACGGCGAATGTTATTTTTGCTCAGACTCTCAGCAATTCCAATTGAAAAGCCAAAATCAAAACCAGCCACCCATTTTTCCTCCAGTCCCGCTTAGCCTGGGTTCTGCCAACCCTTAACCTGGGGTTTTGTCAACCCTGGTTCCACCTCGAGGATTTTAAAACACAGCTCAAATAAAGTCAGAGACCCTCTACCAAAACAAGGGACGGTCCTGGATCCAAGAGAAAAACTCACCCACGTTCACCCAATGGGCGGAGAACCGGTGGGCTCAACGGGCCCTTTGCTGGATCCTAGCTCCTAGTCCAAGTCCAAAGGATGATCCCGGGTGAGTTTTCTTTGGAATCCTGCCACGACTACGCCAAAAATGTTAACAAAAAAAACCATTGAAACCTGTAAAGAATTTTAGTGAGTTTATTTGAGCCAAAATGTCGACATATGCTGGGAAGCAGAACCTCAATAAATTGAGATAATGCTCCGAAGAAAATGGTGGGTTACATCTGTATTTATACATTGCCATCAGAGGAGGGACATAGGTCGGCTACATGAAATTCATTGGTGACGGATTAAGGAGGTGGGTTAAAGTCAAACGGTGGGAAACCCCTGGGATTGGATAAAAAGCAAAATGATGGACACATACTTAGGTGGGTACAGGAACAATTAACATGATAATGAAGGAATTTGAAGTATCTGTCCTGGCGCCCACCACATTTGGTTGTGCCCCAGGGGCTCCAGCAAAAGAAGGAAGTTACAAGTTACCCAGACATCTCACAGACATCTCACAGATATGTTATCTTAGAGGCAAAAAGGCAAATGGGCTCAGTAAAGAAGATCTAAGTTGACCTTTGTCAGGGAAGATATCGGCCTAGGACATGACTGCCCATTATAACCTGTTTGTAGTTAAATATTTAATTTTCAAACCATCCTTTGTGGTTATTTCAGGTCTCTGAGTTTGCAAGACGGCCACGCAGGCCTCCCCTGAGCTTGTCAGGTTAGCATGTGGCTCCTTTCCTTCACACTTTCAAACAAAGGAAGTTCCCCTTTCTCTCTTCTGTCCCTCTCAGGCGCCGGTTCCTGGCTCTCTTCTGGCAGGGGCATGCGCTGCTCTGTGTCCACGGGGTGCGCAGCCGTGTTGAACTCCACACAACAGACTAATGGACTTCAATCTGGTCTGAATGCTGACCTTCCCTTGGCTGGAACATGAAATGGAGGCGCTGGGCATTGGCCTTGATTCTGGCTCTCCTGGAACCCCAGCTGCACCATTTCCAGGACTGGCTTCTGGGGAAGGAGACTTTGGAACCTGAGAAAGGTAACTCCATGTCAATAAAGGCTTCTTCCACATCCCATCCTCCTGTGTGAATCTTAGAAAATTAATTTTCTGAAGATATTGCCAGAACCGCATTCCCACAAATGACAAAGCAGTTTAATTCTCAAGTAACAAATGAGACATGGGGTGTGGTGTCCCTGGGGGAAGTGAACTCGATCTACAAGCTGAGTGTGGCAGCCTTCTCAGGGTGCTCTAATAAATCCTGCCACTATTGCTTAACATTCCCCAACACGTGAGTCCCTGAAATTCCTTTCCTACAACACCATGGAAGAACCTATTTCCAGATCGGTCTACCTCTGGTAACATAGCTCTTACACTTTTGTGCTAGGCAAAAGCTGCTTAAGTATTAAACAATAGATGAAAAGCACTTTGCCTTGTTTGGGCTAAACAACCATGGAAAATAAAGGTATCTGGTAGGAGTCTTTTTTGTTAATGCAAGGAATTCACACTAAGTCATTAATGAGGGACTTGGGACACCAACATCCATCTCTACATTTTTTTTTTTTTTAACAAACTATTTCTCATAAGATCAGAGTGATAACCAGTATGCTTTGAAGAACCAGAACAACCAGAAGAAATGACTTAGGTCTCCAGGGGAGCAAGCAATTTCAAGAAAAATAGTTTTATTACAGAGACTGAACTGCTGAAGAGTTTCAGCTCTCTGGTGCTCTCCGAGGCCAGCCACAGGGGCACAGGTCTCAGCAAATTCATGTTGGCCACATAATAAATGGTTTCCTCAGATGAAAAGTAGAATGGCTCCTCTGGGAATGAAAGAGGGCAAAGGAATCTTGAAAGAATCTTGTCTCTGAAGCACTGGGACTTGTGTCACTTAATTCACTGAAAAATGTAAGCAAATAAAAGCAGTATGTGAGTGAGCAGCATTCTGGACTTCTGGTCAGTTAGCTGCGTAGATGGTTTACCATTAGGTCAATAAAGAGCATCTAGCCTCTTCCCTGTGTCTCCTTCCTTGTCAGAGCATAGCAGGTCAAGGGGTAGAACATCGGGCCAGTGGAAGCAGCTGGAACTTTGACAGCCCAAACTTTATTTCTTGGAGTAGGCACTGCCCTATATGCAGAGGAAAGAGGACTCATTTTTGGTGACACTGTGAACTATGACTCTTCTTCCAACTTGACAAGTATTCTCTCTTTGACAAAACTTCGGTCAGGTTCCTCTGAATCCTCTTCCTAATAGGCATCAACTTTTATACTTCCATTATCTGTCTCAGTATCAGCAAATTTTATAAGCACCCTGCTAGGTTGGTTGAGCCAGAAATTTCTACCCTCCATATCTGATCACCCTCCCTATCAGATTGAGTTCCTCATCTTCCATCATCTCCAACATGATATCTGATCATCCTAGCCTGCTTTCAGCAAGTGTCCTGTTAGGTCAGATTATAAGAATCCCCCTTTACCTTTTTTAAAGTGATTTTCCATTCTCCAATTCCCCTTCACTCTGTTCCTTTGCTATGAATTCCCTTTTCTTCGTTCTACTCAAGTTGAGCCCAATCACTCTCCTTTACTTCAAATCCCCATTGCAGTAGTCCCTGCACCTACCATCATAATCCTGAATAAAGTCTGCCTTACCATTTTAACAAATGTTGTATGTTTTTCTTTAACAACCCCCGCCCCCCTGCCATGGATATTATCAGCTAGCATGGTTTAGGAATTGTTCCTCAGGGATGCTCAGAAAATCGTGCAACTGTGTGCATGTGGAGGTGAAGAGCTCTTGTTCCCATTGACTTCTGCTACCTTTTATAAGGTATTCCTGATATTCTGGCTCTAGTAAATGCTAATCTTTACTGAAAGGTAGAGGAGAGTTATAGGACATCAAGCCAAATGCCTAAAATTGATCTTATGACATAGTCTATTGCATTCCTTATTTAACAGAGGCAATGTCGTTGTTGCAGGAGGAATGGGTCAGATCTCCCAGACACGAGTGGGTGTGGAGCTCTTGGGGTGCCACTGAAACAAGAATCTTTCAGAAGCCCCCTCGGGAGAATGAGATATAGTAAAAGCCTTTATTTGCATAGAGTTACATTCCTTGGGTTACAAAGTCCCCTGTCCTTTAACCCAGTCCTGAAAAGGTGCAGCTGGGGTTCCGGTACAGCCAAAAGCAAGGCCAGTGTCCAGAGCTTCTGATCCGTGTTGCAGCCAGTTTGTAGTTCAGCATCCAGGGTAATTAAAGTATTTAGTCCATTGCATAGTCCAACATGGCCATGATCCATGTGGGTACAGAGGAATGCATCCCCCTGCAACAGGAGTCCCAAGATCCCAGTCAGTGTGCCAGAAGGAGAGAGAGAGAGAGAGGAGGGCAAGAGCAAGAGTGAGCCTCTTTGTTCAGAAGTTTAAATATTCAGTTTTCTCAGGTTTGCAGTGGCCACGCCCATGAGGGCCACTAATTTGTTCCCAGTGACTGGCGGACAGGGAATCGCCTTCTCACATTGCTCAGACCTTACTGGGCATGCATCTAAACTGCCTTTGTCCAGTCCCCTCCCCATTGATCCATGGAGAACTACTTGGAGGGTGTTAACAGCTTTCTAGCAAAGCTGTGTAACTGGCATGCCTACATTACCTGGTTTCCCCTTTTACTACTTTCATGTTAATATTACAAACAGTATCATTATTACATAACTTGATTAAATTTTCACTAATCTTCATGACTTTGTGGAGCACCAATCTTGACAATATTACAATGAGATTCTAGCTCCAAATTAAATAAAACTTATGATGCATCTCTCTCCTCTCCCCCAAATTTTCCCATATCTTCCTGCTCCTTTTCCAACTGATTTGTATTCAGGCAGTTTACTTAAAGGTTTTCATATTTTAGCTACAACAAAGTTTTCCTGAATATCCATTGTCTTATTTTATGAACAAAAGTGTTAGCAGGAAGAATAAGCTGAAATAGTGGGTCATTTGAAAACCTTGTTCTTGGAATTTGGAATGCAGTATCTGGCCTGGAAACAGCCTCAGTTACCTCCCCCGTACTGTGGGTGTCAGTCCAAATGGAAAACCCCTGAAAGTGGAACTGGAAAGATTTTGATGGGAAATGAAATTTTATCGCAAAAATTTTTTTTTTCAAATGGATCCTTTTCAGATAGAAAACAAGTCATTGGAAGGATGAGTTTTGTCTCCTAAGTAGCTTATTTTTTTTGCATCAGAGGCTATAGAATTTAATGAGCATTCTAGCTTCTCTGACTATGGAGAAACTCACTCACATGGTATTTTGCTGAAAGAGGTTTTGTTGGAATTGGGAGCTTTTGTATCCTAAAAAAAAATCTATGAGGAAACGTTTTTATGTGCCAATGAATTTGTTGAAACCTGTGTGGGCTGGATAAAGGAACACCCTCAGAACACAATATTAAATTCAACCTCAGATACTCTGAAGGTTTTCCTTGTTTTATTGATCCTGGCAAGACTGGGCTTGTTGAGGTTGAGATCACGTTCATATCATATTATCTTTTCCAACAGTTTTCTAGAGGGCCATGAAGGTATTGGTTAGGACGTTTCCCCACTGAACTATCTGGTATTAGTTCTTGGGGGTGGGGTAGTTGAGACCCTTACGGAGTTTCAAGAGAATACTTGTCATGAAACACTGTAAAATTGTGCTTAAAAATCTTATTTAAGTATTTTATTTTATTTTATTTTTATTTTAAAAATATATTTTATTGATTTTTTACAGAGAGAAACAGAGAGGGATAGAGAGTTAGAAACATCAATGAGAGAGAAACATCGATCAGCTGCCTCCTGCACACCCCCTACTGGGGATGTGCCCGCAGCCAAGGTACATGCCCTTGACCAGAATTGAACCTGGGACCCTTGAGTCCACAGGCCAACGCTCTATCCACTGAGCCAAACCGGTTTCGGCTTATTTAAGTATTTTAAAAGTTGATCTAAAAGGGTTTCACTCTGGCAGAAATAAAAAAGCTTTTTTTAAAAAAATTAGTTAAGAACTATATAACTTCTTCAACCAGGAAATCTTGGTTAAGATGAAATTTAAAAATTAAGGTTGCTAGTGGTTAAATCAGATTTTAAGGACAGTGAGTGGCGTTTATCTAGAACAGCTAGGAGCCAATTAAGAGCAGAAAGTGTTCCATAATATTTATGGATTTGACAGGGTCTAAATCACATTTCAAAAAGGAAAATGATTCCCTTCTTTAGTCATGGGTGTTCTTATTTCTACCAAAGAGAAGATCATTCATCTTAGCACATCTCTGCCTCCATTTTTGGTTTGTTTTCTTTTGTTTACTCTTTAAATGTGTCACTCGCCCTTTCTTTTCTTTATTTCTCTTTGTAAGAACAACTTTTAAATTGAGATATCCAACCTTTTTCCTAAGAAAAATCAGGAAAGACTTCCCAGAAGGGACGCAGAGTTTTGAACTTGTATAATGTCCTGCTTACCATTGTTTCCAGTTAAGGGAAGACAGCTCTAGGACCTCACCCTAGTGCCCAAATTAGTGATTGTTCACTATTTTAACCAATCCCGGACTTTGTCCTGAATTCTTTCTCAACTGACAGCACCACAAAGCATCTAATTGTCTTTGTTTGATATCCCAAGTCATCATTGACTTTCTCTCTTGTATCCAATTATAAATTCTCCCATTAAAAACTAAATTTCAAATTATTGATTGATTGATCTTTCTAAAGAAGAAATTAATAACCTCATTTCTATGCTCAAAACCTTCATTGGCTCAGTGTTGGTAAAGTAATAAGTTCAAATGCATTATCATGGCATGTGAGGACTGACTCAGTGGCTCTGACATTAGCATGCCTCAAGTGTAAGTGCAATGCCATCTAAAAAGCTTCACCTCACTTTGCACCACTGCTAGTTTATTATTTTTTATGTCATGAATATTTGCAAGTATCTCACTTGAGGTAATCATGTATGTGATTTCTATTTGTGTGTAAATTTTTCAAGGGCAAGGAATGGCTCTGCCATTTTTGCGTCTGTAGCATGTAGCAGAATCGTGTACATGGTAGCCAATTCTTTTTTAAATTAATAAATGTGTGTAATTCTGTTTTGTTCCCCTTATGTTTTTTTGTTGTTGTTGACAAGAATAAACATTTACACATTAGAGGCACACCTGCAAAAAATGTATTGATAGGAATTTTAATTCCCAGAGAAGAGTTGGAGGAGAAAAGGAGAGCAATCATTCTATCATCTATATAATCAATGCTGTGCCTTGCTTCTTTTACAATTTATCATATTACTAATCATAGCTGTTAAGACAGTGTTATACCTCTTGTATTTTTGTTTATTTTTAAAATATACTTTATACTTACTAATTTTATTTAAAGCATAAAAACAAAAGTGATCCAAAATAACCCAGATAACTGAGATATAGAGCTAGATAACATAGCTATAGATATAGATAGATATAGACATAGACATACACATAGACATAGATATAGATATAGACAGGTATAGATATAACCAGGTATTATTAGGGTTGCAATATCATTCACACACACACACACACAATACAAATAGTGCAATTACTCAATTCATTAACCCAATTTATCTCCCTAATGTAACCACTGATAATGGGATTTATTTTATTTATTTCTAAAATGGTTTTATGCTTTTACTAGCATAAATATACATAAAATATTAATATGCATAACTTATAATTATATAATAGTACTTTTTTTTACTATAAAGGTGATTATTCTATATACAATGTTCTGCCCAGAGCTTTTTATGTTGAATAATAGAACTTTCAAACCTTTATTTTCTATCTGTTTTGAATGGCTACATATTATTTATTCATATTGGTTTAAACATACTGTATATTTATTCATATTTAAATTTTTTAAAAAGTGGTCCCCAAATTTATTTATTTAATGGATCCTTTACCAATCATCTACAAAACATTATTTGTTTTCAGTTTTTGCTACTATCAACAAAATGATGTAATGAGCATCTCTATATATAAAAACCCTAATATGCAAATAGACCAAACGGTGGAACAACCGAACAACCAGTTGCTATGACTGCACTGACCACCAGGGGGCAAGCGAGGAACGTGGAAGGTGTTGGCAGCAGGCAGCAGAGTGTGGAACATGGCGGGCATCGGCCTCGGCGGAATGGTGGAGCAGGTAAGCAGGGGTGCCAGACCAAGGCGGGGCACTGGTTGCTGTCATCGGGGCGAGCCACTAGTGGTTACTGAAAATTCTTTGCTACTGCACAATATGGTCCAGCTAGGCACTCACACCTGCTGCACTGGCCAGCCCCAATCGCTCCACGTGGTGGGCTGGCACTGTCAATGCATGGGAGTGGCAGCAGAGGGAGTGGGATTTCTGGCAAGACGGGACCAAGGGCCATGGCAGGAGGGGCCGGGCTGGTGTGTGGAGGATGGGCCGAGACCCGCCCCTGTGCCCACCGCAGCCTTGAGGCCCACAGTTCCTTTCAAGGTTCACTGGGCCCCTAGTTCTGGTATAAAGACCTTTGTAACCCTTTGTCAGTACATCTTCAGAGGCAACTTCTTGTAGTGGGATTGCTAAATAAAAAACCTCTTAAAATGTGATACAGGTTGACAAATTGCATTCTAAAAATGCACAGATGTACACTTCCCCATGACAGTGCCCCCTTATCTTCATCCTCATGACTAATGTTTAAGGACATAGATTCTGAAAGAAGAAGTAAATAAAGAAGCTAACATTGGAACTCAGCCCTGTTTGGTTTCCAAAGCTGTGCTTAAGTCTCCATTGTCTAAGCATTATGATTAAAAGAAAGCCAAATGATGCTTAGATTTTATTGACATTTATAGCCTATTAAACTCTATTGAATCTGTGATCCCATCTGATTTCTGCAATAACCAGTGAAACTTAGAGTCTAAGTGATTAATTGAATTGTCTGAGAACATGTAATCACACATTACCCCACACTCTATTATTTCCTGAGGCAGCGCTCGTCCTCTAATACTCCCATGATTGTAGACATATAACCTTCGTATCCAGTTTCTGGTCCGTTTAATAAAGGGAGAAAAGAAAAAGATAGAATTAGATTATACCTATGGTAAATTATAGTTTCATGTGTGTGTGTGTTTTGTAATTCCATCCCCTTAGGGCAGGAGTTAAAAAGTAGAATCATATTCACTTTTATAGGTACTACCACCAAAGAGTATTATTTGACAGTGGTGTGTGTGTGTGTGTGTGAGAGAGAGAGAGAGAGAGAGAGAGAGAGAGAGAGAGAGAGAGAGAGAGAGAATATCCTTACTAGTGTAGTGTTTGGAAAGAACTAGTCAGGTATTACATTTGCTTGCTAAATATCCAAACACAAGTGTTATGAGCTCCAGTACAAACCCAGGAACTTCCTTCAATGATGCAGAAACAAACAATATTTCCCATTAAATTAAAAACTAATTAGATAGAAAAAAATAGAAATCTTAATAGCTAAAGATTAGTGAGTTACCAATTCGTCCATGTACTTTTACTTTTTAAAAGTTTGCTCTCCATGTGTCATCATTACTTTGCCTCTTGCTAAAGTTAGGTATTTTACATTTTTTTCATTTTCTTTTATGTTTGTAAAATGAAATTGAGACCATGATTACACTGGACCAGAGTCTCCACTGAATTGTTATCTCACTGAGTGACCTTAGGTTGGGCACCTAATATTTCAATTTTCTTATATGTAAACTAAGGATGATAAAAATTATAAATACTGCACCTATCGTATCCTCTGTGTAGGTAAAAATGACAATGTGATGAAAGCGTTTAATACTAAATACATTACTCTTGCTATTCATTGCTCTCTGTCACAGCATTTAACTCTTAGAGAATTGAGAGATGTTACAATCAAGCACAAAGGACTTGGTTTTGAAATAGTATTATTATTTTCTTAAATTCAAAGAAAATAAATAACATTTTTATAACTTCTTATTTTATTTCAAAGAGTCTAATAGCCATCTTGATGTTGATTCTTATTTTTAAAAATATTTTAAAGTATATTTTATTGATTTTTTACAGAGAGGAAGGGAGAGGGATAGAGAGTTAGAAACATCGATCAGCTGCCTCCTGCACACTCCCCACTGGGTATGTGCCCACAACCAAGGTACACGCCCTTGACCAGAATCAAACCTGGAACCCTTCAGTCCGCAGGCCGATGCTCTATCCACTGAGCCAAACCGGTTAGGGCTGATTCTTATTTTTATAAATAACTCAACAGAGGTTTATTGAGTGCCTGCATCATGTGGAACTGGACTGGGTACTATGAGAGCACCAGCCAGTGCATTTTTATAATTGAGATCTAACTTCTGCATCTCCTCTTTGCCCTCTTTGTTTCCCTTTCCTTCTTTGAAGGGCTTCTCTGAGGCTGGAGCCCTTCTACCTCTCATTCAGGCCTTCATCATCTTATCCTATATAATAAAAGGCTAATATGCAAATTGTCCCCTCGACCAGGAGTTGGACCAGCAGGCAGGCCGGCCAACTGCCCATGTCCCCTCCCCCTAGCCAGGCTGGCTGGACCCCACCCATGAACAAATTCATGCACCGGGCCTCATATATATATATATATATATATATATATATATATATATATATATATCCTATCTAATAATAGACAAATATGCAAATTGATCACACCTCTGACACACCCACAAACCACGCCCACAAACCACGCCCACAAAAGCCACGCCCACCATCCAATCAGAGAGAGTATGCAAATTAACCCAAACCAAGATGGCTACAGCCACAGAGAGCAAGGTTTCCTAGGTAACAGAGGAAGCCAAGCTTTCCACCTGCCCTTGCCAGGCCTAAGCCTCCACTCAAGCTACAAAGTTTCAATTATAGAAGGTAAACAAATTCAAACAAATGGCAGCAGAATGGAGCTTGAGAGAGCAGGCCAGGGTTGCCACCGGCAACAGGGAAAGCAAAGCTTTCCGCACACCCTGGCCGGGCCCACCCCCTTAAGGCAACAAAGTTTCAATTATAACCCCAACACAAATGGCTGCCTGCCTCCGAGGGAGCCCCAGGCTTGGCTCCGCTCCAGGCTACAAAGTTTCAATTGTAGAAGGAAAATAAATCCCAGATACCAGGGCCTCGCTTGGGTTGCCAGGGGGCATGGCCGGCCTACAAACCACCACAGGCCCCTTGCTCAGGCCGCCCCACACCCCAAGGGAAACCCCACCTGATCCGGGATGCCCTTCAGGACAAACCAGCTGGCCCCCACCCCTGTACCAGGCCTCTATCCTATCTAATAAACGAGTAATATGCAGATTGATCGTCACTGCAACACACAATATAACTGCCCCCATGTGGTCAAAGATCCTGCCCCCATGTGGACACAAGATGGCCACTACAAGATGGCCAGCAGGAGAGGGCAGTTGGGAGGCACCCGGCCTGCAAGGGAATGCAGTTGAGAGGGACCAGGCCTGCAAGGGAGGGCAGTTGAGAGGGACCAAGCCTGCAAGGGAGGGCAGTTGGAGGTGATCAACCCTGCAGGAGAGGGCAGTTAGGGGTGACCAGGCTGGCATAGGAGGGAAGTTGGGGGCAAACAGGCTGGCAGCAGAGTGGTTAGGAGGTGATCAGGCTGGCAGGCAGAAGTGGTTAGGGGCAATCAGGAAGGCAGGCAGGCAAGCAGTTGGGAGCCAACAGTCCTGGATTGTGAGAGGGATGTCCGACTGCCCATTTAAACAGGCAGTCGGACATCCCTCAAGGGGTCCCATATTGGAGAGGGTACAGTCTGGGCTGAGGGACAACCCCCCCTCCGTGCACGAATTTCGTGCACCGGGCCTCTAGTATATATACACACACACACACACACACTGAGTGGCCAGATTATTATGCATTCAGAGATTATAAAAATCTGGCCACTCAGTGTAAAGAGGAAGAGAATGGGGGATAATTAAAAATTTAAATAGAAAGAAATTTCATCAGCAAAGATTCAACTTTCTTTCAAGCTAAGGTGTATGCCTAATTTTTTTGCAGGTGTAGAAGTTCTATACCTTCTTAAATTCTAATCTGTGCCAGCAAGGATAGGGTACTTGCATTTCTCCAGTGAATCCCTTCCAAACATTTGTTTTATCTGACCAAGATTTACTTGGTCTCATTGCAAGATGAAATAATCACATTATGGCCATGCATTAAAAGGTTGATTTTTAATAGGCTTGGCTAGACTTGGTGGCCTGTCTGGCTAGGGAATAACACACTGTTCATTTCTCCCACTAGTAGTTATCATTTCAAAAGCAATTCATTGTTTTAAATAATGAGGTAACTTGGTGATATTACAAAAGCTTGCCAGCTGGCATTTGTCAGTGAGTAATACATCAGCAAAGAGATTGTACGCTTTTGATGGGTGAGACCAATATATCATCCAGATGAAATTCTGTGATGATATATAGAAGATCAGGATGTCCAAGAAAGGAATTGGGTCTTTTTCTTTTTCAGATGGAGATAAGAAGATAAGGCAGGAGGGGAACTCTTTAATGTATAAGAGTAACGAAGAACCCTGAGGATCTTTAAATTACAGCTGGGTCATTGGTGAAGTGTAATAAAGATAGGTAAAGGAATGAGGCAATACTTCTTTAGGAAAGAACAAGAGGAGTATCTTTCCAATTGTAGGACATTATAAAGTGGGTTTCCTTAATAAGCCAACTGTATGTTAAGTCTGACTTCCTGCAAAGTTTCCAAGCAACGCTGATGTTTGCCTTAACAAATAAAACTGTGTGGAAGTGTAGCTTCATCAACATGCACTGCTGTTCGGGAGGCTGGGGCCTTTCACCTCTGGAGGACAGAGAGAGAGAGGATGCTCTGATAGGCCCCACTTCAGATCACCACAAAATGTGCACACATGCTTGTACAAGTGTGTGTGTGTGCTGCACGCGCAGGCACAAACACACACACACACACACACACACACACACACACACCCAGAGAGCAATTCTAAACCACTTTGATTTCAAAGGTTCTTGGTTTCTTCAGAGTACCGCTCAGGATATCCCTCTTCACAAATATGTAGCTTCGATATTAAGTGCCCCATGCAATAATGCTATTTCTGGGAGCCTATGCTATAAATGTCAGTGGCCCAAGACACAGAGGACTGATAAGCAGGCAAAATGTCACATTTCCGATCGGTGGTTTTAGGTTTTCAGTGTTCTTATGTTGTAAACATTATGGCTGATTATTAAAAATTGGAAATAGTGTTTGGTAGGATGAAAGAGCGCTGCTTGCCACAAGTCAGATACTATCTTGAGGGATCCAAATGCCAACAAGATAGGAAAACTAGTGCAGAAATGGAACGAGCCCTGGAGACACTCAATAACATAATAGTGAGTTTCAAAAACAGGCAATTTTTTCTGAGTATAGTCTTTGGATATTAAAAAAGTCAGAGAGAAAATTTAGTCTGAAGAAATATAGAAAATAATAAGATATTGTGTTTGCCTTTACTCTGTATTTCATATCTGTCCTTCCTGAGAGTTCAATACCAACACAAATGAACATATTTATTGAGCAGTATTGCTTGTGTGACATTGTACTTGGTGATGTTAATAAAGCATGGGCCTTTCCATCAAGGAGTTTGCAGTTGGAAAGTGGGTATTGGAAGCAGAAAGGACAAAAGAGACATACATAAGAACACAGGCAGTGTGAGATAAGGGGAAAACATATTCAGTGGGTGCAGCAAAAGTTTCATAAAGGAGATGATTAGAACTCTGCTATTTAAAAGCTAGATTATGGTCCTTGCCAGTTTTGCTCAGTGGATAGAGCAACATCCTGTGGACTGAAGGGTCCCAGTTTCAATTCCAGCCAAGGGCACATGCACAGGTTGTGGGTTCGATCCCCAGGAGGGGGCATGCAGGAGGCAGCCGATCAATGATTCTCTCTCATCATTGATGTTTCTATCTCTCCCTCTCCCTTCCTCTATGAAATCAATAAAATATATATTTTAAAAAAGTATTTAAAATAAAAAAGCTAAAGTATGGTCTTCTACAGCTCTGTATTACTGGTGCATAGCAAAGTAACATGCATGCAATGACACTAAATGTTTAAATAAAGTGAAAAAATAATGAATATATAAATGAACAAAGTAGAAATGTGTTTTGTGTAGATGTCATATTTTGTGCAATATGTAAGGCTCTCTCCTTGTATAAAATATGTATTTTATTGGACAGGGGAAGAGAGTGCCAGAAGACCCTTGTACAATCCTGCCTTTATGGGTCAAGTGAATTTTGACCATTTGCCATGGGACATTGTTTGCTTTATTTACAAACATAGAAATTTCCATGTTCCCTAGGGGAGCATACAATAATAAGGCTTAGGCCATGTTATGTTTGCATTAGGTTATTTACCAAACATATCAAAAGAGAAATATAATAAAACCTTATGAGTTCCTTAAGTATCACTTTATGAGATCATCTGCATGGTTGTTTCTTTGTAGAATCTCTGTAAGAGGTGGAGGCAAGAGCATACAATGGAGTAAAGACAGACTCTTTAATAAATAGTGTTGGGAAAATTGGACAGGGACATGAAAAAAAAATGAAACTAGACCATCAACTTATTTCATACATAAGAATCAACTCAAAATGGATAAAATACTTAAATGCAAGTTGTAAAACCATAAAAATCCTAGAAGAAAATGTAGGCAGCAAAATATCAAATATCTCACATAGCAGAATTTTCATAGGTACATTACCTAGGGCAAGAGAAACAAATAAAAAAAATAAACAAATGAGACTGCATCAAACTAAAGAGCTACTGCACAGTAAAAGAAACCAGAATCAAAATGAAAAGGGAATCCACTGTATGAAAGAACATATTTGCCAATGTTACATCTGATAAGGGGTTAATTCCCCAAAATATAAAGAACTCATACAACTCAACAAGAGAAAGACAAACAACCCAATTAAAAAATGGGCAAAGGACCTGAGTAGACACTTCTCCAAAGAAGACATACAAATAGCCAAGAGACATATACTTTTATATTTTAACTAGAGGCCTGATGCACGAAGATTTGTGCAAGCACGGGCCTTCCTTCCTCCCCCTGGCTGCAGGCACCACCTTTGCTCCGGCTGGAGCCCCCTTTTCGCTCTGGCCCAGAGCCACCTTTCCGCCTTCCCATGCTGCCCAGAGGCCCCACCCCCAGCCCCTCGGTGCCTGCATATGCAAATTAACCTGCCATCTTTGTTGGGTTAATTTACATACTCACTCCTGATTAGCTGGTGGGCATAGCAAAGGTATGGTCAATTTGCATCTTAGTGTAGATGTAGGGTTTCTTTTGTTAGTGTAGATGTAGGGTTTCTTTTAAATCCTAATTTGTTAGAAACAGAGTTTGTATGGCAGCAGCCACAATCTGACTTGTATATGTGGGTCCAACAGGTAGTACACACATGGGAAGCATGCTGGGTTTGTGACAATGTAATTGAAACCAAAGTTTGGCTGCCTGGCACCATGAAAGCCAAATTTGTGGAACAGGTGATGGTGCAAAAGGAAAGAGGCTTATTCAAGTGTTGGCCACTTTGATGGGGAACTCTTGTTGCAAAACCCATCTCACATCTCAGTGCAGGCAGGGATTTTTATAAGGAGGAAGAAGAAAAGCAGAACAAAGAAATCAAGGGGCAGGGGTTGAAAAGTTATCTATGTGCTGACCAGCACAGTCCATTCTTGAAACTGGTCAAGTGATGGTCTGTCATCCTTGGTTTTCATTATCCTGTTTTACATCATCCTGGTTTTATAACTGAAGTAAGCAATTATTCTAGAGCTGGGATAGCTAAAGGTCGGAGTTTGCATCTTCCGAAGTTAGTTGCTATGCTTCTTATACAAACATGCTGTTTATCTATAAGCTACAAGAGTCAGGATTTACAAAAACAAGTCAAAAGAGTGGTGGAATGGGTTACAATTCCCCACTGTTACAATAATGGAATGTGGGGAGGACAGTGAAAAGTTAGAAGCTTCAGATTCTGGTTAACAAAGCAGCTGTTCCATACTTCCAGCCAATTGGTGACATAGTTATGATTAATTTCCTCTTTAAACAATTGTGTGTGAGCCAAACTGACATGTCTGTGGGCTGGAGATAGTCCATGGAAGGCTAAGAATATCCAAACTCATAGAGAATGTTTATAAAATTTATTTGAGCCAAGCAGAGGATACTCCTTGAAGCAAGATCTTAACAGACTGAGAAAAAAAAATGCTTTTCAGAATGGCAGTTTGCAGCTTCTTATGTGTGTTCAAAATTAAGGACCACAAAATGTAGGGAAGATTACAGGAAGGTGGGGAAAAGCAAGGTGGGGATTGGATTTACTGGGTAGTTAACAAGATTATGTGCTGTCTTGAGGGAAGTCATGCTTTAGAAGTAGTGATCTGAAAAGAGGCACTTCAAAGGTGTGTTAACATAGATATATGGAAACAATGGACAGGGCTTGCCCAAGGCAAAAATAAACCTTTTACTAAAGAAGTTATATGCCTGGCTCATGACTACCTACAATGCCCTTCTCAGTTAGGAATTTATGCTCAGATCACCTGTGAGGTTACTTTTTGTAGAACCCCTTTGCTATATATATTTTCAACCCTCTATCTAGAGTTTAGGTTTGGATAGATTTGGAGGAAAGGGAAAAGAGGAGGCTGCAGAAATTGAGTGGCCTCATGAATTTACAGGACACAACCTGGGTTCCTTAATTTGTGCAGTGGAGGCCATTGAAGACTTGTGAGCTAAGAAATGACATATAGAGTAGTAGTTTCTTACTTGGCAATTGGATTTACAATTATGAAAGCAATTTGTTATAATGCAATGGGCACTGGGTTTAGTGACAAAACTTCTCCTTTTTATTCCAGTTTTACCATTTCTTTCTTGAATTAATGAGGGGATGCTACTTGACTTCTATTAGCTTTATCTTGCTTCTCCCTAAAATGAGCAAAGTAGGTTTATTATGAGGATTGAACAGTCTGTTGCAAGGGCTCTATAGCTTGTTCAGTGGTATTTAAATACATTTTTCTAGAGTTTTTAGGTCAAATGGAAGAGACACTGGAACCTCAGAAATGCCATTGGAGCCTACTATAGTGGTCCAAGAAAGAGAGGGTGACATAAATATTGGTGTAATGATCATGCTGATGGCATAATTTCAGAGGCTATAGAGGATGAGAAAGCTTCCTGTGGGAACACATCTGCTATGCCTTATGTGGGTAACAGAGAATACACAGAACCAAAATCAGAACAGAGATTAGCATCTGCTGTGTCATCTGGAGGGTGCTGCAGGGAGTTCTGCATTGGAATTCAGGAGTGCTTGGGAGTCCACAATCACTAATGCCCACCTTCAGGCTGCCACGGTCTTTTACTATCAGTCGGTTCAGCAGTATTGCTCGGAGGGTTGTCTATGGATTCTAATACAAATGGAAGATAATCTTGGTCCTCACACTTATTAGCTTAGGTAAGTTAGAATCAGGGCACTCATAGTAAAATGGGAAGAATCATAAAACCTGTTTTTCAGCAGTGTTATGAAGATTAAATAGAATTATACATATAAAGCATTTATAAAAATGCCTATCATAAAAAGCACTGAAAAAATAGTTGTTGTCTATATTGGTGAAATTGCTCTTCCTGCTCTCATTTGCATAAATTGAAGATAAAATGTCCACACACTGCACACACACACACACACACACACACACACACACACACACAGTAGCCTCATTATGCTAGTTTAAATAGTTTGGAGTATTGAAAAATAGGTAAATTAGGCTTCTTCATTTATAAGTTTAAAGCTCAATATTGCCATGAAGTTAAGCAAAAAATGTTGAACATATATTTTTAAAAATATCCATTCCTCATAAAGACCTCAAAATTAAAGTATATACAGTATATATATAAATACACACAGGGTGTACCAAAAAATGTATACACACTTTAAACCTTTGCACTCGCTTGCTTTTTTCTCGAGCTGCTACCGATGTTAACCGTGTCGAGTCACACTCCACATCCGAGTGCAAAAGGTTAACATCTGGTAGCTCAATTTTGAAATATTTTAATAAACACTGCCTTTATAATTATTTAAAGTGTGTGCGTACATTTTTGGGACTATCCTATATAATAAAAGAGTAATACGCAAATTGACCATACCTATGCTACACCCACAAGACACGCCTACCAGCCAATCTGGAGCGAGTATGCAAATTAACCCAACCAAGATGGCTGTGGCCACAAAGAGAGCAGGAGGCTTGGGTTTCCCCGGCAATGGAGGAAGCCAAGCTCTCTACCTGCCCTGGCCTGTCTTGGCCTCTGCTAGAGGCTACAAAGTTTCAATTATAGAAGATAAAAAAATCCCAACAAAAATGGCTGCGGCCACAGAGCAAGCAGGAGGCTTAGCTCCTCTGAAGGCTACAAAGTTTCAAGTATAGAAGATAAATAAATCCCAGATACCAGGGCCTCCACTTGGGTCGCCAGGGGGCATGGCCAGCCTGCAAACCACCACAGGCCCCTCGCCCAGGCTGCCCCACGTCCCAAGGGAACCCCCATCCTGATCTGGGACACCCTTCAGGGCAAACCAGCCGGCCCCCACTCATGCACCAGGCCTCTATCCTATCTAATCCTATCTAATAAAATAATAATATGCAAATTGACCTTCACTCCAACACACAAGATGGCTGCCCCCATGTGGTCAATGATGACTGCCCCCATATGGACACAAGATGGCCGCCACAAGATGGCCAGCAGGGGAGTGCAGTTGGGAGGGACCAGGCCTGCAAGGGAGGGCAGTTGGGGTGATCAAGCCTTCAGGGAAGGGCAGTTAAGGATGACCAGGCCTGCAAGGGAGGGCATTTAGGGCTGACCAGGCCTGCAGGGAAGGGTAGTTAGAGGCAAACAGGCTGGCAGGGGAGCAGTTAGGCATCAATCAGGCTGGCAGGGGAGTGGTTAGGGGGTGATCAGGCTGTCAGGCAGAAGCGGTTAGGGGCAATCAGGAAGGCAGGCAGGCAAGCAGTTGGGAGCCAGCAGTCCTGGATTGTGAGAGGGATGTCCGACTGCCCGTTTAGGCCTGAGAGGGTGCAGGCTGGGCTGAGGGACACACACATCCCCATGCACGAATTTCGTGCACTGGGCCTCTAGTATATATATATATATATATATATATATATATATATATATATATGCAGAAACCTGTGTAGATAAAAAAAAAAAGAAGAGACAGAAGTAACAAAATATTGGAAACTAGGAAGCAGATGGACAAGTAGTAACTGACTCAACAGACACAACAACAATAAATAAAAACATGGAAAGATTCTGTTAGTGATGTTGGGATATTGCATTTACAACCAAGCTGATTTTCCCATCATAATCCCATAAGTGTTCAGAGATTGGCAGCCTCAGTACTTCTGAAAGTGAGAACTCAAATTAATTTTTACTTTTCAGTCTGATTAACATTCAGTCTCAACATGTCCAAAACAGAAATTTTACACCCTTCCCCTTAAACCTCAGCTTCTCTGTAGGTTTTCTCATCTTGATTATTTACAATTATATCCTTCCAAAATGTTTGGAATGATGCTTAACTTGACTGTTTCTCTCATATTTCACATCCAATCCAATGACAACTATTGTTGTCTGTTTTAAAAATGTATCCAGAATCAGCAGCTGCTCACTGCTATCCCTGTTGTCTGAGCCACCATCATTTCTCACCTGGTATATTACTGTTTCAGGTCTGCTGTAACAAAGAACTGAGCATAGTAACAACAGAAATGCATTGATTCACAATTGCAGAGGCTATCAGTCTGAGATCAAGGAGTTAGCATGGTTGGTTCCTGCTGAGAGCTGTGCGGGCAAATCTACCCATCCTCTCTCCTAGATTCTGGAGGCCTATAGGCATCCTTAGGCTTATAGAGCTTCATCCCAATCACTGTCTTCATCTTCAGATGGTGTCCTCCCTGTGTGCAAGCCTGTGTGCAAGCTGCTCCTTTTTATAAGAACAGTAGAGGCCCAGTGCATGAAATTTGTGCACTGGTAGGGTCCCTAATGGCTGCCAGCTGCTGGCTAGATACACTTTCCCTTCCCCAGCCAGCTCCGCCCCCTGGTTGAACTCCCAGACAACTCCTGGTCGAGGGGACAATTTGAATACTATGCTTTTATTATATAGGACTAGTCATATTGAATTAGGCCCTACCTTAATGACCTCATGGAAACTTGACTACCTCGTAAATACCCTATTTCCATTCTGAGGTACTGGGTGTTATGATGTCAATATCTATTTGGGAGAAGGAATTCAACCCATAATACCCAGATTACTATAGTAACATGGTAATTGTTCTCCCTGTTTCCACCTTTCTCCATACAACCTACTCTCCACTCAGCAGCAGTAATGACACTCAGTAACTCCGTCCTCTCTGAGTAAAGTCTTTTAATGGTGCCCCGTCTTTTACAGAGTAAAAGCCAAGTCCTTCTGATGCCCTCCCGTGTCCTCTGATGAGGAATCCACAGTCTGTGATTTATGGTTCACCCAGTATAAAAGTTTAAAATTTTAACTCACAAAGGGATGACTGTTTTGCCCTTCTATGTAAACACTGTCGTCAACCTGTGATTCTTTAATATAGATCCAGGAGTCATCAACCCCTGGCCTGCAGGTCAAACCCAGCCCATCACTTGTTTTTGTAAAGAAAGTTTTACTGGGACTTAGCCATGCCACTTGTTTACATGTCTATGGCTGCTTTCAGCTACAATGACAGTGTCAAACAGTTATAACAGATCATGTGGCTCAAAAGCCTGAAATAAATGGTCCTTTATGGAAAAAGTTTGTTGATCCCTGACACATATCTTCAATGTGTTACTGCGCTGGACAAGTATGACAGTCTCTTTTTTTTTTAAATTGTAAGTCTTTTACCGAACAAATACCAGTGGCCTCTTTCCAATTTATACCCTTCAAATACTGATTTGAAGTGTGTCACCTTATGACTCCTCTGCACTGCTGAGCATTGTGAGGTCTCACTTTCCCTACCTAATTACCAGGTATCACTTGGCCTTCTCTTCTGATGACCACCGGGCAAATCCTGAGGGGAGTCTTGTGTATATTTATATGCAATAAGGCCTATAATCCTGAAGTGTTGAGAAATCGAGCTGTGATGATTCCTAGCTCTTGGTTGATGAATATTTTTCTTCTTTCCTTTTTCAATGTAGTTCATATAAAGAACAAAGTCTTACTCTTGAAATCTTGTATAAGTGGTCTCTCTTTCTCTCTCCCTCCCTCCCTCTCCTTTTTTTCTTCTCATAACAGAGTTGATCTCTCTTATTGATCAATCCCCTCAGCCACAATGCTCCCCTCTCTGTTTGATGAGTTCACTAAACATGCTTCCATCTCATGACTTTTGTCTTTGCCACACTTTCTACCCAGACCCCCTAAATATGCATGTGGCTGGCTTCTCACCTACTTCAAGCATTTACTCAAGTGTCAGCTTCTCAAAACAAAACAAAAACCTTCTTTGACTGCACTTAAAGCTATAACTCCCACACCTGACACTCCTAAACCTGTTTGATTTCACTGCATAGAACTGTATTACAGATTACACAATTTGCTTAATTATTTTTTTATGAGCTGTCTTTCTTTCTAGAACATGAGCTACATATTGAACTATTCACTGTTTCATGGCTAGAGCAGTGTGAGACATATAAAAAGCATTTAAATATAACTTGTAGAAAGTGAAAATGCAACCAATTCCACATACAATACAATTCCAAACCAATGCATTTGGAATTTAGGATCAGGAGTTACAAATCTGTTGACATCAGTCATTCATAAAGGGAACAATATTTACCAAGAGCCTATGATGTGCCCAGCACTGTGTCACTGTTCCATGGAATGGAAATGAACAGCCTGCTATATTTTTCCCCTCAGCACCTATCTATCATTACCCGACTTCAGGTAACAGATATGCTCATTTTTTTTATCATCTACCTCCCCAACATCCCTCCAAACAGTTAGTTGAAAACCGCCATTTCTCCTGTTGTTGTGTTTTTGTGATCTGTTCCCAGTTCTTGGAAGTGTCCCTGGCGCACAGCAGTAGGAGCTCAGAAGGGAACTGACTGCTTGTGCCTTGTTTTGAGCCCCTCGCACGAATGCCCTCTCATTCTCCTCCACACTGCCAACAGGACTCCCTTCAAGGCTCTTTCCTTCCCAACCCGAGGCTTTTGGGTTTATTGTTTGTAGAATTCTCCGTGGCATGTTTTATAACAGCAAATATCGTTTGAAGGTAATCTAGTATTCTTCATGAAATCTAGTATTCTTCTCAAACTTGATAATAGCATCACTGAGTTTCTTAGCTGAATTCAAACTGGCTCTAAGCATTAGGGAGAAGGCAAGGAAGCTCTCTTTATTGGGCGCCCACTATAAATCAGGCATAGCACATAACTGAATCAGAAACTTGCATAGCAACCCCTTGAGCTAAATTCTACCACTGGCACATCACACTTGAGAAACTAGGGTGCAGAGAGATGAAATTCCTGCTCCAAAATCATGCGGCTGGTGGCAGGCAGAGCTGCATCTGCTCTGAGAGACGTGCCCCCGCCCTTTCCATCAAACTACCTTCAACTCAAAGCTCCCAAAGCATTTCCAACCCCAGGAATGTGTCTGAATAAAGAGAGGCTTGTTGTCTCTAATAATAAGAGTCTCCACATGGCTTTTAAGAAATAAAATTGGAGTGTCAAAAGCAAAGAACAGTAAGAAAAAAAATCACAACAAAATATATATTACATGAAGCAACATGCACCCACTCTCCTACCTCAGGAGTGATCAGCTGTGGGCGAGAAACATTCAGCTTCTCTACTTCAGGTCAGCATTTCTCAGATGCAAAAGATGCATAAATCCTCTTTAAAAGAAAAAAAAATCACTCAGACCTCTCGTGTTTACTTGAATTTTTCACTACTATCCTATCTAATGATGCTTAAAGTTTCATGCTTATTGACATTTCACAACTGAAAATAATGTAAAATGTTAAAAATCACAAAACTATAAAAGCAATATTTGATATCAGTATCTATTTAACATGGCCCATGATGCTGTTTGATAACAGCAAATGTTTTTCTCAATATGAGTATAACCCTGATGTTCATAGTGCGGGATGCTTTTAGTTTGCCTTGAACATGGTAATAGTACCCAGTGCTTGGTAATTACTTGATTATCTTTTGGTTTTCCATTTTTTAAACTCTTACATAAGTTTTACATAATGATTGATTTTAATTAGGAAAAAAAGCAATATTTACCATCATGTCTTCTTCTTCTTCTTCTTCTTCTTCTTCTTCTTCTTCTTCTTCTTCTTCTTCTTCTTTTTCTTCTTCTTCTTCTTCTACTTCTTTTACTGATATTTGGTTGGTTTTTAGTCTGAGACAATTAAAATAGTACCAACTGGTACTCATTCTGCCAAAAATGTGTTTGAAAATAGTCCTTGACTATTCCAGCACTGGGTTATAGATGATCATGAAATGATCCTGATTATGCTTATATTTATTTTTAAAATTAATAAAATAAAAACTAAATCTTTAAAAATTATTTAAAAACAACTAAAATATTCTCAAGACTCTGAGTACATGCCCCTGCCATCCCCCAGCCCATCCTGCATATGTCAAGCCAGTTTACTGGCTGCGGTGGGCCAGTCCCAGTTCAGTCTCCTGTGCACTGGCTGCCCCCACTGTACAGAGCCTCTGGTTCATTTGAAAGGAGAATGAGTGAATCCGAACACAGCTGGAAGAGAGTCTGCTAGTTCACTTCCAATGTCATTTGAGCAGGAAAGCACCCTAAAATGTGAGCATTGACATTCACACAGATGCATCCAATCTATAGTTATATTTTTGAGTTGTCTGGATAACCGTTTCCCAGTAATATTAATGAATATCAATCACAGAGTAAAATGGGACCTTTACGGTTGCAGTGATTGGGACATATTAGTGCTTGGCCTTAAAAGAGGCTGAGACACTAGCCGGCTGTACTCACTGGGGTCACAGGGAAAATGGGGTCTCCCTGAGGCTGCTTCATGGGCAATGGACAGTGTTCAAGTGAGTTCTGTGAGCAGTGGCATTAGAAACTAAATGAGGTGTGATTGCTTAAGGATATGCTCAATAGTGTTCAGTCAAACCCTAGAAAGATGGGAGTCAGAGGCAGTGCTCCTCTCCGTGTACAGACAGAGAGGGGAAAGCAGGACAGAAAGAATGTGAGGGCAGAGGGAGGGGGCAGAAAGCTAAGGAGAAAGGCATTGAGATGAAATGTAAAGTTGCTCACTTCCATAAGCCACCAAGTCAAAAGTTTTGTTTCTTCACACATAAATGGTTAAGAGCTCAAATTGCAAAAATGGAGGGAATTAGATTAAAATCAGGGGCTTTGTCTGAAAAAAAGTGCTTAATCTGAAAAATAACAATAAAAATAATATTCACCTCATAGGATTTTAGAAGGAAACTGTCCATTCCTGGGTTATTTCTCTTAGAGAAACCACCTATATACCTAGATGATGTATCAACTCACAAAGAATCAACACCAGCAATAAAAAATGCAGTCAAGGCAGCAAGAACAAAGGAGGTATTTCTAAAATGACCTCTCTTTCTTTCCCTCTGCCCTCCTGAAGGCAGAGAACACAAGCCTGGAACACGTGTAAAAATATCTTCAGAGAGGGAGGTCCTATCAGGGAAGGGCTAAAGGAGGCAGCTGCAAGGGGAGCATGCGGGGTGAGGTTGTGCTCAGAAAACAAGGCAAAGAGATGGAAAATGGGGGTGGGCAGCAAGATTAGTGATTCCCCTCCTTGATTCTTTTACATCAAACACTATCCACCCTCTGTACTTTTATTCTTAATGATAAAGCCTTCATTTCTGTTTCTATATGGTTTGAGAAAAAAGGAGTATGGAAACCCAGGATTCAGAAACACAAGAAGGCTACTTTTGGAAGCTTTTCAAACATTTGATGTCCTTGCTTGGTCTCCCCAGAAGCAAACATTGATATAAGGATTCAGAAACAAACAATTGACATAAAAATAGAAGAAAAGCCCAATAGCTGAATATAGAAGTTCAACAGAGAGACAGGGGGAGGTAGGAGCAGGGTGCACTGTTAGTCAGCTGCTACCATGGGTTATGATTGCTTGATATCCTAAGCAGGGGTCCTCAAACTTTTTAAACAGGGGGCCAGTTCACTGTCCCTCAGACCATTGGAGGACCGGACTATAGTTTAAAAAAAACTATGAACAAATTCCTATGCACACTGCACATATCTTATTTTGAAGTAAAAAAAACTAAACGGCAAAAACACCTGCATGTGGCCCGCGGACCGTAGTTTGAGGACGCCTGTAAGGAACTCTGACAGCCAGTAGGGGACTGTTATTGGACTGAGGCCAACTGAGGCTCAGGAGCTCAGGTACTTATACACCAACTCCTGTTTGTCTTTTGGTGAAGAAGTCACTCAGTAAGGGGCATGTGATTCCCTGGTACTGCTGACCTGCTCCCCAAGCAGATAAAGTGGCTTCGAAGTCAAGGTCAGTCATTAGGAAATAAGGGCAGGTGCTCACAGGAGAAAGTCGGGCTGGTGTGCAATGAAAATGGAAGGGAGAGGAAAGGAATAAGCACCAAAGAAAATCTGCTGCAGTAAGTCAGATCCACTTACATTGCATGCTAAATTTATTTCATCCTGTCACTCATTCTTTAAGGCAGTGGTCATTCAAAATTACTTAAAGAATAAATACACTTATAAAACTGAAGGAGGAACAAGTTTTACACCCCTTTTGCTGGACAACTGATATTTATTTTTCCTCTACCACCCATTCTAGATGCTCCTCAGCTTTATTTGGCTTTCACTGCAGGGCAACACAGATATTTAATCTCAAGAGGCCCTGCTAATTGCACCCTTGGTAGACCATGGCTGCTGAAAATCCACTTTTACAGACACTACTGGACATGGAAGCAGCAAGAGACCCTCCCCCTAAACACACACACACACACACACACACACACACACACACACACACACACACACGCACGCACACGCACACACACACACCTGCAATTCTCCCGAATCCCAGAAATACTCCTCCTTGCCCCTATTATGCAGCAGCATGATACTGAGGGGTAATCTCCACTGCCAATTATTGACTCTCTTTTTGAAATTATGGGTCAGAAGCACAAGGATCCCGACACCATTTATAACTTCAAGTTTAGTGGAAATATTACTATGTCCCCCAGTAGAAGTGCCCTTTTCCCTGATAACTGGGATTGAGAATATATTTGGCAACAAAATCTGAAGTTGTAGGACCAGGAAAGGACAGTCACCGCTGGATCACTAAGACAGAGGGCAAAGGTCTATTTCCACCCCTTCATTCCCTTATAGAGAGGTAAGGGAAGTGGGGAAGGCTATTATAGAGAGGTAAGGGAAATGGGGAAGGCTATTATAGAGAGGTAAGGGAAGTTCGGGGGGGCTATTATAGACTCTCAAGGAGTATTTCTGGGATTCAGGAGAATTGCAGGTGTGTGTATGGCTCCCAATTTTAGGTTCACAGCCCCACAGAATGGCCATTGTTTCAAAATATATTCCTCATTTGAAGGACAGTGACCATCTTTAAAGTGTCATGCCCATCTGAGAAGCATTAGATGCACCTTTAAAAGGCAATTTCAGGGTAAAATTAAACTGACAACTGGGGAGTGATGTGCTATATGGTAGAATCAATGGATCCCACGGCAGTTGCCCACTGCCTCCATTCTTGTATATAAAGTGGACACCCTCATCCTATGTGGTGTAAAAAAATTATAAAGAGAAACCTCATTTAAAAGGAAGTAGGGAGGCCAGAAGGGGGGGCTCTCCTGTCCTATGCCTATCACAAAGCACCACAGGAGGAACTGTTTGTTTGTAATAGCCCTTCCCCACTTCCGTTACCTCTCTATCATAGCCTTCCCCACTTCCCTTACCTCTCTATAATAGCCTTCCCCACTTCCCTTACCTCTCTATAATAGCCTTCCCCACTTCCCTTACCTCTCTATAATAGCCTTCCCCACTTCCCTTACCTCTCTATAATAGCCTTCCCCACTTCCCTTACCTCTCTATAATAGCCTTCCCCACTTCCCTTACCTCTCTATAATAGCCTTCCCCACTTCCGTTACCTCTCTATAATAGCCTTCCCCACTTCTGTTACCTCTCTATAATAGCCTTCCCCACTTCCTTTACCTCTCTATAATAGCCTTCCCCACTTCCCTTACCTCTCTATAATAGCCTTCCCAACTTCCCTTACCTCTCTATAATAGCCTTCTCCACTTCCCTTACCTCTCTATAATAGCCTTCCCAACTTCCCTTACCTCTCTATAATAGCCTTCCCCACTTCCCTTACCTCTCTATAATAGCCTTCCCCACTTCCCTTACCTCTCTATAAAAGACTGTCCTCTCTTTTGTCTTATCAGACTGGCAGGTGGCTCACCAGTAGCAATATTGAGCCAGATTTCATCACCAGACATCATCTGCTGTGAGAGTTAGACTCGGCCCTGGGGAGAGCAAGCCACACACTCTGTCTCTGCCCCCAGGTCTGTTCATGGTGCTTTGGGCAAGTCTATAATGGCAAAGGCCAGAAGCTGGTTGACCTCCACTGGACCAGCCATCCTATTCACTGGGCCATTCACTGCCTCTACTACAATGGGTGCTGTCTGACAGGCACTAACATGAATGAAGGTAGCCGTATATTTTATGTACATTCCTGTAAATTCATCCATATGCTTCTTCCCCATACAGCTTTGCCTCTGACTTCCCAGTATTATCCTTTGTAGAAACCGGACCAGTCATTTGCCACTGCCCAGTAATCTGTATACATTTTACCTCAGGCCACTTCTCCCTTGACATGAATTCAAAGCTCAACTGGAGGATTTCCCCCTAAACCATTATGTTTGAGGCTGTAAGGTGGCACAGGTGAATGTAGTAAGCCAAGTTAACGCCCCCCCTTCTCTTCAGGTTGTCATAGGAACTCTTCTACAGGGACACAGGTGCCAGGTGAGAGATAAGCATTGGTGCAACAGACACAGGCAGCATGAGAACCTAGAGGATCTTGGTTCACCTTACTTGAGCCACTAGCTCTGTTTGGGCCCTTCCCAAAGCACCCTTTATATCACCCAATAGATTACTGCTGTGCCCACCTGACTTTATGCCTGATAATTCATAACCCGTCATGGGAAACTCCAAGAGCATAGTCAATTGATGAGCCATGCTTAAATTCTCTACTAGGAGCTACTTTTTAACGTTGAATACAGGTATACCGTGTTTTATTGCACTTCGCTTTATTGAGCTTCACAGATGTTGCATTTTTTACAAGTTGAAGGCAAGACCCTCCACAGCAAAAATATTATGCCTTGCTTTATTGTGATGTGTACTTTTTTTTTGCAGTGGTCTGGAACTGAACCTGCAATATCTCAGAAGATGCTTATAGTTATTTGTGTAGATAGTATCCCCTTGCTTCAAAAGGTTGTAGTATGCACTGCAACTCTCAAATTATGACTTGGAAGAGACTCATATGGTGCCTGTATTTACAGTCGGTGCCTCTAATACTGTGGGATCTGCTGGGTCATATGGCACAAGTGGCAGGGTCATTTAAATTTCAAACTTGCTGCAAAGTTATATTCTGCTTTGAGCCCCACTTAAAAACTGGTTACCATTTGACTCACTAAATGAATTAGTTGAAAAGTATTCCAACAGGTGGTATGTGTTATCTTTAAAAGCTGGATAAGTTGACCAAATATCTCTCTCTTAGTAACCTTAGGGCTTATATCTTGGAATGCTCCAAATCACTATACTCTTAAAATGTTCAACTTTTCCAGGTCTCTGAATCATTGGACCAGGTAGGGCTTATCTTTTATCCTTTGATGAATATTCTTTCCATTGCATCCAGATTGCTTGCATTTTCTGCGTCCCAGTTTTTATTAATAAGGTATCATCATTATTTCTAATGAATCCAAAAGGTCAAATATTTACATATGTAATGCTGTGACAAAATCCTAGCCTGACCTATACATTTAACTTACTTAGTATGGTGATGGCTGAGAAAAAAACACACAACAAAAACACTTTAATTGCTTTGTATAACTGTAACACTGCCAATTACTCAGTAAGAACTCTTTCTAATTACAATCTGGTTACTTGTGTTTTACAAAATTCACCAATTCATATAACTATAGTTGCAGTGTTACATTATAGAAACATATCAGTAGCTACTCTTTAGCATTATGTAATTTAGTCTCATGAATTTTATGAAGAAGGAAGTAACAATCTAACAGGTAAAAATATGTCCTGTTAATCTTTAACAATTAGTTATCACCTTATTTAATGTAACCTAAGACATTGACCTTCAGGGTAACCATTATTTTGCATTTCCCTATAAAAGAAAGATTACAGCTAATATTGACATTATTCTATTAAATGATGCACCCCAAGGTCAGACTGCTAAAATATTTTTAAATGCTCATCTTAATATCTGTGAAATGTGGTAAGTGAAATGCTTTCTCCATCCATCAGAAATACAGCTCAGTTTCTGACAATATATCTTTATTAAATTCTCTAGAGTATATTTCTAATGAATGTCAAATGTACCTGCAGTAGAAAGCATTTAAATGTGCATGGAAAAATAATTTACCAAGAACATATTCTAAGTAAATAAGATTCAAGCATTTTTCTGTCTGTTTTCTCCTTTGGTGAAATCCTAGCCCTAACTGGCCACCATAGACTCAGGGAGAATCTATCGGGATTCCTAAAAATTTCTATTTCCAAAAAAGAGGCAATTCTTCCAGGATATTTGCCAGTCTTATGTTTACAAAAGAGAATGTGTGTTTGTAAGTAGCAGTATTACAGGGTCTGCTCAAATTTCTACAAGGTGTCTTCATGAATAACAAGAAAAAATAAATTGACGCTAGGGTAACTATTTTTGTTTTGAATTCTATAATCAACCATCACAATCTCTGGATCACAATAAAATCTCTGTTCTAACAAGATTTAATAAAGAATGGCACCAGAGAACAATGTGTACACAGTATTACAAACAGAACCGCGATTGAATTTCATACAGTATAGAATATTGCCATATCCTAAGTAATTCAAAATAAATATTTGACAAGTGTTTCTGCACTTATCAGTTACTGAACATCTAGTTATTTTTCTTGCAACCCTTGTTTCTAAACCTTAGGAAGTATTAATCAAAGAAAGAACAAATGAGAAAGATGAATTCCGACCATGTCTAAGCTACTCCTAAAATTAATTAAGAAAGAGCACTGTCCTAAAGAAAGTCATGGATGTTGTGCTATATAATTGCACATTATTAAAATCAGTAAACTACAGTGCTTGTTCAATTGCTTGCATTTTGAATATGCATACTTTAATAAAAATACAGCAATTGTGTTTTTAAAATCTTTATTATAGAATTTATATGATGTGATATAATGATTACTTGTGCATATATCTGAGTGTTCTGTTAAACAGTAAGCTCTTGTGGCAAGGAATTATATCTTTCTTATGTAATATTTAGTACTTTCAAAAAGCATGGTGATGAATATGTAATTTGTCTTAAAATGAAAGGCTAAGAACATACCGGTGTACACAAGAGTACCATACTTTCCGGCGTATAAGACAACTGGGCGTATAAGATTTTCCTGGGTTAAAAAGTCATTTTATACACCGGAAAATATGGTAGTCCAATATATCTAATCCATTATATCTAATCCCATCAATATAGTCCAATATACCATATTTTCCAGTGTATAAAATGACTTTTCAACCCAGGAAAATCTTATACGCCCAGTTGTCTTATACGCCGGAAAGTATGGTATGTATATGCTCCAAATGATTAATTCTTGATGCTCCAAGTGTCCCCCTGACTCCTTATTCCTCCCACCACCAGTGGTGACAACTATCCTCAATTTTGTTTTCCATGCTCTTGCTGTCTGTTTCTCCCCTTATGAGTCTGGGTCCCCAGAGGCTTGCCCAGAACTGGAGTTCAGATTAATGGGGAGCATGTGTTTTCCTCTCCATTGAAAAGAAAAGAAAAAAAAAAAACCCACAATGCCCATTCTGTGCACACCTCCGTACCTCTGCACCTCCGCACCTCCTACCAGTCTCAATGCACTTTTTTCTTTCCTTCTAGTTGTAGAACTTCCACTCAGTCAACTTTCCCATGGTTCTAGATGATAGTTGTTTTGTCTTTTAGTTGTAGTTTTGATGTGGTTGTGAGAGGCAGCAAGTACAGGTACAGCATACAGTACCTATGCTGCCATCTTGGTTCTCAGGCTTCTAGTTTATTAGACATGTTTTTGTGCATAGTTTATTTTTCTCAGGACACTTTTTTGAAATAGTGTTATGTGGTTGCCATAAATTTGGGACTGTTTTCAAGGGATACTATGGTAAATATTAATATGAGGGGAAAAGGTTTAGGGAGAAAATTAATGTTTAATAAATAGGTAATTAATGGTACTATAATATTCATTGAGAATCAAGTATCTGCAAGGCACTGGCATTAAACATTAATAAAACAAAAATGAATAAGACAGCAGTGATGAGATTTAAAATCTAATGGGAGAGAACTCATTTATACCAAAAAATGGTCTGTACATATTTTTATGTAATATTTTCATGAACTTTATAAGATGCATATAATTACCCCACCTAATTAATAAACAAACTGAGGCTTACAAGAATGCATTTTTTCATGCCCAAATACATGGAAAAAAGAGTCATGTTCTAATCCATGTTTTCTAACTAAAACATCAATTTATTTCCAATCCACCCCATGCACCAGTCAATATATTCAAAAGGAAGATTCATACAAAAGTTTGCATATTTAAAGAAATAACCAAATATAAGTCACAATTAGAATTTGGTTTCACATACTTTGCTTACCCAACCTGCATCCCAGGGAGGAATATGCATTATAAAGACAGCTGTCCATGTTACCATGAAATATCCAAAGAAAAGGGACCCCAGTTCATTGGCACTCACATGGTTTCTCAACCAGATATCAACATCTAGGCGGAGATACTCCAAGTCACCTGTTGAGTTAGACTACAGAAGGCACTTTATCTTTAGAATACCTGTGCAACTCTCTTTATCTTACAAATTGAGATTTCTGTGATAATACTTGTTTTATCTCTATTTTATTTTGTTTGTTACGAGTAACTAAAAATAAATATCCTCAGATTCAACTGTTTTTAATTATTTCTACACAGGAATATGGCCAAGAAACAAAGTTGTGGTGCCTATTGGATTTTTCAACACATTGGATTTTTCAACACATAACCATAAAGATATGTTTCAGCTTTGAAAAGTCCAGAGGAAAAAAAAGAACCAAAGTAACTACATCAGAGAAGGGAAAATTTTGGAGCTGAGGTGATCCAAAACCAATGTAAGTACTGGATGAATATGTGAAAACTGTTCACTATCAATAGTGACTAAAAACTAGAAGAAATGAGCACTGGCAGGGGGCTCAGTTGGTTGGAGTATTGCACATACACCAAAAGGTTAGAGGCTCCATTCCAGCAAGGGCACATATCTAGGTTGCATGTTCAGCTGAAGGCAACCAATCCATGTTTTTTCTCTCGTATCAGTGTTTTGTTCTCCCTCTCTCTCTCCCCCTTCCTCTCTCTAAAATCAATAAAAACATATCCTCAGCTGATAATTAAAAAAGTAGTAGGCAATGATATATATGTGTAGTTTATAAAACATAATAAAGAATACTTATAGGAGAAACCAAGATGGTAGCATAGGTAAACACCTAAACTGCTGCCTCACACAACAATTTCAAAACTACAACTAAAAGACAAAATTGACATCATCCAGAATCACAGGAAGGCTGGCTGAGTGGAAATTCTACAAATAGAAGGAAAGAGAAAAGCACACTGAGACTCAGAGGAGCTGCAGAAGGCAGAGGTACTGAGACGCGTGTGGAGAGGGCAGGCAACTGAGTGCGTGGCTGGCTTTCTCAAGCAGGAGGGAGACAAAAGCTCCCAACTGCCCTGAACTCCAGTTCCGGGCGAGACTCTGGGGACCCAGATTCATTCGGGGAGAAACTGGACTGACTGGCAGCAGGCGGAACTTGATGGCAGCTTTCACTTAGAGGTGCTTGCAATGATTACAATGGGACACTGAGACACAGGGGCCTATTAGGGCAGGGCTGATGGGAAACCAATGCTGTCTGCTCTGTCCTGAGACTTCGCCCCATCCAAGCTGAGCACAGAGGCTTTTGCAAGTGTTGTCTCATAAGGGTGTCTCCAGCACAGAAGTTCTCCCAGCATAGACACAGCTGATCCTCATAGCCAATTGGCCTGGAGGTCAATTCCTCCCAGTGATACCAATAACAATCAAGGCTTAACTACAACAAGACTGTGCACACAGCTCACAAAGGGGTGCACCAAGAGTGTCCACCTTAGGTAACTGGGGAGGCTGAGCCACTGGGCCCTATAGGACACCTAGCACACAAAGCCACTCTATCAACTCAGGAAAGCAGCCAAAATGTGGAGACAAAGAAACAGATCACAAATGAAAGAAATTGAGGAAAGCAAATGACTGGATATGGAGTTCAAAATCACAGTTATAAGGTTTTTCAAGAATTTTCTAGAAAAGGCTGATAAATTTAGCGAGACCCTCAAAGATATGAAAAAGGACCAACTAGAAATTAAGCATACACGACTGAAATAAAAAAATATTATACAGAGATCTAACAGTAGACTAGAGGATCGCAAGAATAAAGGCAAAGATTTGAAATACAAAGAAGCAAAAAACACTCAACTGGAAAAGCAAAAAGCAAAAAAAATCCAAAAATATAAAGATAGTGCAAGGAGCCTCTGGACAACTTCAAGCGTACCAACATCAGGATTATGGGGGTGCCAGAAGAAGAGAGAGAACAAGATATTGAAAACCTATTAGAAGAAATAATGATTGAAAACTTCCCCCACCTAGTGAAAGAAATAGACTTACAAGTCCAGGAAGTGCAGAGAGTCCCAAACAAGATGAACCCAAAGAGGACCACACCAAGACACATCATAATTAAAATGCCAACAGCAAAATACAAAGAGAGAATCTTAAAAGCAGCAAGAGAAGAACAGTTAGTTACATACAAGGGAGCACCCATATGACTGTCAGCTGATTTCTCAACAGAAACTATGCAGGCCAGAAGGAGTGGCAAGAAATATTCAAAGTGATGAACAGCAAGAACCTACAACCAAGATGACTCTACCCATCAAAGCTATCATTCAGAATTGAAGGTCAGATAAAGAGCTTCACAGATAAGAAAAAGCTAAAGGCCGAAACCGGTTTGGCTCAGTGGATAGAGTGTTGGCCTGTGGACTCAAGGGTCCCAGGTTCGATTCCGGTCAAGGGCATGTACCTTGGTTGCAGGCACATCCCCAGTAGGGGGTGTGCAAGAGGCAGCTGATCGATTTTTCTAACTCTCTATCCCTCTCTCTTCCTCTCTGTAAAAAAAATCAATAAAATATATATTTTTTAAAAAAAAAAAAAAGCTAAAGGAGTTCATTACCACCAAACCAGTATTATGAAATGCTGAAAGGTATTCTTTAAGAAGAGGATGAAGAAGAAAAAAGTAAAGATAAAAATTATGAACAACAAATACATATCTATAAACAAGTGAATCTAAAAATCAAGTGAATAAAAAAATCTGATGAACAGAATAAACTGGCGAATATAATCGAATCAGGTGTATAGAAAGGGAGTGGACTGACAATTCTCGGGGGGAAAAGGGTGTGGGGGTGTGGGAAGAGACTGGACAAAAATTGTATACCTATGGATGAGGACAGTGGGGGCGGGTAAGGGCATGGTGTGGGGTGGGGACTGGGTGGAGGGGAGCTATGGGGGAAAAAAGAGGAACAATTGTAATAATCTGAACAATAAAGATTTATTAAATTAAAAAAATTAATTCTTATAATTAGAGTAAAGAATTAATTTGTAAAACTAAGCAATTATGTTAAAGAGATAACATAAGTTTACATTTTCCCAAATACAAAAATTTTGCTATTTCAAATTAAATTGGAAGCAATCTACATGATCTTATTCCTTAAAAGGTAATATTTTCTGGATGTATTTCTATTGGTTGTCTGACACTACAGCAGTTCTTTGGCCCATCACCAATTCCCATATGCAAGGTTAGATTTTGATTTATGCTAGTACTGTTTGCTAAAAGGAAGCTAGGGTGTTCGGAGATTAGTGGTTTCTGCATCTTGAGGGAAAAAATTAGAAATAGGCTTGGATCACTTATCCTACCATAAAGCAACAATATTTTCAAGAATATAAAGAGTTATTCAGAAAAAAAAAGCAAAGCAACCAGCCTTTTCACTGTGTTTTTTAAAGGCTGTAAATACCAAATGATACCATGGTTAGTCTTGTTACATGCATATCAAACAATTTGAAATCTTAGTGACTTAGTGACTTAAATCTTGGGACCTACATGAACAAACATTTATTTCTCATTCATATGACATGGGTGCTGCTGCAGTTCTGCTCAGCCCTGGTTTACCTGTGTTCTTCTTGAGGGACTCAGGGTGAAGGGACAGTTCAGGGTGAGATCTGGGCAACCTAAGGACAGTGGGGAGGGGTAAAAGAGACCAGGCTACACCACAAAATCTTAAGTTTCTTGCTCAGACATGGCCTATGTTAGGTTCACTTACATCCCATTAGGTTAAGTAAGTTGCAAGACTAATTCCAACATTCCTGAGGCAAGAAAGGCTATCTCTCTTACGGGGTAGGGGGATTAGTAAATACTTATGTACAGTTGTGCATTCTACACAATACTCAGAAGAAAACAAGTATGCAATATATGGCAAGTGAAAACAGAAAATGTTAAATAAGCATTTTAATTAAATATATTTAAGTGCTAATAAGCATAAGTATTTGTTTTTCAAAAATATATATGTTAGTTTTTGAACTATAGTTGGTGTTATGTTTTGTTTTGAATTGTGGAGATGGGTGTGGAAGTACCAATTAGTGTCAGTGGTTCCTTATACTACCCAGAAAGCAGGGATTTACCATTTATTCACCGCAATGAAGGTGGTTATATCCTACAATGAAGCAGAAAGAAGTTTCAACCATACATTTTGAAAGATAAATTAGCTAGCATCCTAAGAGAAGAGTTAGTTGTGCTAGTTAAATTCCTGAGGGATGCCTCAGAATTTAAAACTTCTGTATAACACTATTAATTACAATACGATACTATTAAGATATAAATATACTATTAAATAAGTCATGTGGTCAGTTCAATGTGTAGTAATGCCAGGACAATGGGTCATATAACACTGTCCGAATAAATCTAAGAGTCCTTATATAGAACAACAACAAAAGCATGATAAAAGTAAAGTAAATGGAAAAGGAGTGGGTATAAAAAGTCACCATAAGGACTATCACTTTGGGGAATATGGAGGAGACATACTTGTCCCTGTTTCTCCTGAGAAGTACAACTAAAACCTTGGACTGTACATGTGAACCAGGTATAAGAAGACTCGGAAAGGTTGCAAGAAAGTAGGACATGAGCTAGGGACCTTGGTACCCAAGGAATGACGTGGTGGTGAGTTCCCTGAGTTTTCTTTGCCTCTTCTATGTCTGACTTAGAGCTGAAGAAGCCATCAACCCGTAAGTGCCAACAGGTGCAGGCACAATAAAAGGCCCAATGAAGCCTCTTTTCTCTAGCCAAAGGCCAAGAAAGGCTCAGCCTACTAAGACAGAGAACTTTAGACAATAGCTGCTGTGCCAGCCAAACATGAGAAGAAGAGGAATAAGCAAAAAAAGAACACACACATCCTCATGCAGGTCAACAAAGGCTAGGTGGGCTAAGTGGAGAGCTTAGATTTCCATCCTTGCCAGGTGATCCCACTCTTTGCATGCTGTGTAGGGTAAGGGAAGGCCAAGTAGATATATTAATCCCAGCTTGGTAACAACAAGGTGCCGTGCCTGGCTATGTCCATGGAGACCTCATGGAAGCTGAGAATGCATCCCTACCTGGCAGTAAGGAGGGGTCCTTCCATCACTCCACCCTGTGCTGTCAGATGTGGTCTAGTTAAGAGTTAGGATTTTTGCTACAGTTCACTGTCTCACAGACACTCCCCCACCTGTCATCAGTGGAGACTTCAGGGGAGCAGTAAACGAGGCAGTGCTATCCCTCCTAGTCATGGAGGCATCAGCAGAGGCCTGGTGGGGAGTTGGAACTCCCACCCCACCCAGCAGTAATGAAGAGCTCTCTTCCATTAGGTGTCAATAAAGGCCAAGTGGGGGATTGGGAATTTTACTTACACCTGGCACTAATGGGAGGTCAATGCCCCTTCTCCTGCCAGAGTGGTGCAGAACAAGCAGCTAAAAGAGATTTAAACAGCACCCAGAGACTCATGAAGTAAACGCCTCCCCCACAAAAAAACACACACACAAAAAAAAAAACACCAATCATACCAAGTACAGGAAGATCTCAAAATGAATGAAAAAGACAATCCATAGATGATAATACTGTAATACTGAGATGCCAGAGCATTTAGAGTTTTCAAACATATTGTTAAGTCACCATAAAAACACTTCAGCAATAATTACAAATATGCTTGGAACCAAAAAAAAAAAAAAAAAAAGGAAAAGGACGAAGGAAGAAAGAAAAATTTCAGCAAAGAGATAAATACTATAAAAATAACCAAATGGAAATTTTGGAACTGAAGAATACAGGGACTAAAATTAAAACCTCACCCAATGATATCAATAGCACAATTTATAATAAACAGTAAAGAAAGAGAAACAGTCCAGAGATGGAAGACACTGACAACGCCTTGCCATACTAGCAGTCAGCAGCTGTGCGTCGCTACAGGTTGCCCAGGACCAAACCAGAGAGGGTCGGGCCTGCATTACCACCATTTGTCCACCATCCAGAACTGAAATATCATTGCTGACATGTACACATAAGGAACTGTTTGACATTGAAATTGGGACTCAAAAGAACTGTTGGCCAGAAAGAAACTCACTACAGACTGATTCGTTTGCCTCTCAGCATAACCATTATTGCTTGTCTCATTTTCGATTCTTATAAGTGTATTTCTAGTATCACAAGATCTCACTCATCTAGGGGAAATAATGAACAACATAGACTGATGAACAAAGACAGACCCGGAGACAGGGGGGCATCGATCAGACTGTCGAGCCTCAAGGGAAGGTAGGGGAGGGTGGAGGTAAGGGGGAGAGATCAGCCAAAGGACTTGTACGCATTCATATAGGCCTAACCAGTGGTCATGGACAATGGGGTGTGAGGTCATGCATGAGGAGGGGTTTGGGATGGGAATGGGGAGATGAGGACAAATATGTGATACCTTAATCAATAAAGAAATTTTAAAAAAAGAATCAGTGGTCCTTAATATAGAACAGTAGAAATTATACAATCTAAACAACAGAGAGAAATAGCCCAAACAAACTGATGTGGAGCGAACGCAAGTAAAGACCACTGGAGTCCAAACCAAATTAAAATTTAGGGAACCTTTATTGCCGGCCAGCGACTGATCTGCCTTCCAGATAGGTAGGTCAGAGAGCAGCAGCGACCCTTTGTGTAGGACCACTTTTAAGCACATTAACCACATCCTGTTTTTGCAGAACAAGTAATCCTAAAACAAAACAGTTTTTCCCAAGTAACATCAAGATTATGCCAATGACGACCATGTTACTCACAGGGTCATCCTGTTCTTCAGAAAGCTGACAGTGTTCTATCTAGCATGGCTATTTTGTGAGGTGCAGGGGGAAGGGGCCATGAAGCCATATCTCAAGGCCTGGCCTGGTGTCAACACTGGCAACTCTATCTGGGGTATAGTCCACGGCCTCTCCGGAGTGCTCAAAAATTCCCACTCTCCAACAAAACAAACAAATAAAAAAAACAAACAAATAAAAACAAATAAATCCTCAGGGACTTAGGGGACTATAACGAACATCTGATTAGTGAACCCCAAACAGAATAAGCCCCGTCTCCTGGTCTCCTGGTTATTTAGTCCTTAATGCCCCAGGCCCGTGGTCAGCAAACTGCGGCTCGAGAGCCACATGTGGCTCTTTGGCCTCTTGAGTGTGGCTCTTCCACAAAAAAACACAGCCTGGGCGAGTCTATTTTGAAGAAGTGGCATTAGAAGAAGTTTAAGTTTAAAAAATTTGGCTCTCAAAAGAAATTTCAATCAGTTGTACTGTTGATATTTGGCTCTGTTGACTAATGAGTTTGCCGACCACTGCCCCAGGCAATACCAGTTAGAGCTCAGCTTCTGATGACCTCAGTTCCACCCTACAGCTGAATGACTGCTTCTCGGCATCTTAGTTTCCTTTACTGTAAAACAAGCCAGTAGTATCAGATGATTTCTAAAGAGGCCTTGATTTATACTATGCACTCACTACATATGTTTTTTTCTTTCATGGCAAGCAAATGCTGCTAATTCAGGTTATTTTCCAATGGCTAATTCCCATTTAAACCTGTGACAGAACACTCCTAATTTACAAGCAACAAATTTAAAAAGCATCCCTCCTCACTGCACTTTGTTTTATTCCAGTGACTTATTGGATAGTCTACCTTGATACTCTAAATTTCAGAAAATGATCAGGTGGATTTCCCCCGATTGCCCTTATATCATAAAAGAGGTTTGGTGCACAAATTCGTGCATGGGTGGGATCCGGCTGGCCTGCCCCTATCAGGGCCCATTGGGCCGGATCAGGCCGGGCTGGGCAGGACCGGCTGCAGGGAGGGGCCATGTGTGGTTGGCGGACCAGCCCCGCCCCTGGTCAAACTCCAGGTGGAACTCCTGGTGGAGGGGACAATTTTCATATTAGCCTTTTATTATTTAGAATGAGTTTCTTAGAGGCCAGCAGTTTATTTCCCTCTTATTTGGCACATTCATGAAGTGGCATAAGTAGGAAGAGGAATAAACTCTTAGAAAACCCAGATTTTATATTTGACAACTGGTTGTTAGTGTACCACAGGATTTGTTCTATTTAATCCTAAAATCACTATGTCAGGAAAGGAAAAGAGAAGTAGTAATTATTCTGCCCTAAGTAAACCCTACTTGCTAATATTAGGGGGAGAGGGGGAGTAATTGTATGTGGTTGCTGATCTCTTCCATAAGCATATATTATGGTGTCTTGTCTATTAGCAATAACCATTCATCAATCTTAATGTTTATAACTATTTTCATGTACAGTTGACTCTCCAGGTGCCATTCCTAATTACAGGTGGAGTGGGCTGATTACATCCCTCCCAGACACTTAAAAAGCCTCAACTCTAAAAACACGTTTTGTTTGGACAACTGATAAGTATGGATGATAGGAGCACCTGCTGGGTAGCAATTGCAAAAGCAAGGCGATGAGAAGAGCATTGAATCCACCAAAAGAGAAGAAAGGCATGTGTTTTAGTTAGTTCAAACTGAAACCTGCTCCACCTGGGCCTCTGCTTCTCACCTCAGGGCTATTCCATCTCGCCTGTTGCCCAATCCAGCAACCTCCGCCTTTTCTTCCTCTCACACTGGAAGGTCAAACAACCAGGGCCAGACAGAGGGCGAAGAGATGAAGGCAAATTGTACTCAGGTCTACTGCAAAGAGGGAAAGGAGACCCCAGAGTAGAACTGGACTCTTTCAAATACAACAGGGACAAGGAGAGATTTATAACCAAAGGGCAGGGGAGTTGGCAGATGAAGAATTACTAAGAAGAGACTTCGAGTGCAGGGTGGGATTCTAGCTGAACCAGCCAACAGAATGTCTGCTGAGGGCAGGCCCAGGTGATCAGATGCCAAGGGTGGGGAGTGAGGAATATGGATCAGACATTGAGGCTGATCAGGTATCAAGGGTGGGAGCTTCTTGCTAAACAGACATAGCAGGGTTCTCGTTAAAAGTGGATTTTATAAGGAAGTGCACAGATGGGCCTAAGAGATGGTTCAAGGACTGGCTAAAGTCTGGTCAAGCAAAGAATCTTTGTCAGGAAATCCTGTTAGCTCTACCTTTAAAATCCATCTACAATTTCATCCTCACTGTGACTACCTTGTCTGACTCACCTTAGTGCTCACTGAAATTACTACTGCAATCCCTGCTTCTTTTCTTGCTCCCCTCTCCTCAGACTTCAGATATAAATTAGGTCCTTTAAAATGTGGAATGTCTTCTCTCTGTAAATGCTTCCTTTACACTTTGATTAAAACGCACCCCAGTCGCCAAGGAGCCCCGGTGCGACCCACACTTTGACCTCTGCCTTGCTCCTTCCACTACAGGAGTACCAGCCTCTTTCCTCCTTTGTGATGGCAGCAGCCCAGCCCTGCTCCCACCTCTCCTAGAGGCCCCTTTCCTCCCTCTTCTGGTCCTTCATTAAGTCTCACCTCTCATTAAGGTCCACATTCAACAGTGCAATCTGATACAGCCCCAGCCCATTGTCAATCGCCTTAACATTGCTTTTCTTTTTTCACAAAATAACCAATTTTTATTATACTATAAAATTTATGCAGGTTTATATTTATGAATCATTATCCATCTCCTCCCTACTAACAGTGTAAGCTCCACAGGACAGGAATATGGAATATATATATATATATATATATATATATATATATATTCAAGTTCCTCTTCATTATATATATACAAACTGAGGGGCCAGATTATTATGATCTCTGAACACATAATAATCTGGCCACTCAGTGTATATCCTATATAATAAAAGGCTAATATGCAAATTTTCCCCTCGATCAGGAGTTCGACCAGCATGCAGGCCGGCCAACCGCCCATGTCCCTTCCCCCTGGTCAGGCTGGCCGGACCCCACCCATGCACAAATTCATGCACCAGGCCTCTAATATATATATATATATACTGAGTGGCGAGATTATTATGTGTTCAGAGATCATAATACACATATATATTGAAAACAGTATCTAGGGCTTAATAAATATGTGTTCAATGAATGAATTAACATAATTTATTTTCTTCCAAACAACCACTCTAAACCAAAATATCTATATCTATATTTGCTTGGCCTAGCTCTATGCTAATATTAAGGACAAAAGGAGAGATAACAGGTGCTGCTAAAGGAAGTCACAGGCCAGTGAATGAAGGCTATAGGCCATCCTGAATGGATGTGGAAGCTATACTGGGAAACCATGTTACATGAGAGAGGTTCATGTTCCTCTTAATTTTTCTTCCCAAGCACTACCTTTGTTGCCTTATATTATCCTTTTATCTTTTGTCCTTTTATCCTTCTTTTAATTCATTGCTATTTTTAATCCCTAGGCTTCTTTTTTTTTAATTGATTTTGTGTGAGAGAGAGAAACATTGATTTGTAGTTCAACTTATTTATACATTCATTAGTTGATTCTTATATGTGCCCTGAAGGAGATCGAACCCCCAACCTCGGAGTTTCAGGATGATGCCCTAACCAATTGTGCTACCCCACACAGGGCCATTAGGTTCCTTTTTTTATTAGTATATGGTTAGACAGAACTGATTCTTAGGATTTACAAATTACTAGGGTTTACCTTATATGGAATATTAAGGAAGCAATACCCTTGGTGCCAAATGTCTAGGAATTTGACAAGTTCCCCATAATAATAGGTAGGTACTATATATCACAGGATCCCAAAATCAAGAAAACTAAAATAAAATATTGAGATGACAAGTTTTGGAAGGAGAGTCTCTTTAACTGATGTGATTGTATTTGTCTTCTCTTTCTCCTCCATTGTCCCCAGTTTATTCTTTAGGGAAGTGGCTTATTCTGAAGGTGGTAAAACTGGGAAAGATGTAAATACATAAAGTTGTTAGAAAATATATTATTAGAGTTAGGCTTGGGATTGAAGTGTATGCTTTAAAGATGCCAAGGACCGTTGTGAAGTAAATAACGTAGCTTTAAATATTGAAAGTCAAACTATCCATTGTCCTCTTCTTTTCTTTGTAATGTACAAGGATATTTAGGAAAGCATTATTCATGGTGGAAAAAAACAAAATGAAACAACAACAAAAACATGAAACTGGAAACAAAGCAAATACCCCTCAATCAGATAATAAGTGAATAAACTTTGATACACCGTCACTACTGAATACAAGGCTAATTAAAAAATGTAATATAACAAACATGAAAAAGCCAGTTTGTGAATTCAATTATCTTCCATTAACTCAGACATTAAAAAGACTTGCAAAATGTACAACAATCCCACTTTTTACATTGATTTTTGTATTTGAAAATAAAAACACTTATCATTAAATATTTTAATTGTGCTAGCATTTATGGGTTTATTATTATTATTTTAAATTAATTAATACATAAGTATTTGATGACAATTTTCATTGAACAAGAATTATAAGGAAACTACAAATTTAATTGGAAGAAAAATTAGACAACCCAATAGAAAATTAGCTATGGCCAGAGCCAGAACCTCATAAAAAGAATATCCAAATGATTAATAATTATATAAAATGGACTTAACTTTTTATATTAAAAATATATTGTAATGTTAGCCGTATGGTACCAATGTTAATTTCCTAGTTTTGATCATTGTCCTGTGATTATACAAAATGCTAACATTAAGGGATGTTGAATGATATGCATAAATTTAGAATACTAATTTTTTGTTTTATTGAGGTATAATTGACAAATAAAATTGTATATATTTAAGAAATACAGCCCAGCCAGCCTCGTAGTTGAATGGTTCGATTCCTGGTCAGGGCACAGGCCTAGATTGCGGGATCGATCCCCAGTGTGGAGCTTGCAGGAGGCAGCTGACCAATGGCATCTCTCATAATTCATATTTCTATCTCTCTGTCTCCATTTCTCTCTGAAATCAATAAAAATAATGATGTTTTGGTACATGTGTACATTGTGAAGTGAACACCACAATCAAGCTAATTAACATATCCATATCTTCATATAGTTACTTTTTTGTGTGTGTGGTGAGAACACAAGATCTATCCTTTTAGCAAATTTCAAGTATACACGATAGTAATGTTAACGCTAGTTACTATGCTATATATTAAATCTCTGGAATGCATTAAACCTTATGTAACTGAAACATGAAAACTTATGATAAAACATTGGACAAATATCTACCCATTTTTCCTCCCCCATTTTCTGGACCCTACCATTCTGATGGGTTGAACAGCTTTTCATATATCTGTTGGCCTTTTGTAAATCTTCTTCTGAGTAATGTCTGTTCAGGTCTTTATGGTCATTTTTAAAATATATTTTTATTGATTTCAGAGAGGAAGGAAGAAGGAGAGAGAGATAGAAACACCAATGATGAGAGAGAATCATTGATTGGCTGCCTCCTGCATGCTCCACACTGGGGATCAAGCTCACAACCCAGGCATGTGCCCTTGACCAGAATCGAACCCAGGACCCTTCAGTCCACAGGCCGACGCTCTATCCACTGAGCCAAACCGGCTGGAGCATTATGGTCATTTTTAAATTGATTTTTAGAGACAAAGTGAAAGAGAAGAAGAGTAAGAGAGTAACATTGATATGAGAGTAAAACATTGATCAGCAGGCCACTTTCTGCATGCCCCTTATTGGGAATGGAAACCCAGCTGTGCCCTGACAGGGAATTTAACCAGAGACCTTTTGGTGCAAGGACAATGCCCAGCCAACTGAAGCACAAGGGCAGGGTCTTTATCTTCTTTTATAATCAATTATTTTTGCCATTGAAGTTTTTTTTAATTTATTATATATTTTGGATATTAACTCCTTATCAAATGTATGATTTGCTAATATTTTTTTTCCATTCTGTAGGTGGCTTTTCCATTTTGTTGATCATTTATTTTGCTGTGTAGAAGCTTTTCAGTTTAATGCAATCTCACTTGTCTAGCTCTGCTTTTGTTTCTTGTGTTTTTGGTGTCATATCCAAAAGAATTATTAGTCAAAGCACATTGATCAAGATTTTTTCCTATTTTAAAAAATGTTTTAGTAGTTTTCCTCTTTCAGGTCTTACTTTTGAGTGTTTAATCAATTTTGAGTTGTGTTTTTGTGTATGATGTGAAATAAGGGTCCAACTTCATTCTTTTGCTGTGTATACCCAGATTTCCCAGCACTAGCCTCTGCCTTCTTCCATTTTTCCTGGTGATTCCAGAAAGACCACAGCTACGGGGGAAAGCTGAAGTTGTGCAGAAGACACTCAGAGATCTGCACAGAAAAGGAAAAAAAAAAACTATTTTAGAACCCCAGGGAGAAATGGCTAACTCAACTGCAGAAAGATGTTTATGGAAGAGCTCCTGCAGGAGGGATAAAAAATAAAGTTGATAGAAGTCAAAGGAAGAAGGAAAATCGCATTCTAGAAAAAAGAGACTGCTTGAGAAAAGGAACAACACACAAGAAATCACACATAACATGTGGAAGGACCACTCAGAGGTTTCATGTTGCTGCGGCTCATATTCCAGCAGGAAGTACAATGTATAAGATTCTAGAGTTTCTGTGTCTTCACATTACCTTCACCTTCCCTTTCTCTCCAGTCTTCTCTCCTATGTACACTTTCTCTGGATGACTTCATCTGCACCTACTTTATGTCGTTATATTCTTTATAATCTCAGGTTTCTAGAAGCGCCTCTCACATCTTTTAGACTCAATAGTTCGAAAATTCTCCAGGCACTCCAAAAGTATTCTAACTCCCAATTATAACAAATAATTTTTCTAACTTGTAATTCAGTTTCCTGTCTCCACTGAAAGGGTACACTAAATTCAATGATATTTCCTTGGACATTTTCCTACATACTACTTCCTAAAGTATTCAAGATTTTTTTTTTTATAAGTACAGTCTCCTTTTGGACTCAACTGTTCAATACTGTTTTAATATTGTTCTTGTTTATTTTTCCCATCTCTCTGACAATTCTTTGCATGCCTCACTTTGTGGGTTTCCTGTCTTCTTCCTTAAACATTGGTGTTGCTAGTACTCTTCAGATTGTCCTAAATTAGTGCATTGAGACTCACAGGTTTCACAAAAACTTTTCTAATGATGCCTAAATTGCTGTCTGCCTGTCTGATCTCTTTTTGCATCATAGTCTACATTCTCAAATGCGTAATGGGCATTGACTCCTGAATATGCTGTCACCACATCAAACTCACTATATTTAAAATTATTTTGATCATCTTCCTTCCACAATATATTTTTTGTGTCACCTCAGTTCTTAATTTTGTTGACTCTCAGTGCCCTTGGCCAAATTTTAGCATCATCCATGAGCATTTTCTTTTTCTCATCTATGCTAATTACATTCAACCAATTACCAAAACTCCAATGCCTTCACCTCTAAATTATATCTAAAATGTATCCCTAACTATCCACCTATCCACATTATCAATACTGATATTTCCATTCCATGTCACTTCTTTCTATGGAGCATGCCCATGACTTTCCTCACCCTCTTCTCTCCCCAGGTCTCTCTCTCCCTCCCTCACTCCCTTCCTCTCTTTCTGGCTCCAACTTTTGCCCTAACCTTATTCCTGAGCCCATTTCTTCTATGGCTTACTTCTTCTACCTCTGTGACTTTCCAAATAAACTTTCTCTTACAGTTTGAGTCTTGGCTCTGAATTCTTCTCTCAGCCAGAACTCAAGGACTGAGGCTGCTGAACCGAGGTTAACACCTGGTGTCGTTTCCACCACTAACATATGGTGCATGACTAGGATCTCTTTCCTTGCAGTTTTGGGTAAGTTGCCCTCTAAAACACACCTGTGCCTTCCTCCTCCAGGCATGTATCCTTCCATCCTTTTCGTAAAACCCTAAGGGTCCCCACAAAATTTGCAACCAGGAGAGCAGTAGCAGATTCCCCAGGCTAACCCCCCTAAGGCCCCTTCCTTTGCTTCTGTAACTTGCTTCCTGAGTCCATCGAACATGCTTCATTCTGGCCTCCTTCTTCTCCCAATCTGCTTTCTCTGGACCCACCGCCAGGGAAGTGGTGAACCCTGGAAGTTTGTTAATTGCCTTCTGAGAGCCTGAACTCACTGGGCTGTGAAGATAAAGGGCACTTAAAAAAAAAAAGAAATACTATTTGGAAAGACATATTGAAGATAGAGTACACTGTACTTTCTTCTCACAAACTTTCCCTGGCTCTCCTGACCTGCACAATTAATCATATACTGTAGCCTAAACCCATAGCAAAGTGACTCTATTTTACCACCCAAACCTGATTTCACAGCACTTCCCAATACATGGCCTAAGCTCCAGCCAAACCGAGCCTCGTGTGCTCTTCACGTGACGAGCATTGCCCCCTCCGGCTGCCTGTGCTGTGCCTCCTTTGCAGTATTGTTTCTGGGAGCTCCTTGCTTCTAAATTGGACCCATGTTTTAAAGCTCACTATAAGTGAGGACTTTTCTGAATTCTTTCACCAGAGTAATTTTCTATCTAATCTATGTATGCTTAGAACTGATGTATAGTTTCTTAACTGTACTTATCACAAGTCATTTTATATTATAACTAGAGGCCTGGTGTACTGGGGGGGGGGGGGGGGGGGGGGCAGTCTGGCCGGTGCCCTCTCACAGTGTGGGAGCCCTGCGATTGATCGCCCCAAAGAGATAGGCCCCACCCACCCATCCAGGGCTCCTTGATGGATTGCCCCAAAGAGTTAGGCCAGAGCCTGGGGTTCCATCTCTGTGGCAGGCGAGAGGCACGGGAACCCAAGCAGAAACTGCATGGAGCAGCCGCCAGGACCCGCCTCTATGTGAGTGCAGCCATCTTGTGATGGCATGAGGAACACTAAGCTTTAGTTAGTAAGACTAGAGGCCCAGTGCATGAAATTCATGCACGGGGGTGTGTGTGTGTCCCTCAGCCCAGCCTGTACCCTCTCCAATCTGGGACCCCTCAAGGGATGTCCGACTGCCCACTGGGATCGGGCCTAAATGGGCAGTTGGGCATCCCTCTCACAATCCAGGACAGCTGGCTTCCAACCGCTCACCTGCCTGCCTGCCTGATTGCCCCTAACCACTTCTTCCTGCCAGTCTGATCACCCCTAACCACTCCCCTGCCAGCCTGATTGACACCTACCTGCTCCCCTGCCAGCCCGATTGCCCCTAACTGCCCTCCCTGCTGGCCTGGTCACCCTTAACTATCCTCCCCTGCATGCCTGGTTGCCCCCAACTGCCCTCCCCTGCTGGCCCAGTCACCCCTAATTGCCCTCCCTTGCCAGTCTTGTCGCCCCAACTGCCCTTCCCTGCAGACCTGGTCCCCCCCAACTGCCCTCCCCTGCAGGCCTGGTCACCCCCAACTGCCCTCCCCTACAGGCCTGGTCCCCCCCAACTGCCTTCCCTTGCCAGCCTGGTCGCCCCCAACTGCCCTCCCCTGCAGGCCTGATCCCCCCCAACTGCCCTCCCCTGTAGGCCTGGTCCCCCCCAAGTGCCCTCCCCTGCAGGCCTGATCCCCCCCAACTGCCCTCCCCCGCAGGCCTGGTCCCTCCCAAGTTCCCTCCCCTGCCAGCCATCTTGTGGCAGTCATCTTGTGTCCACATGGGGGCAACCATCTTTGACCACATGGTGACGACCATCTTGTGTGTTGGAGTGATGGTCAATTTGCATATTACCTCTTTATTATATAGTATTCTTTATAACAAGATGTATCTTCTTCCATGGAGTGTCTGTAAGCCTCAGACACTTAGTATATGGCATAATTTTTTTAAAAACTTGATTGAATACACACACAAATATGCAATGATGAACATCATCTTCTGAGATCAGTGGCTTAATTACTGTGTGCATGTGTGGAAATATCCAGTTTACCCAGAACAGCTCAGCAGTACATGTGTAGTTGCAGGCTTTCGGCCATGTTCAGAGCAGTTAAGTTACTTTGGGGAGTCTCACATGCAAATGAAATATTCCTTAATGTACACATCAGTATTTATATATCAGGATTTCTCAACCTTGGCATGATTGACATTTTGGGCCAAATAATTCTTTGCTGTGGGGGCTGCCCTGTACCCTGTAGGATGTCTAGCAGCATCCGTGGCTCTGTCAGTAGATGCCTGGCTCACTCCTCTTCAACTGGAGGATCAAAAATGTCTTTCAATGTTGCCAAATATCCAGTGGGGGTCAAATTCACCCTCATCCTTGTTGAGAAACACAGTTTCATAACAGTAGGTGTCCAACCATATATCCACATGTATCAGTTAAAGTAGGTTGTTATATGCATCACTGACAAAACCTAACCTAGTTGCAATAAGCATCTGTATTTCATTCATTCGCAGTCCAATAGTCATATTCCCTTCTGTGCCTCTTTCCTGAGTGGCCTTGCTACAAGCAGGGGTTCTATAGGTGGTTCCTTCTACCATGTGTTTCAACAAGCCCAGAGGTCTCTGCTTCCAGCTGCATGTATGTGTGAAGAGGAGAGAGTCGTGTGTTGTGAAAAATAAATCCAAGCCAGACCTGGAAATGACTTCCATTTCTTCTGCTCAATTTACTGACCAAAACTAGTCAAGGGGTGCCACCTGTATGCAAAGGAGTTTGGGGAATGCAGCCTTCTTGTGTGTCTCTGAGGAACATGAAACAGTTTGACAAACACATAGGAATAACTGAAATTTAATAATAAGAATTTTTGAACAGTACTTGCTGCACAATAAAAAAAAATGTATTCAATGTATATTTTTAAAACTTTATGTGAAACTCCCACTTCAGGCTAAGATGTAGTAACACAGTCTGTATTAACCACACATCACCTCTTTCCCACACACCTGATACAACAAAGAATAAAAATATAAAGAAAAAAATATATGAAATAGTGGTGTCAAGAAGTGATCTCTAACAGAAAACAAGGAGAAAAAGCTTCATTTGAAAGCAAAATGTCCATTAACAGGTGAATTGGTAGATGATGGTATAGCCACATAATGGAAAATAACTCAGCAACAAAAAGGAATGAACTAACTATTCTTTTATCTTTATTGTTGAAAGTGTTATGTAAGGCCCCCTGTCCCCCATTGATCTCTTCCAGGCTACTCCTGTCCCCCACCCCCTCAGGTCTTCACCACCCCATTGTCTATGTCCATGGGTTATGCATATATGCATACAAGTTCATTGGTTGATCTCTTCTCACCCACCCTCTCCTGCCTTCTCTCTGAGGTTCAACAGTCTGTTCATGGTTCTATACTCTGGGTCTATTTTTGTTCATTGGTTCATTTTGTTCATTAGATTCCACATATGAGTGAGATCATGTTATACTTATATTTCTCTGACTGACTTATTTCACTTAGCATAATGCTCTCCGGGTCCATCCATGCTGTTGCAAATAGTAAGAGTTCTTTCTTTTTTATTGCCACATAGTATTCCATTAGGTAATTGTACCACAGTTTTTTTATCCACTCATCTGCTGATGGGCACTTAGGCCGTTTCCAAATCTTTGCTATTGTAGATTGCACTGCTATGAACATATATTCTTTCTGATGAGTGTTTCAGAATTCTTAGGATATATTCCTAGAAGTGGGATCACTGGGTCAAATAGGAGTTCCATTTTTTATTTTTTGGGGAAACACCATACTGTTTTCCATATGGCTGCACAAATCTGCATTCCCACCAGCAGTGCACTAGGGTTCCCTTTTCTCCATAACCTAGCTAACAATTGTTGTTTTTTGATTTGTTGATGCTAGCCATTTGACAGGTGTAAAATGATATCTCATTGTTGTTTTGATTTGCATCTCTCAGATGATTAGTGACTTTGAGCATTTTTTCATATGTCACTTGGCTTTCTGTATGTCGACTTTAGAGAAGTGTCTATTTTGGTCCTTTGCCCATTTTTTAATTGGATTGTTTGTCTTCCTTTTGTCAAGTTGTATGAGTTCCCTATATATTTTGGAGATTAACCCCTTATCAGATGTATCATTGGCAAATATGTTCTCCCATGTAGTAGGGGCTCTTGTTATTTTGTTGATGGTTATTTTGCAGTGCAGAGCTTTTTATTTTCATGTAGTCCCATTTGTTTATTTTCTTAGTTTCCATTGTATGGGTAAACATATTGTACAAGAGATGTCTGAGATTTTGGTGCCTATAGTTTTTTCTAGGACTTTTTATGGTTTCATGTCTTACATGTAAGCCCTTTATCCATTTTCAGTTTATTCTTCTTGTGTATGGTGTAAGTTGGTGGTCTAGTTTCATTTTTTTTGCATGTACCTGTCTAATTTTCCCAACACCAGTTATTGACAAGACTGTCTCTGCTCTATTGTCTGATCTTGCCTCATTTGTCAAATATTAATTGAGCATAGTGGCTTGGGTCGATTTCTGGGGTCTCTGTTCTGTTCCATTGATCTATATGCCTGTTCTTGAGCCAGTACCAAGTGAACTAACTATTGATAAACCCAACAATCTCACAATAATAATTCTGAGTTAAAATCCCTCGACAAAATAGAACACTTACCACATGATTCCATTTACTGAAACCCTGGAATATGCAAACCAATCTTCAGTGAGATAAAGTCCCATAGTGGTTTCCTGGGAAATGGGGAGGGAAGACGTGAGAGGGAGAAATTGTAAAGAGGCACAAGGAAATTATTGATGGTTATGTAAATGCTCACAATCTTGATTGTGGCATTTATTTTATGGATGTAAACATATATTAATATTTTACTTAAACTGTTAAAGTTTATTTCATTTTAATTAATGTAAATTTAAGGTAATTTAATCTTAATGTGCTTTTGTCTGTCCAAAGTCTCCAGAACACTCTCTCCAAGGCCAACATCACTGCACACAGAAAAAGCATGAGACCCTATTCAGGCCCTCCTTCCTCACATTACATGGACCTGCCTTTCTTGCTCAGTAGGAACCGATATTCATAGGGAGAAGTAGCAGAAAATAAATAATAAAACTTTAGGCAAGAAAAGAGGAATTCAAATGAAATCATCTGAATTCAGGCTTTTTGTGAAGAACCAACATGCCTGTTCTTTGCTTCAAAACTTCTGGAATTTCATCAAGGCTACAATTTGCTCAAGCTTCCAAGGTCAAATAAATGATTTGTGTGTTTAAGGGATGTAGGATCTGCTTTAGCCTGAGCCCTTGGAAATGGATCGGTGGTCTGACCTTCAGACAATGGCGCTGAGATGCTTCTCTGCTAAGTTTCAGAGGTTCAGCAGCACTTTACACCTTGTGTAAGGTCACTGGCTTCCAAAGGTCCTGGGCCTTATTCTACCGAAGCCTCATTCCTACTTTCTCAGATCCTAAGGGAGATTTTCATCAGAAGCAGATTCCGTGCTAAGCCAGACACCTGTCAATGAAAAAAGTTAATTTTTCAAACCTTTTGCACCATTGGCTTCTGAAGGAGGACATCATTGATCTGTCTGTGTGCAATGGGGAGGATTTTTTTTTTTTAAAAAAAGAGCAATATATGGCTAGAGTGTGAAAATCAATATAGTTGAGAGGAAAAATGGACTAATGGAGGCTGCAGATGTTTCACAAAGGAGAGAGAAATGACAATTGAGTTTCAGTGAAATACAAATATGGTGAGAAAATGAAATCACTCTGTTCATGCAGTTTAATTTCTAAGAAGAAGGTCTTGAGGGAAAAGACCCTGCAATTTTAATTCTAATCCTGAAACAGAGAAATATTCTAATATTAAAAAAAAAAGACTCCCAGCTTTAAATAAAGAAAATAACTTTTTTTTTTCACTTATGTGAGATAAAACAGTTTTATCCTCCACAGTCTGTCCTATTTTAATGCATAGTGACTTGCTAGCTTTTAATGATTTTTTTTCAATTGGCAAAATGATAATTAATATCCCCCAATGAATGGTAATACAATAGCCTTTTATTCCACTTTGAATTCTCTGACAGTCTAGCATGGAACTTGATGTATTTTCTTATAAGTACCGAGCATATAGACAGGATTCAAAATTATTTCATCTATAGTAGAAAATACATTGTAGCATCACATTTTCTATAACTATAGTCAACACAACCATCAGTGTATCAAGAAAGAAACATTTATGGGAATCTCAACCACATGGAAAAGAGTTTTAAACTCATAAGTATGGTTTAGGGCAAAAATGAAATTTTCGGAGGTAGAAAAACTTGATTTCAAGACCTATCTCCATCTCTCATAAGATCCAGATAGCAGAGTAATACAAATATTTGCTGAGATCCTAATGTCACAAACATTAAATGCCGAAGTGAATTGTGAAGCGGACCCAACACAAGTGACCCTGCAAGCCCCCATCGCCATTGAGAGTCTGAGAAGGTCAGGAAGACATACTGGTGAGTTAGGAGGAATGGGTTTGCCTGGATGAGCCTTTACTGAGTTCCAGGCCACACAGTTGGACATTTGTGAGCCACAGGTCCCTCCACTCAAACCTGTGAGGCAATCCTCAAAAAGAGATTAATCAGTGAGTTTCATAAGTTAGCATCTACTCTGCAGTTGAGAGATAAGAGTGGCCTGGCCAGTGTGGCTCAGTGATTGAGTGTTGACCTATGAACCCAGGAAATCATGGTTCGATTCTCAGTCAAGGCACATGCCTGGATTGTGGGTTAAATCCGCATTGGGAGGCACGCAAGAGGCAGCCCATCAATGATTCTTTCTCATAATTGATGTTTCTATCTCTCTCTCTCCCTCTCTGAAATCAATAAAAATATATTTTTAAAAAAGACAGCCTGCACAGACCAAATTTAGGACCTACCCTGAAAGGCTGCTTAGGGCAATGAGACCACAATAGAGGTAAGCCACTGAACTCTCTGCAGGCCATCTATAAAACTGCAGACAATACTATGCTGCCTTAAATAAAAATCTTCAGGAGACATCACCAGCAACTGGGATGGCAGAAGATGTCCAAGAACCCACATCCCAATCTCAAAAGCACCCAAATGAGGATGAGTCGGCTTTAAAGATCTGCCAGACACAAAGAATACAAAATGAATAGCAGTTCCACCCGCTATCCAAAAGTAGAGCATGCCCATGAAACTTTGCCTATGTCAAAATGGTACAAAACAAAGAAGCAATTACCGTTAGTTTATATGCTTTTATTTTGTTCTGGATCTGAATGCTTAGTTGCATCTGGTAACACTTTCAATGTTAGACTAACAGTCACACGCTTAGGAGCTCTCAGGCTTTTCTGATCCCTTAGGACACATCTTGGTACAAAATCAATGGAGGCAAAGCCCAGCTGCTGGAGACACAGTTCAGCGTTCTGTGGTCTTGATGCCGAGATGAGGAATGTGGGTCCCAGGGAAGGAGCTTGGTCTGGCCACTCTCGCTGCTGGGCGTATGCCTTGCCTTGTGGGAAACAGATGCTGAATGCTATTTTCTTTTTTTTCTTTGCCTTTTTTGTAAAAGTGAAAATCCTCTTTGGATATCTTTTGGTTAGTGAAAGCAGATACTAATGCAGGCCTTTTGTAAATGCAACTTTTCAGAAAGTGGGGGGTTCCTGCAGTTCAGTAACTGGTAGGGGAGGAATGGAGCGAAAATAGGGAAGGTGGACTGTCCTTCTATGGGTGCTTAGCCCCACCTGTCGGAGGCCCTGCCAGGGGAGGGGAGTGATAAAAATGATATGGAATGGGATATTTTAATTTGTAATCTGAAATTCTGTTTTATGACTTAAAGTGACCCTAGGATCTCATAGTCCTGAAAGTAACCAAAAAACTCAGGAGTTGCCTGAATGATCATCTACTGGCGTAGGCTAACAGTAGCCCCATTGAGCTCTTTAAACGAGAGTGGGCAGCAAAAATTACTTTATTTTCTGTTCACATCCCACTGGTAAAAATTGTTTAAGATAAATGCTACCTGGACAATTTTAGACAATTCATGCATCTACATTAAACTTCTCTTTCCTTACTATTATGGCAGATTAAGGAAGATAATATGTGTAACAGACTGAACATGATAAAAATAAATTCATCTGCCATGCTTCTGATACTGTTCTCCAGTCTTTTCTTACCGTTGCTAGCTTCCTCCGTGGCTCCTTCCCTTCTGCTTTCTTCTGCTTTTTCCTTTGTTTAATTTTTTTTTTTTTTTTTGAGTCAGTAGAATTGCTGTCACAAAACTCTTGCAGTTTTGTTTGTGTAATAGAACAGAAAAACTTTTAGGCCTACGTCAGAAAAATTTCTTGTTAAAAGTTCAGAAAGAACTATCAGGGAGACACAAACAATTTATTGCAGATAAAAGAATTTGAAAAGTAAAAGAATACTGGATACATTCTGACAGGATCAATCACATGTGGATAACAACAGTGGAAGTTTCTAATGAAGACCCTGAATTACTGAAAATAAAAATAAACTATGTTCACCAGATTAATGAATAAAGTAGCAATTAAGAAATCTAGAATAGCTTTTAATAAATGATCACACTAACAGATAATTGGTGGATGTGGAATTCAATAAAATTTCATTATCTATCAATGACAAATAACTAAATAAATTAATGATTGAAGAATTACTTAAAATTAGTAGTTTTAACTAATGTAAACAGTGGATTTAATAATGCAACCCTCATCAGACCTAACAATAAGAGAAAATGGCTATTATTTTTATTATTTACTATTGACACAGAAATAATAGTCATTGAAATAAAATATGAAAAATAAATCATTTGCATAATCTTTTTGAAAAAGACAAAAACAATTTTAGTTGGAAATAAACAATGCAAAACTGTAATCTTAAGAATTATTATGATTAATAATCTATATCAGCAAAGTGAATTATTTAAGGTAAATATACAAATGTTAATAATTTTATATCTATAGAAATAACTAATTTGAATATAGAACAGACATTTCCCATGATTATTTTTAAATTAGAATACTATAACTTTAATTTAAACTAGTTAACAAGGTAATTATAAGGGGGAAATATTAATTACATATACATATCAAGAGCCAAATGAATAAACTTGCATAATGGAAACTCATACCATGCTTCTTAAGCAAAAGAAAATGTAATTATGAAGAATTGTCATAAGTCCACTTATACTTTTAAACTAATCTCAATCAAATTTTAAAAACTTCATATTTATATGGAAGATTAAAGGTTAAGACAATTAAACAGTTAAAATAATATTTTTAAAGCAAGGTTGATGTGATGGGGCTTGAGGACTCACTTGCAACTTTAAATGATATTAAAACATGCTACAAAGCTATAGTAATTTTTAGCACAGTAAAATGATGACACAATAAAGAAACAAGGCCATGAACTAAAATAGGAATCTAGAAAGAAAGAAAAATATACCAAATCTATAATAATAAAAGTGTAATATGCTAATTAGACCGAATATCCTTCCAGACGACTTTCTAGACTAGTGGTCAGCAAACTCATTAGTCAACAGAGCCAAATATCAACAGTACAACGATTGAAATTTCTTTTGAGAGCCAAATTTTTTAAACTTAAACTTCTTCTAATACTACTTCTTCAAAATAGACTCGCCCAGGCCATGGTATTTTGTGGAAGAGCCACACTCAAGGGGCCAAAGAGCCACATGTGGCTTGCGAGCCACGGTTTGCCGACCACTGTTCTAGACAAAGCCAGGGCTAGGAGGGAAGCCCGGATCCTGGGTGCCTGCTGGCAGCTAGAGGGAAGCCTGGGTCCCAGGTGCCAGAGGGAAGCCGGTGCCGGCAGTTGTGGGGAGGAAGGCCTACTCTTGCATGAATTCCGTCCATCGGGCCTCTAGTGTAATTATATTATATTTCTGTAAGGTTGATGAAATATAAATTGGTACTGTTCTGCAGATTTTTCATGTATTCATCATTTTATCTTTCCATTAAGCAAATATTTGCTCAATATTTACTAAGATTAAGGTTCATAACTGCATCTTTATATCTCCAGACTTCCTGTTCACTCTTGCTTCTCAGCAGACCTAACATCTTCTTTTACATGAATTCCCCTATTACCTTCTATTGTATTCCTATGCACATGATGGCTTTCTCTCAGGAAAAAAAAAAAAAAATGATGTCTCTTGTATTATTGGGGAAGCAACATGATTGTATTAGTTTGTTTTGCTGCTATAACAAATTACAATAAACTTAGTTGGTTAAAAGAACACAAATTTTATATCTTGCTGTTCTGAAGGTCAGATGTAAAAAAAATGGGTGTCACCGGACTACTAGTAAAATCAAGATGTTGGTTGGCAGGGCTCCGTTTCTCTTGGGATGCTCTAAGAAGGATCTATTTCCTTTCTTTTCCAGCATTTAGAAGCTGGCCACGTTCCTTGGCTCATGGCCCTCCTCCATAGTCAAACCCAGTAACCACCAGTTGAGTCTTTCCTGTTCTGCTTTCTTTTTTCCCACTTAAGGACTTATGTGATTACATTGGGACCACACAGATACTCCAGTGTAATCTCTTTATTTTAATGTCAGGAGATTAGGAATTAGTTCCTTCTGGCCATATAACATATTCATGGGTTGAAGTGATCAGAAGTAAACAACTCTTGGGGCAATTATTTTGCTTATCACAGGATGTACTAGGAAAAAAACACGTAGGTTTTTTCATCAGATATTTCTGGTTTTGGATTTTTACTCTTGTTTCTTAAGTTATAGTAGAGTCCTGGTGCACAAATTCATGCACGAGTGGGGTCCCTCAGGGTGGCCTGTGGGATCAGGCCCCAGCTCATGCCCCAGCCTCACAGCCCTGCAACCCTGCATGGTACCCTGCCTTGACCTGGCTCTGCCCCCTCACTTGCTCCACCATTCTGCCTGTGGGGAGATGGGTTGGGACTGGAACCGGGGCCGGGGGCCCCCCGCCTGGTTCCCTCAGTGCCTGGGAGCCAGGCGGCAGCTCTGCCCCCTGCTGCCACCACTGGTCACCATCTATGGGGTGATCGGCAGGGCGATTGGGCCCCAGCTCACACCTGCCTTGGCCTGGCGCCGCCCACTCACCTGCTCCAACATCTTGCTGTGGTCCCACTCTCATTGGGACCCATTGGGGCTGGCAGAACCTTCACTGCTGCCCGCTGCCAGCGCCATGTTGCCAACACCCACCATGTTCTGTGCGGCCCCCTGGTGGTCAGCGCACATCATAGTGAGCGGTTGAACTCCCGGTCAAATGACAGTCCAAGGGGAAAATTTGCATATTAGGCTTTTATTATATAGGATATTTGTGACATGCAACATTCATAATTTCTCATAGACTCTGAGTCTTCACGTGTACAAGAAAAAAAGCTGTTATAAATATTACATATATATCTAGCACACAGAAAACATTTAATAAATGATCTCTATTATAATTATTTAAAATCTTACCAATATTTTAGTTTTAACATCAGTCACATAGCCATAGGGGTCATTTATATGCACTCAAAGAAGCAAATATTTGTGACATCCATCAAACCATTTATCAGTCAATCCAACATCAATTGCATGCCAAGCATTATGCTAAGGCCACCCCAAAGAATCCCAACATTGCAGATACCATATATATTGTGAACTTTAAAGATCCAATCAAAGAATTATTTTGAAATCCTTCAAAATGTTATATATAAATTTTTTTGCACAGGGATTTAAATCTAAAAGAATCTAATTTGTGAAACCAGAGAGACTATTAAAGCACTTAACTGAAGTTGAGAAAGGATTTTTTTTAAATGATTGTGAGGGGGGAAAGAAACACTGTGTTTCCTGTGTGACTAGTTGAAATAGCATAGAGAGTGATATCGTTGGAGTTATTTGTTACCACAGATAAAGTATGCATTTTCTGATAATTTCTTATAACTTTTTATGGAATTGCTCATTATTGCTCCCACTTCTTATTTTGGGTTAAAGGAAAAAGTTTTATTTGAGGAATATTAGTTCATTCTTTGCTAACATATTTCACATAGCATTATCTCTAGTTTGTGATTTAAAAAGTGAAAGTAATTGCACACTATATTAGTTACTGCGATAAAAGAATTTAAGGAAAGAGCCACATATCTGGTGAGAGGTAAAGCATAATACATCTGATGGTTCTAAATATCATTCAAGCAAAAACAAATGACTGTGCCTTATGATGGCCCTTTCTCTTCTCTCTCTACCAATCAAAATCCTGTATATCCTCAATTCATCCAGCATTAGTCTTTGCTTATTCTACATTTTCATAGCCTTTATTGAACTATATTACAACACAATATTATTTAAACTCAATTCAGTTAGCTATTCCAATCCTTCCATATGGGTCATATCTTGATTACCTGTGATTTTCCACCATGCAACTTAGCAGCTAGTACTAATCCCCAAACATATCGGCACTCAGTAAATTCTAGCTGAATCAAAGTACTGTATCACAGAGTTAGATAGAGATGAAAGAAATGCAATAATAAAGCTGTGAAACATAGATAAATAAAAACAGGCAATAACTCAAAAGCCTTAGCATTTTATTTTATTTGGTTTTGAAATTGGGCTTTATAAAATGTGATAACACTGTAAGTCCCCTAATCCTTGAGCAGCCACCTAGACTTCAGGTGCTTGGGAAGTGTATCAGAGAACTCTCCAGGCCCATTGACATACACTATTACCTAGTAGGGTCTTCGGCCCCAAGCCCTGTTTGGACACCTACTCTGAGATGGGTTGGAACATTTGTGGTGTCATCTATCTGTGTGAGGACTGCTCTGGTCCCTTCAGCTTCAATCTGAAGCATCTTGTTGCATTTGTTGGATCCTCATAATTTTCTTCCAGGGACACACTTTCCATCTGACCAAAGAGAGATTGCACATTCAAAGTCTCAAAGTTTACTGACATAATCTGTGCAGATATGTGTTTTGTAAAGTCAGTATTCAGAAGGAAAAGGGAGGAAGAGGAGCAGAGGAGGAAGAGGAAGAGAGGAGAAGGAAAATCAGGATGCATCTAGGCAGAGCATTTGCTCTCCATTGGATACAGCATTGTCATTCCCTGTTTTTACTGTTCACACTCAGAATATTTTTGGCCTCTGCATTCATATAGCATTTAAGTTTCTGGAACTGGAAAACAGTTATCCTAAACTACTCACCTTAGATGCTTCTTTTGGTGCTCACACAGACAGTCCTCTACTGAGTCAAGGTGTGGCAGTATGTATTGTGTGTAGAACTCATTGAAGCAGCTGCTTGAGAGGGAAGAGAAAGAAGAGGTCTTTATTTGCGACAGTCTCCCCCCCAAAAAAAAAAAAAACAAAAAAAACACACCTATCAACTGGTAAGAGATACCCTTGGCTTTGCTCGTAGAAAAGCTCTCCCTTGCAGCAGGAAGGCCATGTTTGTCTTCCTGATCAATGTTATTCTCTCCCCTTACACTCTCCGCTGTCCAAGATTGTGAAGATAACACATTTACTTTGAAAAGAAGGTGAGAAGTAAGTAAATAATATTTTGAAGTAAAAAATTATTTTCTTTCAAATATAGATTTGCATTAAGGAATGATAATGGTATTAATTATAAATGATGCATTTTATTAAGTGCATGAACCATTTTATTTGGCTAAACAAATAAATATTTGAAGAAAGAGTTGCTAGCTCCAAATTAAAGATTATATTAAAAAAGTTTAATATTAAAATTACATTATATATCATATAATATTTTAATATTAAAATATTCAATTATTTACATCAGCTTGGTACTGTTCTAATACTGAGTAATTGCAGAAATCAGGAAGACAAAATCCCTGAGACAGGAGTTTCTATTCTAATTGGATGAGACAAATAATATAAATAAATAAATAAGTCCTATATAATAAAAGCCTAATATGCTAAATGTATGGTAGTATGGTCATCCATTCAACCAATCAAAGCACAATATGCTAATTAAATATGCTAATGATATGCTAAGCCCGCTCAACCACTTGCTATGACATGCACCGACCACCAGGAAGCAGACACTCCGACCAGTAGGTTAGCTTGCTGTTGGGGTCCGGCCAATTGGAACTGAGAAAAACAGTCCAGACATGCCCTGGAGCCCTCCCGCGGGCTCTCCCCAGCTGGCCAACCTCCCACACCCTCCCCGGCCTGGATCGTGCACTGGTGGGGTCCCTCAGCCTGGCCTGCACCCTCTTGCAGTCCGGGACCCCTTGGGGGATGTCGGAGAGCCTGTTATGATCTGATTCTGCTCAACACAAGAGCTGCCCTCCGGTGGTCAGTGCGCTCCTACATGGGAAGCGCTGCTCAGCCAGAAGCCGGGCTCATGGCTGGTGAATGCAGCAGTGGTGATGGGAGCCTCTCCTGCCTCTGCGGCAGTGTTAAAGATGTCCGACTGATGGCTTAGGCTTGCTCCCTGCAAGGAGTGGGCCTCAGCCATCAGTTGCACATCCTCTGAGAGCTCCTGGACTGTGAGAGGACACAGGCCGGGCTGAGGGACCCCTTCCCCCTGAGTGCACGAATTTCGTGCACCAGGTCTCTAGTAAATAAATAAATAAATAAATAAATAAATAGACTAGAATAGACTATATAGTAAATCATTTTTCCAGATGGTGCTAGGGTCATGGATTAAAATCAAGCAGAAGAAAATTATATAAAATATTAAAGTCAGGGCAGAAATTTGAGATCTTAAATAGGCCTCTTCAGTATAGATCTTACTGAAAAGGTGATACATGAGCAAAAACTTAGGTAAAATAATAAAAATGTGAGTAAGAGTAAAATGCCAGAATGAAGAACATTGCCAAGCACTTCAATAACAATGAAAGATATACTACTACTACTACTAATAATAATAATGAATTTCTCACAGAACCCAGGTCTATGTTAACCTAGAGCTATTTCCTGAACCACTAATTCATTAATAAACTCAGTACTTTTTTTTTTTTAAGTCACTGAACTTACTCCGATGTTAACCTCTATTCTGAATACTCATCCATGATTGGCATTTAAGACTGATTTCTTAAAGAGTATTTGGCCCTAGTACTTGTCATACACAAAGTGTCCACTCTGATTTCTAACAAACAGATGAGTCTGCATATCTGATTTCTAACAACATACCAGCTGGTATGAATCAGCTCTAAGGCGACTGCACAGAGCCTGTTCCCTTTGTTTCAAGTGTACTCTACTTGTTCCCCTTCTGTGTTTACTAAAAACTGAGCCATTCAATTTATATATAAAATCTGTAACAGCAACATCACAAGATATCGGTTCTCTAGTGCTTTGATGGATTCTAAAACTGTCTTCAAAATATTTTACTTTGGTGTTTCCATATAACATTACTCTCTATTTAAATGAATTGAGAGACAATTATTGTTCACAAAGGTGTTAAGATAGTTTCCACCTCTTGATCTTTCCAGGGCTATGAAATCTCCAGTACCAGTCACTTTTAAATGAATATTAAAAAAATCATCAGACACTGAAATGTCAACAGGTAAAAGGAAAAAGAGAGAGATATCATTTATTGAACCCATATTTAATGACAAGACCTTTACATGTATTGCTTCACTCTAATTCCCACTAGGAAGACAAAAACCTGCCTATATAATAAAAGGCTAATATGCAAATTGTCCCCTTGACCTGGAGTTCGACTGGTAGTTCAACCAGGAGTTCAACCAGGGAGTGGGGCAGGCTGGGCAACCACCCGCAGTCCCTCACCCGGCCAGCCCAGCCCAATCAGTCTGATTGGGGCTGGCCGGCTGGACCCCATCCATGCACAAATTCGTGTACCAGGCCTCTAGTTGTTATATATTATGTTTGCCATTTTATAGCTAAGAAAAAAAATGAGATTCAAGGAATTGAAAATTATGCATGCACATTCACAGAGCTAAAAGCCAAGACAGAGTCTGTCATATTTACATAATCTCTGTTGTGTAGCTAAACACACTATGATTAAATAACACCCATAGTTGCACAGTGAATAAGTGACAGAGCTACACAACATCAAGCCCCAGTCCATGTGTATCCCCCAGGTCATCAAGCTGTCTCTAATGTGTTTGGAAGTAATAGGAAGAAGATCATTTCTATGGTGATTACAGAAGACAAGGATTCAAGGCATATGATGCTGTTAGATGGGCTGGACCCTGGAGGTGGTATGCAGAGTGCACCTTGGGGCAAAGGAAGTGGACCTCCATGTGAGCGGTGCTGTTACGCACAATGAAATGCAGGTTATTGGGGGATGGAATATGCTGAGATGTTTTCTTGGTGAAAATGTTTCCTGGAGTCTGGAACCAGGGGAGCAGTTTCATGCTAACAAGGCTGGGATACTCGAAAAAAAAAACCACACAAAAAAAAAAAAGCAATGGCAATGGGGCAAGGGCAGGTGCTGAACGGGCATTGCATAGTGGTGCAGGGACCCTGAAAAAGAGTGTGTCTGCCTCGCATTTCGTCCCAGTGCCAGCCCTGCTTAACGTTGATGGAATAATTATTGGGGCCCAATTATACAACGAGCCGCAGTGATTTATGATGCTCTACAACCCGCACTGAATCAACCTGTCTCGGTAGCCGTAAGTCTGCATAAAGTTTTAATTACGAACATCATAAGTTGGTCAGAGCATATGGAGAAAAATGGATTATGAATTTATGATGTAGTAAATTTTCCTACCGAGTGGCTCTTCTGATGAGGGCCTGGCGACAGGATGACAAAAGACATGTAGAAGAAGCCAGCTGCCTGACAAGGAGTCGGCTCCCTTTTAAAAGTGAGACTGGGACCAGGGCTGTGCTAGTGTACCAGAGGCAATGCCAAGGTGTCAGTCAGCTGGCTGCATGCCATTCCAATCCTGGCCTCTGGTGAGACATAGCTACCCAGGCTGTGACAATGATATGCCACCCAAGATTCGCATATGACAGGGTAGAACTGAGCAAGGGAATAGTCTTGGCTTGCTTAACAATTCTGTCAGCACCCCTCCTGTAAGAAGACTTCCCAAACAGGTGAACTATTCACTATATGTTCTCTTTAGGATTTTATGGGTCAGTAAGCACTTACTGAGAGTGTAGGTATCAGGCCCCCAATGGCTGCGGGTGTGTGGAGGCCAGAACGCATGGGCCAACTGGGGACACTGCACAGAGCCATCACCGATGAAGAAGGGAGTGGCTGAGTTCTGTGACTGCAACACAAACCACCTTCTCCCTCTACTCTTCTTTCCTTCCTTCACTTCCCCAAGGGTGTTGATTTGGAGAACACCCACCTATAAAATGTCTGATACTAATCTCCACTTTATTTAGTTTTATTTTTATTTTTAAAATATTTATTGATTTCAGAGAGGAAGAGAGGAGAGAGAGATAGAAACATCAATGATGAGAGAGAATCATTGATGGGCTGCCTCCCGCCCCCCCACTGGGGATGGAGCCGCAACCCAGGCATGTGCCCTTGGCCAGAATTGAACCTGGGACCCTTCAGTCTGCAGGCTGACGCTCTATCCACTGAGCCAAGCCGGCTAGGGCTTAATCTCCATTTTAGAGTCAGCTTCCCAGACAGCCTGACCTTTTCAACTCAACATGCCATGTGAAGAGACCTCAGTGTCTCCGGTCTGCACGCGGAGGCTTACATAAGATTTGGTAAAATGAAAAAGTACATTCACTTGTTTTTTTTTGTGTGTGTGTGTGTTTTAAAATATATTTTAATGATTTTTTACAGAGAGGAAGGGAGAGGGATAGAGAGTTAGAAACATCAATCAGCTGCCTCTTGCACACTCCCTACTGGGTATGTGCCCACAACCAAGGTACATGCCCTTAACCAGAATCAAACCTGGGACCCTTGAGTCCGCAGGCCGATGCTCTATCCACTGATCCAAACTGGTTAGAACTGTTTTTATAACCATTAATAATTTCTTTATTCAAGCATATTTTATTACAGTGCTTACTGTGTAGCCAGCACTGCGCTAGGTGTGATGGGTACACAGATTTAAAAAACAGTTCTGTATTGAAATAGTTCACAGACCAGTCAAAAAAGACAGACAACAGTAACCACTTGTGGTGGTAAACAGTATGATACGATCAGGCCCAGGGACACCTACCTAAAAGAAGTCTCTGGAAACAATAGCAGTTGAATCAAGTAGGAGCAAAGGCTGTACACTCTTCTGGCTGGACACACACTGAGGGAGCTGGTCAGCGAGGAAGGAGGACGGGCCTGCCAGCTGGTACTACACCGAGCCAGGCAGATGCTCACTGGGGCACAGAGGGCAGACTGCAGGGACAGTCCAGGGAACCCTGCCCACTCCTCAGGCTGCGGTCTGTGACTCACCTCTCAGCTCATTTTCTGGTTTCACCTGGATCAAAATGACAACACCCCAGTGTGGAATCAATACCCCTCACCCTGACTTTGCAAAAGGATTGTCCTGTCCATACCTAATAAGCTGGCAATCTGCAGCAAAGTCAGTAAAGGCACGTGAGTGAGTAGTGCAAACACTTCAAATATACAGGACAAGAGCAGCTCATGGCAGGCCACATGCAGCTCTGTCTAAAGGGCTCAGCTGCCCACGAATTAATAACAGAAGGAAGTTTGAAACTGGTACACAAAGCTTCAGCCTCCCTGTTAGCTCTGACAGCTTGAAAGATATCCATCTAATTACTTTACTTTTTAAATATTTAAAATTCTTCTGTAATGAAGCCTGTCTGACTTCACCTATTCCCCTGCTCTCTCTCTCTCTCTCTCTCTCTCTCTCTCTCTATATATATATGTATATATATATATGTATATATAGGATATATACATATATATATATATATATATATATATATATATATATATGTATATATCCTATATAATAAAAAGCTAATATGCAAATTGTCCCCTCAACCAGGAATTTGACCAGGGGGCAGGGCCAGCCAGCCAACTGCCCACAGCCCCTCCCCCAGCTGGCCCCACCTGCAATTGGCCCAATTGGGGAGGGCCGGCCAAACCCCACCCATGCACAAATTGGTGCACTGGGCCTCTAGTGTGTGTATGTGTGTGTGTGTATATATATGTATGTGTATGTGTGTATATATATATTAGATAGATAGGTAGATAGATAAATAGACATATATTCAAAAGATTACAGCATTCACACCCCAGCTCAAATGTAGCTCATTTGAGCCAAAAGAGAAGAGCTAAAGAACATGAACAACCTAATGAGCCACATGTTGTTCTGAAATCATACTGCCCTGGGAATCTGGAGATCAAGTATTGTAGCTCCACAAAGATAGAAGCCCCTTTGCCGGGGACCTCACCCTATGTGTCTCTTCTGGTTCATATCCTTTAATATCCATTTTCAATAACCAGTAACCTATTGGTTAAACTGGTTTCCTGAGTCCTGCGAGCCACTCTAGGAGAGTAATCAAACCCAAGGAGGGGTTTTGGAACCTCTGATTTCTGCCAGTCAGTCAGGAGCACGGGTAACATCCGGGATTCGTGGTTGGCATCTGAAGTGGAACGCAGTCTTGTTGGACTCAGTGCCTAACCTGCAGAAGCTGATGCCGTGTCCAGGTAGATAGTGTCAGAATTGAGTTAATTGTGGGGCACTCCGCTGTTGTCCAAGAATCGCTTAGTGGTGTGGGACACCCCCAGACACATTGGAATTGGTTCTAACACATTTACAATTATATGAGTTAACTTAAAGGCTCGATGAAGTATTGGTTGGCTAAAGAAAGAAAGATGGGCCCTGGCCGGGTAGCTCCGTTGGTTAGAGCATTGTCCTGATACACCAAGGATGCGAGTTTAATCTTTGGTCAGTTCACATATAAGAATCAACCAATGAATGCATAATAACAAACCTCTCTCTCACACACAAACTTTAAAATCAATAAATAAAAACTTAAAAAAAAGAAAGATGCAAAAAAATGTATAATTTTCTAAAATTATGTAAAAGGTATGACTGCACTGTATACATATGTAACCGTATAAGGTATTAAAGCCAGGGTTTGTATACCTATGTCTATGTGAGTGTGTATATGCATGAAGAATGATGAAAAATATAACAGAACTTGCCAAGGTGGTTAATATGAATTATCCAAATAAGAGTGGGGATGGGAGGCAAGCACAGAAAAAAAATAAAATAAAAGATTGCAAGTAAATACTAAAGGCAGCATATGATATTATTTTATTCATGTATTTGTGCAAAGTTGTATGTATGCACATGACAATGTATTTTAAAGGGGAAAATATTGTTCACAAGCCTCAGTTGGGAGACTTAGTAAAGTGCCTCACATCTTCCTAGCGTTCCTTCCCTGCCATTTGGAATGAGACACCCAGGAGCTGTGGGTTTACAAAGAAGCCCGGATAATTGCAGTGCAGCCCCTCCACTCACAACATATATTCCCAATTTTATTCTTCATGACTTCAGGCAGAATGCACCGTCTGCCTCTTCTTCAAAGCTGATGCCCCTAAGAGCCCGGGAGGCCTGGTTAGCAAGCATGGGAAGTCCTGAGTCAGCACTCGCTATGCATGTGGCTGTGTTTTCTATTCAGGTCCTCATTCCACTCTCCCTCTTCCTCCACCCATGTGGCTGGCATGTCTAGCAAGACCGTACTGTCACATGTTCTAATGCCATTACAAAGCACCAGACATTTAGGTAATTATGTTTTATGACATTTAATAATCAGTCCCAGGACTTCATAGCTACACTATACATTTTTGTACCTGTGTGCACACAATTTTTAAAGTCATTTTCCCTAGGAGAGAGGAAATCCTATTGCAGATTACACACTTTATAAACATTGTGGAACTCAATGGCATCAGCCCCTTGCACAACACCTGGGAATGTGGCAGACACTCATTACAATGAAGTAATAAAGGTTTTGGTGAAACTACCAATGCAGCTCCTGGTTCTATACATCCCCAGCTTCACTCTTCAGGTCCCAGAAAATCCATTCTCACTGGTGCAGAGGGAGCCCTGTGCCGAGGATCCAGAGCACCCTGCTTTCCCTGCTGCAGAGTCAGAAAGAATGGATGGGCTTATCATCAGGCGTAAGGTGTTAGACCCATTTGCAATGAAAATTAATTTACTGTCAAAGTAGTCATTCCATCAGAAAATCCAAAGTTGGGGATTTGTGCATATTTTGTTCTATATCTAATTATGATTATGAGTTTTCAACATTCACTGGTTTAAAACTGTCATCGACTTATGGAACTTAGACTTTGCCTTTAAGAAACGTACACCCTGTGAGGCCACGTGCCCCTGGGTCTGGGTGAAGCTGGGTCCCAGGTCCGGGTGAGGCCTCGCGCACCTAGGTCCGGGTGAGGCCACGCGCCCCTGGGTCCGGGAGAGGCCACGTGCCCCTGGGTCCGGGGGAGGCCACGCGCCCCTGGGTCTGGGTGAAGCTGGATCCCGGGCCCGGGTGAGGCCACTCGCCCCTGGGTCTGGGTGAGGCCATGCGCCCCTGGGTCTGGGTGAAGCTGAATCCTGGGTCCGGGTGAGGCGTGTGCCCCTGGATCCGGGTAAGGCTGGGTTCCGGGTCCGGGTGAGGCCTCGCAAACCTAGGTCCAGGTGAGGCCACGCGCCCCTGGGTCTGGGGGAGGCCACGCGCCCCTGGGTCCTGGTGAAGCTGGATCCCGGGTCCAGGTGAGGCCACGTGCCCCTTGGTCCGGGTGAGGCCATGTGCCCCTGGGTCCGGGTGAAGCTGAATCCTGGGTCCGGGTGAGGCCCTGTGCCCCTGGATTCGGGTGAGGCTGGGTCCCGGGTCCGGGTGAGGCCGTGCGCCCCTGGATCCAGGTGAGGCCACGCAACCCTGGGTCCGGGTGAGGCCTCGCGCCCCTCGGTACGGGTGAAGCTGGATCCCAGGTCCGGGTGAGGCCGTGTGCCCCTGGATCCGGGTGAGGCTGGGTCCCGGGTCTGGGTGAGGCCACACGCCCCCTGGGTCCGGGTGAGGCCACGTGCCCCTGAGTCCGGGTGAAACCGTGCCCCTGGGTCCGGCCGAGACCAAACCAGAGGGAGTCGGACCTCCGTTACCGCCATTTGTCCACCATCCAGAGCTGAGGGGTCAGTGCCGACATGTACACATAAGGAACTGGTGGACATTGAAATTGGGTCTCAAAAGAACTATTGGTCCAGAAAGAAACTCACTACAGACTGATTCATTTGCCTGTCAGCATAGCTATTATTGCTCGTCTCACATTCAGTTCTTATATCTCTAGTGACACATGATCTCGCTCATCTAGGGGAAATGATGAAAAACATAGACTGATGAACAAGAACAGAACCAGAAACAAGGAGGCATCGATCGGACTATCGATGGGGGGAGGGGGGAGAGGGGAGAGATCAACCAAAGGACTTGTGTGCATGCATATGAGCCTAACCAATGGTTAAGTTCAACAGGGGGTTGGGGCATCTGTGGGGAGGGGTGTGGGATGGGAATGGGGGAATGAGGACAAATATGTGACACCTTAATCAATAAAGAAATTTAAAAAAAAATTAAAAAAAAAATGCAAATATAAGAGCAAAAAATAAAAAATAAATTAAAAAAAAGAAACGTACACCCTGATTGAGAGGCCAAGTCCATCTGAGTGGAATGTTTACAAGATATGAGTTAGCTTGGAGGTATCACATGGTGATAGGTCAAACACATATATCAATATACAAAAATTAATATAGCACAGATTCTTTTCATTCCAACGAAACGTCCCAGAAATTATATGAACAAAAGCAGCAGCATGGCAATATGTATATAGCCCCCCCAAAAAAAAAAAAAAACAACCTTATTTGACAAAGCACCAGACATTTAGGTAATTATGTTTTATGGCTTTTAATAATCAGTCCCAGGACTTCATAGCTACACTATACATTTTTGTACCTGTGTGCACGCATTTTTTAAAGTCATTTTCCCTAGGAGAGAAGAACATGTGGCACCATTTTCCTTACCATCTGTATGCCTCTGTTATATCTATTTTAAATGTAAATTCCTTGATGTAAGGAACAATACATTATGTTAAATCTTAGCATATTGTAGTCTTTGATGGATGATTATTATGGTTAGTAACAAAAATTACATATTAGCAAAAATGTATCTACACTTCTGTGCAAATTAGCAGGAGAGTTACTCTTACAGTTTAATATGAAAGAGTGATGGTAGGACTGTCAAAGCAAACAGGGCTCATGTCTATAAAATTCAAGGCCATTTTTATAAATGAAAACAGACTTGCTTAAAGGCATAATAACCTAGATGGGGACAATGTTATAGTCAGCAGTTACCAGAGAGTGTCTCCCTAATACAGTGGCAGTCCAGAGTGGCAGTGAGGGCAGAAGGACATTCCGAGCAGTAATATACCAAGTGTACTTCACATTTAAGGTAGATAAAATTTTAGCATCTCTGTCCTCTATATGACCATGCTTTTATCAGTATTCATTACAATAATAATAATAATAATAATAAGAATCAGAAAATTTTTATCAAATTTGTTTATATGGCCATGGCAGTAAATTATAATAATAATAACAAAAATAAGTTAATTATTTTAATAACATTTTTATATAAAGAGGAAAAATAAATGTGCAAATTTTTCCAAAACAGTGAATAAATTCCTCAAAATTCACAGAATGATTTGCACTTAGATTGACAGAATCAAAGCAACTCAAATTCCATTTCCTCTTTTTTGCAATTAGTGCTATCATTGCCATTGCTATTTGCTGTCTCAGTGCAGAAATATGCTACGACAGGGGTGGGAGGCAAGGACTGCACCTGAGACAAGCACGCCCCATGCTGAACTGTTTACTTACTTTACCGCTTATTATGCAAATGAACGTGTGTAGCTGAGCTCACAGATGTCTGTGGCCAATTTTAAAACTGGAGGTTTTCCAAATTAACTTCCAGTAGAATAAAATGTTTATCAAAGGGTATATATTAAAAGTGTGTCGCCAAAACCGGTTTGGCTCAGTGGATAGAGCGTCGGCCTGCGGACTGAAAGGTCCCAGGTTCTATTCCGGTCAAGGGCATGTACCTTGGTTGCGGGCATATCCCCGGTAGGGAGTGTGCAGGAGGCAGCTGGTCGATGTTTCTCTCTCATCGATGTTTCTAGCTTTCTATCCCTCTCTCTTCCTCTCTGTAAAAAATCAATAAAATATATTTTTTAAAAAGTGTGTTAATTTGGGACTTAGGTATATATTATTAAAAACTTCACAGTAGACTGGCTGGCGTGGCTCAGTGGTTGAGTGTAGACTATGAACCAGGAGGTCATGGTTCAATTCCTGGTCAGGGCACCTGCCCAGGTTGCAGACTTGATCCCCACTGTGGGGTGTGCAGGAGAGAGCCAATCAACAATTCTCTCTCATCATTGATGTTTCTATCTCTCTCTCCCTCTCCCTTCATCTCTGAAATCAATAAAAAAATATTTTTTAAAAAAATCAAACTTCACAGTAATCATAGTACTTGTTTAGCATTTATGTCAATAGAATGTTTTATTTTAGGGAGACAGTGTTTTTCACTGACATTATTTAAAATTGCCAGCGCATGGTGACAATAAAAACTAGACCAACTTTTACATAATTTTATTTTATTAATTTAGGCAATGAATCTGTGTGGACTGTCTCTACCCGCCTGCCCTTGGAGTCCCCATGAAAGGCTAAGTTGGGTTCAAAAGTGTAGCAAAGTACTTTAACAGAGGACATAGTTTAGGATCTTCCTTAAACTGTAAAATATTAAAAAGTGTGGCCTCTCATCTCTGACCACACACGAAGGCCCACGGATAAATTCAGAGATGGAAATACTGAGTCCTTACTTCCTTCACTTCTCATGGCAGACACTCTCCATCCATCACAGGACTTTCTCAATGAACCAGGGCATGTCTTTGGAAGGCTTATAAAAATGCAGGCTGGCATTGACGTAATAGTTGAAAACGATTTATGTTCCTGAATTAAATCTCTAGCCTGACACTCAAGGGAAGTCTGTTATCAGACTCCATGAGGAGCGGCTGGAGCCCTCTAGGTGCTCAGGCCACAGGCTCAGAGAGGGAGTGTGCTGCACGTGTGTGCGTGTGCAAGGCGGGTGCAAGGAAGATGACTGAGAAAACTAACTCTTCACTCCCATTAGAAATGGAAAAATAGTGTGCCCTTAGTATTCCCAAATGATGAGAATGAGTATTTATAGAGTATTTATGATAGCCCAGTCACTATCAAAGGACTGCAAGTGCATTATCTCTCTTTATCCTTTCAAACGCCCAGTGAAGAAGGTACTGCTACTATCCCACCTTTTTTACAGATGAGACCCTGAATCAGAGGATGGCTGAGCAACTAGCCCAATCTCACAGCTAGTGGTGGAGCTGGGAGTCACCCCAGCAGTAAGTCTGCAAAGTCCCACAGAGCAACACTCTTGATGGCATTCGGATGAGCTGCTGTCCATTTCAGCTCCTCTGAGCCACTCCAAACTTTATGAAATATTTTGCAGAAGCATCATTTTGATTTGGCTTGTTATTAGGCCAGTGTGGGAGAATAATTAGTAAATGTGACAAGCCAAGGAAAATAAAATACTAAAATTATCTCAAAATAGCTTTAATGTTTTGTTTTCATTATGATACAAGCAAAATGAATTAGCTAGTTTAATTGCTTTATTTATTAGGGGGGGCTCTGAAAAGAAATTCAACTACTAAAGAGAGTATGAAGATATGAAGGACATGCTAATTACTTTATATGAACTAATTCACATACACTTTGCAACATTATTGAAAGTTAAGAGCTTATTCATTTTGTAGGAGAAGAAACTAAACTTAGAAAGGTTAAGCGATTTGCCCAGTAAATCATGAACCTGTCATTTGAACCCCCATCTGGAATTTCAGGTTCAGTTTTCACCACTCATAGGTGTTTCTCTGCAGAACCATCTTGCTAATTAAGACCCAACCTTTTCCAGATGTTTGCTCATCAAACTGCTCTCCCAGGCTGTCATGCATGTGAGAATGCTTTTACTTGCCCCAGGGGGAAACTCTGACCCGTGAGTCAGTAGTCACTATTGGCCAAACTTCACACCAACATTTTTAAGAAAGAAAAAGTAGGAAAAGGAGGGACAACATCTAATTGCAGGTGTCCTGTGTGGCTTCTGACAATGCCAAGAGGAGCTGGCATGGGCCAGAACGAATTTATTTAGTAAACATTTGTCAGTCTCCTACTCACTGCCAAGTCCTGTGCTGGGCACTGGGATGACAGAGAGACAATGTCACATAGCTGCCAATGAACTACATCTCAAGTTTCTGGCATGTAAATAAATTCAGAAAATGTTCTTTAAAAGAATTAGAGCATTGGTTTAAACCATCTATTTTTGTTACTGAAGACATACCAAGTGTGCATGAATCAGGGGCATGCCAATTTCCTCTTACGTCTGGGAAATGGAGTGCCTCTTGATTCACCAGCAATTCTTGAGTCTCATGAAATCAAGCAGGTTGAGATTCTAAGGGCTCCCTACCTAAACTCTGCCCTCTCTTCCCCCAGGGGGCATTTTCATCTAAGATAGTCGGATGTGATTCTGATAGAAATGGCCAGGTGCTCAAAAATGTTTGAGCTTGGTGAATTTATTCTTGTGGCTCTTTCTCTCAGTCTGCACGTCATCTGATGTTGCCTGAAGGTCACCTGGTCTGGAATAGACAGTGCATGAATAACGAGACTGTCTTGTCCATTGGTAGGGGAGATGGGGATTGAAGCCAGGCTTGGTTACAACTTCTTGTTCTGTTATTTAAGACCTCTTTGATCGTTGGCAAAAAAAAAAATGTTTAGCCTGAAAATGAGAAATGTAATAGGTATATAATTTTAAACCCATCATTTTAAGTTACCCTTATCTCTAAACCAGTGGTTTTCAAATAGGGGCAATATGACACCTCAGAAACATCTGGCCAGGTATAGAGATATATTTAGTTTTTACAACTGGGAGGGAAGGGCTTTGCTCTTGGTGTCTGGTGGGTAGAGGCCAGGGATGCTGCCTAATGCATAGGCCAGCCCCACAAGAATGAAATATCCATCCCCAAATGTCAACAATGTGGAGAATAAGAAACTCTGCTCTGATCTCTCTCACATTCAGACCCCCAGACCCCACAACAGCCTGAGAAAAGTGGGGTACGATGGAGAGAAAGTGTAACACACTCTTCCCAGCAGGTGTACCAGGAGGCTGATACCTCAAACAGAGAGAAAGGGGAAGTAAAAGAAAGACTGCCTCCTTTCAGACTCAGGTTGACTGTGGGGAAAGGAGAAAAACAGGACACAAGAAAGCAGGCAGTCCAGTGTTTGCCTCAATCTCCCTCTTTGGACAGATATTCCCAAAGCAGTGTGTGTGTGTGGGGGGTGGGGGGGGGGCCCAGGGGGGTGCAGTTGATCAGCTAAGGGGAACTGCTATGCAAATCATAATTGCTGCAATATTAGCAAAGACTTAGGTAGGGCTGGTGCAGGTGTGCACTGTGCAGAATTCAGATGACTGAGCAAAAGAGGAGAGAGGTGAGAAAGGGGCAAAGAGGAACAGGAAAGAAGGAAGAGAGGAGGGAGGGAAAAAGAGGAGAGTGGATAGAGGGAGGAAAATGAAGTGGGAGAGTCACAACAGGAGGATAATATTAATAATAATAAACTATTAATAACAATATTAATCATAAAAAATTTTGATCTACATATTAAGACTAGTTGACTTACCTTTCTATTGTTTCTAATAGGTATTACATAATTATATTTTACATGAATATGTAGATAGGATTATCCACCAAAAGAAATAAATAAAAATGTGTTGATTTGTGACAACATGGATGGGCCTAGAGAATGTTATGCTAAGCAAAATAAGTGAATCATAAAAAGCTAAGAAACATATGATTTCACTCATCCTATATAATAAAAGCCTAATATGCAAATCGACCTAACCAAGGAACAACCAGTCGCTATAATGTGCACTGACCACCAGGGGGAAGGTGCTTAACACAGGAGCTGCTCCCAGCCCATAGGCCCCAGGCCAGCCAAGGCAGGTGTCAGCGGGGGCCCCCTGATTACCCCACCAATCACCCCACAGATCAGCCCTGATTGCCAAAGGACCCTACCCGTGCAAGAATTTCATGCACTGGGCCTCTAGTACTAGTATCCTATATAATAAAAGGGTAATATGCAAATTGTCTCATTGACCGGGAGTTCGACTGGAGTCCAACCAGTGGGCAGGGCTGGCTGGCCAACCTCCCGCATCCCCTCCCTCCAGCTGGCCAAGCCCAATTGGCCCCAATCAGGGCGGGCTGGCCAGACCCCACCCATGCACAAATTCGTGTACAGGGCCTCTAGTGTAGAATATAAAACTGAAACTCAGAGACACAGACAGACAACACTATAGTGGTTACCAGAGAGAAGGGAATGGAGAGGATAGTAAAGGGTAAAGCAGGCCAAACATATGGAGCTAGAGATTATTTGACTGTGGATAGTGGGTTCACAATGCAACATACAGATCATATATGATAGTAATGTACACTTGAAACCTATATGACCCTTTTAACCAATGTCACCATGATAAATATAATAGAAAAATATGTGGAGATGTCAGAGAGTTAACTAATAGAAAATGCTTTGCTATTCTTTAGAATTTTAAGATTATGTGGTATTGTCAATATCTTATATTTATAATTTATCTTGATTTCTTTATAATTCTAAAGAAATATTCACTTTCATACTTAACTTTGTATATGTATAATGTATTCTTTCTCTTAAAGACAGCTCTCCAAATTGCATAAATTTGATGTCCCACTTCTACCTGCTGCAGTCAGTGTGGATTTGGCTCTGTCCAAGGTCCTTGCTGCAGACTGGCCAGGGCAGGCTGCACACAAGGGCTCAGCTGCTCCTTCACCAAAGACTTAGAATAAGGTTGCTTCCCTTCTGCCCTTCCTGAGACTGGCTTTGAGACTCCATGGGCAAAAAACATCCACTGGACGCCCATGCAGCCACTTGAATCAGAACAGGACTTAGCTTCAGCTCAGTCCCACCACCCTCCACGTCAGCCAAGAGTCCTGACCAAGGGCTGTTCTGAAGGGTCCATGACCAGAAGCCCTCTGAGTGTTGTGACTGAGACCTGCTGACTACACTCCCATAAGACCCACATTTGCTCCTGGGTTAGAGTCCCCAGTGCTCACTCTTTCCACAGAAAATGTATTCATCCTCTCCGGGCCCCTCCCCTGTGCCCTGTGTTTACCCAGAGTGTGTAGACTCCACATCAAGGCCATCTTCCAGCACACCACCTACCAGGAAGTCAGCAGGGATTCTTCCATCAGTCAAATGTTGGGAGCAGCAGAGACTCAAAACCATTGGGAAGTTTAGAAGCTAGACACTGACTTATTTGAGTGAGTGAATGAGATCTGTTTCCTTACAAGATTTTGAAACAGTGGCAAAGTAGAAAGAGGTGGAAAAGTAGTGCACTAAAATTTGAGATAAGACTATCAAAGTCTTAATTATATCCTTATCTGTACAGTCAACCTACAATTATTTCTCTTCTGATTATTCAATAAGCATTTATTGGATATCTGATATGTGTAAAATACAGTCTGAGATACTATAACCCTATTTATTTATTAGTATTCATGACTTTAGCCTCCAAGGAGGCAGGGATTTGTTCATATTGATTCTGCACTATTTATCACAGTGTCTACATGGAGTGGGTGCTCAAAAATGTTGGTTGACTGAATAATTTAGTTCTACTTCGATTAGACAGTAAATACTTCACTTGCTAAATAAATTGTGCTTTTCTGATAACAAAAGTAATAAATGCTAAATGCAGAGGAGTATAAAGAAAAAACTGATTGATATGATTTGGGCATATATTTCTCCTAATTTCCTAATAAAATGTGTGTTCAAATATCTACTTATCATCTACCTGTGTATTGATATTAACATTAAGTGTTACTACATGAAAGATGAAACAGAGGGCCAGAGACCATGGGATACCAGGACACAGGCTTTATTGGCGATCACCCTGCCAGCCGCCTTCCAGAGGGGAAAGGGAAGAGAGAGAGAGAGAGAGAGAGAGAGAGAGAGAGAGAGAGAGAGAGAGAGAGTGCCTTTTAAGGGGAGGAAAAGAGGGGATGGGGCTTAGGGCACTCAGCCCACGCTGATTGGTGGTTTCATGTAAGGTACATGGTTAGGCACCTAGGGATTTAGGAATTGGGGGCTTAGGGTATATGGCAGGTGCTGATTGGTGGTTCAATGTATAGTCCATATAAGGTGTTCAGGAATGTCCAGCTGCAGGTGGAGTTTACGTCATACTCCGTCCATCAGTTGGGGGGAAGGGAGGATCTATCACTACATGTACATTTTGCTTATTTTTGTTGTCATTGAATAGTATAAGTATTTTTAAAGTATTTAAATATTACTAAAACAATTTAATAATTTTATACTGAAATCCATCAATGACTGTGTCATAATTTATTTAACCACTCTGGTCTCAAATGATATTAAATTATTCCCCAATTTTGTCTTTGCTAATAGTACTTTGATGAGAACCCCTGTGTGTGTGTGTGTGTGTGTGTGTGTGTGTGTGTAGCTGAAAGTTGAGTTACTGGATATGATTAGATGAGTATAAACCTTTATTAACCAAATGTTGGCATGAAGAGGACTGAACTGAGTTGGGGCATGGAAATGGTCTACAGACAGATCCACAGCTAGAACTTAATTCGAGCTGAGTGCTCATGGTAATGGGGACATTTAGAAACAGAGATCATAAATCTAAAAGGAGGCATTAGCATGCTTTTAAATTGTTCTGGTGCTTTGCTGGTCTTGGGGCCTAGCTGCCTCTCCCAAGGTTAGCTAATTCCTACAGTTTGCAAACAGCATCCCAGGGAGTGGGCCTTTCACATGCAAATCAGCCCTCCAGAGCCCAAGCTCTCAGCCTCCTCCCTAGGGGCTCTCACACTCAGTCCAGGACCCTGCCCTGATCACTCAGGGCCAGACAGCTCTGGATGGCACCCAGGCCCAGCCCCACTGACATGCTTCACACTGGGCTGCTTAATCACATCTGCTTACCCTGCTTGGTCCATTCTTTCCCAGGAAACCACAATTCCAGTTCTGGCCCATGTTCTCCCCTCAGCCCCTGCTCCTGACCGACCCCGTGCTTCCACGTGCAGTCTGTGTGGTGAGGTGTGTCCCCTGCCTCTGGGGTTTGTGAGTATAAAAAGCTTCTTCCTCTGTGACAGTCATTTCCATGTTTGTATTTTACCATATCTGATTAAAATGAATCCTGGGTACCTGCAAACAACAGATAAAAATGGGACAGAAATAATAGCCAGAAAACCAAACTACTCACACAGGCAAACACAAGTCACATGGAAATGAAGAGAAGTGCCTGCATGAGGCCTTGGAAAGAGCTCACACTCCTTGCTGCTTTAGCTGGTAGGTTTACTCTGCACATTGAACCCATGGAAATGTCTGTCCTTTGTAAGGGTATCTTAAAGGAATCAAAATAAAACATGCTCATATGAGATACGATCTCCAAAATTTCTAGGTGCTCCCTAGCGATGACAAAGGATCTAAGCAAATGCCTACTGAACTAACCATGCTGAAGTGTGGGAATGGATATGATGGACCTAGAGCAAGCATGTCAAACTCGCGGCCCACAGGCCACAAGAGGCCCACAAGGAATATTTTTGAGGCCCAGCCAATAAAATGGTATGTAAGAAAGGTTTTAATAAAAATTTTGTAACTTAATTTTTACAATATCATGTTATACATAATTATTAATAATGAACTACAACATTTGCTAATGACTGATTACTATAATTGTGTTGCATTCATTTCCCTTACGCGCCTTACACGCAGGCGTACCATTTCTCTCCACTAATACCAGCAGCGAATATTTTAGCAGCCGATTGCCACATCATTAGTCTTGGACTGACTTGTTTGGTGTGCGCAACAGGAAATATTTCGCTTTTAGAGAATAAGAAAAATAGGTTTACTTGCGTTACGCTTATTAATTTGTGCAGTTATTCAGTGTCTAGTAAGTTAATGTTCAAGAAAATATATTAATTTTTATTAAAAAGTTCTACTATTTTATGTTAACAATTACTCATATATTTCAGCCCTTTGTATTCAGCATGTCTCTATCGAAATAAACCTATGTTTCCATGAAAATGGAAGCTTTTGTTTTTTTGTGGCCCACATACATAAACTTAAACCTTGTTATCTGGCCCATGTCAGCCTTTGAGTTTGACATGCTTGATCTAGAGCAAAGTGCAATGGAATGGCATGGGAAGAGGAGTGATTTAAGTTACATTTATGCTCCCTCCTAAGGCTTTCCTTTCCTGCTCTTCTGAGGCTCACCTCTTGTCCCTTTTCCCAGAAGCCCCTTCAGTCCAGTGTGCCCAGAAGCAGGGGGAGGGGGTGGAAACTGGTTTAGCAACCATTCCTGCCTGCCAATCTTGTGCCTCACCCCAGCAGCTTTATTAAAGAAAAGAGTTGAAAGTAATCATTAAAATGTGTTTTAGGAATTACCTTTGGATTTCATCTACTCCCACTCTCTCCTCTCCCCATAGGCAGAAATAATGAGTTGTTTGCATTTTTATTCTCAGAAAATCAATGAAATTCTGAATTCTAAGAAAAGTATATTCCCTCAGAATTAGAAAAATATATCAGATAAATTGTTCAAAGAAGAATCTGCCCAAAGTTAAATCTTTGAGGCAAGTTTGATTTATCTTAATAAGATGGAATATTATACTTACATAAAATATTCATATGATTAGGAAGAAATTGTCTTGAAGTTGGAGCAGTATATACTCTAAGGAGAAAGTCTTGAAAATTTACATTCTGAAAATGTTTCTCTCTTAGGGATTTGAAAGTCATATAAAATTTAAAAATAGATACACTTTTTTTTAAACTTCCCAAAGGATATTTTCATTTGCATAGACATTTTTAAACCACAAAACAAATCATCTAAGGAGCAAGGGGTAAACTTATTTTCCATCAAAGGTAAATAGCCAACATTATAGTTACCATAATATTTCAATATAAAGTTAGTACTGAGAGTTAGTTGTTTTTCCCCTCTGCAGTTTCTTGTATATGTTTATATAGTAATACTTCTAATAAAGGCATACAATTAAATTACAGTTATGAATTACCTTTATATTTCAAACAGAAAGATCATGGAAAAAAATACTGTCCCATAAAGTCTGCTTCATCCAGTGCACCTAACACGAAGTAGGTATTCAATAAACACTTATTGAATTAATGGAAAAAATAGATAAATTAATATTTGTTCAAAAGCCATATGTTTAATACTCTAGAATTTGTTTAGAAAGATTATAATGTTTACAGGTCTCTAATTACTGAAATTTAGGCAATACTTATTCTCACATCATGTCACTTACTTAGCACAAATACTGTTTCTCTAATCTTATTTCTGAAATAAGGTAATCTTTGAGGAGGTTTATTTAGTACTTCATTAATGATATGAGTTACTGTTGAGTCTCAGATGACAATCCTTTAAGTTAAATATAGATAACGGTGCTCCAGTTTTGTCATTTGCCGTATGTACAGTGCTATGGAGAAGTACAGAAGCAAGAAGATGAATAAATATGGTCTGGAAAAGTCTGTAATAAACTAATGTTAACTACTTAAACAACAAGATTGAAATATTGACCATCCAGCACCCAAATGATTAAGACGAAAGAATGCCTCCTCTATATGCTGCATTATTTCTAAGTATTAAATTGGAGTTGCTTTCTTATAATAACTGATAATGTCAAGTAATCCTAATAGTGAAAGAAAAGAAAGACAAAAGAGCAAGAATGTCTCACTGTAGTTACTAAGGGGATTGAACCATGAGGCAACAACTTCTGTGATGTTTACATGAGATTAGGACAATAGTAGCCACTCCTACCCTATCCTGTTAATCAGTAGCTCTTTGTTCCTGAAATTGGCTCAAGATTTCTCTCTTCTGTGATAAATAAGTGACTGATGAAAAGAAACTAATAGTGCTGGGTTGGTATTGGGAACAGTAAGGTAAGTTCATATTCTGACTGAAAAAGGCAAGTAGCCAATAGAAGAAAATCAGCTGAAATGTGTAAAAGGAAAAATTTCAGCAGTGATGGTCCCAAAAGAGAAAGATACTTTTTCTTTGGAAATAGCAATGCACAGTCATAAAGCCTAAACTCCAGTTTCTTTTCCTTTTCTTTTCTTTCCTTTTTTTTTTTTTTTTTTTTTTCAATTTTAATTCTGCAAAAAGCTTTATTGTTTCCTTTGGTCCAATGCATGGGAAAGGACTCCAGAGTGGTTAAAAGGACATCTAGTGGTTTCAGGGAGAAGCTCAGGTAAAAGCCAGACACCAGTGGGGGTACAGAGGGGCCTCTCAAAGGCCTCTGGGCTCCAAAGGCTCCATCTTAGTCATGCCTAAGAGTGTGCCTTTTGAAGAGATACTCACCCAGCCCAGCCTGGGGCCAGCAGCCTGTGGTGAGTCAGGTAGTTGCCCATCTTTCTGATGAGTTTCAACTGCTCATCCAGGAAGTCACAGAGTTGAGGCTTTGTACAGATAGAACCAGGGCATGCAGAGCCAAAGGGCCTGGTTCAGGTTCTTCTCTGAGGCCATGTTGGCTTCCATTATGTTGAGTTTTGCCCCACTCATCTTGGGAAGGCTTCAGCATGTCCTGGAAGAGAATGCGGCCACCATGCTGGTTTTGCATCTTTAGGAGATGGTCAGTACCTTAGAGCTTCTTCTCTGCCAACTCTTGGAGAAAGTGGTCCATGCCCTGTGGAGGCACATTGTCTCAGTGGAAATAGAAGCCAGTGAGAGCTCAGTGTGGGAGGCCCACTGATGCAGGTTGATCAGGCGGTTAACGGCAGTCTCCACCTCAGTGGAATAATTCTGACCAATCTGAGAGCTCATGGTTGTTTGACAATAAGGAGTTAAGGTAAAAAAACAAACAAACAAACAAACAAAACTGTATTGGCTGCTCTCGGAGGCTGAGGAGGGCTGAGGTGGCTCTTTTGGTGGTGACTGGAAAACAGGTTGGAGGTTGGTCAGAGGCTGGAAGAAGGGGTGTCCCCGGGTCTGTTCCAGCCAAACAGTGTTGAAGCAAGAGACAGATCAGATGGACAACTGAGGGCACCGCTAAACTATGGTTTCTTATTCCCATCAATTATTAACTGTAGGACTTTAATATCTGCCTCTATGTGTAACTAAATGAGTATCCAAGCTATGTGGATAATGATTCAGGTACATCATTGCTTTATTAATTTCTTTATCATTCCCTGTTTCATTATTTTAATAAATGAATTGAGTATCTAGTAGATACTCATACTTGCTAATGAATCATTTAAGTTTGCATGGTAATATATGCATGCATACGATGTGTGTGTGTGTGTGTGTGTGTGTGTGTGTGTGTGTGTGTAAACTTTTCTATTCTATATGTACTTAACTCACACTTCTGGACCACATTGAATAATCTAGTATTCAGAACCAAGCATGGACTTTGGGACATGAATTTGAATATATAACAACATCTTACATTTGTAGAGCCTTCTTAGAAAATTGCTGCCAGGGTTGAACTGGACGATGAGCTATTTGGGATGCCTCCTAACAGCAAACAAATCACCCTCAAATCTCTCAAAACCTAAATTGCATTCTGGTTCCTTACAAACCCAATATAACAAATGCTTTCCCTTCCCACCTCCTTGTCCTCTCTTCCTTCCCTCACTGCTCTGTATTGCTCTGTCAGCAGCAGTACATATTCCTACTCCGTGATACATTTTCCAACAATGGAAATGCTCTTTGGAGACTTTCTTTGAACTTTATTTTCCCCTTTGACTTCTTTGCTGCATTTCCTCTGAGACCAGAGTTCCATTGTTTCCCCTGGTCCTCCTTATCATGGTTCTCCAGGGGAACCCTCTATTCTGCAGGTGGGGAATGCAGTAGCCCTCCCTCTTTGTCTCTCCTCCCTCCCCTCTGCCCTGGCTCTCACACAAGCCCATTCTTATGAAAACAGGTCTTGCTTGTCTGCTTCCAGCAGGGACTAGTTTCTCCCCTGTCCTGACCAGACTTCCCTTGCTCTGTGTATTGTTCACCTTAGCTACTTCATGTTGTCATTTAGAACACTATTCCATCTGTAACCTGAAATCAATCTCCCCTCCCCCCCCCAGGTCTTCTGGCAAAGTCTTTCAAAGCCTCACTCTCCCCTGCAGCTACATTCACGGGGCTAGAGTGACCAGCTCGACTGTTTCATCTCCTTCCATTCTGGGCCTCTGCACCCAGCTGGCGGGGCTGCCTTCCTTCTCAGCTGACATGTTTTCATGTATTTTGCATACATACAGCCTTTCTCACCACAGATGTAACATACCACTCATTTTCTGCAGAAGAACCAGCGACATCCTTATTCTCCACACCTGGGGCACGTTTCCTGACTGCATGCTACAGTCAAAAGTTTTCTGGAGATCACCTATAGGAGGGCTTAAACTCTGTCCTGTAAAAGCTATAGAATTAGGAACCTTAAGTAAAAAGTCACACTTGACAGATAGTTAGCCCTATCCTCCCCATTTCAAACGTGTATAGTCCAGAGAAATCTTGAACACTCAGACTGTTTTCATAAGAATTCATATAAAAGGATTTGCTTGCCTCCTGGTGGAAACACAGTTCCAGAAATTCACAATCACTTTCATTCATTAGATGGAGGTGGGGATAGGAGAGAACTCTGAGAAGCCTTTACTTAACTTTCTAAAATAAATCAGGTAGAATTAAACTATAGAACAACCATCATTCATAACCGCCTGAAATATGGCTAAACAGAAGTCCTACTGAGGATATAAAGAGGCCTCATTGACTGGTAGGAGGGGAGGAGATGAACAGGCTGGTCCCACACCAATGTGTGGTGGATAAATCAGGAAGTATCCCCCACTCCCGACGAACAAGGGGTGCCAGCCCCACACCAGGCCTCCCAGCCAAGGGTTCTAGTGCCAGGAAGAGAAATCTCCATAACTCGTGGCTGTGAAAAAAATAGCTCAGATTGTAGCTGAGGGAGAAGGAGGGCTGCTGGAGCCCAGAGCCAGCAGGCAGTGCCATATCTGAGTCTCCTTCAACTTAGCTAACACTGTTTGCCCCACCCAGGTGATTCCCTGAGACTGCACTCCAACCAACTTACAGGCCCACCCACACCATTTCAATGTGGCTTTTCCATACAAATAGTCTGTCTTGGCTCAGACTTAAAACTTCCCTAAAATCTTTCAAATGAGCAGCATGTGGCCTCAGCATGCTACCTAGCTCTTGCTAAGTAGCTTTGGGCCTCTCACTAGAAGCAGCTGGCCTTAGTTCACAGTTTGGCCTCTCCTGGGCACCTCTAAGAACAGCACAAGGATCATTCATCTGCATATCACTTTGTAGCTCATGCCAGGTGGCCCCAGGCAAAGCACAGGTAGCAGCTGACCTTGGCCTGCACCTCCAGGAAGGCCATATAACCAGCACACCTAGTGGAGAGCTTCAAACCACGTCAAAGCACTACTCACCCTCCTCCACAAGTGACACATTCAAGGGATAGACTTAGAGGGCACCAGAGCCCCACTGAAGTAAGTGCTGCTCTGTGGGGTGGCCCCTGCACAGCTGATCCTCCATGGTGGTCACAGTTACTCCTCACAGCCAATCAGCTTAGGGGAAATTTCCTCATTATCTTTCCCACTGAGGTGCCAACTGCAATCAAGTTCCAACTATAGCAGAAGGGTGTACAAGGCCCATTTGGGTGATCTGGGAGCTGTGCCACTGGGCCCTACCAGGCACCTACTACATTAAGCCATTCTACCAAGCTTATGAGATGTAGCAGCTCTGCCTAATACATAAAAACAAACATAGGGAGACAGCCAAAATGAGGAGACAAAGAAATGTGTCCCAGATGAAAGAACAGAACAAAACTCCAGAAAAAGAACTAAACAAAATAAACAAAATATAGATAAGCAATCTACAAGATGCAGAGTTCAAAACACTGCTTACAGGATGCTCAATGAACTTAGGGCAAAAGTAGATTAACTTAGTGAGAACTTTAACAAAGACATAGAAAACATAAATTCAAAGATAGAAAACATAAAAAAGAACCAGTAAGAAATAAAGAACACAGTAACTAAAATAAAGAATACATTCCAGGAAAACAACAGTGGCATAGCTGAAACAGAGGATCAAACCAGTAATTTGAAATGTAATGAAGCAGGAAACACCCAATCAGAACAAATATATTTTTTTAAATTTTTATTTATTGATTTTTATTTTATTTAATTTTTTATTTATTTTTATTTTTAATAAATATTTATTGTTCAGATTATTACATATGTTCCTCTTTTATCCCCCCATAGCTCCCCTCTACCCAATCCCCCACCACCACCCCATGCCCTTACCCCTCACCACTGTCCTCATCCATAGGTGTAAGATTTTTGTCCAATCTCTACCCGCACCACTCACACCCCCTTCCCCCTGAGAATTGTCAGTCCACTCCCTTTCTATGCCCCTGATTCTATTATATACACCAGTTTATTCTGTTCATCAGATTTTTTATTCACTTGATTTTCAGATTCACTTGTTGATAGATATGTATTTATTGTCACTTTGTTGTTCATAATTGTTATCTTTACCTTTTTCTACTTCTTCCTCTTCTTAAAGAATACCCTTCAGCATTTCATATAATCTTGGTTTGGTGGTGATGAACTCCTTTAGCTTTTTCTTGTCTGTGAAGCTCTTTATCTGACCTTCAATTCTAAATGATAGCTTTGCTGGGTAGAATAATCCTGGTTGTAGGTTCTTGCTGTTCATCACTTTGAATATTTCTTGCCAATCCCTTCTGGCCTGCATAGTTTTTGTTGAGAAATCAGCTGACAGTCAAATGGGTACTCCCTTGTATGTAACTAACTTTTCCTCTCTTGCTGCTTTCAAGATTCTCTCTTTGTCTTTTGCCCTTGGCATTTTAATTATGATGTGTCTTGGTGTGGTCCTCTTTGGATTCCTCTTGTTTGGGGTTCTCTGCACTTCCCGGACTTGTAAGTCTATTTCTTTCACCAGGTAGGGAAAATTTTCTGTCATATTTCTTCTAATAGGTTTTCAATATTTTGCCCTCTCTCTTCTTCTGGCACCCCCATAATTTGGATGTTGTTACACTTGAAGTTGTCCCAGAGGCTCCTTACACTATCTTCATATTTTTGGATTCTTTTTTCTTTTTGTTTTTCTGGTTGGGTGTTTTTTGCTTCCTCATATTTCAAATCTTTGGTTTGATTCTTGGGGTCCTCTAGTCTACTGTTGAATTTATGTATATTATTCTTTATTTCAGACAGTGTATGCTTAATTTCTGACTGGTCCTTTTACATTTTTTTGGCATTCTCATTAAGATCCTTGAAGGTCTCACTAAGTTCATCGGATGTTTCTAGAAGATTCTTGAAACCTTATAAATGTGGTTTTGAACTCTATATCCAGTAGTTTGCTTTCCTCCTTTTCTTTCATTCATGACATGTTTCTTTGTCTCTGCATTTTTGCAGCTTCCTTGTGTTGATGGAGTGGCTTTGTGGTAGGTGACCTATAGGGCCCAGTGGCTCAGCCTCCCCAATCACCTGAGGTGGACACTTTTGGTGCACCCCTTTGTGGGCTGGGTGCACAGTCTTATTGTAGTTAAGCCTTGATTGTTGTTGGTACACTGGGAGGAATTGACCTCCAGACCAATTGGTTGTGAGGACCTGCTGTGTCTATAATGGAAAAACTGCTGTGCTGGAGACACCCTTATGGGGCAGGACTTGCTTCATTGGGGCTTTGGTGCTCACTGAGTCTGCCACTTGAGTGTGTCACTTATGGATGTGAGGAGTTGAAATCTGGTATCTTCTCACACTGACCACTAGGTACAATGGTCCTGGATCTCCAAGGAGGTGCAAGTCAGCTACTGTCTGAGGCCATACAGCAGGAGCTACAGGAAGATCTGCAGATTTCTCCTCTTTGTTCGGGGTTTGGAAGTTTTGGAGCTGTCTGACCCAGCTGCAGTTTGTTAGGTTAATCTGCGAAAGGGCATGCCATTCATATGCAAAAGGTGCTGCACACAGTTTGGGTAGGTTTGTAAACTGAGTGGGGCGGGGTCTCAGGGAATCACTAGGGTGTGGCAAACATCGATGGCTAACAGTCAGCTGTCTCTGCATCTCCGCATTTCTGCGTCCCTGTGTCCCACGGCCCAGCGCAATAAGCAATGATTCCTGCGAGCACCTCTGCAAGAAAGCCACCCTCACTTTCTGACCTGATGCCAGACAGTCTAGCTTCTCCCCGTAGGAGTCTGGGACCCAGAGTCTCGCTAGAAACTGGAATTCAGAGCAGTTGGGAGCTTGTGCCTCCTTCCTGATTGAAAAAAACAGCGCACCCAGTTGCCAGCCCAATTCGCGCACCTCTGTACCTCTGCTTTTCCACGCCTGTGCATGTCCTACCCAGTCTCAATGCACTTTTCTCTTTCCTTCTTGTTGTAGAACTTCTACTCAGCCAGCTTTCCCATGGTTCTGGATGATAGTCATTTTGTCTTTTAGTTGTAGTTTTGGTGTGGTCGTGAGAGGCAGCACATATAGGTGTGTATACTTTATGCCACCATCTTGGTTTCTCCGAAAAAATAATTTTTAAAATTGAGGGTAACATAAGGAACCTCTGGGACAACTTCAAACATAACAATATTCACATCATGGGGGTGCCATAAAGAGAAGAGAGAGAGAGCAAGAAATTGAAAACCTATTTTAAAAAAAAATGATAGAAAATTCTCTAACCTGGTGAAGTCCAGGAAGCACAGAGTCCCCAACAAGAGGAACCCAATGAGAACCACACTAAGACACATCAGAATTAAAACACCAAAGGATAAAAACAAAAAGAGAATCTTAAAAGCAGCAAGAGAAAAGCAGTTAGTTACCTATAAGGGAGCCTCTATAAGGCTGTCAACTGATTTCTCAACAGAAACTTTGCAGGCCAGAAGGGATTGGCATAAAATACTAAAGTGATGAAAAGCAAGGTCCTACACCCAAGATTACTCTACCCAGCAAAACTATCATTTAGAATCAAAGTACAGACAACAAACTTCCCAGACAAGGAGAAGCTAAAGAAGTTCATCACCACCAAACTAGTATTACAAGGAATTTTATAGCCTCTTCTTTAAGAAGAAAAATATAAAAAATATGAATACATTTTAGTATTCATACATATCTATCAACAATTCCTTTAAATGCAAATGGATTAAATGCTCCAATTAAAAGATATATGGAGGCTGAATGGATAACAAAACAAGTTCCTCACATATGTTGTCTAGAAGGAACTCATTTCAGATTACTAGTAAAGATACACAGAGGCTAAAAGTAAAGGGAGAGAAAAGGATATTTCATGAAAATGGAAACAAACCAAAAAAAATCTGGGGTAGCAATATTTACACTAGACAAAATTAACTTTAAAACAAAGGCTATATAACAGGAAATAAAGAAGGACCCAGCAATTCCACTTCTAGATATTTATTCAAAGAAACACTAAATCAGAAAGATATATATCCATATGTTCATTGCAGCATTCTTCACATTCTGCCAAGATATGGGGGCAAACTAAGTATCCATCAATAGATAAATAGATAAAGAATATGTGGTACATATATACAAGGGAACATGATTCAGCCACTAAAAAGAATGAAATCTTGACATCTGTAACAACATGGATGGACCTAGAGGATATTGTCCTGAGTGAAATAAGTCAGATGGAAGAAGAAAAATACCAGGTTATTTTACTTACATGAGGGATCTAAAAATAAACAAATAAATAAGTAAGCAGAACAGAAACAGACTCATAGATACAGAGAACATTTTGACAGTTGATAAATGGGAGGCAGTTTGAGGGATGGGTGAAAATGCTGAAGGGATTAAGAGGTACAAATTGGTAGTTACAGAATAGTTTTGAGGATGTAAAGTACAGCATAGAGAATATAGTCAATAATATTTTAATAATTATATATGGTATCAGATGGGTACTAGATTTTTTGGGATGATCACTTAGTAAGTTATGGAATGTCTAATTGCTGGGTTGTATACCAGAAACTAACATAATATTGTATGTCAATTGTACTTAAAAAATAAAACATTAAAGTAAAATAAAATAAAACGAAATAAAAAAGGTAGAATATCACATGAATTTGGAGGTATTTCTTAAAATGTGCCCTAACTACATAGCCCTACCTCTGTGTGTGATGTTTTTCTGCCAGAATATTTCCTTTGTTCCTCTTTGAATGTGGTTCCAATCTTTATCCCCTCTCAGAGGTAGGAATATAGTGTGGGAGTCAGCAAACTAGGACCCAGGGACCAAATCTGGCCTGCCATCTGCTTTTATAAGTAATGATGTTTGGAACTCATTCACATTCATTGTTTATGTAATGGTTATGGCTTTTTTGTATTACAAGGTCAGAATAGAATTGTTGCAACAGAGACCATATGGCCTGATGTATCAGTCAGAGCTCCAGAAAAACAGGACCAATTGGCTCATGCAGCTATGGAGGCTGAGAAGTCCCACAGTCTGCTGTCTGTGAGCTGGAGAACCAGGTGGTATAATTTAGTCTGAGTTCAAAAGCCTGAGAACCAGGGGAGCCAATAGCATAAATCCTAGTCTCAGGTTGAAAGCCTGAAAATCCAGGGGGACTGCTGGCTGCTGGGGTAAATCCCAAGTCCAATGGCTGGTGAATCAGGATCCCTGATGCCCAAGTGCAGGACAAGAACAACATCCCAGCTCGAGAGAGAATTTGCCCTTTCTCCTATTTATTCTATTCAGGCCCCCAGTGGTTTGAATGGTGCCAGCCCCACATTGGTGAGAACAGTAGTCAAGACATTGGTCAGGGTCAAGGGTAGCTGAAAATGGGAAAAGTATGGCAGAATAGAAGGGATATAAAAATAGTAACATGGAGACTAAAATGAAAGAATAAGGTGCTCTTAATTTGCTATTTCCAACAGGTTCCATAGCAGTAGATATAAAACAAAAACAAAAACATGGAAATAGTGTGTGTGTGTGTGTGTGTGTGTGTGTGTGTGTGTATTAATTATCCCCCCAAAATAGTTCCATTTTCTTTGTTCCTGTTGTCACCTCTCACCATTATAGTCTACATGAGTTATTCCTCCTCCATATACTCATCATCTCTTCTCCCCTGCTGTCCTGAGGTCCACCTAATAAACTGCTATCATAACTTTCACAACTACTCCTCTCTTCTTACCCATCATGTTTACACTGGCTTATTTTAAGCATGTGCCAGTCATTCCTAAGTGAACTATAGATGCCATCACAACAATTTCAGGTGACAAAATGTCCCCATTTTACAGGTACTGAAAAACTGAGAGAGTACTTCAAATACCCTAGCTAACCCTTGATTTATCTCCTCTGTAAATTCCACTAGGAATTGTTCCCTAGAAAGAGAAGGGAGGAAGGAGGGCAATATGCTGACTCCCTCATTTGCGCTAAGCTCTCTGGATGCTCACATGACCATTATTGAATTTATTCCCCCTTACAATACTATAAATCCAATATTATCACTTCTATCAAGGGTAGAGACAAGTAAGAAACTTTCCTCAGGCTAATAAGGTCACATTATAGGGGTTTGATCACATAGATACCTAATCTTTTTATACTTCAGCATACTCTTCTGTATCGTTGCTTACTTTTGTATATAATCCGTCTTGTTTCCTGAGCAGGACAGAACAAAGTACCACCATTTTATTCGTTATCACAGAAGTTAGGGAAGAGTCCACCACATTGAAATGACACCTGGGTTATCTGTGGACTTCCTTTCTTACTGTTGGAACAAGTTAGGTGCTGGTGCTATTATGTTATATCGCTTCAAGAAAGAAACAGAAACAATAATCAATAGCATTAAAAACAACACTGAAAAGAAATGATACTCTTTCAGTCTGGACACCAGCCGGAGACCCATGGCACAGACTGGGTATTTGGTTAGAGTTTAGTTAAGGAACTTTTAATAGGATTCAAAAAAGATGGGCTGATGCAGAACTGGGACATTCCCATCAGGCTCACATTGCTCAGAGACTGTATCCAGGTTCAAGGATACAGGCAGTCACAGGACACAGGAGAGGCAGGGAGACCCCAGGCATCGGTGCTGCTCTCCCACATCCTTACTTCCTGGACTGGGCATGCATTCCCTCATCCAGGTGAAAGTCAATGTTTTCCAGTGAGGTATCTGCTCAAACACCAAGGCAATTTGAGGTTATAAATCATCTCCATTGTGTTCTCAGATAAATTCCCTAATTTACAGTAACTTTCCAAGAAGCTACGCCCAACAAATCTGTAGGTCCTAGGTTTGTTTACCTGAAGTCATCCTAAGTTGTCATGCTTAAAGCAGTCTCTATGGGGAGGAGGCAGAACTGTGGGGGAACAAAGGGGGACATCTGTAATAAATTTAAGGAAAAAGAGAGTTTGGTTGCCATCATGTTTACTGGAGGATTAGACCAGGTCTCCTATGGCCACTGTGTGTCCAAGGAACAAGCCATCATTAAAGGGAGAGAAATAGGTCAGAAGTCAGCTGCTGGATCCCTTCAGTCTCCCACACCAGCAAGGGAGCCATTGACTATCCCTGGGGTGAAGGAACTGAGAGGAAAGAATAGCTTTGCAGGGAGACACTTGGCCAATAAATATGCATCACTTCCTTCTACTCTTTAATCCCCAGAGAGTGCCTCCCTTTCACCCAAACCAACTAGACAGCAGAGCTCAAAGAAGCCCTGGTCACTGACCACACATGCCTCAGGACATGAAACAGAATGGGAAGGTAGAGAGTACATCTGGAGGCCAAAGAGAAATTATCCCCAAATAGGTATATCGTGAGAGAATCTAAAGTATGTAAGTGGCAAATTCTAGACACTATTGAGTCATAAAATCAAGTCCAGGACTTTCCCTCACAAGTTATCTAAAAATTATATGCTTTTAATTTTCTATTGGACTATTTGCTGTATCCCAATAAAAGGTTAAGTTTCTGCCATGGCCAAGGAACTCAGTTGGTTGGAGTGTCTTCTGCACACCAAAAAGGTTGCAGGTTGATACCTAGGTTTTGGGTTTGATCCTGGTCTGGTCAGGCAAATGTCAGAGGCAACCGATCAATGATTCTCTCTCACATGGATGTTTCTCTCTCTCTCTCCCTGTCTCTTTCTCTAAAATCAATTTTAAAAAATGGTTAAGTTTCTTAGCTAGATCTCCTTAATCCATCGTGTTGCTATTTAAGTACTTTAATTATTAAGTATTTAGAGCAGCTAGTCCCCTCCAAACCACCATTGACATGTGACACATTTACTATTCAGTAATCTATGCAGAACAAGGAACATAGTTTCCTGACACATACCATTTTACATGCTACACATAACATTGGTCCTACATTTTAATGAGTTAAAAACCAATTAGCAACTATGTGTTTAGTAATTATTTCATGTCCAGGTCTGTCTTTGGTAAAATGAGTTAACAAATTTGTGTGTTGAGGGGAGGGAGAGAGAACATCATTCCCATTTTCAAGCTTTTTTAGAAATTTCCAAATATCTTTATTGAAAATGGCACAAAGTAGGTTTATTCAATACATTATGACAAGTTCTGTTGTTCTGTTGTAATTGAAATTAAAAATTTTAGCACTTTAAAGGAAACATAGACTTCTCTATTTTTAAAACTGAGTCAATTAATAATTAACAACAATGCTTACATCCTATAAATTTTCATTAAAAATACAAAATATATTTTTTAATTCTTCCTCAAAGTTAGAAGTTACTTTTGGTATAAATGCCTTTTTCCAACTAGTCTTTTACTGTTTATAAATGTCATGAGAGGATTACAAGTCATGGAAGGGATTGATGATATTCAGACAACTAACATTTATTGAGGACCCATAAACATGGCCCTTTCCTAGGCATCATGGGACTACTTTCCCCCTTATTAATACTGAGACTGTATTACTAGTATTTGACTTCTGAGCTTTCATGTCTTTATTAATAAAGTTAATTTGTTTTTATTTCTAACCTCTATAGATGTGAAAGTGTTTTGTAAGTTATGATGTTAGACAAAGTTAGTTTTGGGCATTATAAACATGAAAGTTTATGATCTTTCTATCTCAAAAAAATTAAGATTTCCCATAGCTTTTTATTCCATTTGGAGCTGGTTTTCTTTTGTTCTTCCCTTGATGGCTCTGGTGGCTGGGCGGGGGTAGGGGTGGGAGTGATGGGAGAAGTCAGCAAGTGTCCATGAGGTCATCATTCTCTCCAAAAGGGCTCATGTGAACAGTCCCTTGAATCAAGACATACAGCCAGCCCACCCGCCTCTGGAGTCTAGCTAGCATGATAATGAGGGAAGTTGACCGCCCTCAGACTTAAATCCTAACCCCTTACACTTCCTCCCTGAAAGATTGGGATATAAAAGCTTGAACTAAACTTTCCCTTGGGGAGCGAGCTCTGCATAGATCAGAAAAAATATATAAAAAATAAAACTAGAAAAAACATAAAGTAAGAGTTTAAAAGCCATTTTACCAGAAATAAATCACTTTTGAACTTTCCAGGGTGGATGAAGTATCTGAAACAATTTCATCTCTCAGGCTCCCATCCTTTTATCCCCTCCAAGTCTGTATTTTTTTTTCCAGCCATCATTAACCCAACAAAGTCACAGCTGCCATTCTGAGACCTCAGTTTAATGAGAAAATACACTGAAGGCATTTGGGGGAGCATTTTAAATGGAATCTCATTAATTTGTTGTTTCTGAAAGCAGTCACCATTAGCAATCCGTCCATTGCTTCAAATGGCTGAGTTTTATGAAATCCAATTTATTATGCCCTCTCTTTGGGAAGGGGCCCGGGCTAATGTCATAACTTGGCCTTGTCATTCTGACTGTGCTACCACATTTCCTGGAAAGCCAGAGGCATTCATTTTATTTCAGTTGCTAATCTGTTTAGGAGTTATTTCAGACTTTATTTAAGCTGGAAATTTGCCTGTAGCCCCTATAAGCTGAATCGTTGCCTCCAGTGGCTAGATTCTTCATCACAGCATCCATGTTACCCAGTATCCATATGTAAGTCCGCATTTTAAGATCTAGTTTTACATTTCTGGTTTTGATTCACTGGTCCCAGGACCACCTAACCTATAGAGACTAAAAGTTATTTTAATTTCAGTTCCTCTGAAGCCAGGATTGGACTGCTGGTAGTTTATTTGAGAGGTGGTCTTAAGAGGTGAAAGGTGGGTGGCTGAGTCCCGTTTGGCCGAGCGTTATCCCCACCATGCTAACCTGACCCCCAACCCTTCTTTGCTGTAGTGCACTTGGGCCGACCTGCCTCTCCTGGCCTCAGGGTAAGTAGAAACATGCAGCCACGTGAACAGAGCTGTTGGCCCCACTGTGCTGAAATCAGGAGCCCCACGGGAAGGGACGTGCCACTCTGCTACAGGCAGAGCGTGGGTATCTGCGAGGCTTCAGGGTTGCTCACGTCGTGTATCACCACGTTTTAGTTCTCTTGTGTTTCGTTTTGCCTTTTTTCAGCCAATGGAGTTGCATGTAATCAAATCCAAAGGCATAGCCCTACACCATTATACTGTGCACTGCACAATGTTGAGTTTCAGTTCTAGTGTGAATCCACATAGTTGTGGACTGTTATTTATGAAAAGACAGCCCTCCCGGCCCAGGAGGTCAGGGTTTGATTTTTGATTCCCAGTCAGGGCACATGCCCAGGTTGCTGGCTCCATCCCCGGAGAGGAGGGGTGGGCCGTGCAGGAGGCAGCAGATCAATGATTCTCTCTCATCATTCATGTTTCTATCTCTCTCCCTCTCCTTTCCTGTCTGAAATCAATAAAAATATATTTAAAAAAAGAAAGCCTCATTTTTAAAAGAACATTATGGGAATCCTGGCTGTATATGGCAAAACAGGAAAAAATCATCTTGATGCCATTGGCCTGTCCCCTCTTTCTCTCTCTCTCTCTCTTTTTTTAAAAAAATATATTTTATTGATTGTTTACAGAGAGGAAGGGTGAGGGATAGAGAGTTAGAAACATCGATGAGAGAGAAACATTGATCAGCTGCCTTCTGCATGCTCCCTACTGGGGATGTGCCCTCAACCAAGGTACATGTTCTTGACCAGAATCAAACCTGGGACCCTTCAGTCCACAGGCCAACATTGTATCCACTGAGCCAAATCGGTTAGGGCCCCTCTTTTTCTTTTTGAAGTTTCTTACTGATATTTTATCCTCTCATTTTAGAAGCCTCTTGATTCAACTTTTCCTTCCTTTTCCCCCCTCTCATCATTTTTTCTTTCCTTTCTGTTTCTTTACCACAAGGAATGATTTGATATAAGCAATAGAAGAGAAAGGCAAATTTTCCAGTTCTGAAATGAAATGTTATCTATTATTAACAATTCTTGATTCTGCATATTAAAATGAAAAAAAACAAAGCATTTTGGAGTTAGACAAGGCTCTTTGGGCCAGTTATTAGTAATTTGTCCCTGGGAAATTTAACCTCTTTTTACTTTTTTTCTTAAATTTCTCTATTTTATTTTCCTCAGCTTTATTGAGGTATAATTGACAAGTAAAATTCTATATATTTAAAGTTTACAACCTGATGATTTAGTGTGGTTAGAACACTTAAGATCTACTCTCTTTGTATGTCAACTGTAATTGTAAACTAAAGAAGAAAAATTTAGAAACCTAATCTTTTAGCAAATTTCAAGTACTCAACACAGTATTAACACTGTAGTCATCTAATGTTGGATAACTGATCCCCAGCACTTATTTGTCTTATAACTGAGAGTTTGTACCCTTTTTCAGGATCACCCCATTACCCCGCTCTCTCCTCAGCTTCTGGTAACCGTCCATCTACTCTCTGTTTTTATGAGTTCAATGTTTTTCTTTTTTAGATTCCACATACAGATGAGATTATATAGTAGTAGTTTTTTTCTGTCTGACTTATTTCACTTGGCATGATAGCCTCTAAGTACATCCATATTATTGCAAAAGGCAGGATTTGTTTCATTCTAATGGCTGAATAATATATAGAGCACATCTTCCTCACCCATTCATCCATAGACAGACCACCAGACACCAGATACTGAGGTTGTTTTCATATCTTGACAATTGTGAATTTTCTTAGCAAGTGACTTATTATACTTATTTCAATTTAGGTGTGTGACTTATTTAGGAGATCTTTGCATCTAAATAGGATGTAAAAAGCCTCAATACAACTGGGTCAAATTCTGTTTGTGAAATTTCAGAGTTTAGTAAGCTTGAGGGAGATATAAGAGGAGACTAATAGTCATAGGTAAACTGAGCATTAATATAAACTGAACATAATCTAATCTTGGGTCTGATCAAAAATTAATAGCAACTACATTCCCTAACATTATGCATGTTTGAAATTATTTCTAAGCTACTTCTATTTAAAAATTGGATAGATACAATATGGGGGAATTGTGTTCTTTTTCTGTGAGCTTTTGTCTTCTTTTTGTTATTACTTAATGTTACTATGAAGAAATCTCAGGTTTCCATACTCTCAGTTATAGCACTTAATTTTATTTTTTATCCAGTCCCATAGAATTTAACTTTTTATATTTCATGGAAATACATTTATTTGGTTATGTCTTGGTGTTTTCATTTATTATTATTTTTTCCCAACATAAAGAGTTTACTTTTTCAATATGTCTTTGAACATTTCTTCTACTTTCTTGTGCTGAACTCTTCTATAATGGCACCAATTAGGCTTTTGTTGATTTTCTCAGTCTGTCTCCTTACTTTGACCCTGTCCCCTTTACTCTATCATTCTTTGATGTTGTTTATGTCATTTTGTTCAGTTTTCACAAGTCTGTCTTCAATTACTCTAATCATGTTTCAGATGTGTATTTGGACTGGTATTATATTTCTTTTGTATTTTTATCCTAAACTCATTCAGTTCACTCTTCCTCTTTCTCCTATAGTATCATTTTTTTTTTTTAGATATTGTACCTCTTCTTTGCATTTTAGTTAAAAGAGGCCAATTTTTATAGCTTTGTTTTGTGGAAATCTATTATTTGTCTACTGACAAAATAAAACTGGAATGTATATATTATAAAGCTCTCATTTTAATTTTATGTACATATCCTGGTATAATATATATATATATATATATATATATATATATAATCTTCGATTTTTTAGGTAGTGGTTTTTTTTTTTCCTTTTTTAAAAAATGTTTTGCTCAAAAAAGCATTTTGGTTTCTGTTTTTAACATTTTAAACTGAGATATAATATGCATACTGTAAGTTTGTAGATCTGAAATTCCTGACTGCTCCTTCATAGTCATTCTCTAACTCCTTCTTACGGGCAACCATAGTTTTGATTTATTTCACTGTAGATTAAACTGTTCTTGAGCTTCATAAAATGGAATCATATAGCATATTCTCTTGTGAATCTGGTTTCTCAGCATATTTTTTAAAAAATCATTTTTATTGCATGCATTAATAGTTTATTCTTTTATTGGTGAGTTGTATTTTAATATATGGATACACAATGATTTGTTTATTAATTTTATTTTTGATTGACATTGAGGTTGCTTACAGTTTGGGGGTATTATTTAAAAACTGGCATGATCTGGTTACTTTTAATTATTAATTAAATGGAGGTATTTGCCAAGCCTGATCGTTACAAAAACAGTATTGAGTAAAGCATTACTCACAGAAGCTTACACTCTGGTCTCTGGAATGGTGATTTTCTCATTATCACTTGACTCAAGAGGCATGGTCCTGCTCTGGCCTAGCACAGTCTCCAATGCTCAGGGGAAGCCCTCTCTTTTTGTCAAAGTACTTTACGTGGTGCATTAGTCTTTGTTTTTCTTCAGATCAAGAACAGTGAGGCTTATAACTCACAAGAGGTCATCTCTATTTTGTCATTCCAACAGCTTTCTGCTTACAGTGATGAGGCGCCTGCAGATTTCCTCATCTGCTCTGACTCCCTGACACTAACAACGTTTCACAGCACTCACTCTGCGGTGTCTTTCTTCCCCTCACCATGCTTGCTATTCTAAACTAGACTCACTCATTGGCTTTGGCCCTCAAATTACTGGTGTATGACTTCTCTATGGGAGAAAATAATAAACATAATTAACTTTTGAGGCCTTACTATGTGACACACATGGTTCTGAGCACTCTGCATATGAGTCATTTAATCTTCACACACCCATATGAGATACCCAATAATTATACCTAGTTTACACATGAAGAAACCGAGGCACAGAAAGTGACCAAGTAACTTTCCCAAAGCCGCGTGGCTATTAAGAGATGAAACAAGGATTTACCTAGGCACGCCAGCCCCTTTATTTAAAAAAATATATTTTATTGATTTTTACAGACAGGAAGGAAGAGGGATAGAAAGTTAGAAACATCAATGAGATAGAAACATCGATCAGCTGCCTCCTGCACACCCACTACTGGGGATGTGCCTGCAACCAAGGTACATGCCCTTGACTGGAATCAAACCTGAGACCCTTCAGTCTGCAGGCCGACGCTCTATCCACTGAGCCAAACCAGCTAGAGCCAGCCCTTTTAATGATGCACTGCTGCTCTACTGAGATTTATGGTACAATTTGGGTAGTATTTGAAACTTTAAAATGGACTGTATTTCTGAAATACAGATATGTACCTTTTCTTCAATGATAGAGTTTTATTTTGTTTCTTTTTATTCTTTTTTTTTTTAGATAGTATAAAAGAAGAGAAGTAACTGTAGTCTGTCATTGCTAATGGCAGTTTTCAGAATTTATTTTTAATGACATATTGAGTCCAACGGCAGTGTTTTTTTGAGTTGCTCAAAGGGGCAGTCATTTTTTAAACTCTTTAATTGTGATCCATGTATTCTGTGTGCAGATGTTGATAGGTTACAGCCCAGGGCAGAAAGGCGAGTGCATGGCTACTATTATCTGGTACTTATACTTGTCTCTACAACAGTGAAGCATTGCTGCCCAGAACACAGCACAGGCCACAGTGCAGCAAAAAGTCAGAAGAGCCCAAACATTAGATTTTCCTCTGACCCATCCTGGTGAATATTTTCTCCAAAACTGGTGGACCTTCAGCTGAACTCAGTAAAGAATGAAGAGGTCAAACAGTGAGGGATCTGAATTCTCTAACTAAAAATTAAACTTAAATTTCTACATGAAAAAAAGAACATTTGAGAATGGAAATAACTCAAAGGCCACAGTTAAAATTCTGGGTTGTACTCCTAAATTGACCATTATCTTGTACTGTAAATTTTGAGAAGTCTCTGCTCTCTATGGGATGGGATCATTATTTGTTCTACTTAGCACACAGAAATCATAAAAGTTAAGTATAACATCAGATATAAAAATGCCATCAGAACAATAAGGGTTCCCATATTTTCAGAAGGTAAGTTTTAGTTTCCAGAGCATTTTCAGATGCATTAGGGCTCCGCAAAACACCCATGAATTAGGGAGAAGCAAAATAGAGAGCACCTGATCTATATGGGATCACAGAGGTAAAGATGTTGCATGTGAATGGTTAACTAAATCTTGCCTATTTTCATTATGTGACCCGCACCACAGAGGGAAAGCTTCTAATGCATGTTAAAAGTCTGAAATTATAGCAAGGAATGAAATTGAAGCAGTAATAAGAAAAATTCCCAGCAAACAAATGTCCTGGACCTGGTGGCTTCACAGGCAAGTTTTCCAAACACTCAAAGAAGAACTAACATTATCCTTCCCAATTTAGGAGGACAACCCAGAATTTAACTGTTCAAAAACAATTCAAGAGGAAGAAAAACTTCCAAGCTCTTTTTAGGAGGCCAGTGTTATGCTAATTCCAAACCAGATAAAGATACTACAAAGAAATAAAATTATATGCCAGTATCCCTAATGACCATAGATGCCAAAATCCTAAAAAAAAAAAAATAGTAGCAAGTTGATCCTGCAGTATAATAAAAGGAGTATGCACCATGATCAAGAAAGAATTATTTCAGAGATGCAAGTCCGGTACAATATTCAAAAAATCAATAAATGTGATACATCACATAAACAAATTAAGGGTAAAAATCACATTATATCAAGAGATCCAGAAAAAGCAGTTGACAAATTCAAGCATTCATTTATGATTAAAAACTCTCAGCAAGGTGAGAATAGAGGTATCACACCTCAATATAATAAAGGCCATATGTGAAAAACCTTCAGTCAACAACAAACTCAATGAGCAAAAACTAAAAGTGTTTCCCTTAAGATAAGGCACAAGACAGGGATGTCTGCTTTCCTCACTCTTATTCAATGTAGTACTGGAAGTCCTAGCCATGGCAATCAGACAAGAAGAAAAAGTAAAAGACATCAAAATTGGAAAGGAAGAAGTAAAACTGTCATTATTCGCAAATGACATGATATTGTATATTGAACGCCCTAAAGTCTCCACCAAAAAAACTGCTAGATTTCGTAAATTAATTCAACAAAATATCAGGATACAAAATTAACCTCCAGAAATTGATGGCATTTTTATACACCAATAATGAACTTTCAGAAAGAAAAACTAAAAACACAATCTCATTTGCCATGGCAATAAAAAAAAAAAATTAAGGTACATAGGAACAAACTTAACCAAGGAGGTAAAAGACTGTAATTGGAAAACTATAGGACATTGAAAAAAGAAATAGAGAAAGATATAAACAAGTGGAAGCACATACCATGTTCAAGGATTGTTATTATTAGTATCATTAAATATCCATACTACCCAAAGTAACCTATAGATTCAATATAATCCCTATTAAAATATCAATGGCATATTTCACAGATATAAAACAAATATTTCAAAATTTTATATGAAAACAGCCCAAGTGGCCGTAAGTAGATGAGTAGATAAAAGAAAGCTGTGATACCTGTATGCTATGGAATACTATGTGGCTGTAAAAAAGGATACTTTACCCTTTGCGACAGCATGAATGGCCCTGAAGAGTATTTTGCTAAGCAAAATAAACCAGTCAGAGGAAGTAAAATAGCACATGATTTCACTTTTATGGGGAACTAATGAACAAAATAAACTGACAAACAAAATATGTCCAGAGGCATGGATACATGGAACAGACTGACAAGTCTCAGAGTAGAGGGGGATGTAGGGGATGGAAAGAGATTAACCAAAGAACATATATGATATATGGGATACTATATACCCACTAGTAGCCTGTTTGCACGAAGATTCATGCAATAGACCTTCATTCACCTGGCTGCCTGCACCAGTTTTCTGCCGGCACTGGGGACCCAGGCCTAGGCTGTGGCCACCGCCTTCTACCTTCTTTCAGGGTCCCAGCTTGGCCCTGGGCGGTGGCCTTGGGCTCGGCTGCACCCAGCGTCCCTGCTACCCGATCTCAGGAGTGAGCCTACCCCCCAGGTCAGCTCGCTCCTGTGATCAGAGCAGGCACCCGGCTGGCGCCCAAGGCCCGGAAAGCCCCGGGCAGCTTTCCGGGCCTTGGGCTCCGCCGCACCCCAGCATCCCTGCGACGGTTTCCTGGTGGGCGTGGTTGATGGGCGTGGCTTGGTTGGTGGGTGTGGCTTGGGCATAGCGAAGGTGCAGTCAATTTGCATATTTGTCTATTATAAGGTAAGATATGCAGAACCCATAGAAGTCAGTTACAAATGCACTGAGTGAGCAAGTGGTAGGGCCAGGATGTGAACTTAGTTCTCTCTGACTACAAGTTAGTCATATTTCCACTACGTCTTGATTAGGATTTAATTTTTTTCTTGTAATAATGGAATTCAGTGTAGTCAGGTACTCTGATATCCAGACACCAGAAAATTTATCTTTTCTTTCTAAGCTGATCATTGAACTTTACTTATAGTGTCATTTGTCACTGTTTATTTTTTAGAGAAAATGGACCAAAGAAGTAAAGCTTTCTCCATATTATTTTAGCAAGAGAAAAGCCAGAATGAAAAAGAATTCAAGATAACATAACACTTAGCAAAAGAGGTTTTATGGTTCTATTTGTAGTTTAATTAATAGCGTGATTTCCATTTAACTGGCAAGCTCATCTCAGACAATGCAGAAAATATCTAATGCTTCCCTGCCTCATAACTGAAGGGCCTTTTTCATATTCTAATGTGTTATGTACTGATGATAAAATTACTTTAACAGGATAAATATAATTTTTTTGATGTAGGGTTTGATTCTCATGTCTCTTACAAAAATGAATGCTATTGTCACAAACTATGTTTGCTTAACAAGTGATGTAGATAACCGGATAGTCTAGAGTTGAATGTCTAAAAAAAAAATAGAGTTGAGTGTCTAGATCAGTGATGGCGAACCTATGACACGGGTGTCAGCACTGACATGCGTAGCCATTTCTGATGACACGCAGCCGCATGCCGAGGATGAAACATTTGCTGCTCTTGAGGATGAAACATTTGCGACTAGAGTCTTGGAGTTAGTTTTTTCCTCAAAGTGACAAACTATCCGAGTTATGCTCAGTTTTTTGGCGAAGTTTGACACACCAAGCTCAAGGTTGCCCATCACTGGTCTAGATCCTCCTTGGTTCACAGATTCTTAGCTCATCCTTTTCTGAAGCATCAGTGACACAGAGGAAGAAACCCCAAAGAATGTCAGACTGAAAACTAACTTTGCTCCAGTTTTCCAAAATGCCAGAAGGAACCAAGAGGGACATCCATTTCTGGTTGGAGGGGTGGAACTTCTCAAAGAGCTGGGGGATGGAGTGTGCTGAGAAACTTGGGTAGGGAACTAATATGAAGGCTGGGGAAGCCTGGGAATGGTGGGGGGGCCATGGTCATTAAATATCCTTCTGTGATATGAACACAGAAATGTAATCGTGTCACACCTCATTCATACTTTATAAATGAAGATTGTAGTACATTTTACAATTAAAATAGCATACTAGCATGCAAGCACTTACTGAATATTTAAAACTGAAATTTGTGCAAAGCCATGCCAAAGAGGCTCATAAAAGAAATGCTGACTGTTCCCCAATTAGAGCAGAGCTGTAATACCACTAAAAACATTACTTCTTTTTTTTCCCAAGTCTTGACCAAGAGCATGGAGAAAAATTATTTTCTTAATAGCCTTTTCATTTGCTATATCGAGTACAACACAATGGTGCCATTTTCAGAGTGGAAGCTGCTCAAGAAATTATCAGCATTCAACTAAATGTCCTCTTTTCCAGAATATGAGTTATTCTGAGCGAAATAAGCCAGTCAGAGAAAGACAAGTATCACATGATCTCACTTGTATGTGGAATCTAATGAACCAACTAAATTGATGAACAAAATAGATCCAGAGATATGGAAGCATGCAACAGACCATCAAATCTCAAAGGGAAGGGGTTGGGAGGGATGGGAAGAGATTAACCAAAGAATTTATATGCGTATATGCATAGCCCAGGGACACAGACAATAGTGTAGTGAGGCCTGGAGGGGAGGAGATGGGGTAGAGGGGGTTAATGAGGAAAAAAGGGGGGACATATGTAATAGTTTCAACAATAAAGATAAATTAAAAATAAAAAGAATATGTATTTGCAAATTCAAAAATATATAAGTTAAATGAAATAAGCAAATTTAATCATATGTCTATATATTGTTTTACTTACTGTCTTCAAATTATTTATTTTAGAGATTTCAATTGTGTAGGTTTTATATGTTAATACATTTCAGAAGCATGGCCGTAACACAAGGTTAACTAGCTATTATTGGGAACAACAATTGTTAGCTAAAGTATTAAAAATCCAGGCATCATAGCCAGTTTATGAAGAGCAACAATTTTCAAAATTGTAGAATAGTGCAACTCCTCATGTTTCTATGAATGGGATGTGAAAATATACCCTGGCTATGAACCCATTAATAAGTCCAGGATCAATAGAATGATTATCATTAAAACATACATAAGAGGTGGCAGCAGCAGAACCATCTGAGTTCATCATCAGGGAAGTGGATTCTGGTCTGTTTGCAGCACTTACTTTGCCATAGAGAAAGTCACTTCTCTTTCCTGAGCTTGTTTCCATGCCCAGAAAAGGAAATTTTTTCTAACCCTGATTGGTCACAGGCACTTTCCATGGCCAAATGAGTAAATAAACTTAACTCCACACATTATTATAATAATAGAAATATGTTCAAGATGGGAAAGGATATTCTTAAGTCTCCAATATCCTACCTAATAAAAGAATAATATGCAAATTGACCCTAACTCCGCTACACCCACAAGCCATGCCCACAAGCCACACCCTCCAGCCAATCAGGAGCAGATATGCAAATAAACCCAACCAAGATGGCTACAGCCATAGAGAGCAAGGTTTCCCAGGCAATGGAAAAAGCCAAGTTTTCCGCCTGCCCTTGCAGGCCTAAGCCTCCACTCAAGCTACAAAGTTTCCATTATAGAAGGTAAACAAATCCAAACAGAAATGGCGGCAGCCACAGAGCTGGAGAGAGCAGGCCAGGAGGGTTGCCCCCGGCAATGGAGGAAGCAAAGCTTTCTGCACACCCTGGCCGGCCCAGGCCTCCACTTAAGGCTACAAAGTTTCAATTATAGAAGGTGAATTAACCCCAACAGAAATGGCTGCTGGCCATGGAGTGAGCAGGAAGCTTGGCTCCACTCCAGGCTACAAAGTTTCAATTTTAGAAGGTAAATAAATTCCAGATACCAGGGCCTCCGCTTGGGTTGCCAGGGGGCATGGCTGGCCTGCAAACCACCACAGGCCCCTTGCTCAGGCTGCCCCATGCCCCAAGGGAACCCCCATCCTGATCCGGGACACCCTTCAGGGCAAACCAGCTGGCCCCCACCCATGCACCAGGCCTCTATCCTATCTAATAAAAGAGTAATATGCAGATTGACCATCACTCCAACACACAAGATGGCTGCCCCCCTGTGGTCAAAGATCCTGCCCCCATGTGGACACAAGATGGCCACCACAAGATGGCCAGCAGGGGAGGGCAGTTGGGAGGGACCAGGCCGGCAGAGGAGGGAAGTTGGGGGTAAACAGGCTGGCAGAGGAGCAGTTAGGCATCAATCAGGCTGGCAGCGGAGTGGTTAGGGGGTGATCAGGCTGGCAGGCAGAAGCGGTTAGGGGCAATCAGGAAGGCAGGCAGGTGAGCAGTTGGGAGCCAGCAGTCCTGGATTGTGAGAAGGATGTCTGACTGCCCGTTTAGGCCTGATCCCAGTGGGACAGCCCTCGAGGGGTCCCAGATTGGAGAGGGTACAGGCTGGGCTGAGGGACACCCCCCTTCATGCACAAATTTCGTGCACCCGGCCTCTAATATATATATATTATTCATAAGTTCCATAATATTTTATTTTACTTTGTTATGGGAAGACACTTACTGACGAAGAATCATACTTCTATGCTTAGAGACACACATGCAAGGATGATGGCTAGAGCCATGCTGTTGGCAGGTGCAAGGAAACGAGCCTTTGGATATGGAATATGTATGGTGATGCCATAAATATTAAAATTTGTATTTAGTTGAATACAAAAATGGATATCTACAGTACACTCTGGAAAAGAAAGCAAGTGACTTTTACAATGAGTGCACAGTATACAAAAGGCATGTAGAGTATTTCTTCTCAAGCAGATAATTCTGGTATATAGAGAGTGACATGAGGAAAATATAGTGATGAATCCTAAATTTCTTTCTTGTAAACAAATTAGTGCAATATTGGACTAATGACAGTGAGGTAAGATAATTAATGGCTATCAGAAATAACAACAGATAAATGTGCTTAAAGCTAGAATTCCTATCAAAGTTTTATAAATTTCCTAGAAAGCTGAATGTAAAACAAGAAAAGTAAAATGATCATCAGAATAATAGCTATTAGTTACCGGGCTCTTTTTCAGTGACAAATATATATATAATTTTCTACTAGTGAACACATCTCTATGAGGTCAATATTATCATTACACCATTTCAAAGATGATGATATTTTCTTCAAGCCTGGAGAGTTTGACTTAATTCAATTAATAAATAACAGAGGTAGGATTGTACTCTAGTTCATTGTAGGTTCATGATCTGAAGATTATATTATCTCTTTGTATGTGTACTGTGACATGATAGCTCTACTTAATCTCTAGGTGATCAGAAACTGAACAAGAAGGTAGAAGTTTTCCATAAAATAGACAAAAGCAGTTTTTTGTGTTGTTTTTTTACTCCTTAGTTGCTTAAACTGTTTGAGTCAAAGACAATTATAGTAGAAAAGCGGATTTAGGTGCAATGAGAATACAAAGAAAGCATCCCAGATTTTGCCATATGAGTGAATGTCTCCATGAGAAATACATAAATAAATAGAAACCTGAGATTGAGGTAGCTGGGGAGCAAGCCAGAGTTGTTGAACCCTGGAAGTGAAGTTCTGGAGAGCTGGAAAACCAGACATGGCCATGATGCCCATTCCTGGAAATGAGAAAGGACAGAGGGCGAACAATATGAACTCCTGAAGCAAGCCAGGCAAAAGTCTCTGTCCATGCATTCCTGGCCTGTGTTGGCCATCCCCTGGCACCTGCAGCTGGGCTGGGAAAGAGAGTTAAATGAAGCAAATGGCATCAAGCATTTTCAGCTTTTTTTAAATAAAACAAATTGTCAGAAAGTGAAGACAAACCTGAGCCAATTGATAATCCTCCGAAGCACACACACATGGCTACACGGTTTGTGGGGCTTCATTTCCCCACACAAGAATGGGATCTCAGATTCGATAGCCTCAAGATCTAGAGCCTATTTTTTTCTTCAAAAAGCCCATTATTGACCTTTCATAATTTCCTTTAGCTGCAGATAAGCCAGTGTTCAATGAAGCACATAGACTTCCTACACTGCAGTGCCTAGTTTCTATTCCGTGGCTGTGCAGTAGTGTAAGTATAGCTACTTAGATATTCCACACATGTGTATAATACCACTTACATTCATTGGGAATTATGCCTTTTATTTAATCAGTTTTGTAACTGATTTTTCTATTAATATGTTTCAGGGAAGTTTAGTTAACATGCAGGAAAAAAGAGTGTATTCACTAAAATTGTGCTCAGAATATTATAATTTATGTTTTATTCCCCTAAATATTTTTTAAATCTGAATATATTCTTTTCTTTAAAAAAAATGTCTGAGTCAGTAAAGAAAAAAGTTAACTTCCCAGATTTAGTTCTGGGGAAAAAAAAAATTAAAATAAAAACATACATGCTTATATTTACTACTAGAGTCCTGGTGCACAAAATTCATGCATGGGGGGTGTCCCTCAGCCCGGGACCACTGGCTCCTAACCTTCCTGCCTTCCTGATCTCCCCTAACACTCTGCCTGCCTGGTCACCCCTAACTGCTCACCTGCCTGCCTGCCTGATCACCCTAACCACTCTGTCTGCCTGCCTGATTGCCCCTAACTGCCTCTGCCTGCCTGCCTGATTGCCCCTAACCTCCTCTTCCTTGGCCCCCGCCACCGCAGCTTCATCCGGAAGGACATCTGGAAGGTCATTCAGTTGTCCAGTCTAATTAGCATATTACATGTTTATTATTATAGATACTAGAGGCCTGGTGCATGAAATTCGGGCATGGGGGGGGTGTCCCTCAGCCCAGCCTGCACCCTCTCCAATCTGGGATCTCTCTCACAATCCAGGACTGCTGGCTCCCAACTGCTCGCCTGCCTGCCTGCCTGATTGCCCCTAACTGCTTCTTCCTGCCAGCCTGATCACCCCCTAACTACTCCCCTGCCAGCCTGATCAACGCCTAACTTCTCCCCTGCCAGCCTGGTTGCCCCCAACTGCCCTCCCCTGCAGGCCTGGTCATCCCCAACAGCCCTCCCCTGCAGGCCTGATCCTCCCAACTGCCTTCCTCTGCTGGCCCAGTCATCCCTAACTGCCCTCCCTTGCAGGCCAAGTCCCTCCCAACTGCCCTCTCCTGCTGGCCTGATTGCCCACAACTGCCCTCCCCTGCTGGCCGTCTTGTGGCGGCCATCTTGTGTCCACATGTGGGTGGCCATCTTGTGTTGGAGTGATGGTCAATTTGCATATTACCTCTTTATTATATAGGTAGTAAAAATAATTGTTATTAGAAAAAAAATTAATAATATAAAAACATGCCTTTCTGATGTTCATGTTAATATGTTTGTTCAATTTTTTTTTGTTAGGGCTAGAGATCATATACAGCAAAAATAGTTAAATGAAGTATTTGGAGGCAGATGTTCATTGTCTACAAATGTGCACATGTATTGCAGTTTTAGTACAGAAAGAATGTGCTCCTATTTCTCTGGGAATTGTCTTTATTATATAACTAGAGGCCTAATGCATGGATTCGTGCATGGGTGGGGTCCCTTAGCCTGGCCTGCACCCTCTCGCAATCTGGACCCCTCGAGGGGATGTCGGACTGCAGGGATCAGGCTGAAACTGGCAGTCCGACATCCCCCTGAGGAATGTAGCAGTGCTGAAGTGGCAGGCAGCCAGGGAAGGAGCCTCAGTGGGGCCAGGAGCAGCTCTGCTACCACTCTTCCTGGCCCCGGTGTGTCTGCCACCACCACTGCCACTGCCGCTGCCAGCTAGGAAGTGCTGCTGCAGAGGTAGAAGAGGCTCCTGCCTCTGTAGCTGCGCTCGCCAGCTGTGAACTCAGCTTCTGGCTGAGTGGCGCTCCCGCTGTGGGAGTGCACAGACCATCAGGGGGAAGCTCCTGCATTGAGCATTTGGCCCCTGGTGATCAGTGCCCATCATAGTGACTGGTTTACCGATCCTTCCAGTCGTTCCAGTTGTTTGGTTGTAATGGTCACTTAGGCTTTTATATATATAGATGATAATGATGATTATAAGAATTATTATTATTATTGTCACTGTAGTTTATTGAGTGTCTGCTGTGATCCTTAATACATGTAACCTCTAGTCCTCATCAGAATCCACTGCATATGATTAAGGCCCTTATCTCCACTTCACAAAGAAGGAGAGGGATACTGAGAGCTACTAAAGATACTGGGAAATTGTAGGACAGCACCAGGATTGAAACCCAAGTATGAAGACACCCACGCCTCCACCTTTTGCTCTCATGCAGAGGAGTGTGGCTGTCAAATTTCAGAACTTGGGTACTACAGATCTCTTTGAATGTAATTCATGACACAATTGAATAAAAATAATAAATATAATAATTTTGTATAAGTAATGCAATATTAACTCAAGCAACACATTCAAACACTACTCTCTAGGATTAGCAACAAGAAAAATAAATATTTTGTTTCTTCATTTCCCTAAGAATTATCTTCAGAAAAAAAAGTGGAATTGTCAGTGTGCCTTAGCCAAATAGCAGATCGCTGTTTCTTTGGTGTCATTTGTATTATTTGAGTTCATTTTGTTTGTTGTATATTTTCTCAGGGTGTGATATCAGTCAAGTGCAAAGTGAAGGAAGAATAGTGAAGCTCATTCATTAGTTTACACAGCAGTTGGTACTCTGCTGGCATTTAAATTTAACTTAAGGAGAAGTTTACAAAATTTAGTTTTATTTCAAATCACATAATGCACTATGATTTTATAGAAATTCTGAAAACAGATCAAATTAAATTTGTATAAATTAATCACCCTGTAATAGAGAGAAATATTAAACACTGTATATCTCAGCCAGTTTCAGAGGCCCTGCCTTTCAGTGTTTAAATGTCATGTGAAACTCCAGTTCATGTCACAGGATAACACACAAGCCAGAACAGTAATGATCAATAAAGGATACCTCATACTGTGGAATAATTCCTAGGATTAATTTTGCTAAAACTATATTTATAAGGGAGCCTTAGAAAATTTAAATGTTGTATTTCAATTACCATCCTCAGAAAACCAATTAAACAAAAAGTGAGAAAATATTTTGTTCCATGACCAGGCCAGGAGGGCTTAGTGAACAGAGACATGCTCAAAGAGTATATTTATTTGTGAACAAACCAATAGTGTCTTTAAGATGTTTTCTAGGTTCTTCTATTTTTCAGAGTAACTGGGAGCCTTTTCATCCTGCATGATAAGTCAAAATAAACAGTTCGTTTTCCTCTGGCTGATTTAAATTCAGGGACATCACAGACTTGATTTATTTGACAGAACACTTGGTTATCAAAAGAACCTTGAACTTATTTATTACTCCAAATGTTATAAAAATTTTAATAATGTTTATTTCACTGATACAGTCCATCTGTATCAGTTAATTAAAATGTTTGCAACTTTTCACATTGGTGATAAATTGGTGATAATTCTTTATGCCATTTCCATGCCATTTCCAACTTTTCTATCTAATGCTCAATTTCAGCTGTATATTTTAAACATTTGGCTCTATTTTTCTCTTATCTTGGATTTTCAAATAAGTTTCCTCTGTAGGAAGGTGTCATTGAGAGAGGAGAATGAATTAAAACTTTAGTAAAAATCTGAGTAAACACTGAATATCACTGAACATTCTTGTTAAGAGCCACAGAACACCTTTCACTAGTTCTTATACTCAGGAGGTGACCCATTAATGGTTCTAAATTACAACCACAGGTTTGTTATTGAACCTATATCTACAAGGACCCAGGGGAAGTAACGAGAGAAAAAATTATCTGGATAACTCAAAACCAAATTTTTACTGGAATATAAAGGTTTCTAAGGGCCTCCAAATAAGTTAAATATATTTATTAATCTACCCAGGGTCAGAAGTGTATTTCCTTTTTTATTTCATTCTTAAAAACCTTCAGTCAAACTCCAGGAGTAAGTCTAGCCTTAACCATTACAGGGAAATGGAGGGCATAGGATGGAGTGGCCATTGCACCAATGCTCCTCATTCTATGTCCAACAAGGGACCAGTTACAGGAACTTCAGAGTCAGGCCTGTGGAATCTCTGGCCCCAGATGCCCTGGAGTCGGCCTGAGGAATGGTCTTGGTCCTCCTTTTCTCTGTCTGTATTTGGTGAATCAGGCTGGGATGATTAATTGTATATGTCAACTTGGCCAGGTGATGGTATCCAGTTGTTTGGTCAAGTACCAATATAGATTTTGTTGTAAAGGTGTTTTTTTAAAAATATAAATAACATTTAAACCAGTAAACTTTTAGTAGAGCAGATTATTGTCTTTAATGTGAGTGGGCCTCATCCAATCATTTGGAAGACTTAAGTGAAAAGACGAAGGTTCACTGAAAATAAGGGCTTCTGCTTTAAGAAAGCATTAGGACTGGAGTTGCATCATTAACTCTTTCCTGCATCACCACTCTATCATCCTGTCTTCTTGCAGATTTCAGACTTGCTATCCCCACCACTGTGTGAGCCAATTAGCCAAGTCCTAACTCTCTCTCTCTCTCTCTCTCTCTCTCTCTTTTCTCTCTCTCTCTCTCTCCTCCCCGTCCCCCCCGCCCCCATATATATAGCATGTTCTACGTACTGGTTCCACACAAATAGCAGGTCCTCTGAGTTTTCCAGTTATTGAATCATTTCCAAACAGTTCAATATCCAGAGGTTCTTCTAATTCTACTGCGCTCTCACTTTCTGGGCCAATCTACATGCTTTCCTCACAGTAATCATAAAGTAGTTTACATCCCATAGTTCTGCCCACAGGTCAAAGAGAAATTTACTGAACCCTTTCACCTCTGACCTCATAGGCCTCCAAAGTGATCCTTCCAAAGGGAATTTGAATATTTTAACCAAAGAAACCTAAAACTAGCCAGGATAATACCAGAGCTCATAAGCAAGCATATACACTGGAACCACACAGTGACCTGGGTTTATAATTTTATTGTAATTAAGATTTCTTTGGAAGAGAAAGAATAGCCCACATATGCTAATTGGCTAAATGGGTATAGAACTAGGTACATAAATATGCATATATCTTAGAATAAAAAAAAAAAAACTTAACCTACAAATTTGGAAGTGTTACAGAGGTTAGTTATTTAGTTTTATAAATGCTACAGACTAAGACTTGTTCATCTTTGGTTTAGAATTGTTATAAAAGTAAAAAAGTTTAAGAATTTGTAATCCTATATAATAAAAGTATAATATGCTAAGAGTCCGACAGATCGGTTGACCGTCCGGCCAGCCCCCATCAGTGCTGATCAGGGAGCCAGCCAACCTCCCGTGGTCCCTCCCCAGCTGGCTGGCCCCCATTGGCCCTGATCAGGACTGGGTGAGACTGCCCCAATCAGCCCTGATCACCGGCCAGGCCAAGGGACCCCACCTGTACACAAATTCGTGCACCAGGCCTCTAGTATAAATATAAGTTTGAACAACTCAATCCTTGTAAAACTAATTAATCTAAATCATGCTTTTCAAGCAAGTATTTCATTTTTGAAGGTGCTTTAATATAACAGGTACTTTAATAACTTTAGCATAGTCTGTGTTTTCCACTAACGATAAGCTAATAATACTTATGGAGGCTACTTATACTTATTTGTATTTGTTTTCTTGAGTTTTGGAGAATGTGGAAGGAAGGAAAAATTAGTGAATATACAAAAAAGCTGATGTAGTAGTCGAAATGGAGAATAAGAATAGCTGAGGACTTACTATGGGCCAGGGTTTTCAAAACTTCTCATGGCATGGCCTCACCCCAAAACCAGTAATGTGACTCTCTGCGGGGGAGACAGAGACAGGCAGCAGAGTTTAAAAGCCCTGTGAGGAATTCCAATGTGCCACCTGGACGCCATGGAGCCCTGACCCTTGGGCACTTTTCCTCTGAGAGTAGCATGTGGAAAGGCCAGGCCCCAGGTGAACGGTGCGATCTGGCCTGGTTGTCATGGAGATGTGTGTACGCAAAGCTCTGCTAACTGAGATACAGGGCGGGGCAAAAGTTGGTTTACAGTTGTTCATATGGAAAATAATACAATAATTATTAAATAATTAAACAAGAATAAATCCTATGTTTCAGGTACTCACAACTATAAAACCTACTTTTCACTCACCCTTTATTTTAGAGATTGCTGATGATGGCTTTCTAACAAGGATGTCCCTTAGAGATAAAGTATCAGAATCCAGATCCATTCAGGCAAGTGCAGACAGATAAGGGTAGGTTCTGCCATCCATCTCCTACCTCAGCTAGCTCCACTCCTAAGTTCCCTGATTGATGTTAGAAGATGAGTTTTGTGTTCTCTCCCCCTCCTAGAGATATTCTAGTTGGATGGTAAATTTGAGATTTCACTGGGTCCCTGGCATGGCATACATTTGAGTTCTTACAAGACTTCCTGTGTCAGAGTGAAGCCCAGCAAAGCAAGCCAGTGGCAATGGCCAGTGGTCATGGCCATGGACTCAGAAATTCCCAGCTGGAGATGCTGACTAGAGGCTTCTACCCAGGTTGTAATCATCCCAGTGGCATCATTTTATCCTAGTATCAGAGAGGAGAGGCCTTCACACATCCAAAACCCCCTGGACTACCACTCAGAAAAAGTATGGAAATTGCATGCTTCTGAGGGAGTCAGATGCAAACCGGGAAGGCTGGGCACCCATTATGGGACCCCTAGAAAGGGAGTGTGATTATGAATCAAATAAGAATATGCCTAAAATGATTTAAAATATTAAATACATGTTGGTAGTATCTATGCTTATACTAACAAGAGAAGAGAAAGTTTTTAAAGAATGTATTTCCTTTATTTGCTGTTGCAGTTCTGCCCTTCTGAGTACTGATGCTGAGAATAAAAGGAATTTCTATCTATTGCTGCTACAGACATTAATTATAGGTTACTGTTCTGAAGGGAAATTTCCCAGTGTGGGAAAGACAATTGTTTATACCTCTTAAAAGTCATGATAATATAAATTCCAAAAGAGCAATTATACTTACTGAACACCATCTGCTCAAGTTTAAGAGCATGTCATGCAAAGAAAGTTTAACTGTCTCAGGGATGTGGGAACTCCCAAACTTATAAAAGATCACCACCATGAAAAAGGATAGAGGGATGCCCAGAGACTAGCATCAATACCCACACGCAACATCCAAATTGTAATTTAATTTGAAAATAGATGTAAATATTTGGATTCATTTTTGTAATAGTCAACTTAGCAGCACATAGACTCATTCTAATATTTTACTTATTTATTTATTTTTATTTATTTCAGAGAGCAAGGAAGAGGGCGAGAGAAATAGGAACATATATGATGAGAGATAATCATTGATTGGCTGCCTCCTGCATGCCCCACACTGAGAATCAAGCCCACAACTTAGGCATATGGCCTGACCAGGAATCAAACCATGTCTTCTTGGTTGATAGGTCCATGCTCAACCACTGAGCCACAATGGTCCGGCCTCATTCTAATATTTCAAAACTCTAACTAACTGGCATTAATTTTACCAATCTAATTTTAATGCAAAAATATGATTTCTGTGTAATTACACTATTTGTCAACATCTAGTATTGATGTAGTGTTGTAACTAGCACCAGCACGATACAAATACTAGAGAGAAAAAGATCCTGTATACAAAGAATGTGTAATATAATGATAATATATGAATTAAAAATTAGAAATACAGGCTCCAAACCACAAAGGCATCATTAAAGGAAAATGGAAATGTGCTTAAATATCAGTGGTAATAGCAAGAGGTAAGTTTCTGACTTTCCATAAAGCAAAAATTGAGAATGAGCATAAAAAAACATTTATCAGCAATTAATTTAAAAGTGAGAAGATGAAATAGAAGGGGAATAACATTAAAGAGGTGAAGGAAATTGGACTTTATCAATTAACAAACTAACTAAATAGGTAACTAACCATGCATATTTATATTTGTAATCAAGAACCTAAATAGGTTTTTCATCAGAAATCATCAACTATTTATATCAATTTAAATACAATAAGAGGCTGTCCAGCTCTTAAAAGGTTTGGTTTGATAAAAATGTGCTGTATATGCCTTACATGATTAATAACTTTCAAGGAATCCTACCACCACAAATATATTCAATAATTTTTTTTTTTTATCTGAGCATATGTTGACTGTCCTTTGGTAAGTTCAGTTCCTTAAAGTCATTATTACAAACACTAGCTGTTGTCAATCTTTCTCAGCACTTTCACATGAAAATACTCATTATGGGGCACATACAAGAAGATATGCATTGTTACAACTTTTTACGTTGCCTAATTTAAAAAATCCAAAAGCGAGAGAAACCAAGATGGCGGCATAGGTTAAACACCTAACCTACAGCCGGGCACAACAATTTCAAAAATACAACTAAAAGTCAAAACGGACATCATCCAGAACCACAGGAAAGCTGGCGGACTGAAATGCCCACAACTAGAAGGAAAGAGAAAACCACAAGGATAATCAGAGGAGCCGTAAAAGCCTGAGGTATGGAGACACGGGCGGAGACACGAGCATGCGCGCATGCGGGGAGGATGGAGCCGGAGAGGAAGGGGCGGCTGACGGCCTGGCCGGCGTTCACTAGCAGGAAGGAGATAAAAGCTCCAGATTGCGCTGAACACCAGCTCAGACTGCACTGAACCCCAGTTTCGGGCGAAACCCTGGGAAGCCAGGCGCACGCTGGGGGAATGAATCTGGGCTGTGGGGCGGAGGCACAGAGGAGCGGCGGAAGGCAGAGCTCCAGAGGCGCGCACGGGAAGGTGCGCAGAGGACAGACTGTTGCCTGCGCCACTGAATTGCCCTGCTGGGAAGGAGACAAAGGCGCCAGACTGCGCTGAGACCCAGTTCCAACTACACTGAAACCCAGTTCCAGGCGAGAATCTGGGAATCCAGATTCATTAGGGGAGAGACTAGACTGTTTGGCAGCGGGCAAAACTCCAGGGCGCGTTTCTCTCAGAGGTGTTTGCAAGGAGTTCAGAGGGACACAGACACAGGAACCTCATAGGGCGGGGCTGACAGGAAGCCAAGGTTGTAGGCTCCACCCTGTAACCCTGCCCCATCCAAGCTGAGCAAGGAAGCTTTTCCCTGCTGAGTGCCTCAGGCAGTAGCTGACCTACACTCCATCGGAGACCCAGAAACGAGGGCATCTAGTGGTTGGTGAGAGATGACACCAGATTTTAACCACTCGCATAAGGGATACATTTGAGAGGCAGACTCAGTGAGCGCCGAAGCATTGCTGCATCAAGACCCGGCCCATAAACATGTCTCCTGCACAGCAACTCTTCCTATATAGACAAAGAGGGTCCTCACGGCCAATTGGCCTGGAGGACAATTCCTCCCAGTGACACCAACAACAATCAAGACTTAACTGTACAAAGGAGGACCAAGATGGAGACATAGGGCGGAAGCCTGATCGTTGCCTACCACAACAATTTTGAGACTACGACGGGAGAGCAGAGCAGACACCATCCAGAACCACCGGAGGGCTGGCTGAGCAGATGCTCTACAACTAGTATAAAAGAGAGGGGTACGCGGGATGATGCTGATGCAGGTGACCCAAAGTCCACACTTTAAGAACTACAGCTCAGGCAACACAATGGCGGCCTGGAACGTGCTCGGCGCAGTTCCCCCGGCGGTCTCCGGCTGAGGGGACGGCTCCACTCGCTGACGAGCACGGACAGACGAGCCCCTGGGAGACATGGGGTGGGAGACTCCGCGCTTGCTGACCTCCGAGTCCTTCAAGAATCTCAACGCCCCGGAAGCGGCCAGGTGCGCACGCTCGGCGACCGGCCACCACTGCAGACCCAAGGGCCGACGCAGCGACACCGGACCAGCCCGCCGCCGTGCACTGGGCACACCGGGGCTTCGCCGAGCCCACCGCCCAACGAGTTCTGCGGCAGCCGCCCTGGAGCTCTGAGAAAATGGCTGAAGGAATTGCTTAGAGGGAATTGACCAACAGGAATTGGGATCAAGAAGACGAAACCCCGCTGAGACCCGGGTCCAGGTGAGGCTGCGAGCCTCTGGGCTCAGGTGTGGTCACACGCCCTTGGGTCTAGGTGAGGCCTCACGCCCCTGGGTCTGGGTGAGGCCACGCGCCCCTGGGTCCAAGTGAAGCCGGATTCCGGGTTAGGGTGAGGCCGTGTGCCCCTGGATCTGGGTAAGGCTGGGTCCCCACTCCGGGTGAGGCCGTGCACCCCTGGATCGGGTGAGGCCACGCGACCAGGGGTCTGGGAGAGGTCACGCGCCCCTGGGTCTGGGTGAGGCCACGTGCCCCTGGGTCTAGGTGAAGCTAGATCCCGGGCCCGGGTGAGGCCATGTGCCCCTGGGTCCGGGTGAGGCCATGCGCCCCTGGGTCTGGGTGTAGCTAGAGCCCGGGTCCGGGTGAGGCCATGTGTCCCTGGATCCGGGTGAGGCTGGGTCCCGGGTCCGGGTGAGGCCTCGCGCACCTAGGTCCGGGTGAGGCCACGCACCCCTGGGTCTGGGTGTAGCTGGAGCCCGGGTCCGGGTGAGGCCATGTGTCCCTGGACACGAGTGAGATCTCGTGCACCTAGGTCTGGGTGAGGCCACGCACCCCTGGGTCTGGGAGAGGCCACGCGCCCCTGGGTCCAGGTGAGGCCATGTGTCCCTGGATCCGGGTGAGGCCTCACGCACCTAGGTCCGGGTGAGGCCACGTACCCCTGGGTCTGGGAGAGGCCACGCGCCCCTGGGTCTGGGAGAGGCCACGCGCCCCTGGGTCCGGGTGAGGCCATGTGTCCCGGGATCTGGGTGAGGCCTCGCACACCTAGGTCTGGGTGAGGCCACATGCCCCTGGGTCTAGGAGAGGCCATGCGCCCCCGGGTCCAGGTGAGGCCATGTGTCCCTGGATCCGGGTGAGGCTGGGTCCTGGGTCCGGGTGAAGCCTCGCACACCTAGGTCCGGGTGAGGCCACGCGCCCCTGGGTCTGGGTGAGGCCACGCGCCCCCGGGTCCGGGTGAGGCCATGTGTCCCTGGATCCGGGTGAGGCCTCGCGCACCTAGGTCCGGGTGAGGCCACGCGCCCCTGGGTCCGGGTGAGGCCTTGCGCCCCTGGGTATGGGTGAAGCCGGATCCTGGGTCCGGGTGAGGCCGTGTGCCCCTGGATCCATCCGGGTGAGGCTGGGTCCCGGGCCTGGGTGAGGCCACGCGCCCCTTGGGTCTGGGTGAGGCCACATGCCCCTGAGTCCAGGTGAAGCTGTGCCCCTGGGTCCGGCCGATACCAAACCAGAGGGAGTCGGACCTCCGTTACCACCATTTGTCCACCATACAGAGCTGAGGGGTCAGTGCTGACATGTACACATAAGGAACTGGTGGACATTGAAATTGGGTCTCAAAGGAACTGTTGGTTCAGAAAGAAACTCACTACAGACTGATTCATTTGCCTGTCAGCATAACTATTATTGCTCGTCTCACATTCAGTTCTTATAAGTATATATCTGGTGACATATGATCTCGCTCATCTAGGGGAGGTGATGAACAACATAGACTGATGAACAAGAACAGAACCAGAAACAAGGAGGCATCGATCGGACTGTCGGGCCTCAGAGGGAGGATAGGGGAGGGTGGGGGGAGGGGGGAGAGATCAACCGGGGGACTTGTGAGCAAGCATATGAGCCTATCCAATGGTTGAGTTCAACAGGGGGTTGGGGGATCCGTGGGGAGGAGTGTGGGATGGGAATGGGGGGATGAAGACAAATATGTGACACCTTAATCAATAAAGAAATTTAAAAAAATAAAATAAAAAATAAAAATAAAAATAAAAAATCCAAAAGCTTGCCAAAATCAGCATATAATTAAATGAGTTTTTTGTTAAGGTCAAACATATTCTTCATCTTTTTCAAACAAAATGTATTTTTAGAACAGTTTTAGATTTACATAAAAATTATAAAGTTAACACAGAGAGTTACCATATATCCCACACCAGTTGCCTCTATCATTCACATCTTACTATAGTATGAACATTGTTATCATTAATGAACCAATGTTGAGGTACTATTATTAACTACGGTCTATACTTTCTCACATTTCCTTGGTTCTTATCTAATGTCCTTTTCCGTTCCGGGATCCCATGCAGGATCCCACATCACATTCAAGCCTCCTTAGGCTCCTAATAGTTGTGACAATGTCTCAGGATGTAATGGTCTTAGATGACCTGCATGGTTTTGAGAACTCCTGGCCAGGTATTTTGTAGAATGATCCTGTATTAGAATCCATTCTCTTTTTTAATAATTTAACTAGGGTTAAGGGTTTTAGGGAGAAAGACCACAAAGGTAAAATGCAATTTTATTTATATCATATCAATTTACATAAAAATTATAAAGTTAACACAGAGAGTTACCATATATCCTACACTAGTTGCCTCTATCATTCACATCTTACTATAGTATGGACTAGTTTCTGTTGATAATCCCTTTTAGATAATAAATGCTCTATTCATACCAAATACCACAGAAAAAAACTGTGGCCTGACCCCAACCACAAGAGCACATGCTGAGTGGTGAGTCTAACCTCCACACTGGCCAGGGTGTAAGGAAATACCTCAGTACCCCCACTGATGTGGTGTCTAAGAAGGCAAAGTAGTTAGTCAAGACTCCCTCCTACCACAGGCCAGCAACAACCCCGGCCCCTAGCAGTGTCAGTGGAGATCACATGGGGACACCTGAAGTCCACAGCCAGTCAGCAGTAGCAGGGATGCACCCCTTATGGCTAGGGTGATGTGAGAGACACCTGCTGTAGAGATAGGACTGTCTCCATCATCAAGCAATAATAAGAATTCCTGCTTTTGGTGGACACCTAGGTTTTTACTCCCACCTGGCAGTACAGTGCCACTCCCTTCTGCTGAAGTAGTATCAGAAAAACCCAACTAAAACCGAAAGCTTAAATAAGACCCAGAGCGTTATATTAATAAGCAAGATATCCACAGTTCACCCCAAACAGAAATATCTCACACTGATTAGAAAGACTATTGATAGATACCAATACTCAGATAACAGATATTTTAGAACTATCTAACACAGCTTTGAAAGCCACTTCATCAAATTGTTTTGACAAACCATTATAAACATGTTTGGGGAAAAAAATTTTAATAGAAAGTCATAGCAAAGGAAATAATATATCAGTAAAGAAATAAAAGATATAAAGAAGAATCAAGTTGAAATTTTAGAAATAAAAATATGCAACGAATAAAATGAAAACAGGAAAGAATCAGTAAACTGGAAGAAGAAACAATAGAAACCACCCAGTCTAATAGGCTAAAACAAAACAAACAAACAAACAAAAAAACACAACACCACAAAAGAACATATGGAACTATTAAAAAAAAAAAAATCTGCCCAAACCAGTTTGGCTCAATGGATAGAGCGTCAGCCTGCGGACTGAAAGGTCCCAGGTTCGATTCCGGTCAAGGACATGTACCTTGGTTGTGGGCACATCCCCAGTAGGGGGTGTGCAGGAGGCAGCTAATCCATGTTTCTCTCTCATCGATGTTACTAACTCTCTATCTCTCTCCCTTCCTCTCTGCAAAAAATAAATAAAATATATTTTTTAAAAAATTAAAATCTACCATTTACCATATCAGAATCCCACAGGGAGAAGAAAAAGAGGAAGAGCTGTAAAAAAGTACTGGCTGAAAACTATCTGAATTTGGCAACAGATACAAACCAACAGATTTAAGAAGCTAATCAAACCCCAAACAGGATATGCCAAATTAGATTAATGCCAAGATACAGCATAATGCAATTAACATGATTGTTTACATGGAAAGAAGAACATACAGTGGTTGCTATGGATGAAGAAAGCGTGACCACAGGAAGATGTATCTACAATGTTAGAAATCCTTGTGACGATAGAAATGTTCCAGTTCTTGACTACAACAATTTCAATATCCTGATGGTGTTATTGCATTATAGTTTTTCAAGGTGTTACCATTGGGGAAAACTGAATAAAAGTGACATGGAAATTCTCTGTATTATTTTACAACTATATGCCAATCCATGATTATTTCAAAATAAAAGTTTAAGATATTTATCCTTATTAGTATTTAGTTCTATATGTGTTTATAAATGCATACAGTTCTATAACCTCCAACAGGATATAGTGTTAGCCTCCCTCCTAAAACTTGCTCATATCACTTTGTTATCAACTCCTTTCTTCACCTGCAGCTCCTGACAAACAACCACTGATTGGTTTCCTTGTCTATATTTTTTCTACTCCAAAATATCCTAACATCGTAAAAATGGAATTATGTAATATATATTGCAATCTAATTCTGGCTTTTAAAAATATTTTTATTGATTTTTAGAGATAGAGGAAGGGAGAGAGAAACCTGGATTGGCTGCCTCTTGTATGACCCCTATCAGGGATCAAGCCTGCAACCTGAGTATGTGCTGGGAATCAAACCAGCACCAGCAGCAACTCTTCGGTGCAGGGGACAATGCCCAATCAACTGAGCAACACCAGCCAAGGCTAATTCTGGCTTTCTGGCTTTTTTTTACAACTCTCTCTCTCTCTCTCTCTCTCTCTCTCTCTCCTCTCTCTCTCCTCTCTCCTTGTCACACCATTCAAATATCTAATTTAGCTTTCCATTCAATTGCTCAGATCCGACTAAAACAAGCAGCATCTTCAGTTTATTTGAGGTCACCACATAACATTTTGATTTGAAATAGTGAATAAGAATATTCACTGAAAGGTAGACTTTACTGATGTGCATCATTTAAAAATCCCCAAAAGGACTTAAAAAGATGGCTTCCCATCAACACTAAATATACTGCTGACTCCTTCATTTCTGCAAATTCAACCATAAAACATCAGGCTTGACTTTCACATGTAGCTAAATGGCATTATTTTACATTAAACAGATTCTAAATCATATTTGATGGGAGTTAGATTTCTGAGAAATTATCTTCTGTGTCTATCTTTTTTGAAGACAGGTATGTAAAAGTGGCTTAGAAAGCACTTTGTTACTTTATACACCCAGTGTATTTTTCTACTCCATGTGTCCTGTTTGTTTGGAGATATAGAACTTTATAATCAAAGTTCTTAACAAGTTTGTTACAAAACTTAATCCTCAAATTGTGATTTTAATAAAGAGCAAAGCATAAATTGACCCACAAGTATATCTACTGACTTTATCTGAATTTCATAAGATTTAGTTTCTAATTCAGTATTGCAAGCATTCAGCACTGCCTTTAACAAAATGCTAGAATCCTGCTCCGCCCGTGTGGCTCAGCAGTTGAGCATCAACCCATGAACCAAGTCAGGTCAATTGATTCGATTTGATTCCTGGTCAGGTCACATGCCCAGGTTGCATGGGGAGCAATAAGGAAGTCAGCCTATTGATGATGTTTCTTTCTCATCAATGTTTCTATCTATTCCTCTCACTTCCTCTCTCTCTAAAGATTAATTTTAAAAAAAATAGTAAAATGCTAGGGCCCTAGCAGATGAAGTCTTCAACTCTTTGATATTCAAAATATTGTTGCTTGTCATTGAGCTAAAAGTCTTTTTAGGTCATCTTCCAAGTATTTAAAGGCATTCAATTTACCTTAAAGGGATTTATCAAACATCAAGGTTTTTCCTCAATATGAAAAGTGGCTAGAGAAATGAAGATAAAGGACTCAGTGTCTGTCTTCAAGTTCATAATCTAGCAGAGAAGAGATACAATTTACTTTATTTTCTAAAAAGTGGCAGCCATTTGCAGAGGACACTCCCATAGTACAAAGAAGTGGATCTGTGTCTCTGCACTGAAACTTGACTCATAATAAATAGAAGGAGAAATTATTTCATGAAATTAAGGAGAACATGAGCACAACTGGGATTTGAAATGGCTGGAATATTAAGTGTTAGGAGGATAGAAAGAAATTGAAAAACAGGAGTGACAATTTGAAAGATGCATTGAGAGCCTGAATGAGCAGGGTGAATATTATTTTGATTTGACTACAAATTCATAGCCATGTGAATTTTTTTAAAATCAAAACTCAACAGCCTAGGCATAGGCACACAGAAGAAAGATGAAAGAAGAAAGTAGTGATATAGTTTTTATAGTAATTAGCTGGCTATAATGTTAATTAGGCAAATTTTAAATTTCACTGCATGAAGTGGGAGCAACACAATATATCGAAGTTGGAGATTTGTCATCTTTTTATGAAAAATACTAGAGGTCCTGTGCACAAAATTTGTGCACAGTAGGGTCCCTAGGCCTGGCCAGCGATCAGGGCCAATCAGGTTCCCCACCTCCCTGCCTCCCCACCTCCTCCTTCCCTTGCTCCCTCTGTGCTCTGCTGCTGCAGCTGGTCACCTGCCATGTTCTGTGCCACCCCCTGGTGGTCAGCACACATCATAGCGAGCAATCAAACTCCCATTCTCCTGGATGAACTCCCAAGGGGACACTTTGCATATTAGCCTTTTATATAGATAGATTCTTTTAACACTATCAAATCTTATATTTTTAAGAAACAGGCTGTCTGCAATTGAATCATTAGTGATAATGCAAAGATCTCTGGTTAGCTGTGGAAAAAGTCAACTTTCATCAATTCCTAGATATGGTAACAACTCAATAATCTGGAATACAAACAGAGATAAAGCAGAACTAACTCAGGCTTCCTTTTGGGAACTGAAAGTGGACAACAAGAAAATGCAGACTATAGAAAACAGTAAACCTAACTTCAGAAACAGGAAAAATAAAAAAGGAAAGTGAACAACATTATCTGGTGTAAATATCAGAACTGACAATAGAGAGAATCCTATTTGAAAACCCAGTTTTAGAAATATTTTATATAGTTTATTTTGTTTTCTTTTGCTGTAGTTTGAGGAATATAAAGAAGCAAAATATATGGGTAGACAAAAATTTGGATAGGTTAGAATCCTGTATACCAAAACATGACAGAATCAAGCATACATTACTGCTACCTACAAAATATTCTCTTCTCTCTGATTAAGTTCAATCCAGAAAATACAAGCATATTGGAGTTTAAAGGCTAGTGAATAATTTCTGTTAGATGATCATTATTTCATGTATTCTTACCAGACATGAGAAACTATAAAGGTTTTGATTTCTAGCATAATTAGAGAACTATTTCCTCCTTAACAATCTGGCTGTGTAAAAAGTGATATGAGGTAGGCAAATTCAATTTTTAGAGGATCAGAATATAATAAATAATAAATGATAATAAAAAAATAACCCAATGCTTAATTAAGCCGCTTAATGATTCAAAGTCACTCTCAATCTTAGAATGCTTCATGTTCATTATCACAGATGCCAATTAATATTGTACTGGAAAACAGCAGAAAAAAAATAACCCACAGAAGGTTCCAATTGGGAGGATATCAGCTAAACCACATTTTATTGTGAAATTTGTTAGCATATTAAAGGTAAAAAAACAGTTTGGCGGGGGTGGGGGGATGTGGAGGACTGGGTGAAAGAAAGTGAAGGGATTAGCTAAAGGGCATATATGCATAGCCCATAGACACAGAACAGTGTGGTGATGGCCAGAGGAGGGGGAAAGGGGCTGGGTGGAGGTGGTCAAAGATGGGGGTGGGGTGGGGATGAGGACATTTGTAATAGTGTCAACAATAAAAATGAAGTGAAAACAAATTATCTGCATCTCTCCTATAGCCACTTAAACCACTGCTTGTATCCTGCCATATTGCAAAGGATTAATTACACATTAGTTCCTTCTTCTTGACCCTGTGCCCCTTAATGAGAGGGTTACTTTTTATTTATCCTTGTGCCAACACTGAACTTCAAATATACGTTCTTAATTAGTCTGTTGACCTAAACTGATTAGCAAAAATCAAATAAACTGTGCATTTGAAAGTGATATTGGCCTATTAAAATGGAAGCGGATGAAGGAATTTTTTTTTAGGAGATAAAACAATGCAAAATACCCCATTAATTTGTTTTGTCTGCAGTGATATTGCTAAGAAACAAAAATCAGCATGTAACAACAGCATGGAACAAAGCTGATGATACTTCTTATGCAGCTGAAAGTTAGTTAGCGTGTTAAGAACCTGAACCACCAAATGCCTGATCAAGCTTGGACCTAGTGGAGGACTCCAGGCAAGTTAAGCCTGCGGGGTCGCATTTTATGTTTAAGTGCCACAACTAACATGTCCACCTAGAAAGCTCAAGGTAAAATGCTCGACCCAGAAGGATAATGAAATCTAAAGCTATCTTATAATAAGTGTCCCTGTTTGCATCTACACTTCTACTATTAATTCATGAGCCTAGATGTTCCCAGGAGATCTAATTAAAACATAAAGAGCACAATAAAACTGAAATGTTTCTGTGGGAGTGCACTTGTTTCCTAAAACAAAAAACTCTATTGGATAATAAGTTATATGGGGGTATCATTACGCATAGGTTCCTAGCATTTATTAGGCCAGGGCAAGAAGGGGCTTGTCATTGTTTTGTCAGTTGCATGATGGGTTTAAATTCAAGTGTAAATGCACATTAATACTTATTAATTTAGTAATTATTTAAGAAAAATGTAAAAGGATCACAACTATTATGACTCTAGAAAATATCTGAGTTTAAGTCTTGGCAATATGAATTTTGGAGCCACTTCTGCACTTGTTATTAATAATAATTATAATTGTGGCAATAATAGTAAGCACCCCATGGCTGTGGAAACCTTACTGCTTTAAAGTGCTGACAACCCACCTTCTTTGATTCTCGTAATATGTCACGCATGTGGTAAGGCTGTGAAACCACACAGCTCAGGACTGGTGTAGGGGCTGCAGACCAAGAGCCTTGCATCAAAGATCAGCTTGTCCACACTTGGCATGAAAGTCATTTGAGACTTCACTCTACTCTCTCAAGGGAAGAGAGTAAAGCGTTAACATTGTATCTGTACTTAGAAGGGAGAGAAAACATTTTTGAAGCGAGTTCCCATCTCTACTGAAAGCCTCTGGCTCCACTACTTTACTCCTGTCACTTGAAATCTTCACGTTTTCTTCTTTCTTCTTTCTTTTATCAGATTGCCATTCTTTTGTTATCTAATCAATCTTGGATACCCAGTATGTGCTGGGTACAGGTCTTAGTACCAGGATAATAGCACTAAAATTATATTCTAAAACACTTAAAGTTCACATTACAAATTTCTATCTTCTCTTTTATCCACATTAAAGCTCTAAACATGCTATATTTCATAACCCTAGAAATAAAAAGGTTTTCTATTTTATATAATTTTTATATGAAAAGTTTGAAATAGTAGTTTATAATTCATGTGTCTACTTGTTTCAGTATCTAAATGTGGAAATAAATTAAGTGAATTGGCCATTACTTTTCTCCAGTATCTTCCTTGATGATAGTTTTACCCAATAAGGAAAAAATAAAATTTTTAACATTATTGTCTTTAAAATTTTATTATCACAATAGTAGTGTGCTGTTAATATTATTTAGTATTAAAATAATTACATCTTGTTAATAAAAGTAAAGGTATAACAATTATATCTTTAAAAAACATATGTCACATATCCAGCAAAATGTATGCCATATATTCAGCATGAAATCATATAGGAAGTAGAGATATAGCAAATCATTCTCTAAGGAGAAAGGAATGTTCTTTTATTTTTTTTTGTTATAAAATATTTTTTTTACTTTAATTATATGTTTCTCTGTCTCTTTGTCTCTCCCTGTGTGTATTATTTAGATAGATGTGTGTATAAATTTGTATTTATTTATACACATACATAATGGATGTATACATACATATTATATATAGAAGTCAAATGAATAAAAATATTTCAGTATCAGTACAGCTAACTCTTGACTATGTAGAAGGTGAATATTCTCATTTTTGGTTCATTTTTATTACTCATTTTCTTATTATAAGGCATTGTATTTCTTCCCCAAGAAGTAACATTTAGCACAGAGAGTAAGAAGAGAAAGAGGGGAAAAAAGGTGACTTTATTATAAATCTATTTTTCTACTTTTGACCAAAGTTTTGAGGGTTGAGAAGTTGGTGACTGGATATAAAGTTGGGCTGTCATCTGTGGATGACACTTACCTAGTCCCTAGTAGTCTCTCCCTTCCATAGATCACAAAAAGGTACAGTCTCCCTGAAGTTTTCTGGACATCTCGCATCTCACTACTATCCATTTATCTAAACCTTAGCTTTAGGATCTAGAAAGTACATTCTAAGATTATCCAGTAACAGTTTGAAATGTAGGACATTTTTTTTTCCCATTTGGTACATTAAAGAAACCACAGCAAGCATATCTATCTCTGAGTGGAGAGTTATAAGTAAAGTAAGTAGTAGAGTTTATGTTAACTTATTACCATCAAGACCCAGAGACATACAAAAAGTTTGCCTAAGGAATGATAACAACTTTAAAATTCTTATAAATATTACCATGAAATTGCTGAGAAATTAGGTTACAGACTTTTGGATTTATTTTTCAGAATTTCAACTTCCCTGAAAATATTTTGGTCTTTAGTAACCTGTTTTTATACATACTGACCTACAATCCTATGTCTTTTTTAAGTGTATCTAAATAATTCTGGTTTTTGTTACATTTATTGGAGTGATAGTGAGTAATAACATTATATGAGTTTCAAGTGTACCTTTCTATACTGCATCATCTGTAAGTTGCATGCATAATGATGTTTTAAATATATGTATGAAAAGTCAATTAGTAAATACAGAAATATGAATCCTTTTATTTGGATCTCCTCAAGTGGGCTTTATTATTTTCTGGAAAATATAAGGTATTAAATTGAATAGGATTATCTCATAAGATTATTTCATTTGTTTTATTTTTACTATTGATTATTTTTATTGGAATTCAAATAAGACTCACACATTATATTTATTTATAATATTTCTTATACCTACTTTTATCTTTTATTTCCTTGCAATTTATTGAGAGAAAAAAAAGTGGAGTGGGGAGCTGTTTGTTGACCAGGGTTTTCTAGTCTATATTTCACTGGTTATATAGATGTGGAGTCATGGGACATGTTTCTCTGTCCTCTGTACTTACTGTAATCAGAACTGCAGGCTTATTTTGATTTTTTTTTTTTTTTTGCAATATTCTTTGGTAGTGAAGGTGTACATAGATCAAAAGGCAGATACTTGGGGGATCCAAAATGGTGACAGAGTAAGTAGAAGCTACACTGACACTCTCCCAGGACCAAACTGGAATTACAACTAAAATACATACAAACCATCCTGAAAAATCAACTGAAGACTAGCTGGAGAGAACCCTTATAACTAAAGACAGAAAGAGGAGACCACATAGAGACAGATAGAAGTGCAGAGGCACAAAAGGGCTGGCCATGCTTCCAAAGACAGCAACTGAAGTTCTGGAGAAATATCTCAGCTGTGGGAGGTTCCCAGTGAGAACTCTGGGGTCTAAACCCCAAGCTGAGCTCCCCAGCCCAGAGCAGGAGAACTGAGAGAGATGCATATATAACATCTGGTTGTGAAAAGCAGCAGGGTTGCTGTCTGCCAGAAGAGAGGGCTGGAAATAGAGGCACCCTTTTAAAGGGCCAATGCACACAATCTTATGCATAGCTACTTACCTTGGGCTCCATCAGAGGGAGGGCAGAATAGACTGGAACTGTGTAAGGAGAGTCCAGTGTTGGAGGCTCTGGGGTTAGTGCTTGAAGGGCAGCCATCCCAGTTTCCTGTGCTGAGTCATTCCCTCACACTGTGGATGTCATCTTTCTATGGTGGACCTTTGTCATTCAGGTGGTTTTTGTCTGGGGGGAAGGCAATTGCTCCACCCTGTTGGAAGACTTCTTGCCCAACCCTGTGGTCAATAGCTTGAGGCTAATCAAGTCTGAGTGTCAATTGAACTGCAGGCAGAGATGGATCTCTGGAGCCTTTGTCTTTGCCTGACCTCCTTCTAGGCCCAGGGCTAAGAAAATCAGACCCTGGTGCACATCTTGGTCCTTTCCAAAGGCACCCAGCCCCAGCAGAAGGAGCCACAAGTGGTGGATTGCTGATGGCTCCAAACACGGTACTCAGGACCAGTCAGAAACAACATCTGACATTGTTCTTCACTAGAGATTGGAGTCATAACAGATCTACCTAATACATAGATGCAAACTCAAAATGTCAGCCAAAATGGGGAGATATATAATAAGCCCCCAAATGAAAGAACCAGAGAATTCTCCAGAAGAGCTAAATGAAATGAAGATAAGAAATTTAGCAGATATATAGTACAGAATGATGATCGCAAGATGCTCAATAGCATGAGAAAAGATATAGTAACTATGAAAAAAGACCAGATGGAAATTAAGAATGACATAGCACTAATAAAGAACAAATAGGAAGGAATACACAGCACATGAGGGGAAGCTGAGGATGGAATCAGTGAATTAGAAGACAGGGTGGAAAAAAATCACTCAATCAGAGAACCAAAAAGAAAAAAACAATTAAAAAACAGGAGGACAGCTTACAGGAGCTGTAGGACAACATGAAATATAACATTTGCATAATAGGAATGCCAGAAGGGGGAGAAAGTGAGAAAGGGATAGAGAATGTGTTTGAAGAGATAATGGGAGAAAACTTCCCTAACCTGGTGAAGGAAAAAGTCACACAAGTTCAAAAGAAAAAGAGAGGCTCAAGCAAGAAGAACCCAAATAGGCCCAGGTCCACATCATAATTAAAATGCCCAAAATTAAAAACAAAGAGAATCATAAAGGCTGTAAGAGAAAAGCAATTTATTACTTACAAAGGTGCTCCCATAAGGCTGTCAGCTGACTTTTCATCAGAAACTCTGTAGGCTAGAAGGGAATGGCATGAAGTATTTAAGGTAATGCAAAGCAAGGATCTGAAACCAAAATTACTATATCCAGCAAGGCTATCATTCAAAATAGATGGTGAAATAAAGAACTTCCCAGAAAAAAAAAAGCTAGAAGAGTTTATCACCACCAAACCAACACTGCAAGAAATGCTAAAAGGACTGCTCTAATGAGAAGAAGAAATAGAGATAAATATGAGCATAAATAATTAAAATGGCAATAAATAAGTACCTACCAATAATAACCTTAAATGTAAATGGATTAACTGCTCCAATCAAAAGAAATAGGGTAGCTGAATGAACATGAAAGCATGACCTAGTTATATGCTATCTACACAAGACCCACCTCAGAACAAAGGACTGACACAGACTGAAAGGAAAGAGATGGAAAAAACTTTTCTATGCAAATTAAATTTAAAAAGCTGGGGTAGCAATACTAATATCTGACAAAATAGACTTCAAAATGAAGGCCATCACAAGAGACAATAAAAATCCTACAAATACTAAAGAGATCAATCCAACAAGAGGATATAACCCTGATAAACATATATAGAAACAATGGAGGAGCACCTAAAAATATAAAAAACAAAACAAAAAACTTCTAGAGCATTTTAAGGGAGAGATCGATAGCAATATGTCATAGTAGGGGACTTTAACACCCCACTAGAAAACAGTGATTCTAAATGACACACTGGGATCAGATGGATTTAATTGATATTTATAGAACACTAGAGGCCTGGTGCACAAAATTTGTGCACTGGAGGGAAGGGGTCTCTCAGCCCAGCCTCCACCCGCTTGCAGTCTGGGACCCCTCGCTCCTTACCACCCGCCTGCTTGCTGCTCCTTACCGCTTAGCTCGCTGCTCATTAACGCTGCCATGGAGGCAGGAGAGGCTCCTGCTACGGCCACTGTGCTCACCAGCCATGAGGCCAGCTTCTGGCTGAGCAGTGCTCCCGCAGTGAGAGCACACTGACCACCAGGGGGCTCCTATGTTGAGTGCCTGTCCCCTGGTGGTCTGTGTGTATCATAGCGACCTATCATTCTGGTAGTTCCGCTGTAACAGTCTCTTAGGCTTTTATTATATAGAATTCATCACAAGGCGGCAGAATATACATTCTTCTCAAGTGCACATGGGTCATTCTCAAAGATAGACCTTGTGTTAGGACACAAAACAAGTCGCTACAAGTTCAAGAAAATTGAAATCATATCAATCATCTTATCAGAACACAATGGGATGAAATTATAAGTCAACTACAGTAAAAACACTCAAAAACATCCAAACACATGGATGTTGAATAGTATGTTATTAAATAATGAATGGGTTACCAAATTAGATCAAGAAAGAAATAAAAATCTTGCTGGAAACAAATGGAAATGAACACAAAATAACCCCAAATCTCTGGGACACAGCAAAAGCAGACCTGAGAGGGAAGTTAATAGCACTATATCCCTACCGCACAAAAGGAGAAAAATTTATAATAAAATATTTAACCCTGCAACTTAAAGAATCAGAACAACAAGAAAAGCCCAGAGTAAGTAAAAGGAAGGAAATAATAAAGATTAGAGCAGAAATAAGTGACATAGAGACTAAATAAACACAAAAGATCAATGAATCCAAGAGCTGGTTTTTGAAAAGATAGACAAGATTGAAGAACCTTTAGCCAGACTCATAAAGAAACAAGAAGAAAGGACCCAAATCAATAAAATCAGAAACTAAAGTGGTGATGTAACAACTGACACCACAGAAATGCAAAGTATTGTAAGAAAATACTATGAACAACTATATGCCAACAAGCTGGCCAATGTGAACAAAATGGAAAAATTCCTAGAAAAATATGATCTTCCAAAACTGAATCAGGAAGAATCAGAAAATCTGAATAGTCCAATAAAAACTGATGACATTGAAGCAGTAATAAAATAAATTCCCAGAAAACAAAAGCCCTGGTCCAGATAGCTTCACAGGCGATTTTTACCAAACATTCAAAGAACTAACCCCTATCCTCATCAAACTATTACAAAAAATCCAATGGGAATGAACACTTCCAAGCTCTTTTTATGAAGTCAGCATTATCTTAATTCCAAAAGCAGATTAAGACACTACAAAGAAAGAGAATTCTAAGCCAATATACCTGATGACCATAGATGCTAAAATCCTCACCAAAATATTAACAAATCAGATCCAGCAACATATTAAAAAGATCATACACCATGACCAATTAGGATTTATTTCAGGGATGAGAGGCTGGTACAATATTCACAAATCAATAAAGGTGACACATCAGTTAAACAAATTGAAAGACAAAAATCACATGATCATATTAATAGATGCAGGAAAAGCATCTGACAAAATCCAACACTTTTTTTTTTATAAAAAACAAAAACAAAACTCTCAGCCAAGTGGGGATAGAGGGAGCATATCTCAACATAATAAAAGCCATATATGACAAACCTATAGCTGACCTCATACTCAATGGGCAAAACTTAAAACCATTTCCCCTAAGAACAGGTGCAAGATAGGGATGTCCACTTTCACCACTAATGTTTAATATAGTACTGGAAGTGCTAGCCACAGCAATCAAACAAGAAAAAAAAAAGGAATCCAAATTGTGAAAGGAGGAAATAAAACAGTCATTATTTACAGATGACATGATATTGTACCTAGAAAACCCTAAAGAATCCACCAGGAAACTACTAGATTTGATAAATAAATTCAGCAATGTAGCAGGATACAAAATTAACACCCAGAAATCGATGGCATTTTTATATACCAATAATGAATTCTTAGAAAGAAAAACTAAACAAACAATCCCATTTACCATTGCAACAACAAAAAATAAGATACTTAGGAAAAAAACTGAAACAAGGAAGTAAAAGACTTGGACTCAAAAAACTACAGGATGTTGGAAAAAAGAGATAGAGGAAGATATAAACAAGTGGAAGAATATACCGCATTCATGGATTGGTAGAATTAACATCATTAAAATGTCCAAACTATCCAAAGCAATCTATAGATTAAATATAATCTCTAGTAAAATACCAACAGCATATTTCACAGACCTAGAACAAGTACTCCAAAAACTTATATGAAACCAAAAAAGACCTTGAAGAGCCGCAGCAATCTTGAGAAAGAAAAACAAAGTTGGAGGGATTACAATACCAAATATCAAGTTATATAACAGAACCACTGTAATCAAAACAGCCTGGTAATGGCACAAGAACAGGCATATAGATCAATGGAACAGAACATAGACTCCTGAAATCAACCCAAGCCGTTACACTCAATTAATATTTGACAAAGGAGGCAAGAGCATACAGTGGAGTCAAGGCAGTCTCTTCAATAAATGGTGTTGGGAAAACTGGACAAATACATGCAAAAATAATGAAACTAGACCACTACCTTACAACATGCACAAGAATAAACTCAAAATGGTTAAAAGACTTAAATGTAAGATGGAAAACCATAACAATCTTAGAAGAAACCATAGTCAGCAAAATCTCAGCATCTCTTGTAGCAATATTTTTATGGATACATCTCCTAGGGCAAGAAAAACTAAGAAAAACATAAACAAATGGAACTACATCAAAATAAAAAGCTTCTGCACAACAAAATTAACTATCAAAAACATAAAAAAGGACCCCAGTGTGGGAGAACATATTTGGCAATGATACATCTGATTAAGAATTAATATCCAAAATATATAAGTAACTCATACAACTTAACAAAAGGAAGATAACCAATCCCAATTAAAAAATAGACAAAGGACCTAAATAGACAATTCTCCAAAGTGGACATACTGATGGCCAAGAGACATTTGAAAAATGTTCAAAGTCAGTGATCATTGAGATGCAAATTAAAACAACGATGAGGTATCACCTCACACCTGTCAGAATGGCTTCCAAAAACAAATCAACAAATGACAAGTGTGGTGAGGATGTGCATAAAAGGGAACCCTAGTGCACTGCTGGTGGGAATGCAGACTTGTGCAGCCATATGGAAAAGAGTATGGAGTTTCCTCTAAAAATTAAATAATGGAGCTGCCATTTGACCCAGTAATCCCACTTCCAGGAATATATGCTAAGAAACCTGAAACACCAATCAGAAAGAATGTGTGTACCCCTATGTTCATAGCAGTACAATTTACAAAGCTGAGATCTTGAAATAGCCCAAGTGCCCATCAGTAGATGAGTGGATAAAAAGCTGTGGTACATTCAGTATGCAGCAGTAAAAAAGAATGATGTCTTACCCTTGAGACACAATGGAGGGACCAGGAGTGTATTATGCTAAGTGAAATAAGACAGTCAGAGAAAGACAAGTATCCCATAATCTCACTCGTATGTGGAATCTAATGAACAAAATAAACTGATGCTCAAAACAGATCCAGATACATAGAAGCATGGAACAGACTGTGGAATCTCAGAGTGAAGGTGGGATAGGGTGGGTGAGTGGGAAGTGATCTTGTATGCATAATCCCTGGACACAGTCAATAGGGTGGTGAAGGCATGGGGCGGGGGGGCGGTGTTTGGCTAGAAGAGGTCAATGGGGAAAGAAAGGGAATATATGTAATACTTTCAAAAATAAAGACTTAAGAGGAAAAAAAAAGTCCAAACAATAACAAAAATAAAATAACATGAGAAAACCTGAAAGAATAAAAGGCAGATGCTTTCTTGTTGTCTCTTATTTTATGTCAATGGCCATTATAATCATTGCCAGGATTGATTATTTAATTATGCATTTTTAAATACAAATATTCTGTGACCAACATATGCTTTATTAACTAGAAATAATGCAGTAACAACAATGTCACTGTCAGCTCTGCAGCTGATATACAAGGCTCCTTTTGCGTGGAAATGTCAAGAGAGAGAGAACATTTTAAGCCACAGCATTTTTCAGCTATTGAGTGCACTTGTGAAGCATATGGCATATTCAATTACACAGAAAGAAGAATCAAAACTTACCCTCCTAAGAACTGTGTCGATTTGACTACTTGAATGCTATGTAAAAATATCTTTGGGCATGTGCAGAAATGGGGCTGCTTAAAGAATGTTTCAGTAAAAGCCAACTCAAAAATATGGAAAGAGAACATCTTTACTTGTAGTTTTTTATAGGACAACTAGTGGCCTGGTGCATGAAATTCGTGCTTGGGAGGGGGGTTCCCTCAGCCCTGCCTGCACCCTCTCCAATTGAGGACCCCTGGGGGATGTCTGACCGCCGGTTTAGGTCCTATCCCACAGGGATCAGACCTAAACTGGTGGTTGGACATCTCTCTTGCAATCTGGGACCACTGGCTCCTAACCGCTCACCTGCCTGCTGCCTGGTTGCCCCTGATTACCTCTGTCTGCTTGCCTGATTGCCCCTAACCCCTCTTCCTGCCTGCCTGATCATGCCCAACGGCCCTCCCCTGCCGGGCTGATCTTGCCCCTAATTGCTCTCCCCTGCTGGCCTGATCGCCCTTAACTGCCTCTGCCTGCCTGATTGCCCCTAACTGCCCTCCCCTGTTGGCCTGATCTCACCCCCAACTTCCCTTCCCTGCCAGCCAGATCTTTCCCCCAACTTCCCTCCCCTGCTGGCCTGATCGCCCCTAACTGCCTCTGCCTTGGCACCCACCACCATGGCTTTGTCTGGAAGGAAGTCGGACGTCCAGAAGATGGCCGGTTGACCCAGTCTAATTAGCATAATACCATTTTAGTAGTATAGAAAGATTATATAGGATAGGATTGCTTAAATGGGGTGGGGAGGCTTTTCATCAGAAGGAGATGCTCTTGGCAGACAAAAATATATAATCCCTATATCTGGACTGATAGCAGCCATATGCACTATATTGCCAAACTGGTCATTAAAAAATTGAACCTTACACCTTACACCAAACAGCTGTTGCCCTTAAAACCCCTCTTCAGCTCCCACCTTAGGTTCTGCCTTTGAAGTTCACCCATATTAGGTTCTGATTGGTCAGTTTCTATGCCAGTCAGAATCAAAAGCTCCACCTCCTAGGCAGCCATTGGCTCCTCGCACTTCACCCAGATGTGGTTCTGATTGGTCGGTTTCTATGCCAGTCAGCGTGTCTGGGCCTATCAACGGGCCTGATCAGAGAGGTGGGGCTGATGAGCAGCCCCAGTGGAGGCACGAGAGAAAGAGAGGCAAGGACTAATCAACAGCTGCCACGGAGGCTATGGATCAGACCCTGCTTCTCTTTCCAGACCTCTCTTTGGGCCTGATCTGCAGCCCCCTCGACAGTCAGTGCTGGGTCCTTTCCCACATCCATAGCTGGATCAGTCAGCCTAACAGCCATGTATCTCAATCTATATGCTGGTTCCTCCCAGCCTGGTGCTTTAATTGACTGGCTGGTGCCCACTGATTGTGTGATGTATAATAAGAATACTGTTAACATTAGACTCATAATGCTGAGGGCATCTGAAATAATCATGTCTGATCCATGAAGCCTTCACTGTCATCATTTGTTTTCCTCTTTTCTAAACTCCCATAATACTCATACTTTCATTAAATGGATCACTGTTCAATATTTAATTATACACAGGCTTGTATTTTTGGCTTATTGCGTCTATCCTTATAGTGAATCATTCTCCACTTCTACATGCAAGCAGCACGTGTTTCAGTCACAAGCTCTCAGAGTCCCCAAGCATGTCTGGTGTTCGTTCAGTTCTGTGCTTTTACATAAGCTGTTTGAGATATCCTTCTGCCTCCTCTCATCCTCTCCAATTACTACCGGCTCTTTAAGACCTTGGTCAAATGTCACCTCAGCTGCAAAACTTCCCTGACACTGAGAGTCACTCTGTCCTCTGTTCTCATGACATTTTGTATAAATCAATTGTCACACCTATCGTGTCATGTGTGCTATAAATGGGAGCTTCTTTTACTATCCCCCAACTCTTGCTGGGGAAGTCATGACACTGTCTTATTTGATTATGTATCTGTTTTGAAAGACGGCTTCTGGGAGATTCATTTCCTCAGGGAGGGAGGGAAAGAGAGACCATAAAAACAACTGCTTGCGGGGGGGGGGGATGAGGAAGAACATGGTCTATCAATATTTATTGCTTTTCAGTGGTAATTATCATTTTTAAATTAAAACTGTATGAACTTTAGCTCTCAATGTCACTTGGTCATACAAAAGAAAGGTAATTTCTTATTCTTGACTAAACTGAACATGTTCTTTTATATAAGGCATCACATCCAATTAGCTGGAAAAATTACTAAATATTTAATCTGGAGTAAACTGTACTCCAACTTAATCATTAAACTTCCTGAAGAGGGAGTTCACAGTGTCTCTTGCATGAAAGTGCTCAGTCTCTGGAGTAACCGCCCTGTCTTCTAGACTCTTTGCCTTGGCATCTAAATGTACTGCAAAACAGGCTCCAGGTGCTCCGGGAAGAGGAAGGTAGAGTTTCTCTGACTTCTTGCAAATGTTTAGATCTTCTTTATGCAATGACATTTCTTTGCATCTCTCTGTTATTGCATGCCTTCCTGACATAGGTAGAGAGATCTGCAGCCAGAGTGACTCATCGTCTGATCTCTCTCAGCTTCAGCAATAGTTTGGGCATAATCCCTATAGACTGCACTTCAACTAGCTTCAACTGGTACTTGTTCCTGGTCCATCTTGTAACTTGTCCCCTACTATGGATTTCTACTCACATCCTCCGCTGAGGGGTCACCTTGTTCTCCCAGCAGTATCTCTCACAGCAGATGACTGGCTGGTAAATCAGCATTTATACTACTTGGAAACTGAGAGTTGCCAGGATGTCTGAGCTCCTGCACCTCCCTCTGCTTGACCATATTGCCCAACAAAATTGATGGGACAGGAAAGCTTATGAAATGATTCTATTTCCGTAAAACAGCAAACCATTTCTCAGTGCTCCTCTTATGATATGTATTCAGTTCATCTTCACGGAGGTAGACATTTAGCTGTGTGTTTTTTTTTTGTTGTTGTTGTTGTTGTTTGTTTGTTTTCATTCTCCTCTTTTTTCTCCTAATTCCTTAGTTCAAGAAAGGGTCTAACTTTCACCCTCCTTCTTTCTAATTAGCTTTCCTTATGTCAACTCTAATCTGACATCCTTGCCTATTAATATATTTAAAGAGGTAAAGCAGAAGTGGAAGTTAGGCAATTCATTCTCAAGAAAGTAGTTTAAGTTGAATATAATTGTCTTGCTGTAAAATCACATTTTTAATGTAAGAAGATGAATATTAAATTCCTAATTTTCTCTTTCCTTCCCACAAGTCCAGGGATATGAGTACTATGGGTCAACTGGGGTGAAAATAATGTACTTAAGAAATCTAAGGGGGAAAAATCACATTAATAGCTGTTGAAATATTTTTATATTAAAAAGGTGAATTTTATCTCTAAGGAAAAATAGTCTGTAGACAAAATAATAATGTTACTGTGTATTCATTTAAAAAATACCAATGATAAGAGGAACCAAGATGGTGGCAAAGTTAAACAACTAAACTGCCGCCTCGCACAACAATTTCAAAAATACAATTAAAAGACAAAACGTCTACCACCCAGAACCACAGGAAAGCTAGCTGAGTGGAAGATTTACAACTAAGAAGAGAAAGGAACACAAACACTGAAAAGCTGAGGTACGGAGGCGCGCGAATCGGGTTGGTGGCGGGCGACTGGATGCGCAGCTTTTCTTCAACCTGGAGGGAGACAAGCTCCCGATCACTCTGAAATCCAGTTCTGGGGACACGCTAGAGACCCAGACGCCTATGGGGAGAAGCTGGACTCTCGGCCATCGTGTCAGAAAGTGGGTGTGACTTTTTTGCAGAGGTGCGCCCAGCAATCATTGTTTACTGCGCTGGAGTGCGGGACGAAGGGACTTGGAAATGCGGAAAGGCAGAGACTGCTGCCACGCCCTAGCCTAGTGACGCCCTGAGACCCCGCCCCTCCCTGAGACCCTGCCCCGCACATTCTACAAACCTGCCCAGGCTCCACACAGCAGCTTATGCATTTAAATGGCCTGTTCTGTGGCAGCTTAACCAAATTAACTGCAGCTTCAGTCAGACTGCTCCAAAACCGCCCAAGCAAAGAGAAGAAAACTGTAGTTCTTGTTGTAGCTCCTGCTGGGGGGGCCTCAGATAGTAGCTGACCTGCACCTCATTGGAGATCCAGACACTAGTGTATCTAGTAGTCGGTGTGAGACAACACCAGATTTAAACCACTCTCATAAGGGACACATTCAAGAGGCAGACTCAGTGAGCATCAAAGCCCTACTGGAACAAGTCCTGCCCCATAAACGTGTCTCCAGCACAGCAATTCTTCCGTTATAGACACAGCGGGTTATCATTCAGAATTGAAGGGCAGATAAAGAGCTTCACAGACAAGAAAAAGCTAAAGGAGTTCATCACCACCAAACCAGTATTATATGAAATGCTGAAAAGTATTCTTTAAAAAGAGGAAAAAGAAGAAAAAAGTAAAGATAAAAATTATGAACAACAAATACATATTTATCAACAAGTGAATCTAAAAGTCAAGTGAATTAAAAATCTGAGGAACAGAATAAACTGGTGAACATAATAGAATCAGAGGCATAGAATGGGAGTGGATTGATAATTCTCAGGGGGAAAGGGGTGTCTGTGTGGGGGGTATGGGAAGAGACTGGACAAAAATCATACACCTATGGATAAGGACAGCGGAGGAGAGGTAAGGGCAGAGGGGATGGGAACCGGGTGGTGGGGAGATATGGGGGGGGTGAAAGGAGAAACAATTGTAATAATCTGAACAATAAAGATTTATTAAATTAAAATAAATAAATAAATAAATAAATAAATAAATAAAAAATACCAAGGATATATTTAAACTGTGTTATGGTTCACTTTGGGGAAATTTATTCTACATGGGTTATTCTAAATATAGGCACATTTCATCTCTCCTACATTTTAATCTTTGGTTAGGATTTCAAAAAGAGAATGGGTAGCACAGATCCAATATTGTCCTATCAACAGGTTTTACTCATTATAGATACTATATATATTGTTGTGAAAATAATTTGAAATCCTATCTAATAAAGAGGTAATATGCAAATTGACCATGACTCCCATATGGTCAACGATGGCTGCCCCCATGTGGACACAAGATGGCGGGCATGAGAGGGCAGTTGTGGGTGATCAGGCCAGAAGGGGAGGGCAGTTAGGGGTGACCGGGCCTGCAGGGGAGGGCAGTTGGGGGGAAGCAGGCATGCAGGGGAGTGCAGTTGGAGGGGACCAGGCTGGCAGGGGAGGGCAGTTAGGGGCAATCGGGTTGGCAGGGGAGCAGTTAGGCATCGATCAGGCTGGCAGGGGAGTGGTTAGGGGGTGATCAGGCAGGCAGCCAAAAGCGGTTAGGGGCAATTCGGCAGGCAGGCAGGCAAGCGAGCAGTTGGGAGCCAGCAGTCCTGGATTGGAGAGGGTGCAGGCTGGGCTGAGGGACACACACTCCCGTGCACTAATTTCGTGCACCAGGTCTCTAGTAAATAAATAAAACAATGATCATGTTTTCAAGATTAAATATTGACTCAACTCCAGCAATCCATGAATTTCTTCTCTGGTCTTTTATAGCTCAGACTTCTAAGGTCTATACTAAATTTCCCAGTGCCATCTCTGTTGTGGCATCTCATGGTCCCATCGAAGGTGAGGTTACTCTTACTTCTTATTTATCTCACATAATTGTCCAATCATTGATTCACAGAACATAACTTAAAAGGAACTTCTTAGAGTATGCCATAAAACTACAAGGAAGAACTGGTCTGTTATTAAACACTAGGGTCCCAGTGCACGAATTTGTGCACCTAGAAAGGAACTGTGGGCCACAAAGCTGTGGTGGGTGGGTCTCGGCCCATCCACTGTGCCCCTGCCCAGCCCCTCCTGCCCCAGCCCCCAGTCCCCTGTCTGCCAGCAGCCCCACTCCTGCCACTGCTGCTCCCACCCGCTGACTGCACCAGCCCCACTTGCACCCGCTGATAGTGTGGAGCGATTGGGACTGGCGCCAGCAGTGGGTGTAACAAAGCTGGCACAGTCAGTAGGTGCGAGTGATGGCTGCTCCGATCACCCCTGGCTGCTGCTTCGATCTCCCCTCAGGAGCAGGAGGAGGTGGAGAAGTCCTCGCACCTGCTGACGATGTTGAACAATTGGGGCCAGGGCCAGGCAGCGGCAGCGGGTGCAAGCAGCAGCTCTGGCACCAGCAGTGGGTGCAAGTAGGGCCGGCGCTGGCAGTGGGTGCGAGCAGGGCCGGCACCAGCAGCAGGTGCGAGCACCCAGCGGGACCGCTGTGAGCAGGAGCAAAGAATTTTCAGTAACCACCAGAGGCTTGCCCCAATGACAGTGACCGGCGCCCTGCCTTAGTCTGGTGCCCCCGCTCACCTGTTCCACCATCCTGCTGTGGCCAATGCCCACCATGTTCTGCGCTCTACCTCCTGCTGTCAATGCCCGTCATGTTCCATGCACTCCCCTTGGTGGTCAGCGCACATCATAGCAACTGGTTGTTCAGTTATTTGTTGTTTCCCCCACCCCCGTTCAGTCTATTTGCATATTAGGGTTATATATATAGATTTCTCATAAAGAAGTTTCTATGGACTGAGAACTAGGGTCCAGAAGAAAACTCAACCATATTAGCTTCCACACATTAGCAAACACTTGTTTCATTGTAATTTACAGATTCTTGCATACATACACCTACATTTATGTTTGCATTATAATTCATTTCTAGCACTGATAAAGAAAACCATTAGCTTCCCTCTCATTCCTATTTAAAAGAGAGTTTATATGTGATAAAGACACCATTCAGAAATGTGCTAGGAACTGATTAAATCTTAAAAGCACTTGATGTTGTCTAAAAAATAAATTACATTTATGTAGAATTTTCTCATTTCTATTTGATTTGCACTGCTTCCAAAATCCCATCTTATTTTATCTCCTCTTTTCTCTGTTATCATCTAGAAATTAGGAATGTATATTTGCAAGTTATTAAGAAAGTCATTATTACACAAATTCAGTAGAAGTTATGTTTAGCTATTTTGAACTAGGTTAAAGAGTAACAGAGTTCAATCATAAAACAACAGCATACCCTCACCTCAATAGGCCTCGTTTATGGCTGAGCCAGGTATAATAACTCTGCTAAAGCTCATTGCCCGTTCAAGGGAATTTTGATTTTTATCACCATCCCAACCAAGCAAACTTCTTTATGGACTAAACATGAGTTTACTCTCCATCTCCTGTTCCCCCTCTGCCTAGGCAGCATTCTTATGCCAATTCCATTTGTTCTTTCAGATCTTTTAAATATGTTTAAGTCTGTTTTACACTTTCACCTTTAAAAGGAGTACATTCTTACCATAAAAAAGGAACACATTTTTGGCATTATTCAAGTTAGGAGGCTTTGGAATGAGATCCAAGCAACACCCTCCCTATAATTGATATTACATGATATATTTGACCATCTACTCTGTTGTTATGCACCATAAGTCTGCATAACCATTAAATAGTTCAAATAAGCATTCTTAGATAGCTGTGCTAAAAAGACTCTGCCATCAAAACTAGAGGTGGTCTTTTAGAGTGGAACTACTTAAAATGTGCTCTGTATTCTGCTATCATTCCCTCAATTGTTTGTGTCCAGAGTGTGTATATTAGGCAGAGTTCTCTAAAGAAATAGAACAAATAGGAGATAAATGATAAAGATAGATGATAGGTAGGTAGATGATAGATAGATAGATAGATAGATAGATAGATAGATGATAGATAGATAGATAGATAGGTAGATAGATAATATAATAGTAGATTTATTATAGGAATTGGTTCATGCTATTATGGAAGCTGAGAAGTCCCACAATCTGCTATCTACAAATTAAAGAATCAGGAAAGCTGGTGATGTAATTTAGTCTGAATCCAAAGCTTAAGAACAAGGGAGCCAATGGGGTAATTATGAGTCCAAAAGTCTGAGAATTAAGGGCCTATGGTGTAAATTCTAGTATGGGTCCAAGGGCCCAAGAACCAAGAGCATCTGTGTTAGAGAGTAGAAGTTCTAGCTCAGCTCAGACAGAGAGATGGAATTCGCCCTTCCTTCACCTTTTTGTTGCACTCAGGCCCTCATCCAATAGGGTGACACCTACCTGCATTAGGGAGGGTGGATCTTTACTCAGTCTACTTCACAGACACTCACACATAAATAATGTCTTACCAGCCACCTGTGCATCCCCTAGCCCAGTCAAGTTGACACATCATATTAACAGTCACACTGTAAGCATAGACATTTAAAGTGTTTAGAAGCTTGCATAACAAATTGATGAAATCTATTGATTCTTACAATAATTCTTTTTAAAATTGCCTTGCCTTTTTGTCTTTTTTGAAATTTCATTTTCATAGTAATGTATTTTACTGTATTTTATCAAAGGATTAGTTAGCAACAGATTTAAACATAAAAGTAAAGCTGATTATTACCACGGAGAATACTGAAAACATTGTTTTATTTCTTTGTGTCCTAAGAATAACTACTTTAGGATACATTTCATGGAATATACCATTGACAATATTTTACTTAAGAGAAAATAGATACTTAAGAGGAGAACCAACTTCCACAATCAATCTCAGAAGGACATAGGACAGCAGCAAGCTAGGCCTGTGGTTAATAATGATGACTATCTTACATTATTCAATGACATGATAAAAGAGAGTATAAAAGGAATAAAGGTAATTTAATGATCCTAATTTTATTTCTAAATAGGTGACTTTCATTTTTCTTTATTAAGACACAACATTTTTTGGAGTATCAAATATATTTGGAGTTTCGTTTTCATTTCACTCTTTCTTCTTTATACATTTTTTAGTTATTTTATTGAGTTGTTCTAATGATTACAATGTAGTTCTTAATTTATCACAAGCTAATTCAGGCTAGTAATTATGTAGTTTCAATAATAATAGTACTACTTTTCTAATAAAGATCCATTTCCTCCCACTTCCTTTGTATTATTGCTGACATATAATATTTATGTTATAAATCCAACAGTTGAATGGTAAGTTTATTGCTTTACAAAATCTCATATTTTTAAAACAAATTCATTAGAGAAATAAATTTTTAAAGTGCTGTTTTATATTTATACACATATTGCCATTTCTGATTGTCTTTCTATTCCTATATTCAAGTTATTGTCTGGAATCCCCCCCCCTGACCCCCAGACTAAAGGCATTTCTTGTAGAGCATGACTACTTTAACAAACTTTTTTTTTTTTTGCTTCAGATTGCTTTCATTTAGGAAAGATAATTTTCTTATATATAGAATTATTGGTTAATAGTTTTTTGTTCATTTATTTTTAAAGCCCTTTAATATATTTTTCTGCTTCTTTCTAATTTCTATTATTTCCTATGAGAAGCCAGGCATAAATTGTATTGTCATTTCTCTTACATGTGATACCATTTTTCTCTTGTGCTTTGAAGATTTTCTCATTGTCTTAACTTTCAGCAGTTTGACTATAATATGTCTAGATGTAAATGCTTTTGTGTTTATCTGACTACATGTTTCCTAAGCTTCTTTAATCTATAAAGTTTTTCATAAAATTTGAAAAGACTTTGTTCATTATTTCTTCTACTATTTTTTTGTACCACTTACTCTTCTCTCCCTTTGGGATTCCCATTGCATGAGTATTGGCATATTTGACATTGTACCACAGGTCTCTGAAGTTCTGTTTATTTTCTTCAATATTTTTTCTTTGCAGTACAAAGTAGTAAATAATATTTATCCATTTATCATCAAGTTCATGGATTCTTCCACCATTTGAATATTTTTTTGTGCTCATTTAGTAAAATTTTAATTTCAGTTATTATAATTTTCAACTCTAGAGTTTTCATTCCATTTAAAAAAAATGTACTTCTACTTTACTACTAGTGTTCCTTATTTGTTATCATCATCATGTTATTTAAAAAATTATTTGAGCCCTAACCTGTTTGGCTCAGTGGATAGAGAGTCGGCCTATGGACTCAAGGGTCCCGGGTTCGATTCCGGTCAAGGGCATGTACCTTGGTTGCGGGCACATCCCCGGTGGGGGGTGTGCAGGAGGCAGTTGATCGATGTTTCTCTCTCATCAATGTTTCTAACTCTCTCTCCCTCTTCCTTCCTCTCTGTAAAAAATCAATAAAATATATATTTTTAAAAATTATTTGAATAGGGCTTAATTTATTTTCATTTATTCCCTTTAATTCTTTCAACATAATTATATTTTTGCTGATTACAACCTCTTAGTTTCCAGTAACTTTTAATTCCTAAATATAAATTACATTTTTAATTTTTTTATCAAATGTCATAATTTTTCTTATAAACCAGACATTTAAGATAATATATTACAATTACCCAACTCTGATTTTCATCTTAGAGTGTGTGTGTGCTTTTGCTGTTTTTTTCTTTGTAACATGCCTGTATTTAAACCCGCATGATGTTTTTGTTCATTTTTTGTCCTTATTTTTGTTTTTAAACATAGCTGTCTAAGGATGATCCCTGTGTCTTTTTTAAAATATATTTTTATTGATTTCAGAGAGGAAGGGAGAAGGAGAGAGAGATAGAAACATCACCAATGACAGAGAATCATTGATCATCTGCCTCTTGCACACCCCACACTGGGGATTGAGCCCACAACCCAGGCATGTGCCCTTGACTGGAATCGAACTGGGGAACCTTCAGTCCGCAGGCTGATGCTCTGTCCACTGAGCGAAACCAGCTAGGACCACCCCTGTGTCTTATGGCTTAGTAGCCAGTCAATATTGGGGGCAGAGGCTCACTTGAACACATCGATCCCATAAGGCTGAAAGACTTTGCAGCATGCATTCAAAATTCTCCCAGTTTCCAAATGAGCCTGGACCTTTACTTTCTGCTGGCCTCACTTTTATTGTCCTTGTACCTGTTCTTTCCCCCTCAGTCAGGGAGCCCTGATGAGCTTCTCAGGTCCATCTTTGGCTCTCTAATTTCTAGGTTCTCTCCATTAAATTCATGGCTTGTTGATGTCCTCTCAACCTTGAATTAACAAAGGTACTGGCATCTCTGTGCATTTCATCCCATACTGCTGCTTTTACTAATAATGTGGACATGGTCTTTGGCCTTGACACTACTAGTAAATTAAGTCAGCCCCTTCGGACAGCATGACTACTGGTTTTCAGAGCCAGTTGCACCCTGGAAAAGCTACCACTTCACCTGGACTGGACGAAGGAGGTCAGAACAGCCCAAGGAAGAATGCTGTAGACCCCACTGTGTTGACCAGGGTTCCAGTAGCTGTTAATGAATAAGTGCTTTTCAATAGTTGTTTTTGATCATTTTTCCCAGTTTCATATTTTCTGGAGAAGTGATATTTTGATCTTTTCATGCCACCATGCCAGAATCCTCACTTCTAGATACTGAATTTAGATTTTAAATATTTATATCTAAGTATGTTAATTTGATAGTAAGAGGAGGATAATTTTCATAGCATTCTTCAGATTCTATGATAATAAATATTTAAAATTATGTAGTATTTACATGTACCATAAGTAACATCTAATAAACAGCTTCTTATGAGAGTAATACCGGAAAAGTTTTGGTTATCCTGCAGGTAGGCATGCACACAACACAGAAAATAATCAGTAAAGGATGAAAGGAATGAAGAATCTGAAAGGGACCCCAAACAAACTAATGCTTTTGGTTAATATCATTTGGCAGCTTAAGATAGTCACACCTGCCCACTTCAGGCTACTTTGGGTGACAGGCCAAAGTCTTCATAGTTGGTGAAAATGCTTCCCCCATACCCCTGATATACAAAACCTCTTCTCTATTTGCTTATTGTGCAGCCAACTTCAAATTTTAAATGCTGAAACACAAGGACAGGATGCACAAAAGGAACCTGATGAGAGCATTCTTCATTGCTGGAGATGGTTATATGTATCATAGCTTGGAGGCTGAAAAGGAAGAAGTTAAAATAATGGAATTATGCCTTTAAGGACCTATGTTTAAATTTGCTGCTTTGAATCTATGTCATATTGAGCAATTTAGTTTTTTCACCTCCTCAAGCCCCCTTTTTTAAAAATAGAAACTTCTGACAATAGTATCCTACCTAATAATAGAGTAATATGCAAATTGACAGCACCTTCGCTATGCCTAAGCCACGCCCACCAGCCAAGCCATGCCCACCAGCCAATCAGGAGCAAATATGCAAATAAACCCAACCAAGATGGCTACAGCCACCGAGAGCAGGAGGGAGGCTTGGATTTCCGTGGTAACAAAAGAAGCCATCCTGTTGCTGGCCTAAGCCTCCACTCAAGGCTACAAAGTTTCAATTATAGAAGGTGAATTAACTCCAACAGAAATCGCTGCTGGCCACGGAGTGAGCAGCAGGCTTGGCTTTGCTCCAGGCTACAAAGTTTAAATTGTAGAAGGTAAATAAATTCCAGATACCAGGTCGTCCTCTTGGGTCGCCAGGGGGCGTGGCTGGCCTGCAAACCACCACAGGCCCCTCACTCAGGCCGCCCCACACCCCAAGGGAACCCCCACCCTTCAAGGCAAACCAGTCAGCCCCCATCCATGCACCAGGCCTCTATCCTATCTAATAAAAGAGTAATATGCAGAATGACCATCACTGCAACACACAATATAGCTGCCCCCATGTGGCCAAAGATCCTGCCCCCATGTGGACACAAGATGACCACCACAAGATGGCCAGCAGGGGAGGGAAGTTGGGAGGCACCAGGACTGCAAGGGAGGGAAGTTGGAGGTGATCAACCCTGCAGGGGAGGGCAGTTAGGGGTGACCAGGCTGGCAGAGGAGGGAAGTTGGGGGCAAACAGGCTGGCTGGGGAGCAGTTAGGCATCAAACAGGCTGGCAGTGGAGTGGTTAGGGGGTGATCAGGCTGACAGGCAGAAGCGGTTAGGGGCAATAAGGAAGGCAGGCAGGTGATCAGTTGGGAGCCAGCAGTCCTGGATTGTGAGAGGAATGTCCGACTGCCCATTTAGGCCCAATCCAGGATTGGAGAGGCTGCAGGCTGGGCTGAGGGACACGAAGTTCAGTTCCCCCATAGGGACACAAATTTCAGTCCCCCCGTGCACGAATTTCATGCACTGGGCCTCTCGTCTATTTTATAAGGTCTTTTCAAAGATTAAATGAGTGAATCTGTATAAAATGCTCACTTGGTACCATGTTAAGACCTGGGTGCATTGTACTGTAATTTATCATGTTTCTTTTTAGTGGTCTGTATGTCTTTCTTTGTTAGCTTGTTAGAATTTTGGAGAGGAAGTACTGTGGAATTCAGGAAAAGCTGTGCTATGAATGCATACACATGGGGCACAGAAAAAGTTCAGACAGTTAACAGAATGTCTAGATTTTTTATTACAACATTTCTCTCTATAAATTCACAAGCTGGAAATGCTCATAACCTTTGGCATGTAGTCAAATCCTCTGAGAGGATGAGAATAGCATTCTGTGTTCTGTGAGCATAGAGTAATCTTGAGACCGCCTTGTCAAAGTGCATTTTGCTGCTGGTAGTGATAGAGGATCTAGAATAAGGAGAAATTGAGATGCACAAATAATACCACCCTTATTTCAGCCAATTATTACAAAATATTTTCTTATAAATACAGGTGTCTGTGTGTAATAACAAACTGTTACTATTGTTTCCCATGTTTTAGAACTGTTATTCTACCCAAACACATAATATGAACAAAGTTAATATTTTGTAAAAAAGAAATAACTGGCCCTGGCTGGTGTGGCTCAGTTGGTTGGAGGGGTCTCAGGTTTGATCCCTGGTCAGGGCATGTGTAGAAGACAATCAATCAATGTTTCTCTCCCTCTCTCCCCCTTTCTCTGCCTCTCTTTCTCCCTAAAATATCAGTCAATCAATAAAATAAAAACTTACTTTGTCTATCTGTGTGTTGTTTTGTTTTGCTGAAAATGTGATGGACAATTTTATTATTCATTCCCACAACATAAAAAAATTTAATCCGAGTGCTTTTTAGTGATCTTTACTGTCCTTAAAATACAGCTATAATTCTCAAAAAGTATATATACATATACTAAGGTTTTAGTTTTTATTACCAGTATTTTCTTTATCCCTACATGTCTGTACTCTCATGTAATAGGTCAGTGGGTAAATACTAAAACTACCATATTTCAAGTAAAATGGATTTGCATATTTAAGTCTTTGTTTGCATTTTTGATAGAGCTTTCAGATTACAAACCTATTGACATTGATTTCTCTTCTCTCTTGCTTTTGGCTAATTGTTTAGAATCAATCTTTTCCTTTCTCATAATGCAGAATACTTTTCTAAAGCACATTTAAAGGATTAGTTGTCTTAAACTTATCTTTTACTGTACTTCCTACTTTTATCAGTGTTCAGAAAAAAATGCTATAGTGGAATATATTATTATTTTGTTGTTGTCAAGCATCCAATCTTCCTACATTACAGAAACTCCCCATTGCTTATATCGGTGAGACATAGTGTCTTAACCTCCTCAACAAAAAAGAGGGTCTTTCTTTTGTTTGTTTTTGTCTCTCACTCTCTGACAGAGGAATTTGGCCCTTGCTTTGACATTCAGACATTTCCACCAGGGTCTTTGAATCTAGAGCAAGCACCTCTGAGATGAATTAATGGCTGAATGTGTTCTTTATTGCCATGTAGGCTACAATGAAGGCTGCCAAACTCTGGAATTCTTAGTTTCCAAGCTTCCCATCTTTTCCAGGTCTTACAATAAAATTATTTTTTATTTTTTAAAAAATTCTAAATAATAAAACTGTTCTTCTGAAAACAGTTATTTTTGCTTAATCAAACACTGCCTAATTCATGATGTGGCATATATAATTTTGTAAATTCACTTATATAATTTAGTTCATTTATTTATTGAGCATCACTATGGCTGGTATAAAGCACCTGGGCTTTACTAAATTGGGCAGATCTAAATTCAAATTCTAACTTCAACAGTTAGTATGTAATCTGGAGTAAGATGTGTTAGAAATAAATTATTTTGTAACTCAGTGTATAAGAAAAAAGAGCAATAAATTTAGGGCCAGAAAACAACCTTTCTTTTTTCTTTTATGTCAGTTCTAGAAAGGTATTATTGTTATGGCATCTCTGAAAGAGGTCATTTATACCCAGAGAGATAAGCAGCTTGCATGGCCCACAGCCCCTGAATGTTCTGAGTGTGTCGACCATGTCTGCCAGAACAGCTCCACCTGTGGTACTCCCAGCATTTCTTTGCATCTTGTCCTTACCTGACTTGTCTTTAACTAACTCTATAAAGCATCAGTTTAAACTTTATTTCCTCATGGAAACCTTCCTAAACCTCTCCCAGCCTCTATTCCTAACCTAGGTTAGACTTTCTCATGATAGGGACTTTCAGCGTGCTCTTCTTCTGTGTGGTGCTCTTCACTATAACTCGATGATTATTTTTATCATTATTCAATTAAGCTCTATGAAAGCAGAGTCATTATCTTAATTGTATCTCTAGTACCTTACACTGTGCCAAATTTATAGTGGATACTCAAAAGATATTTGTTGGATTAGATGAATGAAAATTACTATCAAAATGAAAGCCTGGTTGTCTGATTCCAACTTCCAGATCCCTCTACTCACCTGTGATAGCCAGAGAAAAGAACTTAAACTTCAGAAATATATCCTGTTTACAACAAAACCATACCAATGTTTGCCATGATTTTGGATCACGGTCTATTTCTTTCCCTGATGTCCTGGGAATTGCATATTATATATCTTGGCCAGCATCTCAACCTGCAGCCGCCTTCACTGTTCTCTCAGTGGTAAGCTCATTCATCTTTCTATGATTTGGATAGGCTATAGTGCTTCTGTTTTAGATAATTGATTACAACATAACCCTTAAGGACACCCTCAGGTTATGAGCCAACGGCATGGGAGCAATTCCAGACTCTATCATTCTAATGATAGAATAGAATTCTCTCTAAGAGTAGAATTCTCAATTCCAAGGCAGGTGGGTGACACTGGCATTTTGACTAGGGTCCATGGATAATGTAAAAATGAAAGCCAACAGAAGTCTTCCCTTTATTTGAAAAAGAGTAGTATTTCCAAGCAAATAAGAAGTGGATTTGCAAGTGATTTGAAGTGCCAAATATTTTCTAAGCTTTTCAAATTTTTGTAAACAACTAAAGGCCTGATATTTTGTAGGGACTCCAATCTTACTGAATTATAGATTGAAGCAGTTAGACTTAAGAGAGCTATTTCTCTACTGTATATCCCTTATTGATACTCAATGCTTATAGAAAAAGTACTCATTTAATTCAAAATATTGAATGAGAAGGATAAATGAGGTGATAAAAGAAACAAAATCCAAGATACATAAAAAAGTGGTTGAAGAGTATTAAACATTTCCAATCTCCAAGACTAAAATTAAGTATATCAAGTGACTAAAATGATGATGGTGAAGTCCCTGGCACACAGTGTATCTTGTGCTCATTCACTCATGCGACTCTAAGTTGTCTTATACTCATGATAACGTGAAAGATCACTCTCAGGGCTCCATCTTTCTTCCACCCAAATTTAAAACAATAATAGCTAACCTGGAGACAAACAGCAGTAAAAGTACAGCTCCATTCAAACACATGATGAACTTGGGTGATGAATAAATGCCCAAGTGAGAGACCTGTTTGGCTCCAGGTCCAAAAACTAGCAGAGACAACTGGGTATTGGCCCATACTGGGTAATGGGACTACAGGTTTTCCCCAGCAGGGGAGAAGACATCATGTCAAATGTTCCTTCTTAAGGGAGACCTGAGTTTAGTCAGGAGAGGAACCTGAATCAGGCCACCAGTTATGATATTGCCAATCTGATTGTTCTGGCTCTGTGGTGTGTGGTGACACCATGCCCTTCTTCTCTGTATTGAGATCTCTCTAACTGGCTCCTTTTGTTCTTATGTCCTCATTATTTTCTATCTCTCTCCTTTTCACCACTCTTTCTCTTACTCTTCTTCCCATATTTATCTCTCTTTTTCTTTGTCTCAGAAAAATTCTCACACTTACTATTGTGACCCAATATTAGGATTAGTGGAAATAAATAATGGCACAAAAATATCAGAATTGATAAATAAAAACCATTGATTTTAATCTAAAAATTTATTGAATCAAATTTTCATTAGTAATTTAACTGAGAAATATTTGCACTTAATGAAACTAATTTCAACAAAATAAAAATAAATAGTAATTTTTAAATAGAACATATAAAATTAATCTGGAATAAAATGGATTAAAGGAATCTTTCTGGAAAAAAATCCTAGGTGACACTTACTTGGGTTTATACGATTTATATTAAAACTAGAGGTTCAGTGCACAAAATTCCTGCACTCGGGGGAGGGGTCCCTCAGCCCACCTGTGCCCTCTCACTGTCTGGGAGCGCTCAGGGGATGTCCAACTGCCGACTTAGGCCCGCTCCCCTAAGCCAGCAGTTGGACATCCTTAGCGCTGTCAAGAAGGTGGAGAGGCTCCCACCACAGCTGCTGTGCTCGCCAGCCATGAGCATGGCTTCTGGCTGAGCAGCGCTCACCTTGTGGGAGTGCACTGACCACCAAGGGGCAGCTCCTGCATTAAGCATCTGCCCCCTGATAGACAGTGCACATCATAGCACCTGGTTATTCTGCCATCAGGCTGAAACCAGCTCTCCAACATCTCTGAAGGGGTCCCAGATTGCGAGAGGGCACAGGCCAGGCTAAGAGACCCCACCGGTGCACAATCAGGGCCAGGGAGGGACACAAGAGGTTGGCCAGCTGGGTAGGGACTGCGGGAGGGCTCCAGGGCATTCCAGCCCATCTCATTCAGTCCCAATTAGCCAGACCCCAGTGGCAAGCTAACCCTTGCCCCTGGTGGTCAGTGCATGTCATAGTTACTGGTCAATTGGTTGACTGTATGCCCCCTGGTGGTCAATGCATGTCTTAGCAACTGGTTGACAGGTTTACTACCCCCTGGTGGTCAGTGCACATCATAGCGAGTGGTTGAGTGGCCTTAACATATCATTAGCATATTACACTTTGATTGGTTGAATGGCAGACCAGACAACCGGACACTTAGCATATTAGGCTTTTATTATATAGGATGTTTGTGTTCAAAGCACACCCAGGGTTAAAACATTCTTAGGTCAAGAACACCAGAAGGGCTCCCCTCACATTGATCGCAGATGATTTAAAACTCTGCCAGAATTTGTATGTGAAGCATTCCCAGACCCTCCAACCAATTCAGCGTCAGGTACTTCTCTGATGGGATCCTGATTCAGGTCCTTCCCAAGAAATACTTCATTGGATCCATGCTCAAGAGGACTTTCCCAGGTTTTCCTGACCCCCCTACATCGCTGTAAAGTGCCAAGACCTTAAGACTTGAGTACATGTATTACAATGGCAAGAGTGCCAGCACCCACAAAGACCCATTGAATCTGTCAGCTCCTCTCTTTGACACAATAGCTAACCAGCAAAGCAGAGTAAGCCTCTGCACGAGATCATCAGCTGATTAACACACACACACACACACACACACACACACACACACACACACACACACAAATAACTAATTTAGACCAGAGGTCTAGCTTTTCTTGAGAAGCTGTAATTTGAAGGAGCTATTCTGAGATCTGTGCTCCTAGCAAGTGACTGATAACATTATGGACTGGATTGTTCACTGAGTTGAGAGATTGAGTTGTAATTAAGTGAAAAATAGACAATGAAATCTTGAAGAATTGCATGTAAGTGCAAGCCAGATTTAACTCTCTCTCTAAGTAGTATTGGTTGGGCTGAGAAATTGCTAAACCAAACCTGTGATAAGACTGGTTATTTGGATATCTCTCTTTGTCATTATTGCCTCTTATTGTTACATTGTTTTCTGTGTAATATCTGGAGGCCCAGATGTTCTCAGATAATTCACATTGCCCTGACTGTGGACAACAGTGGTTTCCTAGTTTAGAACTAGGCCACTGGTTGTACCAAACTGAACTTATTGAAAATGAATGTTACCAAGTATCTTAGACCATGTTAACAGAGCTGATTATTGCACTGAGTATTATCCTGATAATACTGCTAATAGAAGCCTTGTCCTTCCTTGGTCTTTCCCACTTGAATGTGCTCCCAAAATCTTACGAGGTGGGCCTTTGAAAAAGCTTGCCACCCATTTCTTCTGGGTCCTCTACTGGTTAGAAAAAAATACATGCATCTAGAACAGCTGGTTTTAACCCAGAATTACAATTAATCTTGGCCAGAACAGACACAACCTTAAACAAAAAACTTGGCCAAATCAAATAACTTCTTAAAGAGTCACAATCATGGAGACTCTAGAGGGTTTTGTGCTAGTAACCCAAGGAAGATGGAAAAATGACACTTTTTAAAACCTAATCCAGACTGTCACTGCTTTAGGGAACTGCTTAAATTGTTGGTTCTGCTCCATGGTCTACACCTATTCTGTTCGGCACGAATTTAGTCAGTATTCCAGCCAGACTCTTCATCTAGAACCAGAGTATTTCATGTTTCCTATGTCTTAGAATTAGCTTACCCCTCCTAAAAAGCTCCACAGCTTAATTATTGACAAAGGACAAGGTAGTCCTACAGGAGATGCCCCATACTGTGTATACCATGATGGCATTTCTAGTGATCACTTCTGTGGGAAAGCATCTTCATGATAGCTGGCTTTTAGATGATTTCGGTAAAGGAACTAGACATTCTAATAAGAAGCTACATTGTTCACAATTGTACCTATTGTGATTTTATATATAATTTATCCATATATGATCATCCTATATAATAAAAGCCTAATATGCTAAGTGTCTGGTCGTCCAGTTGGCCGTTCAACCAATCAAAGCGTAATATGCTAATGATATGATAAGGCCATCCAACTGCTTGCCATGACATGCACTGACCACCAGCGGGCAGACACTCAACGCAGGAGCTTCCCCCTGGTGGTCAGTGCGCTCCCACAGGAGGATTGCCACTCAGCCAGAAGCCTGGCTCACAGCTGGCGAGCACAGCGGCGGTGGCAGGAGCCTCTCCTGCTTCCGTGACAGCACTAAAGATGTCTGACTGCCGGCTTAGGCCCACTCCCCATGGGAGCCATCAGTCAGACATCTCTCAAGGGCTCCCAGACTGCGAGAGGGCACAGGCCAGGCAGAGCGCCCCCCCCCCCCCCCAGTGCACGAATTTCGTGCACCGGGCCTCTAGTTTTTTTTCATAATTGGCTCTATTCGGCCTCAGTGTGGCTTTGATATTATAGATAACTGGTCATCTCCAGAGAAAACACATTCTATTGGGTAACACCTACATGGGTTACACAAAAACATGCAGAAATGCCACTGTCTGTATGTACCTGGCTCTGCATAAACAAAGACTGTCCTGTCTTTGTGGTGACTGAACTTAGAATGCCCTACCAGGAAATGGGAAAGTGCCTGTGTATGAGTCAGGCTGAAAAAGGAGACATCCAGTTCGACTCCATAATAGTATGAGCAGTCTAAGGGAAGCATCTTAAAACCAAGAAGGTCTTGCTGGGTGTTAGCCACATTCTGGCCTTCACTGTTCAGAAGAAATTTAGAAAAAGCTGTTGGAACATCTCAGAGGCCATGGGATAAATTTAAAATTCCACTTAAGATGCTAGATAATCCAGTGCTTGTGTAGCAACACAACAATGTTCTCAGGGTCCTGGGTTCCTTTTGTTTTTCCCCTCTGGGATCCTTAGCTTTTGTCTTCTTAGTGTCCTCGGTGGTTACAGTGTGGCTTGTTGCTGCTCTAGGCATTTCAGTCCCATTTGGAAGTAGAGAGTGAAAGCTTTCTCCTTTCAAGATTCTGTCTTATTTGGAAAGGAAATCTTTCCCAAAAGTCCCTCACCAATTTCTCCTTACATCTCATTAGAAGGTCCTGGTTCAAATGGGAGCTTGGGAAGCCAGGCAAAGGAGAATGGGGCTGGCAATGGCTGGGTAGGGCACATTGTCTCCCCTAATGAAATGAGGGCTCTTTTAGGAAGGAAGAAGTGGGGAATGAATGGCTGTTTTTATGCGAGAACTCATGCCTGCCACATGTTGTGAAACCTGAGCTGTTTGTTCGTCTGTATAAATAATGTACCCCAGAGACCTACCCTGTATCTGCCTTATGTCTATCTTGGTGGAAGTTCTCTCCTGTTATATTGCTGAATAAACTGTGTGGACTGCTAAACTGAATATAAAACAAAAAACACATTCTTAGGTCAAAATGATGAAAAAAATTCATTATTTAGGAATCCATAGGAATTATTCAAGACTTATTTTCACTTCTAAAAATTTGTTTTTCCTATTTCTCATTATTCTAATAAAAATTTTCTCATGAGATATAAAGGCAATATTCCCCATTAATTTTGTACATTTATAAGCCAAAACTATTTTTTTAGACTTTCATCTGACACACCTGATCTTTAAGGAAATGATAAACATATAGGATTTTACAGCAAGGTTTTTAAAACTTAGATGGAGATAAAGTCAACAAAAAATGCTTATAAAAGATAAAGTAATTTAAAAGGTTACCTTGTAACTTCATTTCCATTAGGAAAAATTGTATTTTTTTTATCAGATCACAGTTATCTCTTATATTGTCTAAACATGTTCATTCCCAGTAAAGAAAATGAGAATGTTTCAACCGCGTAAAGATGCCCCATTGCTCATGGCAGCACTAGTTTTCCCTGCTGGGGAGACCCAAGATGAATGATGCAAAAAGCCAGCACCATGGCCCAGCTATGGTCACGTAGAAGAAACGCAGGCCCAGAAGTCTGAGTTCTTCTCAGATTTGTTACAGAAAGAAAAAAAAATGTTCCTTCCAATTGAGGAATAACATTTCTAACTATTACTTGTACTCAGGAAGTCACTGAGAAGATTCTCTGCTGGTTCTTGGGAGAAGAAAAAACAGATTGACCTGGAAAGAAATGCCAGCCATTTTTCCACTTCATGTCAAAGGTTAATGGATATGCAAGAACCTGCCTACATTACCTTCTTATATACTTCAGAGAAATAGAATAACCTCACTGAAAAATGAGTATGTCCCTAGGTCTTACTTTTTGGAATGCCTTTCTAGACTTTTCAATCCACCCTTTACCATGTGAGGCTATTCTATCATACCCGTAGCCAATAAGCATCATATATGTGATCTGCATCCTTTTTTCAATACACAGAGTAGAATGAAACTCCCAACTGAACATACAGTATTTAAGGTCCTTCGTATAGAAGTTGTTACTTAGGTAAGGGTTAGATTCACAGTAGTGCTGCGGGTGCACAAGATCACTGCTCAGAATGGCTAGGACATCTCTATGTCCAGAAACTCCCCTAAAGCAAAGCGTGGTTATAAAGAATATTAAATCAACTGGATACCATGTGTAGAGATGATTCTCTATAAATAAACCTTTCCTGGAAGGTTAGTGCATATCTTCAGGTAATTGGACAACTGGCTCACAGGCACCAGTAACTATTTAGTTAAGAAGCAAAAGGTTCTGTCACTTAAAATACTTTTAAAGAGCATCAAAGACCACATTCTGATTATCTTTGCATCTCCTACAAATAGAAATTACCACATTTCTAAGCAGAGTAAGATAACCAATATTTGTTATATGACTAGATGGTTTATCAGAATACTGCATCTACTTGTAAGAAGTGGAAAACCTGACAAAATACAGCCTAAGCAAGTAGCAGGTTTATTTTTACCTCTCAAAGAAAAGGGTCCAAAAAGAGCTAGTTCAGGGCTGATCTGTTCGTTCCATGATGCCATAATGAGACTGGACATCTTCTATTTTGTTTTCCCGTCCCACCTTCTTAGCATCTGGCTTTCAGTTTCATGATGTCAAGATGACAGCAGCAATAGTAGGCATCACATCCATGTTCCAGGCTGGAGGGAGGGTAAAGGCAAAATATAGAGAAGGAGACATGTGTCAGCTAAGTCTGTTCCTCTTTATCTTTAATGTAACAGCTTTCCTAGAGGCCCTAACAAATGCTTCCATTTACATTTCACCTCCTAGAAGGGAGGGTCTCATAACCAAACAAGTTGTCATTTAGGGAAATCAAGATTTTATTCACACATACTGCCTCTTCTCAAAGAAAATTGAATAAGAAGTACAGGCAAAATAGATATAGGATAGGAAATTAACAGTCACTGTTAGAGACATTACTTTCCAGGTATAGATGACCGAGGTGGGTGGGCAGTAGGCTGGAGAACCATACTTCTGCATCCCAAAGAAGGCTCTCCATCATATAGTCTCAGGACTTCAAATGTACCTGCCTTTCACTGAAAGCAATCATGTATGTGATTGCTGTCACATACGTCTCCCTGTTCCTGTAGTACTAATTTACTCAGAAAGCTATTTGATATCAGGACTTAGTTCAGGTATCATCACATCCACATGGAAACCTTGTCCTGCTCTATCAGACGTAGTTTGTCAATTAACTACGGAAAGTGAGCTTAATGAGGAAAATCACTATCTTATGTACCTTTGTATTTTTAACTTTCAGAACAATGCCTTCATGATTTATTTGACTTATATTCCACATCTCCAGTAAAAAATATTACATGTTTTTTTGGCTAAGGTGCATGAATGAGTGGCTATCTCATATATAGTATTAGGGCTAGAGAATCAACAAGGACTCAAATCTGTCTCACTAGTTTTGGAACAATTCAAGCACATAGGTGAATGGTAATCAGTGTTCCAGTGTTACAATCATAAAGCAAAGTTCACAAAACCAGATACTTTGGGGGCATGAAAAGCAACTAAATGTACAGAGATATCGAATCTGCCGGAAACAAATCAGTTTCACTAAAAGAGAGATGTTGACAGGAAGCCAGGAAGGCTGGTCAACAACCTTAATTGCTCTAACCACTCACCCTTTAGTTGAGATATTGTTAGCTGAAGCAGCTTCCACCTTGGTTTGTCCCATCAAGTTTTTGTTATTTCCTGCCTAAGGGCTACATGTATATTTCTGTTTATCTTGCCTAAGATGTTTTCCCCAAAGCCTCAATAAAAGGGATGGCAGAGCCAGAGCAGTCAGTAGTTCTCCCACTAGAGGTGGACTACCGCCTGGCCCCCCATTTCGCCAAATTGAATTTCTTCAGTCTCCATTCATTTGTGTGCGGCCCTTTTCCAGAACTCGAACCCTGAACCGGAACCCTGGACCACGCTGGACGTGGAAAGGGATTCCTACACGAGTCCTTGGAATAGGCGTAATGAGTGCTGTGGTGAACCAGTAGATACACACCACCTCTAAGAATATTCAAATGCAAGAATGTTTCCCATGTTCTGGCCAAACACATTTCACCTGTGGCTGAAATAGCAGTAGGGAAACAGTTGGGACAAAGGACACAAAAATTGCCGAAACCGGTTTGGCTCAGTGGATAGAGCGACGGCCTGCGGACTCAAGGGTCCCAGGTTCGATTCCGGTCAAGGGCATATACCTTGGTTGTGGGCACATCCCCAGTAGGGGGTGTGCAAGAGGCAGCTGATCGATGTTTCTCTCTCATCGATGTTTCTAACTCTCTATCCCTCTCTCTTCCTCTCTGTAAAAAATCAATAAAATATATTAAAAAAAAAAAAACACAAAGGACACAAAAATGATAGCCCAAATTCTTTAAAAAGAGATCTTCCTACTCTCATTTGCCACATTTTAGATACTCAGAAATCATATATTAAAAATGCTTACTTTCACTTAATGTCGAATCCTGGTGAACTCTGAAAATAATCAGTTGCAAATCATGTATCTAGGTCACTGAATTTATTTTATTCACTGCTAGAGGTCCAGTGCAGGGGGAGTTCTTCAACCCAGCCTGCACCTTCTCCAATATGGGATCCCTCTCGCAATCAGGAACCACTGGCTCCTAACCGCTCACCTGCCTGCCTGCCTGATGCCCTTTACTGCTCCCCTGCCAGCTTGATCCCCCTAACTGTGCTCCCCTCCTGGCCTGTTCCTCCTAACTGCCTATCTGCTCTCCCCTCCTGGCCTGATCGCCCTAACTGCCTATCTGCTCTCCCCTCCTGGCCTAATCGCCCTAACTGCCTATCTGCTCTCCTCTCCTGGTCTGATCCCTCTAACTGCCTATCTGCTCTCCCCTCCTGGCCTGTTCCTCCTAACTGCCTATCTGCTCTCCCCTCCTGGTCTGATCCCTCTAACTGCCTATCTGCTCCCCCTCTCTGTGCCCTTCAGACTCTAGGCACAGGCATGATGAGAGCTCTCCGCCACAGCCTCGCCCGCATCCTGATTGGTCGTTGCGTGACAGCATCCTGGCAATTTGCATATTCCTCTATTATTAGTATAGATAGGCAATGTTTGGTATGAGACAACTAATTTTTGAAAGGCATTTGACAAATAAAATGACATAAAGTAGAGGCATAAGAACAATTTTTATTGAATCCACAAATAATGATATGATTCTAACATGTTTTAAACCAAGGTTGGCCATATATTAACTTCACAGAAATACAAGATATCTCTTAAATACTGATTTAGTTGTTGACTGCATTAATGAGTAAATGAATGAATCAGTGGCTTTTTGTTTAAGCCCATGGTTGTCATACATTAACTAACCTAACATAAATTCATGGTACCTGTTTCATTTTTTCTCCTCTCCCTGTAGCCACTCATGGCCTCAATGTAGGTGAAAACGCTTTTCTGATCCCTTAACTTTGGACTCAGCTTTTGGATTTTTTTGTTTGGTCAATGACATAAAGTAAAAAAAAAAAAAATGACAATGAGTATGTTCTGACCCTAGAGCTTAGAAGCTGTGTGTGTTTCCACGCCCTTTTTGCATCTTTGATATTTACAGTGGAAAAACTGATACATAGAGATTTGTTCAGTTTAAGAAAAGCATTCTTTTTCTTCTTTAAATTATATTTTAATAAAACTTCAGCCACATTTTTAAAAAAGCCTTTTATAAATATTAAAACTGGAGTCCCATTAAAGAGCTAAAAATACTTTAATTAATGAGTATTGTTTCCTATTGACATTTTTTGTGAAGCTTTTTACATTAATTATATTATTTGACAAGGAAGATATGAAAAATAATTTTACAGAATATATGAAAAATTAATGCACCTAATTAATTCTGCATTTTTATCCTAAAAATACCAATGTCCTTTAGTCTATATTCTTGTGAAGAAAAAAGACATTAATTTTTCTATTACATAAAGGATACTTTTCCATTGACCATTTTGATTCAAAAATAATTTATGAGGGTAATGGAATTAGTATTCTGTGAGACAAATTCAATTAAAGCATTGCTCATAGATTATTTTATTCTACTCCTCACTGTAAATTACTGAGTAATCATTGTTATTTTTATTTTGAAATGAGAAAATTGAGGCTCAGTGAGTTTAAGTAAGTTGCTCGAAATCATGCAATTAAAAAATACACAGGTGAGCCTGGCCAGTGTAGTTCAGCGATTGAATATAAACAGAAGAACCAAGAGTTTGCTTCCCGGTCAGGGCACATACCTGAGTTGTGGGATCAATTCCCAGGAGTGGGGATGCAGGAGGAACTCTCAACTTAGGAAGAGAAGAAGGCATTGATATTTGGGCCGAAACTAGAATAAGAAATGTGTCAGCCCCAGGTTATTATGATGGACACACATTCTGTATGCCCAGAAGGTGACAAGGAGAGACTTTCAGCTGTAATGCCATGTTCCATGGTGTAGCAGACACGATGATTCTGGGTGAGGCAAAGATGGAGACTTCATAACATCAAATCATCTAGTTGAAGAAGATATGCCTTTCTATAATCCAATATAATAAAAGGCTAATATGCAAATTGACCAAACAGTGGAACGACTGGTCACTATGACACACACTGACCACCAAGGGGCAGACACTCAGTGCAGGAGTTGCCCTGTGATGGTTAGTGCACTCCCACAGGAGGAGCGCTGCTCAGCCAGAAGCCCAGCTCATGGCCGGCGAGTGCAGTGGCAGTGGCAGGAGCCTCTCCCGCCTCTGCAGCAGTGTTAAGGATGTCTGACTGAAGGTTTAGGACTGGAGGGAGCAGGTGTAAGCCAGCAGTCAGACATCCCCTGAGGTCTCCCGGACTGTGAGAAGGTGCAGGCCAGGCTGAGGGATCCCCCCAATGCACGAATTTCATGCACTGGGCCTCTAGTTGTTTATAAAACTAGAATCTACAGAAGAGAAAATGAAAAACAAATAGGAGTACAACTCCATGAATATTCACAAAGTGAATCTTCCAGTGTGACCAGGAACTGAGTCAGTAGTAAGGACATCACCACCACCTGAAAAGCATCAGTTTGTGCACTCTCACAACCTTTTACTCTTCCTCCTTTTCAAAATCAACTACTGAACCCACAAATTAACATTTCTGGTTTCTGAGCTTCATGTAAATGTGTAGGTCTTTTTGGAGTTTTTAATGTACAATCTAATTGTCTGGAAATAATAATTTATTTATTTTTGCTTCCAATCTTTATGTTTTTTTTTTTTTATTTTTGTGTATTTTTCTAGCTTTATTAAATTGGCTGGGAGATTAAGTAAAATATTAAGTACAAGTAGTCATTGTGAGCTATAGGTTTTCTAGAGTTTAAGGCAGCCCTTTATGGATACTTATCTAAGTTTTGTTTTGTTTTTAAATTCTTGAGTGAATGTTGAGTTCTCTCAAATGTTTGCCTAATGTTTTGAGATAATCACATAATTCTGACTTTTTTCTGTTTTCAATTATTGTAATGCACTACACTGATTGACTTAGTATTCCCTTTACCTAAAGCAAGACTTTGTATAATATCCCTATTCTTTATACCCTTTAGGAAAATTTCACCATAGAAACCATCTGTGCCTGGTATTCTCTTTTGTTTTATTTTGTTTTTGCTTTGAATTACAATGTCTTTAAATTACAGATTCCAGTTATTCACTAAATATTAAATAATTGAGATTTTTATTACAATTTGGTAAGTTGTTTCCTTTTCTCAGAAATGTATATTATACCTACATTTTTCTATTCATTGACATAAAAAAATTGTCATATTGTAATATTTTGCAAACCTGTTACTCTCCATTCCTGATATTTGCTGTTTATAACTTTTCCTTCATGTTCTTTCACTCTTTCTGTCTTGATTGAAGTTACCAGTCATTTATTAACCTTTTCTTTTTTTAGAGAGTAAGGTTTGGGCTTTGTAGATTGTCTCTATTGTAGGTTTCTATTTCATTAATAGTTTCCCTAATTAATATTTTCTTTTCTTTTAATTTAACTTGATTTAATTGTTTTCCCATTTTAAAATCATTCTTAGAGGGATATTTAGATTATGATTGTCCAGCCATTCTGGTTTTCTAACATCTAAATATAGAAACTTCTCTATAAGTCCTGATTTAGCTATATTCTACAATTTTTGATATGTCACAGCTCCATAATCACTTACTTCAAAATATTTTTCGTGTTTTCTTAGGATTCTCCTATACTCCATGTGTTATTTTTAAATATTTTACCTAATTTTGAAATACAGGGCATTTCTAGTTATATTTTTAATAGATTTATAGTTTAATTTCAATGGGGTAAGAGAACATAATCTAAATTCTTTCAATAATTTTAAATTTGCAGTGGCTCACTTAATGGATTAGCCAATGATCAATTTTGTAACTATTCCATATGTACTTCAAACATCTGGGATATTTTTCTAGTTGGCTGTATCATTTAAAATAAATTGATTAGTTCAAACATTAGTTATTGTGTTACCTTTATCTTCTATGCCCTGAACAATTTTTGTCAGCAAGTTTGATGAGTTTCTGTGAGGGTACATAAAATCTCCCACTATGGTGGAAGATTTGTCCACTTTCCTTTTAATTTCTGTTCTCTCCCTTTTTGTATAATTTAGGGGCATATTTGTGGAAACCTGCCAATTTATTATCATTACTAGAGGCCCTATGCAGGAAGATTCCTGCAAGAATAGGGCTTCCTCGGGCCTATTCCTGCAAGAATAAGGTTTCCTGAGGCTGGAACGAAGCAGAGAAGGGAGTGAAGCCCCCTGAGGTGGGTTTCCCTCCAGTCTCTGCCGCCCCACTTGCTTTCCTCCCGTTTCTGCTGCCCCGCTTACTTCTCCACAGCTTCACTCCCTTCTGCAGTGCTTGGCTTCCTTCTACGCTGTCTTCAGTCTTGCTCCGCTCCTGTGTATGCAAATTAACTGCCATCTTTGTTGGGTTAATGTGCATACTCGCTCTAATTGGCTGGTGGACATAGCAGAGGGATGGTCAATTTGCATGTTTTCTTTTATTAGTGTAGATGTCTTTCTTTTGGATTGATATACATCACTGAAAAACATTGCTGTTTATTTCTAGTAATGTGACATTAGCTGCCTTAACTCACAAAAAAAGCATGCAAGAATCTCCACCCCAGATGCTCTGGCCTTTTCTCAAAATTCCTTAACAACCTTAATAATTCCCCAGTAATCCTAGACCCTTCCCTCTTCCATTATACACTGCCAAAGGTTATTCACCTGACCTTCTTCAAGTCTCCTAAGGGATTGTATGGATGGAGAGGGAGGTGTTGCACTAAATAGAAAAGCAGGAACATGAATAATAGCCTCCAACTAGGATCTTCTATACAGATCAGGCCTTTTGCTGCTGAAGTAGTTCTATTTTAAGTAGCATTTATCATCCAAGTCCATAGGCTTTTTTATTTGGAATTCTTACTCATATATCACTCCACTTTCTTTCAAATTACATCATGCATTCAGAATGAAGTGAACTTGAATTGATTGGATAATGTCTCAATGTCCTGATAAATTTCCCAGGCTTTCCTTTTCTTATAAGACATTTTCAGGATTGTAAGCTACAGAGTTTGTATGGTACTATGGTCCCTAAGTTGACCCTGCTAACATTTTTTATTTTTATTTTTGCAAGCTGCTAGAGATGCCTTCCCCTTTGGAAATGATGATATCATACACTCCACTTAATTTATGTTACAACATCCTGCCAATATTTGTTATGGCAGCAGTGAACATAATCTCTCTTTATCTGAAATTTTCTTTTTAAAAAATTATATTTTTATTGATTTCAGAGAGGAAAGAAGAGGGAGATAGAAACATCAATGATGAGAAAGAATCATTTATCAGCTGCCTCCTGCACACCTCACACTGGGGACTGAGCCTGCAACCTGGGCATGTGCCCTCACCGGGAATTGAACCATGACCTCTTGGTTCATAGGTCAATGCTCAATTGCTGAGCCATACCAGCTGGGTCTTTATCTGAAATTTCCCACTTATTTTGGCTTAGTCCCTTTTTGACATATTCCATCATAAATATTTGTAGCAAGGCTCCCAGCTTGAGGTTAAGCTTTGTCCATTTTAGGATTCAGCTATGTCTGTATATGTTGAGTAGACTTTTAGGGTAAGTCTTTTAGGACTCTAGTTACATGGTAGATCATGAAACTCCTTGGGAAGGAGGGACCCACTGTGAGGGAAGAAGAAATCAAGTTCACAAACGTGGTCCAAGGACCATGTGTCCTCATTAGAGCAGTGCAGTAATTGTGAACACAAGTCTCAGTCACTTCAATTATCTTCTGGCACAGCCCCCAGGTCACATGTCTGAAATCAATAGTATTACATGAAGGTTAATGAAATATGAAAGAACCGTTTCACAAAGAATTTGTGCCAAAATCTTCTGCAGGGATGAATGTCTGCACCAGCAGTGTCGGCAGGACTTATTGCACACATCTGCACATTTGATGTTGGGCATGCAGAACTTCATCCCGAAATGGGTGAGCACCAGCAGCTGTGGTGGCACCTGGCAGGCAACAGCAATGGTGGCACCTTTGGAGGTGCTAACTCCATACTTGCTGCATCAGCTAGTGTAGCTATGGTAGATGGTGTCAGAGTAAGCCAGAAGGAGAGATGGAGAAAAACAGTATATGCATGAAATCTCCAAAAATGCTGGCCTGTGGAGCACGTAGGAGACATGTCTTGGGGAATCCTCAGAATACTCTGAAGGAATTAAAGGGAATGAGGTTTCTTCGGAGCTAACACAGAAAATTGTAATACTGTATTTATTATACTATATATTTGTATTGTATTATATTTTTATTATATACTGTATTATATGTCTATATTTTATTATATAGTATGTTATTATATACTTATTATAAAATATATGGTATATATTTATTGTATATATTATATGCACATATATACCGTACTTTCTGGCGTATAAGACGACTGGGCGTATAAGATTTTCCCGGGTTAAAAAGTCGTTTCATATGCTGGAAAATACGGTATATTGGACTATATTGATGGGATTAGATATAATGGATTAGATATAAAATGACTTTTTAACCCAGGAAAATCTTATACGCCCAGTCGTCTTATACACCGGACAATACGGTAATATATACAGTATGCATATGATATTATATATATACACACACACTGTAGATAACTTCCCCAACACCCACATACACTTATATACATTCTAGGCTGCAGCCATTAAGTAAGTAGTTATGAATGTTTTAAATATTAGGAGATCCAGGATAAGGGTCTAGCAGCTTGACACAATTAATATAAATGTTTTCTTCTCCAAAGTTTATTTTAAGAACTTATGCTTTTATATTAGTATCATAATGATGCAAAAAAATCTGAATTTTTCTTAAATATAAATCATACTGATTTTTATCTGCACACTACCAACATTTATATGATAAAATTTAAATACCACCCTCATGCTTGCTTTATACCTGGCTTAGTTAAAAAAATAAATTTTTAAAATTGAATAAAAGTATAATAAAATAAACATATCTTTTCTATTATTTGTCACAATATCTTTGAATCTGAGACTATTAAAATTATAAATATCACCCATCTACTGATAGATTACTATCTACTTATGGATTAATATTGAGGATGAAAATTATTATATCACTTAAACACTACCTGGTTATCAGAAAGATAGAGGTGCTGGGGAGACCCTGGGTATTTAATTTTATTCTTTTCATTGCAAATGCTTTAGTATTCAAGATGTGTTTTTCACATATAGAGAAATATCATGGAATAAGGGAAACAGTTCATCAGAAGGAAGGATTATCTAATTTACCATAGCCTACATTTCCTTGCATTTTTATTGCTCCCTAAACTGATCATTGCTAAAACAATTAAACTACAGACTAGGTACTAGTAACCAAAACATTTGGTTCATCATTCATGGTGATTAGGTTTCACAGTTTTAAGTCTTTTTTTTTTTTTCTCAAAACATTTTTCTTTAATTTATCCAAGGACCAAAAGAAGAGTATTGTTATACTAGAGGCCCGGTGCACAAAATTTGTGCATGGGTGTGGTCCCTAGGCCTGGCCAGCAATCGAAGCGTAAGCATCTGGAGTGGAAGGGCAGATCCCAGCTGACCTCTGGGCTGCCCAGCAGTGCCAGACAGATGCCAGGCGGTCAGTGCACTCTCTCCTGGCCAGCCTTGCAGACTGGCTCCTGGGTGAATCCCTGCAGTCCTGGTGGTTTCCCTGGTACATGAGCCCTGGTGTCCTGGCGGAGGGTAGCAGGGGGCATGACAGCGAGCTCAGTGGACACACCGCATTCTCACTGCACCTCCATCCCCATCACCCCTGCCCCCAGGTAACCAATGAGAGGTCAAAGTCCCCTGCCTGGGCACTGCAGGAGGTTGATTGCTGCCACCCACCCCCAGTTTCCCAACCCACCCTGGGGCCTGGCCCCGATTGGGTGATCAGGGCCTGCCGGTCACTGGTTGCCATCAGTGGAGTGATCAGTTGGGGCTGGCCCCAAACCCCTACCACTGGTTGCCTTCTGTGGGGCTATTGGCAGGGTGATCAGGCCCCCGCTCGCACCCACCTTGGCCTGGTGCCACCTGCTCACTTGCTCCACCATCCCGCCGCGGTCCCACTCTCATCGGGTCCCATCAGGGCTGGCAGTGCCTCCATTGCCGCCTGCTGCCAGTGCCCCATCACCAACACCTGCCATGTTCCACACCACCCCCTGATGGTCAGCTCACGTCATTGTGGGCAGTTGAACTCCCAGTCAAACTCCTGGTCAAGGAAACAATTTGCATATTAGGCTTTTATTATACAGGATAATGCAAAATGAAAATCATTGGTGCTGTTCAAAAAATTGGAAAGAGGTAAAAATTCATTTCACAAAAACAGCACGGAAGCACTAAAACCATCACAAATGCTATGCAATATTAAATTTGATTTTTGAGATATTGCAAGTCAAAGCATTTGCCCCAAATATGTACCAACTACAGACAATCAAACTCACATGGCTCTCCTAAAGCACCAATATCCATCACTGTCCCTGACATGCTCCCCAGGTTACTACAAAAAGATCCAAATTGTGTAGGAGGGGCAAAATTTCAAAAGGATATCTGGAGAAAAGTAATAGACTCTAACTTGTACTTGGCTGACTTGAGATATGATTTTAAATTATGAATAGCCCATAAACTTGTGCTGGGATTGATCACTGTAGATATACCAGGAACTCAGCACAGCCCTTGTGGCTCTCTGGGGAAGCATAGGGAACCCTCCCACTCATGATGGCAAGAAAGCAAATGGGTTGACTCACAATTACTTTAACACACTATGGAAGGAACCTTTGCCTCAGCATCGTTTTGGCAGATCATAACATTTTCAAACAGTGCCTAAAAAATATTAAGTTAAATAAATTAACACGATGGACTTTTCTCATATAATTCTCCAAGTGTTTGATATCTGTTAATCATATTTGTCTAGGATTAAAGACTCTTGGAAAGCAGAAAACATGAGGTAAATTTTTCAGCTTTCTAATTACATCTGAGAAGATACAGAGAATGTACCAAATCCTTTCTTTATTTTCTCCTTTGTTTTATAACTTTTCATAATCTGATTATAATATTGTGGATTATAGAGAATGAAAAAAAGCATAGAGAAACATGAAAAAAATTAATAGTATCTGTAATCCCACTACTAGAAAAAGTCTCTGTTAATATATTGGTGCATTTCTTTGAAATTCTGTGCCCACCCCTCCAATCACTTTGGAAAAACTTGTCCATGTTTTTGTTTGTTTGTTGTGCTTTTGTATAACTAGAATCATACTAATTTTGCACACATCTCATTAAATATTCTTTGGTTCCACATCTTTATGGCTGTACAATTATCCATTTGTGGCCCAAACAGCTAGCTCCTTGTTGAAGACACACACTTCTCCTTTATAGTGTAGAGTCCCCAAATAGGGACATTCTTTCTTAGATCTAAATTGGGTCATGTGACTGCATATTGGCTGGTTATGTATGTGCATAAATGATGTATGCCATTTCTGTACATAAATGATGTATGTTCTTCTGCTCTAGCACACAAGAACCTCCTCCAAAAACTTCCACTTTTTCTCCTTCCTCCACCTGCCAGTTGGAAATGAATATCCAGAAACACCTGGGAAATCACATGTCCTGAGTGGCAGAGCTTCCATCAGCCTGGGTCCCTGAGTGACTGCATGAAGTAGATTCGTCAGGACCTCCCTCACCGGGAGTTGTGAGAAATACCTCCCACTCTGTTAAGCCACTGAGATTTGAGGTTTATTGTTAGAAAAGCAAGCATAATCTTAAAGAATCTTACCTTATAATAGAGAAACATGCAAATTGACCGCACCTCCGCTATGCCCATGATTGGGCCTGCCAGAGGCTGGGGGCGGGACTCCGGGTGGCCCATCCGGCCGTTGGGAAGACCAAGATGGCTGCGAGCAATCCTGTAAGTTCCGGGGGTCTGCAGGGCGATCGCCACCCGGGGGGGGGCGTGTTTGGGCCCAGCCCGGCGCTCTGCGGGTGTCCCGGGGGCGATCGCCACCCGGGGGGGCGTGTCCGGGCCGAGCCCGGCGCTCCGCGGGTGTCCCGGGGGGCGATCGCCACCCGGGGGGGCGTGTCCGGGCAGAGCCCCGCGCTCCCTGGGTGTCCGCATGGCGATCGCCACCCGGGGGGCGTGTCCGGGCCGAGCCCCGCGCTCCCTGGGTGTCCGCATGGCGATCGCCACCCGGGGGGGCGTGTCCGGGCAGAGCCCGTGCTCCCTGGGTGTCCGCATGGCGATCGCCACCCGGGGGGCGTGTCCGGGCTGAGCCCGGCGCTCCCTGGGTGTCCGCATGGCGATCGCCACCCGGGGGGGCGTGTCCGGGCCGAGCCCGGCGCTCTGCGGGTGTCCCGGGGGGCGATCGCCACCCGGGGGGGCGTGTCCGGGCCGAGCCCGGTGCTCCCTGGGTGTCCGCATGGCGATCGCCACCCGGGGGGCGTGTTTGGGCCGAGCCCGGCGCTCTGCGGGTGTCCTGGGGGCGATCGCCACCTGGGGGGGCGTGTCCGGGCAGAGCCCTGCGCTCCCTGGGTGTCGGCGTTGACAAAAGCTTCCACATCTCTGTTTATTCTTTTGAATCCATAAAATGACCTTAAAAAAAGCATCCGGACCACCTAAGAAAGAATGCACTTTCTGGCCAGAGCACGCAGGATTCTTTTGCCCAACAGGTTAAAGGGAGCAGAGCTGGCACAGTGGGAATGGCCCTGATGCCCTATGAAGAGACCGGGGGAATGGGGTTGCCAAAATTCCATAAGCCTCTTGCCACCTTCTCCTTTGCAAACCACACCATCCAGATCCACCAGGACTGGAGGCAACTGGGAATCACAGCCGTGATTTGGGACATGGTGAGCAAATCTTGAGGGGCCTCTGAAAACATCTGCAACTGATTATAAGACTGGTCTTTATTTAAAAAGAAATAAAAGAACAGCTTTGTTGAGATATAACCCATATACTGTACATGTCACCTAAAGTGTACAATGAACTGGTTTTGTAAAGTAAATTCAGAGTGGTACAACCATCACCATGCTCAATTTTTAAATATCTTCATGACCCATCCCCTCCAAAAAAAACTTCTACCCATTGGAATCACTTTCCTGATCATCTTCCCCCAAATAGATTGCACTTTAAAGGTGGGTAAAGGAAAGCTGAGGGAAGTTAAAACACTGCACAAAGGATATTGTAAGATGACAAAGCCCAAAGTGAAGATCATGTGTTTTCTTTAAAATATATATATATTTTTAAAATTTCAGAAAGGGAGAGGGAGAGAGAGATAGAAACATCAATGATAAGAATCACTGATCAGCCGAAACCGGTTTGGCTCAGTGGATAAAGCGTCGGTCTGTGGACTGGAAGGTCCCAGGTTTGATTCCGGTTAAGGGCATGTACATTGGTTGAGGGCACATACCCTGGTGGGGGGTGTGTAGGAAGCAGCTGGTCGATGTTTCTCTCTCATCGATGTTTCTAGCTCTCTATCCCTCTCCCTTCCTCTCTGTGAAAAATCAATAAAATATATTTAATAAATAAAAAAAAAGAATCACTGATCAGCTGCAGCCCACAGGCCCCTTACTGGGGATTGAGCCCGAAACCCAGGCATGTGTGCCCCTGATCAGAATCAAACCTGGACTCTTCAGTCCACAGGCCGATGCTCTCTCCATTAAGCCAAACTGACCAGGGCCATGTGTTTTCTTCAAGTTCTGCGTGGTTGTAATGGTCCCCAAATCTATACTAATAAAAGGGTAATATGCTAATTAGAGTGGTTGTCTTCCAGACATCTTTCCAGACAAAGCCGCAGTGGCTACAAAGGCCAAGGCTCAGGCAGCCATAACCAGCTGCAGTATCAGCAGCATTGGGGTTATGGGGGTGGTGCCTCCAGAGGGAGGCCAGACGGGGGGCCAAGGCACAGGCAGTTTGGGGTGATCAGGCTGATAGGGAGGGCAAGGTAGGGGCAATCAGGCTGGCAGGAGATCAAGGTAGGGGCAAGCAGGCAGGCAGGCAGTGGGGTTAGGGACAATCAGGCAGGCAGGCAGGTGAGTGGTTAGGAGCCAGCGGTTCCGGATTGTGAGAGGGATGTCCGACTGCTGGAAGTTGGACATCCCCTGAGGGGTCCCAGATTGAAGAGGGTGCAGATTGGGCTGAGGGGTACACCCCCCCTACCCCCCCCTCCCACCAGTGCACGAATTTCGTGCACCGGGCCCCTAGTACATAAATAAGACCTAATTCAATTATTCTGTTATTGTTAAATATTAACTGGTTTTCAAGTTTTTATTCTGCATAGAACTGTAATTATGATATTTAGCAATAAATATTTGTGTATACATGTATCTTCAAGACACATTTCTAGAAATCATATTATTTGAATAAATGAACATTTTAGGATACTGGTACATATAGCCAACTGACCTCAAAAAAAGTTGAAATAATGTACACTTCAATAAGTTATGTGTAAGAATGCTTGTTTCTTGAGCACTCAATCTTTCCCAATCTTTTCCAAATTCATAAAAGAAAAACAATGTTTTTACTTCTTGGATTATACCTGAGGTTATATTTTTCCTATGTATTTTTTTCTTTTCCATTATAACTATATGTTTATATGTTTCCCTATTTATGTTCAGATATAAGACCAAGATCATTACCTGCATGTTCTGAGCCACACTAGACAAAGGTTGCCAACAGATCAATATAGTCAGACTCATACGCTTGTGTTAGAGTTGTTCTTGCTGCTGTAGAAAACTTAGCCTGACAGTTTGAGCCTTAGCACCATTTTCACTGTAGCCTATCCTTACTATTTCTGGGGGAACCTATTAGTCTGGACTTGGGCCAAAGTTCCTGATCTCTAGTCTAGATCACCTGCTAGGATAGAAGAGTTCACCTGAACTCAGTCCTCCAAGGTAATTCCATAACAACCTGCCTTGTTCTCACAGCCCCCTTTCCAGGGGCCAGATGCTGTTCCACACACTCCTGGCCACTGACTTCAGTGATACCGCCTCCTGCATTTTGCAAGTCTTGTCACTATCTGGAGACACCTGAGGCTTTTGTGTGCATTCATTTATTCATTTATGTTTATGAAGTGTCTCCTGTGGTCAGGCTCATGAGGTGTTGGTGTTACTGGTGTAAACACAAATGCATGGTCTCTTCCCTCACAAAGGTTGGAATCTAGTTCATGTGAAAGAAGGGGCAAGAGATGTCGGTAGGAACATACATTAAACAAGAAAACACATTAGTTGCCCTGGCTGGGTGGCTCAGTTAGTTGGAGAGTCATCACATACACCAAAAGGTTGTGGGTTCAATTCCCAGTCAGGGCACATATCTAGGTTGTAGTGTTGGTCTTCTGGGCATATACAGGAAGCAGCTGATCTACTAGTATATTTCTCTCTCACATTGATGTCTCTCTCTGTCTCTCTCTCTCTCTCTCTCTCTCTCTCTCTCTCTCTTCCCCCCTTCCTCCCTCTCTCTAAAAAAATCAATAAAAACATGTCCTCAGGTGAGGATTTAAAAAAAAATTTTAAAGAAAGAAAACACATTAATCCTACCTTATAATAGAGAAACATGCAAATTGACCGCACCTCCGCTATGCCCATGATTGGGCCTGCGAGAGGCTGGGGGCGGGGCTCCGGGTGGCCTATCTGGCCGTTGAGAAAACCAAGATGGCAGCGCCAAATCCTCTTAGTTCCGGGGGTCCTGGTGAGTGATGGCAACCCTACAGGGGCGTGGTCGGGCACAGCCAGCAGCCTCCCGGGGGTCCCGGGACTCATCGCGACCCGGGGGGGGCGTGGCCGGGCCCAGCCAGCTGCTCCCAGGGCGGGGTCCCCAGAGATAGCCACCCTCGCCTAAATGGCTGGTGCTGAGAGGGATCAATGGGGCCAGTGGAAGGAGCAGGTGGTAGTTGACCACCGAGGCCATCCTCAGCAGCCGGATGCAGAGCTGGGGTCCATGTTCTCCAGGTTGGCCTCCGTGGGGCCCGAGTCGCACCCATAGTAGCCGAGTGGGCATGCTGGCATAGTAGCCCCAGCATGAGGCCAGCTTCCCAAGCCAGGCTGTGGAGGGCTTCTGGGCTGGGAGCACTCCCCCACCCCAGTGGACAGGGCACAGAGAGCAAGCAGCAGAGAGCTACTAGAGGTGGTGGGTGTGGTGGCCTGGCTTCCAAGAGGCTGGCTTCAGCTGCTGTGGCCTGCGCTGAGGTGGCTGGTGGTGGGGCAACTGCGTGGGCGCATCCGAGGCTGGGGCACTGGGAGACGTGGGACTGCAGCCCAGAAAGCGAGGCTCCGGAGGACCTGGTCACCGACCCCGGGCATTAAAGTCGCCTCCTACAAGATGTATCCTAGCCTAGGTGTGTGGGAAGCAGGTTCAGGAACCTCTCCCTTTGCGGCGCCAGAGCCCAGGCCTGCCAGCGCCCCAGAGGAGACCCCCACCAGGATCGGGGGCTTGACCAGTCTCTAAACCAGGGTGGCCATTAGCCCAGGCCTGCCAGCACCCCAGAGAAGACCCCCACCAGGATCGGGGGCGTGACCAGCCTCCAAACCACCAGTGACCCTAACCCAGGCCTGCCAGCGCCCCTGAGGAGATCCCCACCAGGATCGGGGGCGTGACCAGACTCTAAACCGCCCGCAGCCCTAGCCCAGGCCTGCCAGCACCCCAGAGGAGACCCCTGCCAGGATTGGAGTCATGGCCAGCCTTCAAACTGTGGCGGCCCCTAGCCCAAGGAGGCCTCCTCGCCGAGGACGCCTGAGTCTGTTCTTGACCTAGGGCCGGGCTCTCCCCGCAAGGGACTCAGAAGCCACCAGAGTCTAACTGCCAGTCTCTGGGAGTGCATCCACTGTCCACCAAAAAGTAGGGCCATCAAAGCATTCAGTCTCAGTGCAGGCACAGGTCCGTGGCTGACGGGGTGGAGGCCAGACCAAAACAAAACAGCAGAAACACCCTGCCCACCTGGGCGGGTACTGCTGTAGTCCACGTGGCCTGGGCAGTGTAGAAAGCGCTACCTTCTCCCAGGTCCTGTGCTGGCACCTCCGCCTCGCTCACCCTCAAGCCCCCCTGAGTCCTGACAGCAAAGTGTGTGGGGCATTCTGCAGGAGTTGTGCCGTTCTGGGTGCTTTTGCCCAAAGACACACTTTGGGATGAATTCAGAGCTACATCTCATTTCCCATGAGACTGGAAGAACCATATAAAAGGATTTTGACAAAAGCTTTCCACATCTCTGTTTATTCTTTTGAATCCATAAAACGACCTTAAAAAAAGCATCCGGGCCACCTAAGAAAGAATGCACTTTCTGGCCAGAGCACGCAGGATTCTTTTGCCCAACAGGTTAAAGGGAGCAGAGCTGGCACAGTGGGAATGGCCCTGGTGCCCTATGAGGAGACCGGGGGAATGGGGTTGCCGAAATTCCATAAGCCTCTTGCCACCTTCTCCTTTGCAAACCACACCATCCAGATCCACCAGGACTGGAGGCAACTGGGAATCACAGCCGTGATTTGGGACATGGTGAGCAAATCTTGAGGGGCCTCTGAAAACATCTGCAACTGATTATAAGACTGGTCTTTATTTAAAAAGAAATAAAAGAACAGCTTTGTTGAGATATAACCCATATACTGTACATGTCACCTAAAGTGTACATTGAACTGGTTTTTTAAAGTAAATTCAGAGTGGTACAACCATCACCATGCTCAATTTTTAAATATCTTCATGACCCCATTCCCTCCAAAAAAAACTTCTACCCATTGGAATCACTTTCCTGATCATCTTCCCCAAAATAGATTGCACTTTAAAGGTGGGTAAAGGAAAGTTGAGGGAAGTTAAAACACTGCACAAAGGATATTGTAAGATGACAAAGCCCAAAGTGAAGATCATGTGTTTTCTTTAAAAAATATATATTTTTAAAGTTTCAGAAAGGGAGAGGGAGAGAGAGATAGAAACATCAATGATAAGAATCTCTGATCAGCCGAAACCGGTTTGGCTCAGTGGATAAAGCGTCGGTCTGCGGACTGGAAGGTCCCAGGTTCGATTCCGGTTAAGGGCATGTACATTGGTTGCTGGCACATATCCCGGTGGGGGGGGTGCAGGAAGCAGCTGGTCGATGTTTCTCTCTCATCGATGTTTCTAGCTCTCTATCCCTCACCCTTCCTCTCTGTGAAAAATCAATAAAATATATTAAAAAAAGAAAAAAAAAGAATCACTGATCAGCTGCCGCCCACAGGCCCCCTACTGGGGATTGAGCCCGAAACCCAGGCATGTGTGCCCCTGATCAGAATCAAACCTGGTCTCTTCAGTCCACAGGCCGATGCTCTCTCCATTAAGCCAAACTGACCAGGGCCATGTGTTTTCTTCAAGTTCTGCATGGTTTTAATGATCCCCAAATCTATACTAATAAAAGGGTAATATGCTAATTAGAGTGGTTGTCTTCCGGACATCTTTCCAGACAAAGCCGCAGTGGCTACAAAGGCCAAGGCTCAGGCAGCCATAACCAGCTGCAGTGGCAGCAGCATTGGGGTTATGGGGGTGGTGCCTCCAGAGGGAGGCCAGACTGGGGGCCAAGGCACAGGCAGTTTGGGGTGATCAGGCTGATAGGGGAGGGCAAGGTAGGGGCAATCAGGCTGGCAGGAGATCAAGGTAGGGGTGAGCAGGCAGGCAGGCAGTGGGGTTAGGGACAATCACTCAGGCAGGCAGGTGAGTGGTTAGGAGCCAGCGGTTCCAGATTGTGAGAGGGATGTCCGACTGCTGGAAGTTGGACATCCCCTGAGGGGTCCCAGATTGAAGAGGGTGCAGATTGGGCTGAGGGGCACACACCCCCACACCCCCCCCCAGTGCACGAATTTCGTGCACCGGGCCTCTAATAAATATATAATTTTCAAAGACCAAAACCAGAACTGCAAGGAGGTTTATTATATTCAGGTTATTTTAACAGAGCATCTCTAAAGATTGGAGTATCTCAGCAAGGTGGCAGGGTAGTTTTGCCTTAGATTTATATCAGGAGGTGGAAACAAGTTGCCCATGGGGCGGTTTATAGGTGGGGTTGTTCTGTAGGCAAGGGAAATTGCAGTCAGTTATCTAACAGGAAATGTTTTTCTCTGTGGATAGCTACCTCAGCATAATTATTTTAAAATGAACAGTTCTAATTTTAGCTAATCAATTATGACAAGCAGTTCTGATCTTAGCTAGTCAATCAAGAGACAAAGAATGGGAAGTTAAGCTCTGTCTTTCCTTTTCAGCAGATTCAGGCAAGGGGCAAATAAAAGTCCTATATTTAGTCTTGTCATAGTTCAAAACTGTAAAACAAAACAAAACAAAAAAACCTATGAAAGAAAAAAAAAAGGGTTTTAAGAGGAATTAGCAGAGTTTAGTGAAAGTTAGAAAAGGCCTCTTAGGATTGGGCATTTGAAGGCTTTTGGAAAAGCTTTCCAACAACACAAACAGCAAGGTCAAATTCCCAGAGTAGAGAAAAGCATTTAATAACCAAGAAAATTTTAAGAAGCCATTCCAGCTGAAGTGAGTATGAAGAGGAAAAATATACGTCAGCAGGAGCCAGATTAGGCAAGACCATGAAGCATATAATATGTTATTTTATTCTCAGTGCCATGAGAAGACACTAAACAAAGCTGAGGAGGGGAGAATTGTGGTTCAACTGGTGTTTGGAAAGATGTCTTTAGCTGCCATGTGGAAAATTAATCAGATCTGCAAGGGGTGCATAGGCAAGGAGAAGGGAACTATTGTAGTAATCTAGATTAAAAAAAAAAAAAGATGATAGCTTGGACTATGCTGCTATGAACTGATCAGATTCCTTACAGTTTTAATCTGACTGATAATTCTCTAGTATTTCCACACCTTTTTGAAGTAAGGGATTTAGAATGTTGGCAATAACCTTGAAGTCCCAGTCACGCTATTGGCCAGTTCTTAAAGTGAGATGACCCAACTTCAGCTTCCTTCTTTCCAATCAACCAATTGTAGAGGTGTAATGAGGCTCATAACCATACTGGATTTGGTTTCTCCCATTTCCAAAGTTCCACCTCACATTATGTATTCATGTCACACCTGTATTATTGTGCTGTTTTCATGAAGCCTTGCACACAATCCCTGAAATAATCATTGTGTGAAAGTTTATTTTCACATCACTATTGTTTTACCCCAATAGCTTAACTATCTTTCTGTTAGCTATGGAGTCAAACTTAAAGTCTTTAAAATCCCCTTCAAGAGACTCAACCTATCTTCTTATCATTAATCTTTTTCATAAACTTTCTGGAGCAACAAGATTAATATACTCATTCACACCTGAATATTTCCTTTTCAATGTTGTTATTGACTAAATGTCCCCCACCCCCCAGATTCAAAGGTTGAAATTTTAACACTCAATGGGATCGTATTAGGAAGTGGGGGCTTGGAAGGTACATAGGCTATGAGGGTGGAACTAGTACCTTATATGAAGAGACATGAGAGTGGGCTACCTCCCTCTGTTCTTCACCATGTGAGGGTTACAACAAGAAGAGAGTCACTCATCTACAGGCCAGATATGAGCCCTCACACACTAGATTTTAGAACTGGCACCTTGACTGTAGAACTGGGGAAAATAAATGTCTGCTGTTTATAAGCCTTTCAATCTACAGTATTCTATTATAGCAGCCCAAACCAACCAAAACAAATGTGTGTGTATAATAACCTTTACAATATTTTCTAATGATAAATTTCCTCTTTTTTTATCTTATTTTAAAGAGAGGCTTAGAGAATCTTTTAAGGAAGGAATTGCATCTTGTTAGGTGAGCACAAAGTTATATTTGACATTGTAGGGAAATTCAGATATGTGTAGAAGGACCCGAAAGACTGTCAAGAAGTTGAAAGGGCGGAATGTGCTGGGGATGAAGCATTTGTTTCTCAGCTTCAAACTCAGCTCTGCAATGCTGAGGCTGAAACTCTGCGTACCTCATTTCTGCTTTGTCACCTGGGTCCCTGTTAGTCTCTGTGAATAGGGGCTCTTGAGGGTGACAGAAAGACTGGAGAAGGGAGAAAATAGTTGTACCTTCTGATTGTTCCCTATCCCTATCAATCTCACTGCAGCAATTACTCTTCAACTATTCCTCAGTGGGGACAGCAGTGGGTTCCTACTTGCAGTTTTTTCCATACCCTATAACCAGCCTTGCTGTGCCTGGGAGACAGCAGCGCTTGCCAGGGTCTGGACCCGAGTTCTCTGGGCTCCTTCTCCAAGACCCTAACATATATATATATATACATACATACATACATATAGATAGATAGATAGATAGATAGATAGATAGATAGATAGATATAGATAGATTGACTTCAGAGAGGAAGGAAGAGGGAGAGAGAAATAGAAACATCAATGATGAGAGAGAATCATTGATCAGCTGCCTCCTGCAAGCACCCCAACTGGGGATCGAGCTCACAATACGGGCATGTGCCCTTGACCGGAATCGAACCTGGGACCTTTCTGTTCTCAGGCCGACGCTCTATCCACTGAGCCAAACCAGCTAGGGCTTAAATTATCTTTGTTAAAGTAACTTGTGCAGTTTCTTTCCTAACCGGACACTAAGTTGATGCGGTAAGGAAGTTTTATGACAAGAAGTGACTTTAAATTTTAATTCTGCCCATTGAAACTGGGTTACAGAATTCATTTATGGATTTCATAAATAAGGCTAACTAATGACCCCACACTGGAATTTTAAGCAGCTCTACTCTTGTTTATTGGGCAACTCACTTAATTTTTAGTGTGTATTTTTTTGGGGGGGGGTGGTGGTGGAGGTGATCACATTACTACTGTTCACTAGTTGGTGACTTGGACAAGTAAACAAAGAAGCACTTGGTCTCAAACCTGGACTCCCTGGCTTGAAAACATACCTCTTCCACTTACCTACTCTGTTAACCTGGGTGAGTGCCTCACCCTCTCCTCACCTTGTAAATGGAGATAACAAATGATTCATAATATTGTACGGAGGATTAGATGACATAGTTCATTTTTAAAAATTAGAAATGTACTTGGTCCAAATAAAAGCTCAGCGCATTTTCTGTTCTTATTGTCATTTGCTATGAAATTCACAATATTTTCTTATTGCTAATACATATCAAGTATAGGTGAATGCATTTCTCATTAAAGTTTGAAAAAATTCATCTAACCTCTGAGTTGCAATCTGACAAATCACCTTTCCTCATTGACCCAAGTCCCTATGTCCTTAGGGTGGGAGTGGGAGTTTAATTAGTGGCAGCAGTCCGTCCGTGGTCTGGGACAAAGGCAGTGCTCTTATTCTGTGAATATAATCTCACTATCTTGATTTCCTTCACATATGAAACATTAGTAAATCAACAGGGATAGCATGAAATACATGAAGTAATTTTATTTTCTTAAGTACCACATTTGGGTTTGTGACCCAAAGTTCACAACATGACCCCGGTCATAATGTCAAGTTACTTGGGAAACTAAGTTTGAATGGGCTGCCTGATCTGCTGTCAGAAATGCAAGACCAAAAGTATGGGCCCAGGTATGACTCTGTCTAATGTTGCCAACCGAGCTCACCCTCTGGAATATCCCCTTTCTCTAAAAAAAAAAATAATAATAATTAAAAATGCTAAACATGATTTCTTCCTAACAGTTCTGATTTATAGAGCACCTCTATGTGACCTTACTATGAAGAATCATTACATATTTTAGATTTTTGGAAGTACAAATTCAAATAAAAATAAAAAAAGATACCATCTTCAACCATAAAACTGACAAAAATTAGAAAGAGTGAAACAGCAGGAGTTTCCAAGCATGTGGAAGAACAGATTTCTTACCAGGAAACCCACAGTTGGGCTCAGGCTGCCTGTCGCTGTGTCTAATAGCAAAGGCAGGGCTGAGTCATATTAGGCACTTATTGAGAAGGCTAGCCAACCAAGAAGACAGGGCGCTTACAAGCATCAAATCCTGCCTTCCAGCAAGGTGTAGGGGACCGGATTATAAAGGGGAAGGGGCTGGGGTGACGAATGCAGCTATGTGCAGGCCTGCAGGTCTGCAGATGTCAGCTATTGTAATTAGTCATCAGGCGATGAGATTATGTTGATGGGGTGATGTTTTGACTCCTGGTGGGTCAGTCTGACCCTGCTTATCGGTTCTGCTTGCTGAATTCACAGCTGAGTCACCTTCTCAATCGCTTCACATGGGCCTTGAAAAGGAAACTCTAAGAAAAACTTAACCCCCTATTTACATATAAGACACTTAACCCCCTGTTCACATAAGTATATGTGTTCTAAGATTTAAAATAATATGATTACTTTTCAGATTAATTCAAGTGCTCTATCTATTAGATTATAAGTCCTCCCTATCAGATTCTCACACACCTTGCTGATTGACATGTAGATCACTACCAAATTTTGAAAGGTTATCTGGCAACTTAAAAATATTAAAATGTTCACAATCTTTAAACTCATCATTTGCACTTTTAAAAATTTACTATACTGAAAAAAGTACCAGTACTTAAGAATGTAACTACAGGAACATTTGTTTTAGCACTTTTTAAAGTGGGGAAACCTAATTTCCATAAATAAGTAGTATTCCAATAAACTATAGAACATCTAGAGTTTGCAATATTTTAGACCTGTTACAGCAGTTCCAGGGAGGGATATAAAAATTAAGTGAAGAATGTAGATTAGAAAGAGTATGTGTAGCACCTCTTGATATCATAATACATGATACAATTTTGTCAGAAAAATAAAAAGATAAAGATAATACATATGTATGCTTTTTCCTATCCTATCTAATAAAAGAGTAATATGCAAATTGACCATCACTCCAACACACAAGATGGCTGCCCCATGTAGTCAAAGATGGCTACCCCCATGTGGACAAAAGATGGCTGCCACAAGATGGCCAACAGGGAGGGCAGTTGGGAGGGACCAGGCCTGCAAGGGAGGGCAGTTGTGGGTGATCAGGCCAGCAGGGGAGGGCAGTTGGGAGGAACCAGGCCTGCAGGGGAGGGCAGCTAGGAGTGACCAGGCCTGCAGGGGAGGGCAGTTAGGGGTAATCAGGCTGGCAGGGGAGTTGTTAGGCATCAATCAGGCTGGCAGGGGAGTGGTTAGGGGATGATCAGGCTGGCAGGCAGAAGCCATTAGGGGCAGTCAGGCGAGCGGTTGGGAGCCAGCAGTCCTGGATTGTGAGAGGGATGTCTGACTGCCCATTTAGGCCCGATCCCACTGGTGGGATTGGGCCTAAACGGAGAGTCAGACATCCCTTGAGAAGTCCCCAATTGGAGAGGGTGCAGGCTGGGCTGAGGGACACCCTCCCCCATACACGAATTTCATGCACCGAGCCTCTAGCGTATACATAAGTTTAGAAGCACAAAGACTGCTCAATACCACACGTATAATATTGGCTATCCCCATGGATGTGTTTTAGGCAGAGGCCCAGGTGGAAAGGGTTGCTTGAATGACTCTCATTTATTTTCTCTGAATATTTGTAGTGTTAAGACTTTTCATAACAGCCATGATTTTCATTTATAATCTATACTAATAAAAAGGTAATATGCTAATTAGACCGGGAGACCGGACATCTTCCAACCATCTGACTTCCTTCCAGACAAAGCCACGATGGCGGGGGTCGAGGCAGAGGCAGTTACAGGCCATGAGGCCAGCAGGGGAGGGCAATTGGGGGCCATGAGGCCGGCAGGGAGGGCAGTTGGGGGCCATGAGGCTGGCAGGGGAAGGCAATTGGGGGTCATGAGGCCGGCAGGGGAGGGCAGTTGGGGGCCATCAGGCTGGCAAGGGAGCAGTTAGGCGGCTATCAAGCCAGTAGGCAGGCAAGTGGTTAGGAGCCAGTGGTCCTGGATTGAGAGAGTGATGTCCGACTGCTGGTTTAGGCCCAGTCTCTGGGATTGGGCCTAAACCGGCAGTTGGACATCCCCTGAGGGGTTCTGGATTGGAAAAGGTACATGCTGGGCTGAGAGACACCCCCCACCCCTATGCATGAATTTCATGCACTGGGCCTCTAGTTTTTAAATAAAATAAAACAATAATTTGTCATAACAGATAAGGGAACTAAATCTAAGAATGTTTAAATTTCCACATCTAATCAGGAGATAATTAATATAGTATTTGAATCCAAATCTGTATGATTCCAAAGGCTTCTCAATTGTTCCATGCACACTTCCTCTGACCTCATAAAATACACACTTGAAAGGAACAGGTAGAGTGAGTAGGTTTGGGCTGGAAGAGCATTCCGATTCTTTTGGAAATCACATTCATGCAAAGCCATTTGTTTCATGTGGGATTCACCTTGCCCATTGGTGAGAAAACAGGCAGAACACAGTCAGACTTCTGTAACATTTAACCACAATTAGCCACGTCCGGTAGTGTCCAGGGTACTGGAATAAGGCAGCAGCGCTATATGGAGCAGGTATAGAAAAGTATTGCCCAGCACTGAAGAGATAAAACGAAGAGGCGCTGCTTGTGGCCACTTCAATTCATTTATCAGGGCCAGGGATTTCCTTTTGGGCAGGAGAAAAAAATGAGAGTTTGTGAGGCAGCTCAGCAGGTTGAGCCATGTACCCACAATATGTAAACCCCATCTAACCAGACACCCATCAGCCTTCCTTGTGTGGGGGTAAAAGGGATGATACCTGGTGAAGTATGTTTATCCAGGGGTTTGCTTTTTCTGCAAATGCTATCTTGTGGGAAAAGAGAAGCCCATGCTTCGTAAACAGCCTTAGAAGCTGATGAGAAAAGCAATAAGCCTCTCTGAAAAGTCCTGCCTGGGAACATTTCCCCAGGGCCCTCATTTTATGAGCATTACTATGCAATGGGAATTAACTCCCATCCGCAGAGCAGCCATCGCTTCAGAGTTGATTACTCTTGTCCCTGGAGGCAGAGGCTTTCTGCATCACAGGACCAACCTATGGGAAGGCAGGGCTTACTGAGCTCAGTGCCCCTGGAGCTGGGCATGCCTGTGGGGTGAAAGGTGACCAAGGCAGTCCCTGCTTATGAACGTCCTGGTCTAAATGATGTTTACATAGATTTGGGCAGCTCAGAGAGGGCATGGAGTGGGAAGACACGAAGAAGTAAAGTTGTCACAGAAATGATTTCAAAGCTATGCTAACTAGGTATCAGAGCAGTAAATCAAGGGCAATAGGCAAGCCAAGTGTTCATGGAGCCAGAGTCAGAAATGCAGGGGGGCCCACAATCCACTGGGGTAACTGCTGCCCTTTGCACTCAGAATAAGAAAGAGAAGGAAGTGAAATGAATCCATCAAGACCAAAAGCCCTCTGGTCCAAATCCGAGGTGGAAAGGGATCACATTTTACATTCTGTTCTTTTAATGAAGCCATTACACTTCCTTGGATTATCACTTGTAATTCATGCAGTTATCGGCTCCAAAGGAGCTCAGGAAAGAAGCAGAGTCCTGGCGTGTGAAACAAGCTTTGGCAGTGTACTTCTTCTAACTGTAATCCCGAAATGGCTCCTGCTGTTATCCAGGAAATGAAATATTTGCAGACGTTCGAGCATAGAGAAATATCAAACCCAGCTAAATATCTGGCACATTTAATTATAATTTTTAAAAAATGTCTTTGTTCTTGTCTTTTATGATGAAGACCTAAATGTCAACAAACAAGTGTTATTTTCAGGAACTGAATAATTAAGCAACTTTTCAGCCAATGTCAAATATAATGTTTCCATAGCCCCTGGTAATTAGAGATCACTTTCATGAAGTTTCTCTGCCCTCAAATAACTCCTGCCCTTAAAATATATCACATTTACATCTGTCCTTTTATGTTTTTGGTTTGTTTTGATTGGATTTTAAGTTTCTCATCCAAAATTGCAGATAGGGAGACTATCAAGAATATAGATAGATGATAGATAGATAGATATAGATAGATAGATAGATAGATATGTTTTATTTTATTTTATCTTATATTTTATTTTTTGTGAGGGCATAGGTTTGTCCTAAGTCCCACAAGAGAATAATGAAGAAATTAAAAATAGAAGCAGGATTGCTTGGATCCTCATTTGGTGCTTTTCTAACCAGTTCCTACTGAATTCTGAGTCCTCTCCCTCACTCCACCTGACTCTTCCAGCTGATGGTTGCCAGAGTGACCCGCTTTGTGGCGTTGGTGATTAAACAGGCACCAGTGCAAAGAAGCCCAGCGGCACGCGTGCACAGTGCAGAAAAGAATAAGCCAGGGAGGCCACTGGTGCCTGGAGTTTGAGCAATGAAAGGAAACCCATCCTGGAACCCATTTCTCCTTGAACAGATTCATCTCGCAGCCCACAGAGAGGACAGGGGAGAAGCCGCTTCTAAGCATGGCCAGGGGGCAAAACCAGGAAATGAGGCTCAAAGTGTTCCCAGGATAGCAACTCATGCAACGCCCCTCTTGGCCCTCCCTGCTTGTGCTGCAACAGGATCAGCAGGACTCCCTATAAGTTCAAAAAAACACTCTCCCCATCCTCAGGGGTTCAGGCCTGGCCATTGGCAAGTCTAAGAGCACTGACTGGGCCCCTCAGTGAAGAAATGCAAGCAGAAAGGCTAACAGGCACAGGGGCCCACCAGAGAATCCGCGCAGACACCAGCCAGCAAGCTGACATCTGTTTCTAAAGTTCTCTTTATCTTGAGGTCAACACTCCCAGGGTAGAAATGAAAAAACCTCTGTGAAACAGCTGCCTTTGTCTACACGCGTATCCCAACCTTTTCAAGTCTGAGAGTTCCTTTTTAAAATTGACCCCTGACACTAGTTATCTTCAACTATGGGTTAATTGAAAGAAAACATTGTGACCAAATAACTGCACAAATCCAATTATATTTTAAAATAAATGTTTATAAAATTAATCACTAAATAATTTCGGCCTGAGATACTGTATTTATTCAGACTAAATATGTATTTGTCTGTTTTACTTTTAATTGAAAAGAATGAAAAAGAAAGGACAGGTGGCGGGATAAAATGTTGAACTTTTCATCATTGCCTTTCTTTTCCTGCATCCTTAACCACCTAGTTCAGGCTTCAGGAGAAGTTCTGGTCATTATAATGGGGGAAGGGGGTTGGCAAGAATAAATATAGAATTGAGTCACAGATGTCAAATTCTTGAATTCTAGGTTTTATATTTTTCACTTTTCACTATGGAAATATTCAAGTGTTTCCAAAAGGAGAGCTTACAGAAATGACCTATCTGCAGGCATTGCCCAGCTTCGACTCCTACATACACTTGCCAATCTGTTGGTTCGCAGCCTCAGTAGCTCCCTGGGTGAAATCTGAAACTGGTCCTGTACACAGAGGGCAAAGAGTGACCAAAGGGAATGTGGATCTCTGCATCCAATCTGCCAGAATCTTAAAAGTTTATATGGAAGCCTGAAAAGGGGTCCGTCTCATACACAATCCGGAAGATCTCAATGCATTACCCTCTCAGGCTGTGTCCCTGCAGCAGCTCCCACAGTGGGACTGAGGGACAGAACATACATCACAAGTACAGAAGTGGGGGTAAGAAGCCTCCATCGCCAGTGCTCACCAGCAGTAATGAACTCTCAGTGGCCTCCTCCAACACAACCTTATGTCATATTTTATGACACATTTTTGTCTCATTATTTAAAACAAATCTTAGATAAGTATTCATCCTGGTAATATTTACACATAGTGTTTTTATTGATGCTCTTGTTTTCTTTATTGGTTGTTCATATATATATATATATATATATATATATATATATATATATGCATAAGTGGCCGTCCGACCAGTAGCTATGATGCACAATGACCACCAGGGGGCAGATGCTCAATGCAGGAGCTGCCAAGCTGCAGTGACTTGGCAGCTGCGGTTCTTGTGTGACTCACCCAGAACCAGAGAGGAGGAAGCCTGATTCCGGGGTGCATCACCCGAGAACTGCCCTCTCGTAATACGGGACCCCTCGGGGGATGTCGGAGAGCTGTTTTTGGCCTAATCCCCACAGGCCAGGCCAAGGGACCCCACTAGTACATGAATCCGTGCACTGGGCCTATAGTATAAATATAATATTATTATCACATCTAATCAAATTAACAAATTCTTACTATTTTTAATACCTTATCTATATCCATATTTGCCTGCATATCTCAATAATGATTTTATAATTGGTTTGTTCAATTCAGGGTCCAAACAAGGCATACTAGTACATATTGCATTTCGTTTTCTAAGTCTCTTTTAGTCTCTAACAATCTTCCTTCCCATTTTAAGTCATATATTTATTGAAAAAAACTGAGTTATTTATCTCAGAGCACTCATCACACTCTGGATGTGGATGATTGTTACATTGTAGTATATTTAACTTGTTCCAACTCTTTTCCTAGTAAGTTATGTCAACTGGTAGAAAGCTAGATTTAGAAGCTTGAATAAATTGAGATTTTTTTGGTTTGTTTTATAAACACAAGTGTTCTTCTATTTACATCTCACCAAGAATTATGTATATGTGGTGAATCCTTTTGTAGCATGCTAAGACTGAATTTGAGATTTCAAAAAAGTAATAGAACAAGAGTGACTGAAAAGAACATGTATCAAAAGGATAAGTGTTTGTTTTTTGGAATTAGGAAGGAAGAAGGGGAATTAACAGAGGAGGCTAAAGGCCAGTGAATGGCTGGGTGGACCTTGCCCACTCCTCAGACTGAAGCTTATGAGAGGAACAGAACCGAAGCTCTATGCCAGTTTGAGACTCTGGTGGTTAAGGAACCTTACACCCTGCTTTCCACATTGAATTCTGAAAAGTCATGTCATCTCAGAAGCAGCTTCCACCATAAGACCAGCCCAGCAGCAACTTCGGGAACTAGTCAGAAGTTCACCCAGTTGGGATGCAGAAGTGAGCAAAGAGGATCAGAATATGGAAAAGGGTATTTAGAGAGGTCAGCTCCAGATGGCAGCCTGGGCCAAGTACTTGTAGACAGAGGAACAGAAGTCTCAACAGATAGTCACATGAAGATTGATAGCAGCCAGGAACCACAACACTCCAAATTTCCTTCTCAGCAGATAGTTTTCAAGCACTTATATGCCCATACATGAGGTGATCCCAATCAAGAAGCAATTTTCCTATTTTTCCCAATGAGATCACTTTTTTTAATGCATTTTGGGCCCTAGCCAGTGTTGCTCAGTGGATAGAACGTCAGCCTGCGGAATGAAGCATCCCAGGTTCCATTCTGGTCAAAGGCATGTACCTTTGTTGCAGGCTCCTCCCTGGCCTGAGGCCCTGGTAAGGGCGCAACCAATTGATGTGAGATTTCTCTCTGTCTTTCCCTATCTCTTCCACTCATTAAAAAAATGTATTTTGGTCAACTTGAATACATATTTTTGGTGGAAATCACATACTATCCACTTATAATAATACTTAATTTATTACTTACACATGCACAATTACCAGCACATAGGGTAATTTTCTGTTTCCCTTTGTATTCACATTCCTCACATGCTCCTTTAATACAGGTAATGACCTCAGGTGTCACTCACTGTTTATTTAATAAATCTAATAGTATTGTATTCCACGGCACATTACTCTCGCTTCCATCTAAGTTGTTTGAAATACAGAATCTTTAAAATCTTGCATAACACTGTGTTACTGAAAATAAATTTTTATCCCAAGTCCGAACCATCCTTCTGTAAAACTTTAGAATAGTTACTTTTTTCTACTTTGTAATTGGTATAAAATTTTGTTCTCTTCAACATAATCATTTGTGCTTTTGCTTTTCAAAGATATTTACTAAAAGCATACTTATTCTAACCACTAACTTGCAATTATGAGCTAATGCCCCCAAGAAACTAAACTAAACCTGCATTAAATTTATTTGCTTATTTTTTAAACAATTCTGCCAGATGATCTCCATAAGCATTCAAAATTATTCATTATGCCTTGTATTTGGGCACATATAAATTATTCCTTCTCCCCTTCAGCCATGTGAAAATATAAATCCAAGAAAGCAGAAAAGAGAAAATAATATATTTGAGTAATATTTAAGTCTGAAATAACTGAGGAGAAATCATAAGACTTGACTTATACTTTATAGACATAACTAAATTAAATATTTTGCTATTACGCAGAATGGAGACTCCAGACAGAAATTAGGATATTATAGGAAAATAAAATAAATTCCATTTTTCATAAATGAGTATATGGCTTTAAAATCTGTAACTACTCTATACAGTTGGATGATTATAATAGAGGAATTAATAAAATCTGATTCAGTGCAATGAAGATCTATTGGGTTCCTCTTAAGTTCTAGATACTGGTATTAACCACAGAAAGATGGCAAGATAGAGCCAGTCCTCATTAAGGTTTTCAACATTGTAATTATATCCTATCTTTCCAAATACCATCTTAACAACAGACACCAATTCTAGATTAATGCATTTGGCTACTTTCAGAAATATTTTCAGAAGTCTCAGTGCCTACTCTTTAGTCCCATCCAACTCATTCATTGTAACTATTGCTGATTAGGTAGAGATTGTGATGAATGTAATTAAGACTTGACTTAATGCAATAAGTTAAATCATTAGCTCATTACTCTAAGTTTATTGGAAATATTACTACTTTTAGAAAAAATGAAGCTGAAGCCCAGAAAATGCGTAAAAATCACATAACAAATAAATGGCAGAACTAGAATTTTGGCCCATGCTTATCTGCTTTTAAGACATTCTACTTACATTAAGGACTCATTATAAAAATTCAGTTATTTGATTTTGCAGTATGTTTTATTATGATGGTCTATTTAAAAATAATTTACTTATTTTGGCTTTTGAAAACATTCAGTGTGACTACATAGAATAGACATTTGTGACTATCAGGGACAGGAATAATAATCCACCCCAGGGTCTCATCAGAGAAGATTTTGGATAAACAAGAGATTATTCTCCTACCCCCAGACACTGTGAATACCAAAATTCACATTGTGTATCATTGCATTTGCACCTCCAAGAACTAACACAAATGTGCAGAATTAAGAGCAAAGCCCAAGGAAAAGGTGAATCAATTAAGCAAGTAAAAATATAAAAGCTTTCAATATGAAAGCTTACCATGTGCAGGGCAGTAGGCCAAACTCAGGGTCTAAGTGTCAGAATCTTACATCCAAAAATATAAAAGCTGATGAGGCTATTAGGTTACACTAGAACTTCAGAATTGCAATAAAAGAAGAAAACCATGAAGTTTCAGAGAGTAAGCTGTTGAAATAAATATGAAGCCAGAAATGGGGAAGTAAATTTTTATAGTATCTTGTTATACAGACTTACTACAGCTTAAATGCATAAAGAAGTATTTTAAATGTTTAGAAAAGTTTATGGATGATAGGCACATACAAAATTATTAAGAGCAATTACCTGTATAGCATGACACTAGACCCTTCTGTTTGGAACCTAGGATGTATTTATAGTGACATTGTTCTGTGTTACTCCTATGTTTCCATTCATTCATTCATTTCAATTGGATATCTTCACTTTGCTTTCATTCACAGATGCAACAGGTATAGGCTATTCATCTGTTTTGTGGCCATTCATCAAGTTAACTGGGGTATAGACAATCTGGAGCTCATGTTCTATTAGGGGATACAGACACTGTTAATTATTTACTTGCAATTGTGAAAGGCACTGCAAAGGAGAACTGGGCCTTCAGAAAGAATACAACTGTATGGTCTGTTCTGCTTTAGGAAGTCAGGACTTTCTGAGGAAGTGAAGTTGAAATCTGAATTAACCTGTCCATAAATGGTGAATCAGGGAGGACAGAGGAACATTCCAAGTAAGAATGGCAATGTTGAAGTTGCCACATGAAAACCAGTTACTAGGACACAAACGGAGAGAAGCAAAGGCAAGTGGGAAGTGGGGGCTGAAGAAATCAATGTGCACATCCTTGTCAGCCACAGGAGGAAGTTTAAAACTTATACTGAGAGCAATAGGAAGCCATTGTCCTAGTCCAAGAGATGTAGAGATGCACAGGTGTTTTTTTCTCTTTTGTGTTCTTCAGTAATGAGAGTGAGAGGAAGCCATTAAAAAGAAAGATGGAAATGGATGGAGTGTTTACAATGAGTGAGGCAACTCAACATGTTTTATCTATTTAATCCTTATAATAGAATAATTATGATTACTTTACATAATAAACTAGAGGCCCGGTGCATGAAATCCATGCATGGGAGGGGGGGGGGCGGGTGTCCCTCAGCCCAGCCTGCACCCTCACCAAACTGGGACCCCTTGAGGGATGTCCAACTGCCTGTTTAGGGGCAGTGGAACATTCCTCTCACAATCCAGGACTGCTGCTCCCAACTGCCCTTCCCTGCAGGCCTGGCCCCCTCCAACTGCCCTCCCCTGTAGGCCTGGTCCCCCCCAATAGCTCTCCCCTGCAGGCCTGTTCCCCCGCAACTGCCCTCCGCTGCTGGCCTGGTCCCCCCCAACTGCCCTCTCCTACAGGCCTGGATCCCTCTCAACTGCCCTTCCCTGTAGGTCTGGTCCCCCCCCCCCAACTGTCCTCCACTGCAGGCCTAGACACCCCCCCCAACCACCCTCCCCTGCAGGCCTGGTCCCCCCCAACTGCTCTACCTTGCAGGCCTGCCCCCAGCAACTGCCCTCCTTTGCAGTCCTGTCCCCCACAACTGCCCTCCCCTGCTGACCTGGTCTCCCCCACCTGCCCTCCTCTGCTGGCCCAGTCACCCCTAACTGTCCTCCCTGCTGGCCTGGTCCCCTCAACTTCCCTTCCCTGCAGGCCTGGGTCCCCCCCCAACTGCCGTCCCCTTCAGGCCTTGTCCCTCCCCCCAACTGCCCTCCACTGCAGGCCTGGTCCCCCCCAATTGCCCTCCCCTGCAGGCCTGGTCCCCCCCTACTGCCCTCCCCTGCTGAACTGGTCTTCCCCAACTGCCCTCCTCTGCCAGCCCAGTCACCCCTAACTGCCCTCCCTGCTTGCCTGATCACCCACAACTGCCCTCCCCTGCAGACCTGGTCCCCCTCAACTGCTCTCCCCTGTAGGCCTGGTCCGCCCCAACTGCCCTTCCCTGCAGGCCTGGGTCCCCAACTGCCCTCCCTTGCTGGCCTGGTTTCCTCCAACTGCCCTCCTCTGCTGGCCTGATCACCCCTAACTTTCCACAACTGCCCTCCCCTGCAGGCCATCTTGTGGCGGCCATCTTGTGGTGGCCATCGTGTTTCCACATGGAGGCAGCGATCTTTGACCACATGGGGGTGGCCATCTTGTGTCTTGGTGTGATGGTCAATTTGCATATTACTCTTTTATTAGATAGGATGAGAAAATTAAGACTCAATTACTCGATGGAGTTCATACTTTCTACAATGTGGGTAAGATATGATTGAACTGTTCTGCTTGGCTGTAAGCCCTGTGCTCTTTCCCTTTGCATAATTTTCTTGTTCCCATTCCTTCTTATTAAGAATTCCTACTGTCTGTCTCCTCTCACTTTCTCCTCTTACCAAATCATCTTCTTAACTCAACTTTCATAACAGCCAAATTTCTCATGAAAAAAACAGGCTTGGTCTACTGTTTTCACTGCAATGAGTTCCTGATACATGTTGTACGTTCAATAAATATTTATTGGATGAATTTCAACATTCTGTCCTCCACCATCTGTCCTTCATCTAGTCCCTCAGTGTTGACATTTCCATGCTAATAACTGACAAGTACACATGATTAGCAACATCTTCTAATTGGAGTACCAGATTGGTATTCTTGGACAACTTTTAATGTCTCACCAGCACTTCCAGCTCAACATATTCATTTTCTTGCTCCAACACCTTACCTAATGTTTCCTCATTTATTAAAAACTCATAACCTTTCCCCAGGAACTTAATCTCAAAAGCTGAGTTATCTTTATAGCCTTTTTGCTCATTACCCTTCATATTTAAATAACTAAGAAGTCAGGTAAGACTTGCATATTTGGGTGAATGTAACCTGAACTCATTTCTACCAACTCACATAGTCCAATATCTCATAACTCTTTGTTCTAATTCCAAAACATACTCCCTCAGACTTTCTCAACTCTGTTTCTTATTCTGTACATATCATTTTGGTTTTGTCATAAACTGGTTTATTCTCACTTGTGTTCTTCAGTGATGAGGGTGGGAGAAGCCTTTAAAAAGAAAGACTAGCCCTGGCTGGTGTTGCTCAGTGGTTGAGCATTAACCTATGAACCAAGAGGTCATGATTCCATTCCCAGTCAGGGAACAGGCCCGGGTTGCATGCTTACTGAGGGACCCCACCAGAGGAGGCTAAAGGCTGGTGAATGGGGCAGCTGGTTGGACTTTATCCACCCCTCAGACTGAAGCTATGAGAGGAGCAGCACCGAAGATCTATGTCAGTTTGAGACTCTGGTGGTTAAGGAGACTTATACCCTGCTTTCCACATTGAATTCTGGAAAATCATATCATCTCAGAAGCAACTTCCACCACAAGACGTGTCAGTCACCTTCCATGGCCCAGCAGCAACTTCGGGAATTAGTCTGAAGTTCGCCCAGTTGGGATGCAGAAGTGAGCAAAGAGGATCAGAAGATGAAAAAGGTATTTAGGGGGTGTGTGGAAGAGATAGCAGATCAATGATTTTCTCTCATCATTGATGTTTCTATCTCTCTCTCCCTCTCCCTTCCTCTCTGAAATCAATAAAAATGTATTTTAAAAAAAGGAAAGACTAAATGTGGATAGAATGTTTATAATGAATGAGGCACTCAATGTGGGGAAGCATGGGACTTGGTTGGAAAGTTTGTAAGGATTATTCTCTAAAAAGTCGGGGACCTTTAGGGTACCCTTGGTGAAGGCGGCAGCCCCTGCCTTGACTTTTCCAAACAAGTCCAAGCCCCTGGGTGTTTTGCTAAAATTTCTATGTTTAGTCTTTTAGACCCAACCTTGTAGAAGCATGTACTTTCTCAAGGATACTTACCCTACTGATAGTATCTAATAGTTTATTTTAGTTCAAGCTGTTGTCACAATAAAAGCCTAAAGAGGCAGGTGAATGAGGCTACTTGGTGGCTATAGCCAAGTAGTCCCTTAGCCTCTCTTTCACAGAAACATGTGTCAGAGTAATCATTCATCTGTTGTTCAGGGTCTGGTGGTCAGCCCTGGCAGGTGGTTCCCTGTGTGAGGAGCCAGGAACCCAATGAACCTTTGGAAATGAAGAGTAAGAAAATGAAAATAACTGCACAGTAAGTCATTGGAGCCCACTTGGGATTTCCAAGTTTGAGGGAATTGTTTCTCAGCTACAGAATTCACTATCTCTGTTATGCTTAAGAATATAAGTATATTTTCCATTGGAAAAATAAGCCTATTTCTGAAAGTAAGAAAAACAAAAGGTTTTTCCTAGAAAAACCAAGGTTGTATTATAATATATATAATATATATATGTGTATATGTGTATGTGTGTATGTGTGTGTGTGTGTGTGTGTATTATTAAAATGATTATGTTATATTAATCAGGAAGTTGATTACTTTAAATGAATATATTACTTAATACTGTTTAATAATAATATCTACACTAATAAAAGAGAAACATGCAAATTGACCATACCTCCACTATGTCCACCAGCCAATCAGTGCTAGTATGCAAATTAACCCAACAAAGATGGCGGCTGCCATGGAGCTGGAGTGAGCAGGAGGCTTGAGTTGCCCCCAGCAATGGAGGAAGCCAACCTTCCCACCCTTCCTGGCTGGTCCTGGCCTCTTCTCAAGGCTACAAAGTTTCAATTATAGAAGATAAATAAATCCCAGATACTTGCTTCCAGCCGGCCCTGGCAGAGTGGTTAGGGGCAATCAGGCAGGCAAGCAAGCAGGTGAGCAGTTAGGAGCCAACAGTACTGGATTGCGAGAGGGATGTCCCACTGCCAGTTTAGGCCTGATCCCTGTAAACCAGCAGTAGGACATCCTTGGAGGGGTCCCAGATTGGAGAGGGTGCAGGCTGGGCTGAGGGACATCCCCCCACCGTGCATGAATTTCATGCACCAGGCCACTAGTATAATAACATAATATATTTGACTACCTTCCTAGGGTTTGAATTTTAAGATTTGCTTTTTCTCCTTATGAAGGAAATTTTATACTTAAGGTATATGGGAAGCTCTGTCAAATAAGGAAATGATAATTATATTCTATTTATATTAAATAAATTCTAATATGCTTTCATTTATAACTAATTGTTAGAAGTTACTAGAGGCCCGGTGCACAAATTTGTACATGAGTGGGGTCTGGTTGGCCCACCACGATCGGGGCTATCGGGGCCAATTGGGGCTGATCAGGGCCAGGCCAGCTGGGGGGAGGGGATGTGGGAGTTTGGCCAGCCTTCCCCACCCCCAATTGGGGTGGGGGGGGCTTATCAGGGCCAGGCTGGTGGGGGGGCGGGGGAAGGAAGGGCCATAGGAGGTTGGCCAGCTGGCCCTGGCCCCAATCAGGCCTGATGGTCAGCCACAGTGCACATCATAGGAACCGGTCATTCCAGTTATTCCAGTCACTTGGTTTTTATACATATAGATAATATTGTGGAATATTGTATTCTGAAAAGTAATCATATTATTTTAAATCTTAGAACACATATACTTATATGTGAATAGGGGATTAAGTTTTTCTTAGTTTTCTTTTCAAGGCTTGTGCAAAGTAATTAGGGAAGTGACTCAGCTGTGAATCCAGTAAGCAGAACTAATAAGCATGGTCAGACCGACCCACCTAGGAGTCAGCATCATCTCCTCAATATCATCTCATCACCTAACAATAGCTGATGTCTACAGACCCCAGGCCTAAAGGTAGCTACATTCCTTACCCTACCACCTTCCCCTTTATAATCCTGTCCCACCCTGACCGGTTTGGCTAGGTGGATAGAGCGTCGGCCTGTGGACTGAAGGGTCCCAGGTTCGTACCTTGGTTGCGGGCACATCCCCAGTAGGGGGTGTGCAGGAGGCAGCTGATCGATGTTTCTCTCTCATCGATGTTTCTAACTCTCTCTCCCTCTCCCTTCCTCTCTGTAAAAAAAATCAATAAAATATATTTTTAAAAAATATATATATTTATTATATATATCTAATTCTGTCCCCTACAACTTGCTAGAAGGCAAGATTTAATACTTGTAAGCACCCTGTCCTCTTAATTAAACTAACCATTGCTGTCATTGTAATTCTTTTTGTTTTTCTTATAGTCTACAAAATCAGAACTCAAGCAGTGAATGCGCTTCAGACCCCACCATTCCAAAGCAGAAAGTTCGCCACATCCTTCTTATCTTCTATAGCCAACAAAGCAAAAAAGGGAGAGATGTGGGGAAGCACGGGACTTGATTGAAAAGTCTGTAAGAAGGATTCTCCGAAAGGTTGTGGGGAGGCTCTGGGGGGACCGTGGTGAAGGTGGCAGCCCCTGACTTGACTTTTTCAAACAAGTCAGAGCCCCCACGTATTTTGCTAAAATCTCTATGTTTAGTCTTTTAAACCCGACCTTGTAGGAGCATGTGCTTTCTCAAGGACACTTACCTTATTGATAGTATCTAATAGTTAATTTTAGTTCAAACTGTTGTTATAATAAAAGCCTAAGGAGGCAGGTGAATGAAACTACTTGGTGGCCCTTAGCCTCTCTTTCATAGAAACATGTGTCAGAGTAATCATTCATCCATTGTTCGTGGTCTGCCAGGCAGTCCTGGCAACTCAACATATTTTATTTATCTAAGCTGTTACCCTCTCACCCCAAAAATGTTCACCGAAATAATCTTGAGTAACTTCCCTGAGGATTTGGAAGACCATATCCAGCACCCATCAGCTTCCATACCCTGTTAGCACCCTCTCTTTCAATGTGGGCCCCTTCCAAAACCCATGTGTTAGGAGTGGCAATTTTCCCTCCACATTCAGCTTCCACATCCAACATACTAGGTGTACCAGTTAATAATGCAGATTTTGTAATCAAAGAAAACACAATAATTTCAAGAGAAACATCAAAAGTGCTTTATTCAAAGTAATGTCCATCCCTAGCTACACATTTCCCCCATCTTTCAGGTAATTTGTGGATACCGTCCCAATAGAACTTTTCTTGTTTTAAGGCAAACCATTCAGAGACCCAATTCTCCACTTCTTCTTATGTTTTGAAGTGCTGCTCAGAAAGTCCATGTGCCATTTATCAGAACAAGTGGTAATCTGAAGGAGCAAGGTCTGTTGAATACAGCAGGTGAGTTAATACTTCCCAGGCAAGATCTTTTAACGTGTCTTTAACTGGTTTTGAGGTGTGTGATGGTGCGTTATCATGAAGCAAAATTACTAAGCCATGTCTTCTGGCACATTCTGGTCATTTCACAATCAAAGTGTGGTTCAAATTGATTATTTGTCAGTAGTGATCAGTGTTAATGGTTTCACCTGGTTTTAGAAGCTCATAATACACCACACCTTTCTGATCCCACCAAACGCAGAGCATTGTCTTCTTTCTGAAGCGAAATGGCCTTGCAGTTGACGTTGATGGTTGACCTGGATCAGCCCATGATTCTGTGCATTTGGGATTCTCAAAATCAATCCACTTTTCTTCAATGCAAAAAAGATTTTCGTGCCATTGAAGCCACATTTTACTGATGACTTTCCGGTTTTCCATTTGTCTTTCATTCATTGATGTGGCACCCATTTTCCTTCTTTTAAAATCTTTTCATTTTATTGTAAATAATCAGAAATTGTTTGCTGAGGAACATTTAATCTTTCTGCAAGTTGTTTTTGAGTTTGACACACATCTTCATCCAATAATGCTTGTAATTGTTGGTCTTCAAACTTTTTCAGTTGACCTGGACGTTCTTTGTCTTTCACATTGAAATCATCACTTTTAAAGTGTTTAAACCAGCGTTCACTGGTATCTTGAAATAGAGCATGTTCACCAAAAGCTTCCCGAAGTATATGATAACTTTTTCTTTAAAATAAAGTAATGAATTAAAACTTCCTGCAATTGCTCTTTTTTTTTTTTTTTTTGGCATGAAATTTGACATTTTTAAGCATAAAAATATCTGATGTTAACACCTTCAGAAAATTTGACATGTGAAGTTTTGAAGCTTACTGTCAATACAATAAAATAGCATACATATCAAATTACATATATATCAACATATGTGTAACTCCATCTATTGAAAAAAATCCGCATTATTAACCAGTACTACTGCGTCTTGATGAGTAGCACCACCTGGCCAGTGTGCTTTCTCCTTGATTCTGGATTCTCAGTGAATGAAATATCTTCCATTTTGTTATAACTACCTGGTCACCAAGTCTTGCTTCTTCTTTCTCCATAATGTTTTCACATTTTCATATTTTCCATTATCATTGCCTCTTTTTTTAACCATTGGCCTTTAAAGAATTTCTTGAATAATTTCATACTCCTAACTCTGTCCCAAGATTCTACGCCCTATATTGTACACTTCATTCTACCTCAGAATTATCTTCTTAAATCACATACTTGCTCACAACATTCAACAATCAAGAGTACTTAGCATGATATTTATGCCTCTTCACAGATTGACACCAACCTACCTCTATTTCCCTATCTCCTGCCCACATTTGTTATTTATGCTACTCTTTATGAAGCATTCAAAATGTTCATCATCTCAAACTCATGGTCATTTTTCTTAAAACCAGTATATTCACTATGTTTGCTTATTTTTTCTCTCTTACAAAATGTTTTTCTTTTCTTAATTTGTATCTAACCACAAATATTATTTACACTCTTTTGAAATTTTTTTACTCTTTCATGAAACCCACACTAAACTTCAGTCCCCATGTATTTTTTCATTATCTGCACCTTGAAACTATTTTAAGTATGATACTCCTCACAGCTACCTGAAAGTTCACCATGCTTTAAAATTCACATTTTGCATTTTTCTCACTATATTTTAAGATCTGTGGAGTCAGGAGAAGTACCTTATTGCTTTTTTATTTCTTTTTAAATATGTTCTTATTGATTTCACAGAAGAAGGGAGCGGGAGAGAGAGATAGAAACATTAATGATGAGAGAGAATCATTGATCAGCTGTCTTCTGCACTCCCCCTACTGGGGAGTGAGCCAGCAACCCAGGCATGTGCCCTGACCAGAAATCAAACTGTGGCCTCCTGGCTCATGGAGGCCACAGCTACTGAGCCACACCAGTCATATTTTTATTGCTTTGATAAAATACCCATAATCCTTAAAACATACTATAAATTCAATCATTTTCAATATTATTTGATTAAAACATTCAGGCCAAAACCGGTTTGGCTCAGTGGATAGAGCGTCGGCCTGCGGACTGAAAGGTCCCAGGTTCGATTCCGGTCAAGGGCATGTACATTGGTTGCGGGCACATCCCCGGTAGGGGGTGTGCAGGAGGCAGCTGGTCGATGTTTCTCTCTCATCGATGTTTCTAGCTCTCTATCCCTCTCCCTTCCTCTCTGTAAAAAATCAATAAAATATATTTAAAAAAAAAACAAAACATTCAGGAAGTAATTCACCTGAATACAAATAATTCTTGGAGAAATATTTCCAGTTCATTTACTTACTGTTAGGAGTAGAATTGCACTATATGAAATTAACCTCAAAGGTTAATGCAATGTGTCGTTTTGTTTCCATCACTTTCTATATATCTGAGGGGACCTGAGCTAATTGGGGGTGGGGGGTTGTGGCACACAGGACCTTGCTAAGTAGCTTCAGTTGAATGCCATATAAGCTGGTGGTTGGAAAACCCAACCTGCAAGGCTTCCCTGCAGCTCCGCCAATAATCTCAAAATGGGAAGATAGCTGCTAGCACAATTACAGCTCATTACACCAAAAATAAAAATAGAAACACCCCAGGAACAAGTGAGCAGTTTGCAGTTGATTTTGGTGATGGAAAACTATACTTCTACTTAGTGTGTGTTCATTTTACTCAATTTGCTCTTGGTTCCCCACAGACAAACATACTGTGTGTATCATATGTTCACTACTCATTGAATCACATTTAAATTGTCAATTTTCTCTAAAACTTCATTTTACAGCCTAAACGTAAAACTAACTAGATAAATTTTGCTCAGTTCTTCCTGACTCCCATGGCTTTCTGATTTTACATTCTGTGTAGGTTGAGGATAATGAATAGGTTTCAGAAGCTTTGATTTGAGCTTTATAAGTTTTCCTCACCCTGAATCTTGAAGATCTTCACTAGGCAGGAGTGGCTTGAGTGGGCTATACATGCTAATTTACCTTCTATTTTACCTGTCTAGTTAGTGGGAGTTTTTAACATATATTTAAGCTGAATTTTTAACATATTTTGGGCCATATAGTCATTGTCATTTTCTGAGTGTCCTGGTCTCCCACATTTTTAGATGTTGTACTATAAAGTAGAGGAACACACATCAATTGCCAAATGTAAGGTTGCACTCATTCAAGTTGTTACCAATTTCTCTTTCCCATATTAAAATGGGAGACTAAGTATTAACAGATGTGATTCTTATTCTGATATATTATAAGAAAGGGACATTCCAAAATAGCATATTAAACAATGGCAAAGTTTATACTTTCTTTCACAAGTTGCTTGACGCTCAGAGCCAATAGCAGCTATAAGATAAGTAGTTTGTTTTATGAGAAATGGTATAGGATAAGAAAAGAGGAAGACTATCTGTGAACGATAACATAGTGTTACATGCAGAGTATATTCTTCTTTCAACTCCCATGTTTGAAATATAAGTGTATTGGATCTGGAAGTAAAAGGAACGTGCAGCTGCCACAACTTAAACTCATTGGTGAAATCTTACACAGCATTCAGTATACAGTATGGATCTGATTTTTCTTTGCACAAATATCAAAAGAGTACTTTAGCAGAACAAGATAGAATAGCTGAATGGCTTCAAGGACGAGGAATTGATAAATTGATACTTCTCTCATTTTCCACAATAGGCAACCATTATAGGTACCTGAAATGGGCTTTAGGAGGATTAGCCTGGAAAATGATGTATTGTGGAAATGGGAGGCAAGGCAAACTCTCTCTCTCTCTCTCTCTCTCTCTCTCTCTCTCTCTCTCTCTCTCTCTCTCCCTCTTTTCCTCTCTCCCTCCCTCCCTCTCCCTCCTCCCCCTCCTCTTCCTCCTCTTCCTCTTTCTCCTCATTCTCCTCCTCTTTCTCTCTCTCTCCCTCTTCCAGGTGTGTTTTGCTTATAATTCCTAAAAGAAAACAAGCTCATCTTCATTCTGTTTAAAAAACCTGTCTTCAGTCACTTTAACATCTGAACACAGCCACCCCCTACCACACTTACCAATATCATTAGATCTATTTATCAACGTGTGGCTAATAACTACTTTTATCATACTTACCTTGTAATTTTTGTTAAACCTGCAGATTCCAGAACCCTGTATTATGTATGCACTTTGTATTAGAGTCTCTTGTTCTCTGAAATTGAGATTTTCTCACTTAAAATGAATATCAATCTTTTCTGATCCCTGGAAATTACCAAAGAAGATATGCATGTATACCCATTTCTCCCATTTGATCAAAATATTAAAAAGGTCTCACTCTGTAGACTGTTTCAGACTTTAACTGCCAGATATTCTTCCTTTCCTTTGTTCTTGCTCCCAGATTATTTTCATTTAACTCTTCTTTCTGTCTCCAATAGCAATAATAATAATTAAAAAAACAAAACAGTTGGTCTCTACCTCCAGCATAATAAATATTATTTTCTGTATACATAAATCTTGTATATATAACTTCTATTTGAGTTATCTGCTTTGATGAAGAGTAATTCCACCTTAGAGAAAGTCTTGTGTGAGACCAGCTCATATGTTGAAATTTGCACTCTTGTTCCCGGCAGATAGGCACTCTGAAAGTAAAGGTTAGAGTTCACATCACTGATCCCATATTTACTTTACCCATCTTTGAGTTTTACTTTAAAAGTATTACACCCTTCAAGTCTTTAATATTTAAATTGAAAAGAAGACTAAATATAAAATAAAACCAACAAGGTTTTAGATACTTATATGGCATATTACTAAATGAAAAACTTTTTATAGGACCATAAAGAAATATAAATGGATCTGATACACATACTTATATCTATTTCTGCTACACTGAAAATCCAAATGATGACACTGGAAGTCAAGACAGGTTCATCTCGTCACATCTGGGGGGCTTTCAGAAAGGAAAAAAAAAATGAGCTGCTAGCAAAGACAAACAGTATAATAAAGGATGCTACTGAGAGACTTTTAATTTACAAAGACTGGAAAAGTGAAGGTACAAACAGCACGGACTATAGACGTGAGATATTCAGGACCAACCAGCATTCCACAGAGAGACTCTCCTTGGAGGAGAGGCATCGTGTCCAGCCCCAGAGCTGGGAAAGGGAAGGCTAACAAGTGGGAGGCTTTGAAGACCAAAGGTACTGTGGAGAGGCAGCCTTTGAATTTTGGTGAAGAAAGTTATAGTCTATGCACAAAGTACTTTCCCAGTTATTCTACCAGTAAGGCACAAATCCTCTGAATGCCTTCAGCAAAAGAAGAGCATAAGAAATGTTGAAAATCAAATACTAAATACACCAAAGAACACAATCTGTCTCTTTTCTATCTTAAGAAACCAAAAACTGACACTTCTGGAGACATTCAATAACGGACCTTCAACTGAGGAAGCAGCAGTTGCCAGGTAGCGGCCTGGGAAGGGTCATGAGGAAAATCTCTAGAGTGAGAGGAGATGTAGGGTGTTGGTCATAATAATCAAGGTGAATAAATTTGTCAAAACTTACTGAACCATACACTTAAGATCTGTAAACTTCACTATATGTAATTATACAGGATTTTTAAAATCCTGTTGAGTGTTTTCTTTAAAAATCTCATAGGCTGCTTTTAACATTTTTGATGGTAATTCACTGGGTCAAATAGAGCTCAAACAACCATGAAGAAGAATTGATTTGGAGAACTTTTTCTACTGGATAGAAAGTCTTATTACAAAAATATAGTCATTTTTGGCATGGTTTGATGCAAAGAAATATAAACAAATATGAAATGGAATAGGGGATTCAGAGGGAGACCCACACATACACAGGTGTTTTTATCTATGGAAAAGTGGCACTATAGGAGAGAAAAAACAAGCTTAAACATAAATTACCTTTGTTTAACTGGCTATCCAAATAGAAAAGAATGAATCTTAAATTCTACTTCACATGCTAATAAAAAATGCATTCTTGCTATTGTAGTAAAGTGATCAAAGGTTCAAAAGATAATATAAAATAATCTCTAAAATCCCATGTTTGACAAATATTTCTCTGTTAGAAAAGTATACTATAAAAATAATATCTAAAATAATCCAAAGTAAGAAGTAAGGACAATCTGAAGAACAAATCCAAAGAAAGCAACGGGAAGGAACTAAATAAAAGCCAACATTAATAAAATTGTTTTAAGAAACAAGTGACAGAGAAAGACAATAAGCATAAAAGTTGATTTAAAAATTTATCTTTATTGTTGAACATATTACAGATGTCCCCCTTTTCCCCCCAGTGACCCCCTCCACCTCCTACCCTCACCCCCCAGGCATTCACCACACTATTGTCTGTGTCCATGGGTTATCCATAGATGCATATCAAATAAAATAAACTTTTTAGCAATAATTATGAAAAATCAGATAAGAGAAAGAGAAGAATCTTCAAAAGAACAAATAGAAATAGAAGATTGAAGTACAGACACAGCAGAGAAAATAGTTAAGTGAGAATTTATTGTAAGAGATATTTTTCTAAAAAAAGCCAAGGCTTGGATGAAATGAACTAATTCCTAGAGAAATAAAAATCACCAAATGTGATATAAGAAGAAATAGGCCTAGAAAATTTTCTTAGTAAGTTCTACCACACATTCAAGGATTTTATTAATTCTGTCACATAATCAAGAAATCAATAACTTAAAAATTGGATAAATTCCATTGTAAAACAGATGAAATACTCCTCATATCATTTTGTGATTCTAATTTGTATTTGGTAACAAAATCAAACAAAGCTCACTCCTGAAAGTAGACACAAAAATTTCAAGCAAAACATTAGCAAATAAAATGCATAGGTGCATTTCAATTTTTAAAAAAATTAATGCAATATATCTAAGTAGATTTCATGTCAAATTGTCTTTAATTTTAGAATGTACCTTTGAATCATTTTAAATTAGCATATCAAAAGGAAAAACTACATGATCATCTAAATAGAAGCAAAAGCAAACTAAGAATAATAGGTAACTTCCTTAAATTGCCATGACGGATATTACAAGAGCTCCTCAGCCTCCTTGGACTTCTCTTATTCCAAGACAGAGGGCAATCACCCCTGTAGCCTCCTTCACAGATGGATATGCTCATATGACAGAATTCTGGCCATTAGATTGTGAGAGGAAGAGATGTGCACTATCTCCAGGCTTGAGCCATAAAAATCTTCCTCATGATTTATTCACTGCTTGTCTCCCTTATAAGCTAGAGGGGCAAGGAAATGAGAATGGCTGGAGAGGAGTGGGAGAGAGTAAGAGTGTGACCATAAAAACTAGGTTGGAAATATAATAAGAGACAACTGTAAAGATTTTGTTTTGCTTTGAGTGAGATAGGATATCACTGCACAATTTTGAGAAGAGGAGGGACATGAGCTGATTGACATTATGAAGAAAGAGATCTCTTGGTTACTGTGTTGAGTATCACAGAAAGGCAGCAAGGGTTAACTCAAGGACCCAAGGGTCAAGAGATTTTTGTTTGTTTGTTTTTGTTTTATCCACTAGGACATTCTCTGACATGTAATTGGTATATCTAGGCAATTCAAATTTAAAGTGACCATTAAGACAAGTTGGATTAATATCTAACATGTTTCTAACTGCATTATTCATCATATTTGCTCTTTATTCATCCCACCCTCTTTTTGCTTCTCTGGTATAATTTAGCATTTTGTATGATTCAGTCTATCTCTTCTCAGCATATCAACCATATAGACATTTGTATTGAATTTATTGGGATTACATTGGTTAATAAAATTATATAGGTTTAAGGTATATAATTCATCTGTATATTGTATTGTGTGTTCATCACCCCAAGTTATATCTTTTTCCATCACCACTTATGCCTCCTTTATCTCTCTTGCCTCTCCCCACCCCTATTTCCCTCTGGTAACAACCATACTACTATCTGTCTATGAAGTTTTTTGCTTAATCCCTTCATCTTTTTTATCCAGCCTCATAGTTCCCTTCCCCTCTGGAAACCATCAGTATGTTCTCTGTACTATACATCTATCTCTACTTTGTTTGCTCATTTATTTTGTCCTTTACATTCCACATATAAGTGAAAGCATTTGCTATTTGTCTTTCTCTGACTGGCTTATTTCACTTGGCATAATACTCTCCAGGTCTAGCCATGCTGTCACAAAAGGTTAAATTTCCTTCTATTTTATGACAGAGTGGTATTCTATTTGTAAATATATTACAGTTATTAAAATTAATGATTGGTCTAATTTATTAAATAAAATTTTCAACTAATCTGAATTTGTCTTCAAATAACACTATACTGCTTTATTTATAGTACAAATATTTTATAACTGAATATTCCCTCCTGCCCCTCATTGACACTACTGTCATTCATTCCATTTATCCATATGCTATGATCACCCAATGTTATGCTGATATTATTGCTTAAACAGTTGTGTTTTAGATTAAGAATAATAAAAATAAGAAAAAAATAATAATAAATAAATAAATAAAATAAAAATAAATGACTTTGGTTACCCTTTATTTCTTCTATGATGCTTTTCTTTTTATGAATCAGGTCTTCAACATATTTTCATTCTCTTTGAAAAACTTTTACCATTTCTTTCTTGGCAGGTTTGTGGCTAATGAATTCTTTCAATTTTGTTTGAGAAAGTTTTTATTGCTCCTTCACATTTGGAGGATAATTTTGTTGGATATAAAATTTTAGGTCGATGACTTTTTCTTACTCAAACTTCTGTATTTTACTCTACTCTGTTCTTATTTTCATGCTTTCTGATGAAAAGTCTATAGTAATTCTTACCTTTATTCCTTAATAGCAAAGTTATTATTTTTCTTTTTACTTCTTTCAGGATTCCTCTGTCCTTAGTTTTATGCAGTTTCAATATGATGTGCCTAAGTGTTTTAATATTAATTTTGCTTGATATTCTCTGAGCTTCCGAGAACTGTGCTTTGGTGTTTGTCAGTGCATTATATTATTTTTTTTTATTTCTTTATTGATTAAGGTATCACGTATTTGTCCTCATCCCCCCATTCCCATCCCACACCCCTCCCCACACATGCCCTGACCCCCCTGTTGTCCTTGACCACTGGTTAGGCTCATATGTATGCACACAAGTCCTTTGGTTGATCTCTCCCCTTTATCCCCACCCTCCCCTACCCTTCCTCTGAGGTCTGACAGTCTGATCCATGTCTCCTTGTCTCTGGGTCTGTTCTTGTTCATCAGTCTATGTTGTTCATCATTTCCCCTAAATTAGTGAGATCATGTCCTACTAGGAATACACTTATAAGAACCAAAAATGAGACAAGCAATAATGGTTATGCTGAAAGGCAAATGAATCAGTCTGTAGTGAGTTTCTTTCTGGGCCAGCAGTTCTTTTGAGACCCAATTTCAATGTCAAACAGTACCTTATGTGTACATGTCAGCAATGATATTTCACTTCTGGATGGTGGACAAATGGTGGTAATGCAGGTCCGGCCCTCTCTGGTTTGGTCCTGGGCAACCTGCAGTGACGCACAGCTGCTGACTGCTAGTATGGCAAGGCAACGTCAGCATCTACCATCTTTGGACTGCTTCTCTTCTGTCTTCATGGCTGGAGTAGTCCTGTCAATTCCTCTCTGTTGCCAGAATCCACATGGTCTCGGAGTTGTTTTCTGAAAATATACAAACATATTCTCGACCAAAAGTTAATAAAGAAATATTTTCTATAAATTTGACTTGGGATCCTTTTTCATTTTTTGCCCAAATGATTTTTTTCTGGCTTGTTTTGACACCATGTGTGTTTTTCATGGGTGTCTTGCTTTTAGCATTACAATTAATTTTCTAAAGTAAAAATTTTCTAGATGTAATTTACTTACAGGATATTTTTCCTTACATGATATTCTTCTACTATCCCCCCTTTTTTGATTTAAATATTAGGAGGCTTTTAAAAATTTTATAATGTAGTCTGGATAGCTTTTAAATTTTAATTTTTTGCACTATAATATGACTGCTTTAGGTTCATTACATGTTATGCAATTTTATCATGAGATGAATTACCAATAAAAATTTTAGTTAACACTTTAGGAACTGCTTTTTGTCCAGTACAATTAATTTTTCTAGAATATTCGCTTATTTCAATTAGCCAATTTCAATTATCCTGAAAATTTGATTACTATATTACTCTAAGTTATAAGGGAAATGTTAGAAGGCAAAAATACTACAACAGAAATAAAAATGGCTTTAATGGGATCATCAGTAACTCAACATATCCAAAGAAATAATTGGTGAGGTTGAAAGAGATTAATAGAAAATTGCCATACTAAAATGAATAAAGAAAAACAAATTTTAAAAATCAAACAGATCATCTCAAAACTGTGAAACAATTTAAATTTTAAAAAATATAATGCACTTTGGGATGTTCTGTTTGATTTTTAAAATTTGCTTTTCTTTATTCATTTTAGTATGGCAATTTTCTATTAATCTCTTTTCAACCTCACCAATTATTTCTTTGGATATGTTGAGTTACTGATGATCCCATTAAAGCCATTTTTATTTCTGTTGTAGTATTTTTGCCTTCTAATATTTTCCTTATAACTTAGAGTTTTCATCTCTTTGCTTACATTACGTGTTAGTTCTTGAATCTTGTTGTTGTTGTTGTTGTTGTTGTGACTCTACTGACCAAACCTTTGTGAAGCCAGACAGAGTGATGCCATGGTTGACATCAGGATCAGATGCAATGATCAACTACCTCCTTACCCTAGCAAAACCCAATCAATAGAGACCATGACCCTAACTCCACCATGATTAATGATTTTTTTTTTCCCTCAGTCTAACCTATCTTCTGGAAAACATTAGGGAGTCAGGTCTTAAGCAACAGCTCACTATGATTCCAGGTTTGGTTCCATTTTCTTAAAAATAAGTCTGCTGTTTAGGCTGCAAACTCCTATTTACATTTGATTGGTCTTTGGTGCTCACAGGCAAACAAATCCTTTTAGTCTAGTAACAGTAGCTTTGTCTCATCAGACATTCTTTTTTTCTTTTGGCATGCCTTATAGTATTTCTTGAAAATCAGGCGTGTTACATGTATCAGATATTATGAACTGCGGTAAATAAATCCTTAGTGTGAGGACTTATATTAATATGCTTTTAGGAGTTGTGCTCAGTTTAACATTTGCTATAAGTGTTTAAATTTCTTTCAAATCCTCAATTTTGTCTTTCCTTTTGATTTGGTCTTATTTAAAAAGTCCAGTGGAGCTGTGACCTTCACAAGTCTTTCTTGATCATATCGCTTTTTCCACTTTCTCCTACTTCTTTCCTTGGCTGCAGTGTTCTCAATCTCTTTTCTTGACTCCTATTGATTATGCACCCCGCCCCCCTTTAGATGAGACAGGAAGGCTGGAAGGAAATAGAGTGTGAAGTACCTTTTCCCAGCTGAGATAAGACCCTGACTACTTCTCTTTTCTTGGAGAGCAGGCCCTTGTTATGGAGTATGCTCCGGGCATATTCCACAATGACTATTGTTTCTCTCCAACTGCCACAGTCATAAAGGAATCTTTCTTAGCTTTTCACTGAGAACCTACCTGGTGGGATACTTGGAAGTAAAACCCAGAAAATATGAAGGTCTTTTAAAACTGTGGCCCCGGGAGTTTCTCACTCTCATGGTAACCCCAGCAACTCCTCAAAATTATCATTTGAGTGTTCTTATCAATTCATGGTTCCAGTAGCTTCTGCTCCAGGAAGCAGAATCCAGCTGTGGCTCTCTGGATATGCCTGTCTCTGTGAATTTGGGGGTGACAGTTTGCCTTCAAATATCAGTTTTCTGATTGATCCCAGAAAAGTATTGATTTTTAGTTTGTCCAACTTTTTCTTGTTGCAAAATGGGAGTGACTGTTTTCAAACTTTGTACACATTAGATCAGAAACTGTACGTTTTGTGAGACTTCTTAAGACCTAGGCTCAAAACTGGCGAACTTTTACTTCCACCCACATGTCATCAGGCAAAACAAGTCAAATGATCAGGTCCCAACCAAAGAATAGGGAGAGAGCAAGAGTGTGGATACAGGGAGGGAAAATAATTGGGACCATTTGCTCAGTGAACTGTGAGGAGGTGGTTTCCTGGCATTATTAGTCTCTGGGTTATTTCATTATACCCTGGACTTTTCACTTCTTCCATCAGCTCTGTAGCCTATTTGTTCTATGAAATTATTTCTATTTGTTTCTGCTGAAAGGTTTCTTTTCTCTTTTTACCTGACTGGATCCTCACTGACAGCTTCACGAGAGAGGAAATCCACGAGAGAGGAAAGTGGTGCTGTTTACTGTCCCTCTAAAACCCAGCAACTCTCTCAGCAGTATCTTAGCTAAGATTATGTTATGTGCAAGCAAAAGGAAGTTATACATTCCCAGCAGGCATGGCTCAGTGATTGAGTGTCAACCTATGAACCAAGAGATCATGGTTCCCGGTCAGGGTGCATGCCCAGGTTGTGGGCTCAATCCCCAGTGGGGGTGTGCAGGAGGCAGCTGGTCAATGATTCTCTCTCATCCTTGATGTTTCTATCTCTCCCTACCCCTTCCTCTCTGAAATCAATAAAAAAATATTTTTAATTTAAAATAAGAAAGCTATACAATTGAATTTAAGTATAAAGAAAGAGAGCAGGTTAAGAATGTCTTGTTAATAATCTGGAATGGCTAACTGAACTCAGGGCGGAAGGACCATCAGACTTCTCAAAGCCTAAAACATACAAGTGGAAATGAGAAACCCCACACAGGGCACTAGCCGTGGCTGTCCTCTCTGCTTCTCTAAGCACCATGCTCTGTTTCTGCAGGCTGGCTTGCTCTGTTCTATGAACAGAAGCCAGTTGTCACCCTCCGAGTATTCACCTCCATGGGGCAAGAGTCCTGCTAATGCAGAATAGCTGGCTCTCAATGTCAATTTCACCTTCTCGGGCATTTTGCCCCAAGGAGGTGAAATTGGCTTGGGTCAGTTTCTCCCTCCTGATCCAATCAGTGGGCATTGAGGCAGAGCTCAGGGAGCCCACTCCTGGCTGCGGGTCTGAAGGACCAGAGACCATACAAGAGCTCACTAGGAGCTGGGCCTGTAGTTCTCAACTGGGGGCAAGTCTGTCCCTCTGGAGACATCTGGGCTGTTTGAAGACATGTTTGATTGCCACAACTGGGAGGATGCTACTGCCATCTAGTGGGTAGGTGCCAGGGATGCTGCTAAATATAAAAAACTGCCCAGTCAAGTCCCCACAACAAAGAGTTATCTGGCCCAAAATGTCAGTAGTGCCGAGGTTGAGAAACCCTAAGCTGAGCCAACATCTCAAAGTGAGAATGGATGCGTACCAGCTGAGAACTGGCAAGGGTATGGGGGAGAACATGAGAGAAGAGGAAGAAGAATGACAAGAAGAGCTGCTGCATTTAATGAGCATTTACTGGGTTCCAAACACTATATTAAGTGTTTGCCCAACATATTTTCATTGACTCCTCATAACAATCCTATAAAGCAGGTAGTATTGTCAGTTTTATGAAAAAACAAATAGGACTGTCTCCCTCCAACGGGAGGGAGTTTCTTGACTAGAAACTGAAAGGTGAGAATGAGCAATCACCCTACCTTGTGGATCTGATCCTGTTTTCACCTAAAGTAGCTAGAAAGCTATAAACAGATTTTTAAGAGCTGAACTTGTGAATCTAAAAGTGACAGTAAATAATATCACTGTCATCGCTGCTGCTGGGAAACACCATACAAGTGACACTCAGATCATGCTGTCATCGAAGGGACTTGCATGTAACATAAGCAGCTATGCAAATACGCAGGCTGATGTGAAGAGGAATGAAGAGTGGGAAAGCCGGGATGACTTTCTAAACTCTCTGAAACATAACAAAACTTTCCCAACACCAAGGTGCCCACGCTTCCTCCCCTCCCAAACTTGTAGGCCCTGCGTTCAGTCTATGCTGAGCCCACTTCCACACCTTCAGGTAGGAATAAACACACTGGATTTGTAAGATTGTGATGAAGATTAAACTCGGAAATGTATATACCACAAGGGTTGGCAATCAGAGCAGGAATGGCCCACTTTTTTAAGTAACGGCTTATTGGAGCATTGCCATGCCCTTTTATTTATGTATTTTCTATGACTGCTTTTGTGCTTCAACAGCAGAGCTGTGTTGTCACACCAGAGACGGAGGTATGACCTGAAAATCCAAAAATATTTCCTGTCTGCCCACTTCCAGAAAATGTGGATGAAGTGATCCTGGCATACAGCGCAGGGCCCTCCCTTCTTCCACCCGATGGGAGACCAGATCTTTCTATCCACATGGGAGTATTTTCTCTGGATTTCTTTGTTCACAGATGTGTTCAAGGTGTTCCAGCCAAACTGGCCTTGTGCACCTTCCAAATCACTCCCTACAGCACAGGGTTGAATGGCACAGTGAAAGACAATCAGATAAGAACACATGTATCTCAGGAGACGGTTCCCTTTTGTTTTGGTGGGCAGGTTAGGGAGTCTGGAGTTGACAGTACTGATTACAAGGTAAGGTAATTGTGAGAAGACAGGAGGGAGAGGGGAGAGGTTCAAATCTTAGCTACTGGGCATGTAAGTTTTGTAACACGTTGGTCAACTTTTTTCAAATCTCTGGTTATCAGTTTTATCATGTGGATTAAATGAAATAACTTATAAAAGAACTGAGCAAACATGAAAATGTGATAAACAGATGTCATAATAATAATACATTGGTTCCACATGTAATTTCTTAGTACCTATTAGAGACATATTGTAGAGTAGGTCTCTGCCCCGCCTCCTCACTTCCTGAGGAAATTGAACATTTCCTGTATCTTCAATCCTGTTCTAAGCGCTTTATTTGTAACAACAAATTTAATCTTGACCACAACCCTTAAGGTATGTACTATTATTGTCAAATCTCTGCTGAAGGTAAGAGAACTAAGGCACAGAAAGGTTGAGGGGGTTTCCCGAGGTCACACAGCTAAGGTAGGCAGAGGTACAGGATGCACTATTTAGTCTACGTACGGAGCCCAAGGTTTTCAACAGCACACTCAGCTCAGCTGTATAACACATTTAACAGTAGTTCATTTTCAGTCCAGATGGCCTTTGTTGTTGAGGATTCTGGAGTGTGTGCTGAACGATGTGGCACCAGGCGCAGCCCTCAGCATGGGATCTATGGGGTCTCTAGGAAAAGGGGGTTGTGATCAACATGAGTCACACACGCCTTGCTTTCAAAGGTGTGTAGGAATTCTCAGTGATGTTTGGAGAGGTTATCAGATCCTAGTTTCCAAGCTATGTGTATACTTTATATATACCATAGAAAGAGAAAGAAAGCAAAAGAAAAGTTCATCTATGATCTGAATTGCATTGGCACCTGTTATGGACTTAATTGTGTTTCCCCAAAATTAATGTGTTGAAGCCCTAACCCCAGCACCTTCTTATCCTATATAATAAAAGGCTAATATGCAAATTGTCCCCTCGGGTGGGAGTTCAACCAACCAGGAGTTAGACGTGCGCTGTCCACCAGGGTGCAGGACAGAACATGGTGGGTGTCGGCGGCAGATGGCAATGGAGGCACTTCCGGCCCCGATGGGCCCGATGAGAGCAGGACCACGGTGGGATGGTGGAGCAGGTGAGCGGGCGGCACCAGGCAGGTCCTTGATCATCCTGCCAGTTGCCCCACAGATTGGCCCTGATTGCCGGCCAGGCCTAGGGACCCTACTCATGCACGAATTTTGTGCACCAGGCCTCTAGTGTGACTATAATTAAAGAAATGGGTAAGTTAAATTGAGGCCTTTAGGGGGTCACTAATCTGGTATAACAGGTGTTAAAAACAAAATTGAACTAAGTACATTTAAAGGTGTAATTGGCTTTATTAAGTGAACCATCTAGCAACTAGAAGGATGCACTGAGGGGTTGTATAAAATGGAAGATGTTGATAGGAAACAGAGTAGGGCAAGGGGGCTATTAGTGAAAAAAAGAAAGCTTATTTGGGGGTGGGAACATCTTTTGGGGGAGAAGAGAAAGAAAAGGGTTTTTATTATGTAGATTGGCTCTTTTTGTTATGGGGGATGGAGAGGGACTGTGTGACAGGTTACCTTGCTTATGCTTGACCATAAAATTCCATACTGGTTGATTAAGATTATGTTTCTGGGAGAGGTTTAAGTGGCATTAGATCACATATTAAATAAAGGTTTTGTATCATGGGCTTTTAGCACAAGTGACAACATTTTAGGCCTGCACTTTTGTTGTTTTTGTTTTTTTTTTTTTTTCTTTAACACCTGCAAGGAAAACACATTAGGACAAAGAGAGAGAGAGACACTTGGGATGTATGCACACAAAGGAAGGACTTAGAGAGGACACGAGGGAGAGGACACGAGAAGGTGGCCATCAGCAAGCCAAGGAGAGGGACCTCAGAAGAATCTAATTCTTCCCACAACTTTATCTTGGACTTCCGGCCTCCAGGACTGTGAGAAAATAAATTTCTGTTGTTTAAACAGCTGGTCTGTGGTACTTTGGTATGGCAGCCAAGCAAATGAATAAAGTAATCCTCCGCTGGGACACTTTCATCTGTGCCACCTTGCCACACGCCACAGAGCAGACCTGACTTCTGGAGGGTGAAGGGGTGCCACCAACCAAGAAATGCCCACTCTGGGGTCAACAAGAGAGACTTGGCACGCAGTGGAGAGCACGAGGTGTGATGGTGTCTGCTGTGGCAATGGCCCATTTCCGGAAATTGCTGCACCATAAAGAGCAGTGGCGGAGAAAAATGGGCCCAGCAGAACAGCAGGAGGGAGTGGCCGTGGCCAGAAGAGTGGCAAAGAATCCAAGAAAGGGCAGCATATGTCACACATGACTCTGGAGATTCTAAACATTCTTAAGAGGGGATTTTTAGGAATCTGGGTTCGTGCACTGGTGGTTCGGGGAAATGAGGCAGAAAATTAGATATTAATATTAGCGCTCCCACATATGTACCGAGAGGGTGGTGAAGCTTGGGGAAATTACAGTTCCACACAGCTGACCCCAGAGCAGACATTTATGAAGATCTATCTGAAAAGCTAAAGAAGATGCATTGGAAAAAATAGACTGACAGGCAAATAATGGTGAAGGGGGGTGGGGACACAGGGGAGGAGATTTATGCAAGAAGTAGAAAGGGAGGGCACATGCAGCTACATTCAAGTCACCTAACCAGTTCCCAGGGTTATCAAAGAAGTTCTAATTAAAAGGGCTTTGAAAATAGAGCATGCTTTGCAGATGGTTTATTAAGAAAGCTGAACTTTATTCATGATTATAAGGGCAGGAATTCAATGGCATGAATAGAAAATTCACTACTTGGAAGAAAATAATTAATAAACTAGAGAAAGAACATAAATTTATTTAGATTAAAAAGGAACCAGTCATGTTTTTGTTTGTTTCTTCAGGAGGTAGGCAGGGTAAGAGGAGAGACTCAGTATGAATGTTTTAGAGATAGAAAGAGGAAAAAAATGTGCTTCTCAAAAAGGGCCACAGAGAGTTTGAACACCCAGCTTACCTTCCAAACTGAAAGAATACAGGAGAAGGCTGCTGTCTCCACTCTCATCAGGGTGCTGGTGTGAGTAGTTAGAATGTTGCCTGCTCTATGAGATTGAAACACATACCCACTTTAATTAGAATTTCTCTACTCCTTCTTGTATGTACTGGAATCAGCAGGTTGATTAAAAGTGGATAGCTTAAGGACAGGAAGCCTCACTCTCAGGGAGAGTTTGATTGGCTCTCTCAGAGTTTGATTGGCCATTCCCTTCCCCACTTTCTTTCCCCACAGGCACATATCTCCTAAATTCTAAGGGACCCCATTAGACTTACAACCAGAGGAGCAATGGGCAGCAGCAGCTCATCCCAGGCTAACCCTCTGAACCTGTCTCCAAGGCTCCCTTTTTTCTGACTTCCCAAAGAGCCAAAGCAGCCAAGCCTAGACTCTCCTGTTATTTCTGCTATGTCCTTCCTTGTTTCATTGTCCTAATATTTGCTAAAATCAATAAATTCTTGTATTTTTTCCTACACTTATTTCTTGATTGAAATCTTTCCCTCAAGAACATAAGAACTGAGGTCATGCCAGTAATAGTAGAACAGTCTGAAATGTGGAATAGGCTACTCCCACAACCCACGTGTGGTGGATAAAAGTTGGGAGACATATCTAAGCTGCAGTGGTCCACCCTGAGGATCGAGGGGTCTAGGACTTAGGCCAAGCCCTCCAGCCCAGGGTTCCAGTTCCAGGAAGAAACGTTGTCATAACTTCTGGCTGTAAAAAACAGTGGAGATTGTGGCTGAGGGAGATGAAGGCTTCTGGAGTCCCAGACAGTTCTTCTTAAAGGGCCTGTACATGGACTCACTTAGATTCCCATTCTCTGAGCACTAGAACTGGGCAACAGCTGGAAAGACACCAGGGACATATAGGAAGAAACTTAATTGTCTGCAGGAGAGGTAGACCTGGGAGTGGGGAGCTTTCTACCAGATAGAAGTACTGGCAGAGGTCATAGTTCTTTTTCTGGGCCCTCCCCAGACAAAGCCAGCCCATGGGTGCCATATCTGAGTCTCCATCAATCTGGTTCACACTATTGGCCCTACTCTGGTGATTCCTGAGGCCCCATCCCACCCTACCCAACTTTCAGGCCTATCCAACTGTTTCCAGTGGCTTTTTCATATGAATGGCCTGCTTTGATCCATACTTCATATTTTCCTAAAATCTCTCAAACAAGCAGCATCTAGACTCAGTGAGCCCAGTATCTCTCTCTATGTAGTCACAGCTTCAGCACTAGCAACAGCCAGTCTTGATTCACAGTGTAGCCTTGCCTAGGCACCTCTATTCCCAGCTCTGCAGATCACTTTGTTGCTCATGCCATTTAGTCTATTTGCATATTAGGGTTATATATATATATATATATATATATATATATATATATATATATATATATATATTAGGGTTATATATATATATATATATATATATATATGTCTTTTTATGGCTGAATAATATAATACTCCATTATATGGTATATATATATATATATATATATATATATATATATATCCTTTTATGGCTGAATAATATAATACTCCATTATATGGTATATATATATATACCATATATATATATACCATATAATGGAGTATTATATTATTCAGCCATAAAAGGATATATATCCTTGAATAATATAATACTCCATTATATGGTATATATATATATATATACCATATATATATATACCATATAATGGAGTATTATATTATTCAGCCATAAAAGGATATATTATCCTTGAATAATATAATACTCCATTATATGGTATATATATATATGGTATATATATATATGGTATTATATATAATATAATACTCCATTATATGGTATATATATATATATATATATATATATATATATATCCTGAATAATATAATACTCCATTATATGGTATATATATATATGGTATATATATATATACCATATAATGGAGTATTATATTATTCAGCCATAAAAGGACATAAAATTCTAAAAATGCTACAACACTGATGAGCCTTGAAAATATATGATAAGGGAAATGAGTCAGACACAAAAGGACATCTCTACCACCACCTGATATCACCACCCTGCAATAGTCTGGCCCCACCTCCACTCCCCATGGCCTCTGCTGCAAGGATCAGCTCAAGGTTCCATCACAAAGGTAAGATGGCTGTTGGCTCACATGGACCACTGACTTTGTCAGCTTTAGAATCATTTTGATGGGCTGCATCTCTTATAAGCCCTACTAAACCCACTGATTGTGAAAGTGAATTACTCCTAATTGTCTAAGAAGGAAATTTATTGGTGCTATGGTCTGAACATGTGTGTCCCCATAAAATTAATGTATTGAAACTTAACCCCCAAAGTGATGGTATTTGGAGGTAGGGTCTTTGGAAGGTGATTGGGTCATGAGGGCAGAGCCTCAGGGATGGGATTAGTGCCTTATAAAGAGGCCTGAGAAAGCTCCCCAGGTGCTTCTGCCATGAGAGGACACAACGAGAAGTCTGCCGCCTGGAATAGAGCCCTCAGCCCTCAGCTGACCAGGCCAGAATGCTGATCTCAGACTTCCAGATTCCAAAACTGCAGGAAATAAATTTGTGTTGCTTTCAAACATTAAAAATTTTTAAATAAATAAAAAATAAACTAAAATAAAAATATTCAAGTTTTAAAAGTTATTTATGCTTTTGATGCCAGAAATGATAAGTATCTCTTGCAGGTTGAAGATAATGTGAGCAGTCACACTGCTGCCTCACTCCCTTGGCTAAGAGTAACTAGGGACTGAAAAAATATGAACACAGAATGTTAGATTATAAGTAAAAATCTTGCTTTTCTGAAATATAGTCTTTAACCCTCAAAAGAAGCAACAAAAATATATACAAAAATACCAAAAAAAGAACATAAAGAAATAAATAGGAAAAGCAAATAAAAGATTAAAAATACTCACTGGGATATTTCCATAGAGGAGATGAAAATTGTGCCCAAGTAATTTTTCATGAACAGGAGCACAGCACAGAGATTCCGGAGCACAGGGACAACTTTCTCAGACAATGGAAGCAGTTGGAATGTGTAGGAGTAGAGTTCAAGAAAAATGTAGAAGAAATAACAAATTCATCAAAAATGTGAAGACAAATTGGAAGTAGCTAAAGAGAAAATAAATAATATTGAAAAATAGAGATACATATAAATTTAAAAACAAATAATGCACATCTTATCTTCTCAGCCCAAGTGAATCCAAATGCTAAAACTGATATTTAATCTTCTTCAGAAGAATTTGTGTTCTTTATTATCAAAATATCATGGTGTCCTCATTGAAATAATGTAGGATGTCTTTAGCTATTAGGATATTGAGTTGATTTTCTTCTCTAAATTGCTCTAGAATGTTAGATCCTTTCTTGTCCGCATTGTTAATTTCTTGTTCCTGTGATTTGTTTTCAATGTATCTGCTTCTTACATACTCCTCTGTACACATTTTCTATTTTAATATCCTATGAGCTAAAAATATCATGTAGCTAAATATAACCACTGCCTAATAAAGCTGATATCTAGTTAGCAATTACCTTAGTCCCTGGCTTGTGTATTTAAATTGCATAGAAGTTGGCATGTGGTATCATAACGGCAAAGGGCTTTAAAGGAACGCATTTTGCTTGAAATTTTATCTTAAATACCTGAACTGTCAAGAAAAATGATATCTTGAAAAATAAAGTACTGTTTTATTATGATTATGTATGTCAGTAAAAAATTATCGGTGTTATTCTAGTCACAAATTTTCCTTCCTTCCTTCCTTCCTTCCTTCCTTCCTTCCTTCCTTCCTTCCTTCCTTCCTTTTTTCCTTCCTTCCTTCCTTCCTTCCTTCCTTCCTTCCTTCCTTCCTTCCTTTCTTCCTTCCTTCCTTCCTTTGCCTTTCTTTCTTTTTTAACTAGAGAATGCAACCTTACTCTATGAAATCACTAGGTTTATGTAAATAAAATTTATAGAGTAGATTTTTATAAAACTATCTACTGATGATTATCGGTGCCAATTCAACATCAACAGGAATCCCCAATTTGGAGTTCAGTGAAGAAAGAGACTTGATCCAATGCAAACAGCTTAACTGTGGAAAGCACAGCTGTGAGGCAGCACTTGGGTGAGCTGGCCCTCTCCAGCTAGACAGCGCTGCACTGCTCAGTCCATTCTGCTCTGTTCTGCTTTGCTCTAGTCTGCAGACACGACAACTCTGCTCAGGTCTGGTTCCAGGAGATGCCTCTGTGGTTCAGCTCCAATCTAAGAAGCACAGTCTTCAGTTTGGGGTGGAAAGGGAAAGTTTTCACCCAGAGCCAGAGGGGAGCTGACGTATACAGAGAAGTCTCCAGCCCTGATCCCTCATTGGTCCATCCTCATGCAAATGAGGACTCCAAATCCTCACAGTTTTATCCAAAAAGCACTGTCCTGATTGGTCAGAATGGAGCCACTCTGGTTGGTTGAAGATGTTGCACAGTTCTTATTGGGGGGGGCAGCGGGGGGAGGAGGGGGCGGGGGGGGGCGGGGATAACCAATAAGAATCTCAGTCTTATTGATTAAATAGGATTCCAGGAACTCCTTTGTAAGGGCAGGCTCAGATGGCAGGAACACAGTGCAGGCAGGAAGTTCAGTGTAGGAGGCAGGCATTCAGTGCAGGCTTCTCCCTGAAATTCAGCTTGTTATAAGAGGGCCCTGTTTAGAAATAGGTGCCAGGCTCTGTTCTTAAATTTGAGCTCAGTTAGCCACCGGGAGCCCTTCTTGGTAGTTATGTTCTTTCTCAGGGTCAATGGAGCTATAAGGTAATGAACTACTTGGAACGGGGCTGAATAATATTGTGGTCAAGCGTGAAATATTGTGGTCTTGACTCCAAGCTGTCTGGAGTCAAGTTCTGGTTCTACTAATTATTATCTAGAAGACTTTTGGTGAGTAATTAAGTATCCAAGTTTCAGTTTCCCCATCTTTATACAAGGATAATAATAATGTCTACCTCAGAGGATTATGGCCTGGGGCAGTGGTCGGCAAACTCATTAGTCAACAGAGACAAATATCAACAGTACAACGATTGAAATTTCTTTTGAGAGCCAATTTTTTTAAACTTAAACTTCTTCTAATGCCACTTCTTCAAAATAGACTCGCCCAGGCCGTGGTATTTTGTGGAAGAGCCACACTCACGGGGCCAAAGAGCCGCATGTGGCTCGAAAGCCGCAGTTTGCCGACTACTGGCCTGGGGGACTGATGCATGTTAAGCAGTTAGTGCAGTCTACTCTGTAGTCATAGTAAATATGCAAGAAATATCAATGGAAATTATTCAAAATGTGACAGTCTAACTAAAGTTTATAATACTAATGTAAAATAATATTTAAGAAATAAAACTATATTGTGGAGGGTTATAAATAGATCAAAAGCTGGTATCCAGAAGAGTTAAATGTTAGAAAGTTAGAATTATAATATTTATATTAGAGGAAGTTTGGGCAAAAATATCATTTTTTTATTGGATCTTGGAATATGTTGACTGTCCATTGAGCTCAAAATCTTTAGGAAGAGATGAGCACTTGGTGAGTTCAAAACTGAGGTTTCTTATTTGTTCTAAGAGTAGCCTTTTTACCTGTTTTCCTCTTGACTGATAGAAGAGATGAAATAGAAATAGAATGAATCCCTTGGGAGAGGATGCAGCTCCATAACAAGCAAGTCTAATGTAGGAGTGAGAGCAAGGGGAAGGGAGAAAACCCTTTAGGATGGTAGCTTTGTGTCTGACCAGATGTGGGGAGAAGAGGGAGCCTACATGTGTTCTGCGTGGTCTCTCAGCAGGCGGCTGAGCTGCGCTGTTGGTCTTATGGAAGGAAAGAGCTGATTCTGACTCAGCTGAGTGGATATGGAGGGGCAGAGAGAGATCAGAGCATCCTCTTACAGTGCTCATTCTTATGAAAACACCCAGAGAGAGGGCAGACTTGAAGAGAACAGTCTATTTGAATGCATTCTTAGGAAGTAAGCAGGATACCAGCCCTCTGGGGGAGAAATCAAAGGCTCTTCATCAGCAGCTGCTGCTTACAGGCATTTATTTATTTTGCATTTTAAAAACCTTGAGAGAGGATAGGCAATAAGACCTGGGGGACTAAGCTCTCAATTGAGAATCCTGTGTCTCTGATGTCACCTAGCTGTGTAGCACTGCGTAATCTTGGGCTGCTCAATTCTGCCCTGGCCTCAGTTTCCCCATTTACGCAACAACAGAGTTGAGGGTTGGTCTGTATAATGTGGTCTCTAAGTCACTTTTAGCTAAAAAATTCTGTGCTCTCTGTGACGTCAAGAGAATTGATCGGCACCCGCACCGATGTTCATTCTGTTTTCCATGTTGTCACTTCAGCTGCCATCTCATCTCTTATCCCCTTCCTCAGAGCCTCTGTGTTACTGGCAAGCACAATGCACTTTCACCTCTCGGCCTTTGCTTACTGTGTGCCCTTCCCCTTCGCTGCTTCTCTTCGACACTTAAATACATGTAGTCTTTGGGACGCAACTCAAATGTCTGTTGAACTAAATTTCTAGGCCCAAGAAGGAGCTGCTTCCACCTGGCGTGCACATCAGCAAAGGAAACGTCGGTGCTCTGATAAATGCTCCACTTGACTAGAAACATAGTCAGCCAGCCCCACATGCCCAGCCAACTCTGTTCCTGATCTTCCTCTGAAGGTCACATGTGCAACCCAGCCAGTCCTTCCCTGCCTCCGTTGCTGCTTCTAAGGCTATAAAACTCGCTCTTGCCCCAAATCCTTCAGGAGGCATGCCACACTGCTTGGGAGGCTCTGCACTCCCCCAGCCCTGGGTTGTTTTCCTTGAATAAAAGACATCGAGCTCACTACTCAGGTGTTTTCGTTTTGTCACTGGGCATGTTTTCATTCTCCTTCCCAAAAGAAGTGATCTCCACCTCCCCAAATGTCCACAAAATGCCTCTTGAGGAACTTACTATATATATTCCATGTGATATTGTAATCATTAGTTTGTATATTGTCTTCCTGATTAGCAAGTGCAATAAACTCTCCAGTTCTTAGGACCATTGGAAATAGAGATAAGTTATCACAATGTTGAAATAATATGTCTATAACATTTGGTAAATAGTCATTGCCCCATACCCTCCACAGAGAACTCCCCTGGCCCGGCTTTCTCATTACTTGCCCCAGGATGACTTCTATCCCTTCATTCAAATAACTGAAAAGATAGCAGCTGGCACTGATGGGTCTCAGGGCTCCTAGATCAGGTTATAGCTTTGATCTTTCAACTGGGTCAGATACTGTGCAACTTGTTAAATATTTTGAATGTCACACTTGCTCTGTATCTTCCCTGCCCACAGTCTCCTGTATAATGGTTTACATATAATAAATGATGAATAAGTGTTTGTTAAATATGAGAATCCAAGCTTGTTCCAATACCACAAAAGTTATTTTAAAAATATTAAGGGTTTAATAGAGGGTGAGATAATGCAATGTGATTGTCCCACGAGTCAGTGGTTAAGGTTTGTCCCTGGCTTCAAAAGACACCTAAATTTTTTGAAGGGAGAACAGTGAGTAGAGGAGGTAAAATTTGAAGATATTAAGCAAATTGAAGGGAACGAAATATATAACTGAATAATGCAATGGGTAGCAGATTCTGAGAATTTCAAGACTTTGGTGACATGTTGCTTGAGTTAGAGGAGTATTAAATATACTGCCTTCCCATCTCCATTCCTTTCTTGTCTTTCTCAGAAGTGATGTTTTTCTCCTGATTCCAAGTAAGACCCCTTCCCAAGCTCTGGTCCCTTTACCCTCTCCTTTCTCTGTCCTCTTTCTAAAATGAATAAAAAAATTTAGCAAGGCTGCAGAGTACATAGAGTATACAAAACACAGTTAAAATTTTATATACTAACATAAAAATTTGGAAATACAGAATAAAAAAATAATATAATTTAAGATATCACCAAATAAAATAAAATACTTAAGTATATATCTAATAAAATCTGTGTAGGATTTCCATGATGAAAACTACAAAAGACTGATAAAAGTTACCAATTAAGGCATAAGTAAATAGAAAGATATAGTGTGTTTATGAATTAAAGGATACAAGATATTCAAGATGTCAATTTTCACAAATTGATCTACAGATTCAACACAATAAAAATCTTGTCTGAATTTTTTGTAGATATCAATAAGCTGGTTTTAAAATTTATTTGAAAAAGAAAGAAGCTTAGTATAGCCAAAACAATTTTAAAAGAAAATAATAAAGTTGGAAGACTTATGTTACTTCATTTTAATACTATAAAGCTATAATGACCAAGATATTAGAGAAAGAATATATAAATAAATGGAGCAGAATAGAGTCAAGAAAAACATATGTTTGTTTCAGTAAAACATGTTAAAATAGTTGGACATTCATCCTATATAATAAAAGCCCAGTGACCAAACAGTGGAACGACCAGAACGACCAGTCAACCAGTCGTGATGAGCACCAGGGGGCAGACACTCAACACAGGAGCTGCCCACTGGTGGTCAGTGCGCTCCCACAGTGGGAGTGCCGCTCAGCTGACCGGGATGAGCAGCGCTCCCACAGCGGGTCGATCCCCGCAGGCCATGCCCCCCACCAGTGCATGAGTCCTGTGCACTGGGCCTCTAGTATATATGCTAGAATAAGACAGTCAACATATAATTTATACTTGGGTAAAAATTAATTCAAAGTGGATTATGAACTTAAATATAAAATATAAAACTATACCATTTTTGAATAAAACAAGAAAAAAGTCTTTGTGACCTTAAGTTAGGTAGAGTTCTTAAATAAAGACTCCAAAATTATAACCCATAAAAGGAAAAACTGATAAAATTTGACTTTATCAATAAAAGATGTTTTTGCTTTGCAAAAGACATTTGTTAAAAGAATGGAAAGACAGGTCCCAGACTGGATGAAAATATCTGCAAGTCATATATTTGATTTAAAAAAAAACTCACAAAACAACAATAAGAAAACAAATAACCTAATAAAAATGGGTGAAATATTGAGAAAAGGCACTTCATCAAAGAAAGTATATTGACAAAAAATAAACACATAAAATGATCCAACATTATAGTCAGTAGGGAAACGCAAATTAAAATCACACTAAGGTACCACTACATGCTACCTTTTAGCATGGCTAAAACAAACAAAACAAAACCTGATAATTCCAAGAGGTGGCAAGCAAGCAGAGTAACTGGAACTCTCTGACATTGCTGAAGAGAACGCAAAATGGAAAGGTCACTGTGGAAAATAACTTGTCAGTTACTTATAAAGTGTAACATAAATGTTCTATGTGACCCAGACATCCCAATTCTGGTCATTTACCCTAGAGAAATGAAGTGAATGTTTATAGCAGCATAAAACTAATATCATGATTGCTCAAAACTGAAAATAACTCCATGTCCTTCAACTAGGAAATAAACTGTCATACATAAAATAAAATTCACACTTTTTGTTGTACATTTCTACAAATTTCCACAGATGTGTAGTCATGTGACTACCATCACAATCAAGATGCAGAATAATTCCATAACCATCCAGAAAAAAAAATCCCCTTGGTTTTGTATCTGATTTTAAAAATAATATCTTATTTTCCGGCATATAAGATGACTTTTTAACCCAGGAAAATCTTCTCAAAAGTCAGGGGTCGTCTTATATGCCGGGTGTCATCTTCTAGGGTGGGTATATCCCAAACTCTATATTTTAACTGGAAAAGTTGGGGGTCGTCTTATACACCCAGTCGTCTTATACACCAGAAAATACGGTAAGTTAAAGTAGATAAAATAAATCAAAATTTTTTAGAAATATTTGTCTCTAAAATTTGGCATTTTGAAAACAACTATATGCATGTCTGTGTGTATAGATGTATATACATATATATTACATATATATATACACACACGTATATATATATATATATATATATATATATATATATATATATATATACACACATATATATACTAGAGGCCCAGTGCACGAGATTTGTGCACTCAGGGGGGTGGGGGGTCCCTCAGCCCAGCCTGCACCCTCTCGCAGTCTGGAAGCCCTTGGGGGATGTCCGACTGATGGCTTAGGCCTGCTTTCTACCTAAGCCGTCAGTCAAACATCCTTAGTGCTGTTGCAGAGGCAGGAGAGGCTCCCGCCACTGCCGCTGCGCTTGCCAGCCTGTAAGCCTGGCTTCTGGCTGAGCAGCACTCCCCTGTGGGGTTGCACTGACCACCAGGGGGCAGCTCCTGCATTAAACATCTACCCCCTGATGGTCAGTGCACATCATAGCAACCAGTCGTTCCGCTGTTCGGTTGATTTGCATATTAGCCTTTTATTATATAGGACTAGAGGCCCATTGCATGAAGAGATTTGTACAATAGGCCTTCCTTCCCTTGGCTTCCAGCACCCGTTTTCCTCCGGCACCCAGGACCCAGGCCTTCGATCTGGCCAGAGTCTGCCATCTTCGTCTTCGCTGCTTCACTGCAGACTCCAGGCAGAGTCTGCCATCTTTGTCTTTGCTGCAGACTCCGGAGTCTGCAGTCTTGTCTTTGCTGAGGCACTCTGCTCCTGTAGATCCCTTCACCCCCCATCCTCCCTTTCATAGCAGGCATCCTGCCCCGCCTGGCCACTCTGCGCCTGGAGCAGCTGGGCGGCTGCCATCTTTGGCCTTCTAATTTGCATACTCACTCTGATTGGCTGTGGGCATAGCGGAGGTACAGTCAATTTACATACTTGTCTATTATTAGGTAAGATAATACATATGCATGTATGTGTCTATATAGACTATATATTCCAGACATTTTATTCCTAGGTAAGTATTCAAGAAAAATTCACTGTTTAGCCCACAAAAAGGTTTGTACAAATATATTCATTGCAACATTATTCTTAAAGGTCTCCAGCTGCAAACTACTGAAAATTGCCATCAGCAGTAGGAGGGATATCACGGGCCAGTGGACAGATATTAGCAGAGTGAGATTGTGATGTCTTCATGTAGTGGAACACTATACCATGAAGAGAGCGAACAATTTACAGCATCACGTAGTGTGGATGATTTTCAAATTATGTTGAGTGACTGAACCAGACAACAAGGAGTATGTATTGTGCTCCCATTTCCCTCAGGTTCAGAACAGGAACACTGGTCTCTGGTGTTACACCCCGGCATAGTGTGAGCTTCCTTCGGGGCAGGTGAGTAGTGACTAGAGGAGGCATGAGGGTGGCTTCCCAAGAGCTGGCCATGATCTGGGTTCCAAGTTACAAGAACATGCTTAGTTTGAGATATTCATCAAGCTGAAAACTAGTCATTTGTATATATTTCTGAGCATGTGTACTTCAATAAAAACGTTAAAAAAAAAAAACAGTAAAATTGCATTCTTTAAAAATGTATTTAATTTACATCTAACTTTATGGGAATACAGCAGTTGCATTAAAATGAAACATGTCTTCCTTTGATGTCACCCTTTTCCTTTTTATTAAAGGGCATTTTCCTGAAATTCAAGTCTTTCATCAGTTGCAGAGTTTAATGCATGAATTTAACACTATTCAAGAGTTGGTTGCTACCCTCCAACAGTATGGTTGCACTTTTCCAAGACCTGTGCCCACCTGTCAGTTTCACAAACCAGGCCAGATGCAGACTGGAAATGAAGGGCCTTTTGAAATACCCCTGCTGTGCAAGGATATTGTTTCACCTCATTACCTGCAGGCTGCGCCTCCTATCACACAAAGAGAAGTTTGTGCATTCAGCGGCTAGCTCTCCCGTAACCTCTGCAGACATTTCAATATATTAGAAGTATTTCACTGCAACCCCAGCTAGGCAGAAAGTGCATCCCCAGAAGAACCTTGTCATTAGGTAGCCATGCACCAAATTCTGGGAATGGTGGGAACAGGTCTTTGTTTGTCCTCCTTCTGTCTCCCATCAATCCACACTGAGCCCACCTCAGAGAGGCATAGGGAGCCCGCATCTGTGGTTTCTCTCCTTTTTCTCATGGTCTCTTGGTCTTATAACCCCTGCCCACCTCCCAGTGTCCCATTTTTCTTTTCACTCAGCCTCTAACCTGACGAAAGTCATGATTATAAACAGCCTTTCCCTCAGGGGAGGTAGAATATTCTTGAAAGAGCTGGTGGGCAGATAGAATCATGTCTTACCCCTGGTCTGAGGGATTGAAGAAAAGTTTCCTTTCAGCCCCAGCCTAATGGTAAAATGTTAAAAAGTCAAAATGGTGAGATTGACCAGTATTTTATGTAACCGCAGAACATCATGATACAAAGTCTAAGTCACTCTCCTTACTTTTCTCTGATTAGGAGTCCGTGCCTATTTCTCAGTATCCAGAAAAGAAGAGGTGGTATTCCCCACACCCCAGAAGGGTAAGGTGGATACAACTTTGAGGTCACTCAGGAACACTTAGACCTCATTCACTTAACTTCCTAGAGGTGCAGAGTTTTTTAAATACTCCATCTTTAAAATAACAAAAGCACCAGCATTTCTTGCAGGCACTGTTAATGTAAATATAATTCAAGGGAGTTCCACACTCAAACACTCAGACTGTAAGTCAGGACTTATTGCCAAATCCAATGATTAAACTGTACCATAGTTATGACTAAACTTGGCTCCACACTGAATGTCCCCAATTGCTATGATCTTACAATGATGGCATCTTCATTTTACATCTTCTATCTTTGCCATGAAGTGTCGGGTAATCAGCTGTCAGTGAAATTTACTTAATATATATATGAAAATCCTGGTGCCTGTTGATGATTCATCAATGTTAGTTCACTTCCTTCATGATATTAGGGTCTTCTTTTATTTCTTTCTATCATATTATTTCTACTTCAAATATTCTCTGGACTAGTTCCAATCAATTAACAATTTGTTCATAATCTGTTTTCTTTCAAACAGGACCCCAAAAAGCAAAACTCAAAGTGAAAAGATCAATAAATGTGATTGAAATTTAAAATCTCTGTATTCCAATAATCCACCATACGCAAAGTAAAAAGTCAGTGTCAGGCTGAGAGAAATATTTGTAACATATGTAATAAGGGTTATTAAGCAAAATAGTTGAAGAGCTATTATTTATCTATAAGAAAAAGGTAAATAAAAAAAATGAAAAGGACACCTGCTGGCCAATATGACTCAGGGGTTGTGTGTCGACTTATGAACTAGGAGGTCATGGTTCGATTCCTGGTCAGGGCACATGCCCAGGTTGTGGGCTTGATCCCCAGTGTAGGGCATGCAAGAGGCAGCCGATCAATGATTATTTCTCATCATTGGTGTTTCTATCTCTCTCTCCCTCTCCCTTCCTCTCTGAAATCAACAAAAATATATTTTAAAAAATAGAAAATGGTAAAAGACATGAACAAAAAATTCACCAAAAAAGAAAACATGTGGCCAGTAAATATATAAAAAACTCGATCAAACTCACCAGTAATTAGGGATATGCAAACTATAATTAAAATGAAATACTATTTATCCTCCATCAGGTTAAAAATTATTTGCATATGATATAAAATGTTGGTGAGTGCATGAGGAACTAACGATATAATATATATTGATGACATAAATTAGTATACTTCTCTGGGAGGATGTTTTGCAACATCTCTTCAAATTAAAAGCATGCACCTCTTATACAACTAGCTATGCAATGGCTCAGTCTCTGCCTTTGGGAAACATCTGCATACGTGCATATGGAGGCATGTACTAATAGGTATCATTTATCAATAAATTGCTTCCACTGTTCTAAGTGCTTTGCATGCTTAAATGCCTTTAATCCTCATTACTTTCTATTAGTATCCCCATGTTACAAATTAAGGATTTAGGATTTGAACCAAGGTAATCTGGCTCCAGGAATGGTGCTCTTTCCCATTAGACCATATAATCTCTCAAGAGAATTGTCCTCTTGTAAAAAAAAAAACAAAACAGAAACAAACAAACAAAAAAACTTATTGCAACATTATAACAGAAAAAAAAGTGCTAAATGATTTGGAATGTAATGCTTTACAAAAATCGAATTAAGTGCATTTATATCATTGGTTCTTGACTAAGAGCAATTTTGCTCCTCAGGAGGCATTTGGCAGTATATATGGAGAATATTGATTGTAACAATTGTGAGATGGGGGTAGGGGAGGGGGTGCTGATATCACCTGGTGGGTAGAAGCTAGGAATGTTGCTAAACATCCTACAATGCACAGGACAGTCCTCGGACAACCAAGAATTATCTGGCCCAAATGTCAATAGTGATATATTTGAGAAATCCTGATCTATATTTATATTGATTCTTCTCTAAGAAATATTGTTTACTTCAAAAGCCAATTTGTAGATAATGTCAATTATTTTAAAAAGACGCACACATGCACACTGAGGAGTGCACAGTCTGGGTGTGTGTACACTTACCTGTATACAGGAAAAGTTCTAAGACAATGCATACAAGCTATTAAATGTGGTTACCCCTGAAGGATGATGGAAGGGGCAAGGATTGTAGGGAAGGGTAGACAAAGAGAACTTTAAAAATAGGAGCAATGTTCCAAAAATGTTAAGAAAAATGTCTTTGTGTGTATTTATAGATTTACAATAAGTTTTAAAGTACCACTAAGTGCTATTTACTACTTATGACCCTGACAAAGATGAACAAATGAAAAGGAACAGGGATGGCAGGGTAGGAGGGTAGGATAACAAGGCTGCTCTAACATCCTGAGTGAGCACTGTCTCTTTTAGAAAATGCTTCCTACGAAACATGATTTTAAAGGCATATGGTATGCTCTCATTCATATAAAAAAGTCCTAGAGCCATTCACAACGGACATCTGTGTATCACAGTGAAAAGACCTTGAAGGAAAAACACCAGATTGAGAGGACCCTAGGGACAAAAATTGGATTCATCTAGGAACCAAAGGGGTTTTCCTTTACCTACCTAAGTTAAAGATTTTACAAGAATAATTTTAACATCTTACTTCAGTGAACAAAATTAAAAATAAATCAGTTAAAAGTGTGCACAAACACAAATGTCAAAGAGTGGCGTTGATGTTATTTAAATTTAAAACAACAAACAAACAAAAACAATAAGGCAATGCAAAAACCCAGGAATAAGAGCTAAGTCAATAAGTTAATCTACTCATTTACACAAGTACTTCTTATTCATTAAGAACAACATTCTGGAAATTACATTATATGGCTAAATGAAAAAAAAGGAAATTACAAAACATATACATGGAATTATATTTCATTATTTCAAGAAAAAAGCTAAGCACAGACATAGGAAGGAAACATTTGGAAGGATAGTTAAGTAAAACTTTAAGAATAATTATCTCTATGGACTGGAAATAGACACATTTTTGTTCTTTCTTAATTATAATTTGCTCTGTGTTCAATTTTCTTGTCATTACATTGTTTCTATAATAAAGAAGTTGAAAGAATGGGGAGAACAACATGTTTTAGATAGCATAGAGTCCATGCAATATAATAATACAAATATGTTTAAAATAAAGTAAGGCAAAGAGTATAAGTAAAAAAATAAAATAATATCCTACATAGTGCCTCAGGAGTCATCTGGGTTAGTTTTGGACTGCCAAACACTTGTGAAAATTGAGGCATCTAATAAGGGCATGTGACTAGGCCTATATAATAAAGACTAGAGGCCCAGTGCATGATTGAATCATGCATGTGTAGGGTCCCCTACACGCTTTCCCTTTCGATCACAGGGAGCTGGGTGCCTGTCCGCTGGTGCACCAGGCCTTTCAGAAGCCCCCGGCGTGGCGGAGGCTTCTGAAAGGCCTGGTGCCTGAGTGGACAGGCACCCAGCTCCCACGCTTTCCTTTCTATATTTGGTGCACCAGGCCTTTCAGAAGCCCCTGGCGTGGCGGAGGCTTCTAAAAGGCCTGGTGCCTGAGCGGACAGGCACCCAGCTCCCACACTTTTGCTTTCAATTGCAGGGGAGCTGAGTGCCTGTCCACTCAGGCACTCAGCTCCCCCGCTTTTGATGGTCCGTGGGGCGGGATGTCAGCTCGCTGCCCCAGAGGCCCCTTCTGTGCCACAGCACAGCCATTGTGCAGACACTGAGCTCGTGCCGCTGCTGGCGACGCAGCTCAGCGTCCGCCGGCCCAATCAGCTACCCCGGCCACCCCGAGTCCCGCCCCCCGCGCCTCCTGGCCAATCATGGGCATAGTGAAGGTACGGTCAATTTGCATATTTGTCTATTATTAGGTAGGATGTGATATGCAAATGGCCGTTATGCCATGAAGTGTAACGACCGACCACATAACAACTGGATCACAGATCAGCAGGAGGGTGGGGAAGCGAGCTACAAGTGGGTGGTGGAGAGCTACAAGAGGGGGCAGGGCAACAAGCTATGAGGGGGGTGGGGGGTAGAAGGGTGGGGGAGCTACTGGAGGTGGCAGCGAGCTACTGGCGAGCTACTGGCATATGGATTTGTGCGCAGGGCTACTAGTAAGAAATAATAGGCAGAACCAATTACAGCAACTTTGGGTCATAGTTTGGCTATGTCCTTTAAGAGCTAAGTGACTGTGGGCAAGTTACTTAAACCATTTGAACCTCAGTTTCTCATCTGTAAAATATAATAACTACAGCTATTTCTTAGGGCCACTGTGAGGGTTATTGAGAAATTATATTAATACTAGAGGCCCAGTGCATGGATTCGTGCACTGGTGGGGTCCTTTGGCCTGGCCTGCACCCTCTTGTAATCCGGGACCCCTGGGGGGATGTCAGAGAGCCAGTTTTGACCCTATCCCTGCAGGCCCGATCCAGACAGGAGGGAGCCCAATCCTGTGCATTGAGCGTCTGCCCCCTGGTGGTCAGAATCAACTGGTCACTTAGGCTTTTATAGATACACTGAAGTATTATTTGGTGGTTTATAAAACCCCTCCAAAGCTCAGTGGAGATACACAATATTTACTGAGGATTAAGAATACATAATTCATTCATTTCTCTAGGTCCTCAAACGAGGTCGAGTGGCCATGGGTTAGAGATCTCTCTCTGATAAGTAGCCTGAGCACAGTTAGTCTTCAGCCTTGCCGTTCAGTGGGCCAGAGTGTCAGCAGTGTTTCAGGGAGCTTAATAGAAATGCCAGCTCTTGACCCACCTTCGCCCTACGGAATCAGAACCTGCGTGGAAATTTCCCCAGGAGACTCATAAGGACACTGAGCTCTGTCATGCAGTTAGGAACAAAACCCAGTGCCTCAGGAGCCAGCTGAGTTAGTTTTGGGCTGCCAAACACTTGTGAAAATTGAGGCACCTCATAAGGGCATGTGACTAGTGGACAGCCATCCATACTTCAGTCAGAGGCCATTATTATCCATTTTGGTCTCAAGGTTAACTGCCAGGTGATTGAAGAGACACTGTGTTTTGAAGGAGCAGAAGAAAGAAATGGAATTAGTGAGCCATAATCAAGGCAGAGAACAATGCCAGGATACTGAGTATGGCCTGGAGGAAAGAGATGAAGAAACAGATGGGAAAAGTTGGTGGCAGTAACTCCACCTCTCCGCCTGGGTACCCATCTCTGTCACTTTCCTTTGTTCTGAAGCAGTGTCGCCTTGAGCATGGAGCATGGGTTTTAAATTAGAAAAATTACATTCATGTCTGTGCTCTGACCCTTTGTGGCTGTATGTGCTTTAGCTCAGAACCTCACTCAGTTAGTTACCTTATCTGTACATTGAGACTTATGATATCTAATGCATGATGGTGTTCCCTTAACTTAGTTGAATTAATAAACTGTCTGGTTTAATCCCTGGTATATTTTGGGTGCTCCATGAATAATATCTATTTGTTTATTTCCTTTCTCTTAAAGACCAGTCAGTGACACCCCCAGGACCTCCTGGGCAGATCTCACCAAAAATCCCAAGAGTCACTGTATCCTCAGAACCCTCCTGGTGGCCACACGACTTGCCCTCCTTCCTACACATTCTTTTATAATGATGCATTTAAAGTCTATTGCCTGCACCTCCTATGAACTCCTTCATTTTAGTAACGCTTGCTAGTATTTATCTTTGTGATTCCCACAGACCTTAGCAAGAATATTCACCAATAAATGCTGGTGTCAATGGGTTTTGAAGATTGTGCCAGTGCTACCGGATGAGTCCACAGTACCACTGGAGGACATCGGGAGGGAGCCAATTCCAAACCATTGACGCACCCAATACGGTATACTAGTATCTCGCCAAGCAAGCGTGAAGGCGTGAGTTCTGCGAATAGATCCGACCCGTTCCTGGGAGATGAGAGTTAGGAAGGGCACAGACGGTGGAGGATCAAAGACACCAGGTTTAGCATTCTCTCCGGATGGTGCTGGAACCAATTCAAATCAGGGAGCGAACAAAAGGTGCTTTTCTTTCCACGAAGTATTTCTTAGGTCTTTCAACTTGATACATGACTGCATCCCCATTGGAACTAAATTCACACATTTAAGGTAAAGGTTGTTTTTCTTTTCAGAGCCTTCCGAGGCTTCATCCACCAGAATGTCATCTGAGTGCCATTATTTGACAAAACCTAAAAATTATTTCGCTGAGAGCAGTCCCACAGCCCCAGCATGCCTGGTTCTGAGATAACAAAAGCAGCTGTTGCTCACCCACCAGCCCGACCCAGATCAGAAACCTGGCAGGTTTCCCTCGTGCCCCATCTCCGCTCCATAAAGCGCTGAGCTTCCTCAGACTGTCGGCCCTCGCCGTGTGGAGTTGGACACCGGCCACCACTCTGTGTCTTCCAGTTGACCTCAGCGGCAACGTGGCCATGTGCTGACGGGTCAGATGACTCTCATCACCGGTATGATTACCTGACTCCCTTTCACATTCTGAGCACTTTCCCTTTTCCCATCAGACTTGGGCTGTTGTGTACTTTTCTTTTATTGGAACTGGCAACACGAAGCTATTTAAACACAGCTCCATCTGTCAGCGTTGGGTCCTGCAGGTAGAGTGTCGTGTTTGATTTCAGTTCATCATTTGTTTTGTTGTCAAGAAGGGCTTGGGGGAGGAAGAAAAAAAAAAAAAAAAAAAAAAAAAACCAACCACCTCCAGCATTCAAACTGTTTTTTGGTTAAAATGCACGAAGACTTATTTGCAACTTTGACCATGATCTGATCCATGCTCCTCACTTGTCCCTGCAATCACAGCAGCCGCCTCTGTGACATTCATAAGGTGGCCCTCAAAGATCTCCCACGGTGTAACGCAGGCCTTATCCCTGAGCTCTGCAGCTCACTTTGGGTCAGTCCTCATCCATAAAGTACCCAAAGAGTAAGGCTTGTCCTTAGTGGCAAAGCATGAATGGAAACAGACCCAAGGGTCCCTTGCTTACCCCCCGACATGTGGCGTACATAGAGATGAAATGGGCGACTCTCAGAAATTTTGCTTCCAGGTATTTGTGCCAAAGAGAAGAGATCTAAATAGATAATATACTTTGAGCATCGCTCTTCACAACAAATTCATAGTTTTAAGACATAAAAACAACATACATCTTCAACAATTAATAACACAGTAGCAGAATGTTGATACTTGTGGGAGCCGGTGGATGGACATTTTGCAGTTTGTGCACTGTTTTTTATGTTAAAAATAATAACTGTGAAGACTTCGTTCAGAAAAAAAATATGTAAAAATTATAGATATGGTGTGATTCATGTGCATTAAAATACACGGAAAAATGCTGGAAGAATAATATACCAAAAGCTGTTGGTCACCAACAGCACATATGACAAAAGTAGCACATGGCCTAATTCTTAGTGCCACAGGACTGCCAGACTGCTGAGAATGTAAGGGTGCCCTAATTAAAAACAATAGGTACTCCAGACAAATATTTCACTTAACTTAGTTCTTTGAGAGTTAGCTGGTGTCAACATGACAGATTTCAAGAGCTAAGTGAATAGGGGAGTGGACAGATAAAGTTTGCCATAGTGTGAAAAGTGGAGGGTGGTGGAGCCACAGCAGCCGCAGAAGGGAACATAAGGTAGCTGGGCAGACACGTGCATGCAAAGATACGTGGGAAATGTGGGTAGAATGTGAAACTGATCGATCATCTGATCCAGAGCAGGAAAGTGGTTCCTTCTCAGATCCAGATTTGAAGAAGGGGCTTTGTTATTGGAGACAGGACTTCTTCCCAGCCCAAAGCCTCCAGCACCCCCGTGACACAATCCAGGCACATAATAAAAACAGATCTGAGCTCTGTCTCTGTCGACAGCCCAAGTAAATGAGACCTGATCCATCCTCCTCCCACTTCATGATTACTTACCATTTTGTTTTGTTGTTGTTTTATACCTCAATTCTAAATATCTCATTTCTAAACCACAGAACCATCCAGAAGAGAATTGTTGTGCTGCCTCCATCGTGAATCTCCTCCCATGATGTAGGTTCTCCCTGTGTCTGTGCTACCTCACCATAACTTTAGGGCAAAACACCTTCCAATTTGCTCTCATTTCTCAGTTCAGTGTCATCGCTATCCAAATAACTCCAATATGAAAAACAAAATGCATGCACACAAAGAGAGGAGTAGAGTGACCTGCATTTATTTGGGCACTAGAATATCCTATCAGCTCTGCTCTTTCATGATGGGAGAATTTGGAGCCAATGTTTCAGAGAAAGCTCAGCTGTCTCTCTATTTCTTTTTTTATTTCCATTAAGACTTTGGATGGAATCAGTAATACTGTGAAACAAAGCAAGAGAGTCCAAGGAAAAAAAATGTAGAATTCATCAGCAAAAAATTAGAGTGCTTTTGCACTGAATGTAAATTTTAATTGACAATGTTCTATAATTGTAACAAGTAAGTGTACCTGCCACATCAGGAAAATGAATGGTTCACAAGAAACTGATTTTAAAGAGTAGACTGCGGGGAATTCACTTGGGGGAAGATACATGTTATCATTTGAATTAAATTTTTAAATAAAAATTTTAATTAGTCTGTATTCATTTTAGGTGTATAGCATAGTGCTTAGACAATCATCTATATATATATATAAAAGACTAATATGCAAAGTGTCCCCTCGGGAGTTCCACCCGGAGATAGGGAGTTTGATCACTCGCTATGATGTGCACTGACTACCAGGGGGTGGCACAGAATGAAGGAAGGCCCTGGCCAGGAACTAGAAGGCCCTGATTGGCCCTGATCTCCAGCCAGGCCTAGGGATCCTACCTGTGCACAAATTTCATGCACCAGGCCTCTAGTATACTTTATAAAGTATTCCCCCAATATTTCCAGTACCTATCTGGTACCATACATAGTTATTACAATATTATTGACTATATTCCCATGCAGTATTTTACATCCCTGTGACTATTTTGTAACTACCAATTTGTACTTCTTATTCCCTTCACCTTTCCCACCCTGTCCCCCAACCCTCTGGCAACTATCAGTCTGTTCTCTGTATCTATGAATCTATTTCAACAGACCAAGATTTGGCCATGTGAAGAGAGGGCTCTACACAGGAATGGTAGTGCCACTTGTGCCCAGGTTCACCACAGCTGGTTGACTTTTCTGAAGGGCTCAAGTTTGGCAAGAACCACTGGGCGTTGACAGGGTGGGGTTAGTAGATCTCCCAAGTGGGGCAGTGCCACTCAGGTATGTGGGAAGGGGGGTGAGGAAATTATTCCCACCCCACAGCCACACAACTCCCCTTCTGATAACCCCCGAGTTTACCCTAAAGCACAGTCTAAGAAAGTCTACACCACAGGTCCAGGTGGCTGGCTCCTCTGCAGGGTGTGAGCAGGCAGGGCAGGATGACAGAGAATCAGGAGTTTGGGACAAGTGCATTCCTTAGGCTGATTCAGTATGAAGGTGTACCAGGGTCATAGCATCAGTGGGCAGTGTGAGTGAGGGCCTAAGCACAGGGTCCCTGGAAGCTGTCCCTTCAACTTTCTCCCTGGACCCATACAACCCAATGTGTCCTCACATAACTCCAATCTGCTCCAAGGAGTGAGTGGCCATGAACAAGATTTTGTGTGTTGGCCCTTTAAGAGGGTGCTGGTGTCTCTAGAAGACTCCAGTATCTCCCTAGTAGACAGAACCCCCACTGATTTTCACAGCCAGATGTTATGTGGGCTCCTCTTCCAGCTCTGGCACTCTGGTGTTTGAAGCCCAGTGTGGGATTGAGATCCCACACTCCTCAGGGGGCCCCTTTGTAGCTGCAATATCCCTCTGGATTCTCAACCACCATACATGGGTGCCAGGCCAGCCTTATTCATTCTGCCCTTCCTACCAGTCTAGATGTGGCTTCTTCTGTAAATCCTTGCTTCTAAGGCCAGTTCAACTAGTCTTCAGTTATTTATTCAGTTTAATTGTTCTGTAATTTAGTTGTAATTCCAGGTGGACCTAGCAAGTGAGTGTAAAATCCACCTATTCTGCCATGATCTGGGATACCCGGTTGACCATTAATCCTTTTTTTTTAATATATTTTATTGATTTTTTACAGAGAGGAAGGAAGAGGGATAGAGAGCTAGAAACATCGATGAGAGAGAAACATCAACCAGCTGCCTCCTGCACACCCCCTACCGGGGATGTACCCACAACCAATTTACATGCCCTTGACCAGAATCGAACCTGGGACCTTTCAGTCCGCAGGCCGACGCTCTATCCACTGAGCCAAACCGGTTTTGGCCCTTTTTATTTAAATATATATATATATTTATATATATATAAATATATATATATTTTATTGATTTCAGAGAGGAAGGGAGAGGGAGACAGAAATAGAAACATCAATGATGAGAGAGAATCATTGATTGGCTGCCTCCTACTGGGGATCAAGCCCACAACCTAAGCATGTGCCCTTGATCTGAATTGAGCCCAGGATCCCTCAGTCCACAGGCCAACCCTCTATCCACTGACCCAAACTGGCTAGGGCTGGCCACTAATCCTTAAAATTACTTTTTATTTATGTTGAACTAACTTTCAGTTATTCGTATTTTCCACAGGGAACAAAACCCTAGAAATCCAGATAATAAGTAATTTGAGATACTGTATTTGAATAACTTTTCACAAAACTGTGTCAATCTATCCACTAGCCATACTTGTCTAGTGTTAAGGTTGTCCCTGCAGGGTGGTATAAAGGTTTATGGTTGGATTATTTGACATGGGATTTAGCTGAAATCACATAACAGGGAATTTCATTTCCACAGGTTTCAACTGTCATTTAAATTTCACCCTGAAAATTATTCAGGATTGCAAATAAGTATATACCTCTCCTGGCCTTTGATATATCTAATTATGATTCTTCCCTTGAAAGTCCTTTTGTTTATAGTCTAAGACAACTGAGATACTGAAGCAAAACTGGCAATGTGATTCGTTGAAAACTCCTTGCATTAGGTGAGAGTGAGAACACTCATTATCATCTTTGTTTGCCATTTTTGTAATGTTCTCAGTTCCTGTGTCTACTAAATAAGAATATTAATAGCTATCTTGAATCAAATATTTATAATGTACCATGAATTATTCCCAGGTCACAATGTGTATTAACTTGTTTATTCCTTTAAAAAAAATACAACAACAATCTGTGGTAGATACTATCATTGTCTTTATTTTAAAGACAAGAAAACTGAGACAATTCACCTTAGAATCAGATAACTGGGGTTCAGAGGGTGGCCTGAACTCTTCACCCAGACTCCACTGCCTCATGGGTATTCTGTGTAGGGCTGTGTGGCACAGATGACTGCAATGAAAGTGGAAAGGCTATGGGCAACTCTGATTATCTTAAAAGTGATTTATTTGATCTTCCTTCCCTCTCGGCCTTCTGCTGTCTACAAAGGCTCTTGTTAGAACTCCAGTTGGGGATGTTGTTGAGGATGGCAGAGCCAAGCCTCCAGCCCAGGATAGAGGATAACTTTGAGAAGCAGAGACCTCTCTATTCCCTCCAAGACTGTTATGTGAGAGAAAAATAAACTCCTATTTGGACAACTGTTCATTTTAGTTCTCTTTGTCACAGCAGTTTATTGCATAGTACTCTCACTCATACAGTATCTTAAGTAGTGTCCTTCTGGAGCAAGCTTGTGGTAACTCCTGAGAAACTACCGTCCAAAATTCAGCAATTTAGTGAGCTGGTTTACCATCCTACCAATGGGTATGAGGATTCAATAAGATCTAATCCATAAAAATGCTTGGCAGAGTGGTATCTAGTAAAAGCTTAATAAATGATAATTATATTGTTTATAATAAATGAATTAAAAAAAAATTAATTCATTAATTGTTCACACAAAGAAAACCTTAATAGCTTATTTCCTTGCCTCAAATCACACAGGATAGTCTTTGTGCAAAGCACATCCTAAGGATGCCATATTCTCTCCCATCCATTTTGGGTATGATGGGTGAGTTCTCGCTTCCTTTGTAATATTCAGAGCTGATTTCCAATTATTAAATAAACTTATTTTACTTTTCCCATAAGTAATATAAAAATGCAAACTAGTAGAAATTTTATATAAAAATGTGTTCTTTAAATTTTACTAAGCACAGAGGAAAATAATGTTTCCAAGTTTCTCTCTTTAGTATTTTCAATTTTTTAAGAGCTTTCTTAATCAATGGAGTTCTCAGCACAAATTCCCTTATCCTATCAAGTCATTAAAAACTTTGGAATTTCTGGAGTCAACTTACTTCTAAAATCATTAGGCTACTGATAATGAAAAAAGAACTTCAAATGCACGTTCTCTAATTTATAGAATCTTTTGCACTTTGAAGGTGTCCAGAGATGTGATCTGAGTGTCCCAGGATTGATCTATCTTCCTTCTGTCACCTGGGGCAAGGTGGGGGATGAGGAATTTGATCAGATATTAAAGGTGATCAGATATAGAGGGTGGGATTCTTGCAAAACTGACTTAGCAGAATTTTGCTAAAATTGGATGATGCAAAGATAGACACAGAAATTCAGAAATGGAAGCTAGTTGAGAAGGGGGCTTAGAGGAAACTGCCTAAAGTTTTGTTAAGGAGAATTTTTGCAACCAGCACTTGTCAGGATGTCTGGCACTCAAAATAGCCAGATCTTGAAAATAATGACTGACCAAACTCTTCCTAATGCCAGGACCTTGGACCTTTGCCCAATAGTCTATATGCTTCCTTAAGGCTTGTCTGACCTCTGCTGCCAGGCAACTATAATTAATGTGATCATGCCATCGATCTGGTTCCCATTCCAACAGTCCCTGCATGAATCCTTTAGGCAATGAAAAAATTTCCTCTCTCATAAATCATACAATAGTATGGCAGCTTCATTGTAAAATATGTATTGAAATGGAACATGTTCCCATTTGAAATATAGTCTTATTATTTAAGCAGCACAGAAGGCTTAAAACCATCCTCCCTGAGACAATCTTCAAATATTTAAAGACATCAAGCTCATGTTTTGATTCTTCCTTTCTTCAGGAAGGAAGGTCATTCTTTTCCACAACCATTGCTTCACTTTTCTGTTATTGCTTGCCCTGTTCATACCTTAAGCTCACCATTTACCTTGCTGGCTGATTATTCTCCATTTCACCTCCCAGATGAATTTTATGCTTCTCTTTCCTGCTTCTTGCCCCAGGAGGCTGACTTCTATGCACTTCATCATCCAAACCACCTTGTCTAGCACAGGGGTCCCACGCTGCCTGTAAATGACAAGCCATGCTTATCCCCACCTCCACACCCCATGCTCACTCATTGTTTGGGAGTTGTCCAGGCAGTGTGTTGCCTTAGTTTGAAAGCTGAGGAGATCCTGAGGCACCCACAGTGGAGGCTACCAGCTAGCTGAGCTTATTATGACATGTTTGATTTGAAAGGAGATCTGAGTGGTGCACCATCGTGGCTGCCCCATGATAATAACCATTGAGATATGCTAAACAGGAAAGCAAGCAATTTTGGTTGAATGGCAACCAAATCTGCAGATCAGCAGCATCAACATCATTTGGGATCTTGCAGAAATGAAAATTCAGATCCCACACCAACTACTAAATCCAAATCAGTATATGAAGGCCTCAAGGTGAATCATAGATAGATTAGAGCTTGTGAAGCACTGATGTACTGGACATTTTGCTACATTCCCAAAAAGATGAAGTCTCTTTTTTGGGGAGAATTATATCCATCCACCCACAGGAAGTTGTCTCTTCTCACTATCCTACAACAGCCCTAGTCATGTTTTATAAATCCCTGTTTAGCCACAGTTGTTTGGCCCAGGGTGGAATGCTGGATCGTGGGACAATCAAATTCTCTCATTTCAGATTTTGGAAATGTGTATGAGATTGCAGTTTATTATATACTGACTTTCAATTGAGATTATGCAAATTTGGGAACTATGGGTGGGCCATATTACACAGAAGACCAGTCTGTAAAAAGAGGAAATGAATCTTGTGCACTTCCCTTTCCCTTACTTGTTTTTGTTGTTATTATTTGTTTTTCTTTTTTATCCAACTCAGGTTGTTGTTTTTTTATTATTGTTGAGAGTATTACAGGTGTCTCCCATTTTCTTCCTTTGACCCCTCCACCTGGCTTCCACCCCACCCCAGGCCTTCACAGCACTATTATCTGTGTCCATGGGCTATGCATATATACATATAAGTTCTTTGGTTAATCTCTTCCCATCTCCCCTTACGCCTTCCCTCTGAGATCTGTGGATCTGTTCCATGATTCCATGTCTCTGGACCTATTGTGTTCATCAATTTATTTTGTTCATTAGATTTCACATATGCGTGAGATCATGTGATACTTGTCTTTCTCTGACTGGCTTCTTTCACTTACCATAATTCTCTCCAGGTCCCTTCATGCTCTCTCAAAGGTAAGAGATTCTTCATTTTCACAGCTGCATAGTATTCCATTGTGTAAATGTACCACAACTTTATTACCCACTCATCTACTAATGGGCACTTGGGCCGTTTGTAAATAGCACCACTGTGAACATAGGGGTGCATATATTCTTTCTGATTGGTGTTTCAGGATTCTTGGATATATTCCCAGAAGTGGGATCACTGGGTCAAATGGAAGTTCCATTTTTAATTTTTTGAGGAAACACCATATTTTTTTCCCAGAGTACCTGCATCAGTCTACATTCCCACCAGCAGTGGGTACTAGGGTTCCCTTATTATGTGTAACCAAAGGAGACCAAGACAGATGGTGAATGGTTTTGTAATAATATGAATATAGAGGGTCATGGTTTTAAAAGTATTAGAAAAAGCTGGCAGGTATTCTATGCTAAGTTCATGCAGCATCTTTACCCTGCTAAGTCATCTAGGTTTCAGGGACTGCCAACATATTATAAACAAGATAAAACTTTTTTCTTTTTTTTTAGTTCAAATTTTGATGGGTCAATGAACTGATCCAAATTGATCAAAATCGTAAAATATTGAGTGACCAGTCAGAACATTCCACATTGCCATACAAAATATAATTGACAGACTATAATTAATTCAGGGAAATAATTTAAAAATACTATGTTCTGTTTGTGCAGATCTGACATTTGCACATTATTCCCCCACAGCCATTGTTGCATTTTGTGCCTGTCACTGTCCCTGGCTGCTCTGTTAGAAAGCCTCACCTGGAGAGTGCTGGCACCTCTCTGCTCCGTGATTCTCTTTCTTCTGGAATCCACAATGATCTCCAGGTTGCTCCTTTCTTTACATTTGTCATTACGTGCTTCAGGTTCCAATTTAAGGTTTAGATTATTGTTATCCGGGTGGATTTTATGGATAAATGTACGTGTCTAAAGGTCATGTCATAGGATTAATTACTGTGGGGAAGTTTTCCATCACTTTTCATGAAAATCATACTTATTAGTCAAATTAGAGAGATAACTACTAAGCTTGTCTTTAATTTAGGAATGTGCTTTATTTGAATCCCTTGGTTGCCTCCTTTTAAATACATTTAAATTTTTGATATGAGCTTCGCATATGGCCACACTCTGTGAAGTACAATACAAACTATTGGAGGTGACTCTTCATCTGTTCTCTGCATAGCCGCCCCATTCAGGTGGTTTCGCCAGTGTTTCTTTGCATTCAGCATTCCTTCTGGCCTTCGATTCTCATTTTCCCCTTCAGCTGCAACGGTGAGAATGCTGCTTTCCATACTGTTAAAGGATTGTGCCTGCCAGATAAAAGAACCTTTTTCCACCACCTTGAAATTCTATTCTTCTATGGATGTCCATTCTATCTTCTTTTTTCCTTTGACAGAGGACAAAAGCCATTGGGGAAGTGAGCAGTTCAATTTTGTCTATGCCATACATTGGCATTACAGCAAAGGCTCCACAGAGCACCTCTCTGATTTCTTTAATCTTTTTCTGCTATGAATGTGACATTTGGTTGTCTTTAACCTTATATGCTCAATTTGAGATTACCCCTTGGACACTGTATTTATAGATCAAACCACTATCTCCTATTGATCTTTAGTTATATGACCTTATTTTCTCCTTTTGTACATCCATTACCTTTTAACCTCAGTGCTCACTGGAGAGTTACCTGGACACACACATTAATACTTGATAGAATATTTAGAATTATTCCTTATTTGAACTAAACTGGAGAAAATTCAAAGATGAACTCTCTGGGATATCACTTATTTTTCTCTGCAAGAATAGATTGTAAGGATTAAGGTAGAAAGGCACAGCCCATAATCATGATTCCAATTCACCATTTATATAAGACTCTAGCACCCAAATAATCAGTCAGTCATTCTCTGTCTTAGCATCACCTGCTTACCCCAGGTTTTCTTTTCCTTTCCTATTTTATTTTTTGTTTTTACCATTGAGGAAATTCTATACTGGCAGAGACAGGTATAGAATCCAGTCTTTGATGTCCACTTTACCCAGTCAACCAATCTGAGGGAATTCAATAAGTACTCTCACATCTCAAATAATTTATCTCATTTTTCTAATCAAGAAAACACTCAATCAAATGGCTCCTTAGGCCAATCAAATGAGAGAGATCAGATGGCTTGAGAGAATCTGAGGACCATGTTGACAAAAATACCTCCCAGTTGATTCAGAACAAGACAAAGGTCCACTCCTTTATCTTCAAAGTCACATTTTTCTGATACCGTCTGTGTTTTTAACCACACCCTGCTCCCCTCTCAAGGGTATTTATTTTTCATATAATATATCCATTCTGCTGTTTGCCCCAGCCATTCAGGTTTGTATTATTGACTTCCCAAGTGAACATGTTGTCCTCTAGTACAGTAGTGCTGAAAATTACTGTGTAGAGGAAGTCTTCTGGGATTCAGTAGGAATTCCTCTTACCAATTCCTTGTTTACATATCTTCTCTACATTTCCTTTCCATTCACTCATCTAAAACGCATTCATCATCTCATGGGAGCGTGATGGGAAGGCTGTGCACTTTATTTCATTCAAGGGGGGTTGGCGCTGCAATTCCATACCAACTATATTAGGTTTAAGAGCCCAGACAATGAAGGTCAATTTGTGTGTAACTAATAAGTAATTAGTTCTACTATCTGAATTGTTTGTCCACTTTTTTAAAATAAGATAATGAAACAAGATGTACTTCAATATTCTAATCACTATGTAATTCTTTAATTTTATTTCTCCTTTGATGATAAATCAATCATTGCCTTGTAATATCTTTTGTATTATTATAATGAACTATTTTTGTTGAAATATACTTTATATGCAATAAAACTTAGTACTTTTTAAGTGTGGACAAATACATGTAGCTATCTATCCAACATCACAATCAAGATATAGAATGTTTGTATTACTTTACAAACATCTCCCATGTTCCTTTGCAGTCAATCCCTTCCCCATAACTTCAACCCTTGGCAACCACTGACTATTTTATGACTCTATAGATTTTCCTTTTCTAAAATGTTATAAAATAAAATCATATAGTATGTAGTATCTGTGTCTGGGTTCTTGCACTTGGCTCAATGCTATTGAGATCCACTCATGTTATTGCATGTATTAGTAATTTGGTTTTTTTTATTGTTGAGTATTAATCCATTATATGAATTTACTACAATCCTTTACTCACACATTGATGAACATTTAGTGATTATGAATAAAGCAACAATGAACATTCATGTACAAGTCTTTGTGTAGACATATTTTTATTTTTATTGGAAAATACATAGGAGTGGACTACTGGGTTATATGGTAAGTGTGTGTTTAAATCAAAACACTGCCCAATGTTTTCCCAAAATGGCTGTACCATTTTACATTCCCAGTAGTGTATGAGTGTCAGAGTTAGTTGCTCTACATCCTTGCCAACACTTGGTATTTTCAATCTTATAAATTTTAGGAATTCTAGTGGGAATGTAGTGGTAGCTCCTTGTGGTTTTAACGTACATTTCCCTAGTGATAAATTGTGTTAACTATCTTTACAGGTGCTTATTTGCCAAACATATGTATTTTTTGGTGAAATATAGTTTCAAATATTTCCCACTATTTAAAAATTAAGTTGCTTCTCTTATTATTATTAAGTTATAAGTTCTTTACATGTTTTAGATACAAATTCTTTATCAGATATGTGTTTAATAAATATTTTTCCTAGTATGTGACTTGTAATTTCATTTAACAGTCTTTTTTGAAAAGACAAAGTTTACAATGTGATAAAAGTCTAATCTACCAAATTAAAAACAATAGCTGTGCATTCTTGTCTTGAAAGTTAGGGAGAGGTGGGGGAGATAAGAAATCAAACGAAGGACTTGTATGCATGCATATAAGCATAAACAATGGATGCAAAACTCTGGGGGGTGAGGGCATGTATGGGTGTGGGGTGGGGGGGTAATGGTAAGATATGTACACATATAATACCTCAATAAAAAAAAGGGGAAAAAAAAAACTTTATGTAACTCAAGGTAGCAAATACTTTTTTTCCTGTAATACCTTTTTTTAATTTTCATGGTTTCAGCACTTCCATTTGGTTCCATGATACATTTCAAGTTAATTTTTGTATGTGATATAAGATACTTGTTGAATTTTTGTTTTGTTTTATTTTTTGCTTTTGCATGTATAATTGTCCAGCACCACTTACTAAAAAGACTATTATTTCACAATAGGATTGCTTGAGAACCTTTGTCATCTATCAATTAATCTTACACAACTGAAACTAATATACAATAATATTGAATGCCAAATGTAATTGAAAAACAAATTAATGAATTGATCTTATAAGTGTGTGTCTGTATCTGGCTATTTGGTCTCTCTGTTCTGTATCTCACTGCTCTTCATGTGTGTCCTTTGCCAATACCACACTTGCTTGGATAATGCAGCATCACAGTAATTGTCCCAATCAGGCAGTGTGCGTGTGTCAGCTTTGTTCTTTCTTTTCAAGGCTGCTTTACACTGTTACAATAAGAGCAACTAATACTGACTACCAAACATTCTTCTAAGTATTTTGCATGCATTTGCTCATTTAGACTTTATAAGAACATAATAAAAGACATATATTTATTATTATTTTATTTTCCAGATGAACAATTTGAGGCTCAAAAGAGATTAGCAAATTACCCACAGTCATTTTAACTGGTAAATAACAGATCCAGGATTTGAATCCAAGTCTGTGTATCTCCAAAGGTTGAGCATCCATCTAACAAGCTGCATATTCCACCTCTTATTTACCATCTTACAATTTTTTCACCCACCATAAGATTGCCAATTCAAGGATAATAGCTGTTTAAGATGTAGTAACACTAAAGAAATACTATAATTGATTAATGTTCCCAGTGTTTACAGAAATTTGTAAAACCTTTTGGAGTGAATTAATTGAGATGTGGTCCCTGCTCTGGGGTTTAGGCAGGATCAGGCATATTCTCAATATGCTCATCCTTCTGCAATCCTTGACACACCAAAGCCTGGGTTTCCATGGGAGGCTCTGAAGCAGAGCTGAAAGGGCAGTAGTGAAGCTCTAATGTTAATAAAGTCCTGGGCCAGGAGCGTTCTTGCCCTCGCAGAGTGTGATCTATATTTTCAGTAGCCTCCAATGCCCTTTTCAGCAGCCTCTTTACAGCTCATTGGTGGGTAATAAGTCTTGACCAGTATTGGTCTTTGACATAGGTAGTAAAATACAATCTAAAAAGCACCCAATGGAGTATAAAAGTCAGCATCAGGACAGTGCAGATGATTTCTAATGTAATGTATTTCCCATCTTGAATCACCACGTATAGGATCCAGGGGGGAGGTATTTTGCTCACCAGGCTAAATTATTAGTTGGACAAAATCACATACTATTTTCTTGGTATGAAAGCTTACAGATACTTTGTATAAAGGCTGTTTTAGTAGTTATGATAAATAAATAAAATTATCTATTTGTAGTTCACAGTATCAGTTTATGGATGTTTTTAAATTTAACTAAAGAAAGTTGACCTAGATGGGGAAGGTCTGGGAACAATATAATTTAAGGAGATTTGAAGTTATTTAGGGTATTCTGCTAAAAGAAAGAAAGAAAGAAAGAAAGAAAGAAAGAAAGAAAGAAAGAAAGAAAGAAAGAAAGAAAGAAAGAAAGGAAGGAAGGAAGGAAGGAAGGAAGAAAGGAAGAAAGAAAGGAAGAAAGAAAGGCGACCAAGGTGAAAGCATAATGTCACTCTTTAATAATTTGAAATGGTCTTTGTATTGGATGAATAACGGTCCTCCCACCCCCCTGATTCATATACACCTGGAACCTCAGAATGTGACTTTATTTGAAAATAGTCTTTGCAAATGTAATTAGTTCAGAAGAGGTTAGCTTTGGTCAATGTAGTTCAGTTTGTTTGGCATCATCCCATTCACCAAAAGATTGCCAGTTTGATTCCCAGCCAGGGCACATGCCTGGGTGGTGGGCTTGATCCCTAGTCGGAGGCATGCAAGGGACAACAAATCAATGTTTTGCTCATCTCTCTCTCTCTCTCTCTCTCTCTCTCTCTCTCTCTCTCTCTCTCTCCCCCTCCCTCCCTCCCTTTCCTTTCTCTCTAAAAATAAAATTTAAAAATCTTTTTAAAAATGATGAGGTTATACTGGATTAAGATAGGCTTTAAATCCAAAGACTTGTGTTCTTATAAGAAGAGAATACACGGAGACACACACAGGGAGGGAGGTCATATGAAAACAGAGGCAGGAGTGGAATGGCATAGCTATAAGCCAAGGAATGCCAAGAATGGTCAGAAGTCACCAGAAGCTAGGAAGTGGTAAGGAAGGATTTTTTGCTAAAGCCTTCCTAAGAAGTATGGTCTTGCTGATACCTTGATTTAAGACTTGTATCATCCAAAACTGCGAGATAATACATTTGTGTTACTTTAAGGTATGAATGTGTGGTACTTTGTTATGACAGCTTTCAGAAATTAGTACAGTTTTGAAATAAAATAGGCAAACCTTTTTCTATTTTCTAGAATTAAGGGCAAAGGAGGAAAATGCTAATTTAACTTTGCTCACTGGACTCTTGGGTCAATGAAATAAGCTGCCTTCTGAAGATGTGACCATCTCATCACTGAAAGTACAGTATACCTTGATTGTTCATCTAGAAGGAAAGTAGAAAATAATTCCTAGACTTGGTTGGATTTTGGAATAGATGGGCACGTCAAATATTTCCAGCAATACCACTCTATGACATATATAAAAACATAGTATTTTAAATTTAGCTTTAAAAATTATAAACCACATTTTGCCAGAAGTACTTACAAATAACTAGAGCTCCTTGATTAGATTTCTTTATTAATCTGAAGCTTCCTGATATAAACCATAAAGTGATTTTTCTTTCTTGAAGGAAACATGTAAAATTAACTATTAACCATCATCTTCTCTTGCAAAAAGTAAAGAAAGATATCATGAATCCTTTGTTTAAAAATTATTTGCTTAAAAATTATCCCTTTTTGTTTTTACATGATTCTCTTATAGAAGACATAAAAATTGGTCCTCCTGCCTTAAATGAGAAATAAATGCTGTGTTAGATATTATGACTGAACCAGCTTATGGTCGATTTGATTTGCCTCAATTCTTTACCTTTCTCTGTATCTATACCGTTTGCCATATGTCCTTGGAGTCTCTACCTATGGAAGCCGAGTGAGTTTTAACTATGTGACATGGTTTAGTCAATATAACTTTAGCAGATGTGATACTGGTAAAGGCTTGAAATATGCTTGCATGAGTAGGTGTGCTCTTTGATGTTTCTGGCTCTTTGTTGGGAAGACCGGGTATCAGCCAGTCCACTGACACAAGGAGAATTATAAGCTTGTGGAACTGACGTGGACCTTATAACATGGTATCAAGACTGGTTAAGCCTAACCTAGATCATCCAAGTCTCAGACAAGCCACAGATATAGGAGGTAAACCAATTATAGGTGTTTTATGCGATGGAACTGTTATACAGTATTACACTGGCAATATATTATCAAAATATTAAAAGAATAAACTTTATTTTTTCATGACTGTATAGATTTTATTTACCAGAGTATATAGCCAAGGGGATCAAACAATCTCTTCCCACTACACTTTACTTGAACTCAAGTGCCCCCAGAGGACTTAGCTGTATCCCACAAGACAAACTCTCTCTATCCACTTTACCAATGGTGTTATGCCAGCTTTGGGTTCAGTGGCAAACATTGCTATTTGTCTAATAAATACAACTCCCTTCTTCCTAAGAGAACCCCAACATTGTTTGGAAGTGGCCATATTATAAAGTTAAAAATACCTCTCTAACTCCCTTATGATTCAGTTCTAAAAAACAGCCAAGTTTTGATCAAAAGAATGAAAGCCACTAGCTGAAGATGGCTTAGGAGAACAATAGAAGAAGCCTGATTTTTTTTTTTTTTTATGGCATCATGAATGTGCTATTTTACTTTCATGTCTCATGCGGAGCAATTTGGTTAAATCACTGTTGTCAAGTTTCTGTAATATGCAGCTATATGCAATTTAACTAATATAGAATTTGATGTTAGAGGGGTCTGACAGTTACAGAATCTAGTGAATGATGTAAGCTATGGGTGAGGAACACCCAGTTTTTACAAGTTGGTGATCCTTGCTGTGTACTAGAAAAAACCTTTGATCAAGTTGTCCCTTGTAGTATATGGGATGTGGACCACATGTTGACCCCAGATATAATCTTGAAGAATAGTGAGGGGGAAATTTCGATCATTGGCATATGCTGGTTACTTCTTCCCTGTTTAAGCAAAATTTTTTAAGAGTGGGATGAATTTAGACTAGGGTTAGCAAGGCTGCAAGTAGATATGAAGAAAATATAGCTTTGATAAGGGAGATGCTTTCTGCCCATGGCTTGCAGTATAAATTGACCAAAAGTCCCATAATATGAAGCTTTATATCCTTGAAAAAATTTACTCTTGTGCATTAAACATAAACCATTATAAGCACTGCTATGAGGTACTGGGCCTTAACAGAACATTAGATTATGGCCTCCAGCCTCTCTCAAACACCTTCCATTAAGAGGTAAGCTAACAGGCAAAGAAGCTGCTTTCTGAATCTAACCGATTTTGGATTGCCTCAAGGTAATTACTGTTCTGCAAGTCAAGGCTATGGAGATAAGCAGAGTTCACAAGTCAATGGATACAAGATATGAGTCTTCATGTTAAAAGATAAAGTTTAGGCAAAATTTTACCTGCACATAAAATTTACTAAGTTTTAGATAGAACTAAAGAAAACCCAAGCTTGCTTTTATACATGTTGATCTCTGATGGCTAAACCTGGACCTCTGATTTAACCTATAGGAAGATATTTACAGCAGCCAAGACAAGCAGGGCATTTTTTTCTAATTCCTATTGGAGATGTTGCCTCAGAGTTTAACTGACTAGAACTATTTTGCCTGAAGATCAGAACCGGGACAATGATATATAGTGAATGAGGGAGATTTGCCCAAACAACAGAATGAAGTCCTGTCACATTAAGCACATCATAGAGCCTTCACTATTAATGGTTTCACATTAATCTTTTTTCCCCAATAAAACTACTCATTATTATTGTCTGATTCCTTTTCTACCATTGTATATTGGGTATGTTGGGAGCAAATAATTTGTCTTTTAGTTTTAAAGATCAAGAGACTCTGAGGACTCTCTTCCTATCCAGGCAGAGAGGATTACACATAATCCAGACAGACAGCCTCTGAACAGGATTAAGAAACTGGATGAGACTTGGGGCTTGTCTTCTTTGGGAAGAAGTGTATGTAACTCAAGGAGAAGATTGTGTTTAACACTGGTGCTTTCTTACCATAGATTTGAACTTGTATTTATTTTTAAAATCATCTGATATTGTTAGAGATAGTAATGTGTCCAGTTTAAAACCCAAAAGCCAGCTCTTCAGACTCCCTTGCAGCTAGGGAGGGCATTGTGTCCCAGTTCTAGCATCTAAGAATGAATGATTTAATGGAGATTCCAGAGAGCTATTATTTTCTGAGAAAAAAAAATGATTACATGTCTATCACACATATTTCATCTTTTGTGCTATTCTTAACTTCCTTTCTGGAACACATAGGCAGTTAGCCCTCTTGTCACTATAGGATGAGAGTCTCATTAAAGATTGTGGAAAAGAAAGATAAGAACCTGAGTTCCTGTTATCATTGTAGAGTCACTGCACCTGTGTAAACTGCTTACCTCTCAACTGCTTGTCAGCTGAGAGATAGAAACCCCTTGGAATATAAAACAGAAAGCAACACACTAACAAATCAAACAAACAAACCAAAAAACTTGCACACATAGACAACAACATTATGGTGGTTACCAGAAAGGAAAAGGGATGGAAGGAGCTGGAAGAGGGTAAAGGAGGTCAAATATATGGTGATGGGGGTGATTTGACTTTGGGTGGTGAACACACAATGCAATAAATTTACAGATGATGTATTATAGAATTGTACACTTGAAGCATATAATCCTATTAACCAATGTCATCCTAATACATTTAATAAAATTTTAGAAGGAATTAAAAACCCCTATTTTTTAAGCTAGTGTTGTCTCAGGTGTGTCATACACAGAGGTAAATATAATCCTGATTGATAGAAGGACTATTCAAACAAATACCTCTTGCCCAGGCCTGTGTGGCTCACTTGGGCATTGTCCCATGCACCAAAAGTCTGCCTTTATGACTCCCAGTCAGGGCACAAGCCCCGCTTGCTGGCTCAATCCCTGATAGGGGGCAGGAGGCAGACGATTGATGTTTCTCTCTCTCCCTCTTCCTTCCTCTCTCTAAAATTGATAAAAATAGTTTTTAAAAATACCTCTTCCATACAAAATACAATTTAAATACTGTCTAGCAATGTAATTTATAGGGAATAAGGGGATAGTGAAAAACAATACACAACACCTTTCTGCTAACATTTTTCTCAAGATGTTCTGAGAAAATGTATTCCCTTCATCAAATGAAATTTATATAAATTATGTAAATGAAATAAAACTTGGTCATGGCTTGACCTCTGAAGCAGATACAAGGTTGCAATTAATAAATTTGAGTGTGATCTCCTCTAAGGAGTGGAGTGAAATCTCCTCATGTATTAAAATATCCACATAGCCACTCTTTTATTGTTGGTCCCAACAAGTCAGTATGTGTTTTAAGTACACTAAGAAAATGACCTTGAGGCAGAAATTCTAAATTGACTGGTCTTCCTTCAGTAGCCACTGACCAGAGAGCCACTCTCTTTCCAGAGGCATAGAAACCAGATATTCCTATAAATTAGATATAATTATCAGCACAATATGAAAAACAATATCTTGACATTCTCATTCTGATGCCCAGAAGTATAATGACCAGTATCCCTAGGCCTCCATTTCCAGATCTCTCCCCAAGCTCTTTAGGCCATCTCCAGGGGCACACAGATGATAGTCAATTGTGAAGAGTGATTTTCTGGCATGGCCTAAACTTTTGCTGTAGTACTGAGGCAGGAAAGTTAGAATAGAGAACCTAGGCCTTAAGCTCTTACCCCTCCTCCTCTCTTCTCTGTCTTGGCTGGAACATCACAGATACTACCATCACTAACCACCTTCCTACTTCCCTTCCCTAATTTCCTATAATTGGAGGACCAAAAAGAAATCACTAAATGGAGAGGAGAGACATGGACAAGCCTCATAGGTAGTCACCAACCAGCCTCAAAAACAAAGGACAACCCTCTTCCCCCGCCTTGGCCACATTTAATAAGACCGTCCACCCAGACCCCATAGTCACGTCTCCATCTCCGAGATCACAAGCTCTCACTTCTCGAGTGCATACTATTGCTTTAATAAACATACTGTGTTTTGCTAAATCTTTCTGTCACACTCTTGAATTCCTTCTTGTTTCATGACAAGAACCTGTAAGGGTTGAGGCCTCACTTGGCCTAACTGGGTGCCACCTGGAGTCACTACCTTTATTAGATAATTTCTGAAGGGCTTTACAGTGGGGCTATCTATAAACCACTGTTTATTGAAAATCTATAAAAATCAACTTCCAACATCTATGGTGAATGATAGAAGGAATGCTCTCAACTAGGAGGATGTTCTCTCTCTCTGTCTCCCTCTCTCAATGCAGCTATAGACCTTGGAAAGGATCTACATGAGCCAGAGACACTGGCTGGCATTGTTGCTGGGAAGTTTTTCTTCTTCTAGGGTTTCCTAGAAAATAGGAACCAAGTGAAGAATCAGATGAAAATTTTAACAAATGAGGATGGATATCATTGATTACAACAGATCTCAGCAAATAACTGCTCTTATGATTTCACTAATGGATTCATGGATGGAGTCAGATGTGATTTCACAGCTCCTTATATTTTAACTAGAGGCCCAGTGCACAAATTCATGCACAGGGGTGGGGGGAGGGAGGAACTGCGGAAGGTTGGCCAGCAGGCCCCGATACAGTTGTGTAGATGTGCTGAGGTACCGGCAAGCAAAGACCACAAACAGAGCGCCCCAAAATGGCCTGAACACCAGCTACACTCTGAGGTGGAAATACAGCTCTACTTCACTGCCCACGCTTGGGCCACCTCACTCTCCCCGGGGTGGAGTTGCTGACAGACAGTCAGGTCATCTCTCCTATGTCAGCTGCACATCCCCCCCCCCCCCGCGCCCCCAAGCATGATAGGTAGCTGACTTCGGCCAATGATGGCACACCACCACATGAGCGCTAGTCAATTAGCAGTTGGGAGCCCAGAAAGACACAGGGCCAAGCTAGAAGTGGCTGATGGGGGCAGAAGAGCCAGCAGCATGGTGCTGTGGCAGAGGTAAGATGGCGGTGGTGCTTACTTTACATCTTTGCAGTTAGGCTGATGCCTTGCCTCTTCTGCCCCCTCTGAGCTGCTACTCTGTCTTGATCAGTGTCAGGGTCACTCTCCTTCTACAGGCTTCCTGGACCCAGATTCTCTGGTGCCCAGAGCCTTAGCCGGGGGGAGGGACTGCAGGAGGTTGGCTGGCCGCTGGCCATGGGAGGTTGGCTGTGGGAGTGCACTGACCACCAGGGGTCAGCTCCTGCATTGAGTGTCTGCCTCCTGGTGGTCAGTGCACATCATAGCGACTGGTTGTTCTGGTCGTTTGGTCTTAACAGCCATTTAGGCTTTTATATATATATAGATACTTTCCTCCAATCATGTCTGGCTTCTGGTTGCATTTTAAGTAAAAATAGGACCACATTCATACTTTATATCTCACCTCAGTTCATTACTTTAAAAATGAGAAATCTTTAATGACATTCTAGTTAAATAAATTTAGCAGTGTCAATAAAGAGAAAATGCTAGAATTGAAAGTATAATGCCCTACAGTCAAGACTGGAATGGAAACTTGGAGATGATTTAAAGGATAGTGGTTAAAAATCCTACACAGATCTACAGATTTTACAGTGCTCAGAGGATTTTAACAATGCACAACTCATGACATTCAGGATACATGAAGATCAATTATTCTAGACTTGTCTACAAATTTATCCCATTGATTAAACAAAGGAAGATAAAGAAAATGTATTCCCTTCATCAAATAAAATTTATATAAATTATGTACATGAAATAAAACTTGGCCATGTCTTGACCTTGGAAGCAGATATAAAACCCAAGTAACACTAGGGTTTTAAGGATCACAATTTATAAACCACTGATTAAACCACGCCATTTTGCTAATGAAATTCCTGAGACATACAAATATCCAACATTTGAATTATGCTGCTCACCATTTCTTCTGCCAATGTGCTTCAGGACCAACATTGGAATTTGCGAGGTACTCATCTCCTGCTTTGTTTAGTCAGTGGAGACCTTAATGAGGAACAAAAGAGAATCAAGTGTTGAGTTGGCTCAATGTGGGAAGGAAAGGGACATTTCTTAGGACTTGGGTTTAGGGTTTCTGACAGGAACTTGGATGACTGCATGGTGTACTGGGGTATGACAGAGCAGCATAGACCTGGAGTGGCTTTGTCTGTAGTAAGCGAGAAAACCCATTGTGAGGTAATCTCTGAGGCATCCCAGAGCATGAGGGCCAAGAAGATACTTCAACATGCCAGGAGCAGGACCCCCAAAAGGCAGAAGGAGCAATGATGGTCCAACAGCGAACCCTTAAGAACTAGATCACTTCCCATCCCATCTCAGCCCTCTGGGAATTTTCATGAACCTAGAGGTGAGGACCCCCAATGTGACAGATGAATTTTTTTCTACCATGGCTTGGAAGTTCTCAATGTTAGACTGATTTAAAGAATGCTCTGAGCAAATTCATGAACCAATACAAGGTGAGTGGCAAAAGAAATGTATCAATTGATCACTCCTTAATCATTCTGATATGAGCCTTGAACATTTTCAGCATGAAGCTACTCAGAAGAGTACCTTTGATCCTGCTTGTCTAACTTGTTTTACCCAGGGGATGTTCTCTGAGCTCTCTTGAATTTATGCCAGATGTTGCATCCTAGACTGTCTCAGGGGACCTTGCTTAGGCTCTCTTACACCCAAAGGGGGAGACTTCTGTGTGGAAGAGGTCACACGGGACAGACCGTGGAAGGAGCTCTGTGCCCATGATAGATCACCGTAAAGACAAAATGGATTTGTCTGCAGTATTTCTATTACACAACAGGAGATAAAGGACATGCACTCCATCTTCTGCAAATATTCAGAAACTTTCCGTGTTTAATGACACAGATCAGTTCGGGAGACAGGAGGAATACACTAATGCAAAACAAGAAAGAAAAAAATCATTTAGTGGAAGTCATTTATTTTCTAAGCAATAAAGTAATTTGTCTCCATCCGGCATTGTATCTATTGACCTGCTGTTTTTCTCTGGGGAAAAAAGAAAAGCAATAAGCTATGGCCCAAGGGGAAAGAGACCCAGATGCACAACAGATCTTGCTGCTCTGGCAGGTGTGCTGCCTAAGGGTTGCTCCAGCAGCTTTGGAAAATGGGTTACTGACAAGGTGGGGAGCCCTCTGTAATGTTACGCCAGTTTCCAAAGCCTTAGATTGTTATTTCCTGGACCGAGCAAGACAAAGATCCCTCACTTGCGCAGGAGCTTCCAATAGGACCACCTGTGTTGAGAGGTTGATGCCATTTAAAATTTAACACATATTTTCCCTACTACAACTTCCTTCTTTTTTTGGGGGGGGGGGGGGAGGGGGGTGAGTAGTAAAGCACTTTGAAATACTACAAATGTAAGAGAATTATAGAGATAAATAAAATAAACTTAGTTTTACCCTCTTGTCAAATTGTAGCATTTTGTCACATTTGCTTTATATTTTCTAAAGAACATTTTAAAGCAACTGTTGGCCCTGCATTTTCCTCCCTACTTCCACTGTCTTCCCATCTTCCTGTCCTGCAGACTGTCTTTGCCTGATTTGTTGGCTGTCATATCCATGAAGTTGGCTGTCATATCCATAAAACCCAGATAATACACAGGTCTTTCAACTTTTTTAAATGATAAAATCTTAGGTATACCACTCTGTAACTTAGAGTTTTTGCTTACTATTGTGGTTTTTGATAATTGGTATAGTCAAATATATGTAATTGATTATATTTGGTTAGGATTGTTATATAAGAATATACTTGGTTTCTGCATCCAGGAATCTTGTTAATTGCTATTAATGTCAGTAGTTCACCTAGGTTCTTTGGATTTGTTATAGCAGTAATCATAAACTTACAAATATTGACACTTTTGTTCTTTTTAATTCTTACGCCTTTCTCTTCCTTTCTATTGACTCACGGCATTGGCCAAGAACACTGGTGTAATACTGATTTTAAATGGGAATAAAAGCGTCTTTAATTATTTTCTAACTTGAATGAAAATATTTTGAAGTTTCACTATGATGCATACTATCTAATAAAGGATGTTGATAGCTTTTGTCAGGTTTAAGAATTTATTTTCCATTCTTAGTTTGCTTAGAGTTATATCATGAACAACTCCAATATTACATCAAATACTTTTTTTTCTTGTATCTATTGAGATTACTAGTATGTGATTTTTCCCATTTTACTGTCTCAATATTATACTAATAGATTTTCTGATTTTGAAATATAAATTTTACTTTTACTATGGTGAATTATATTTAATAATGTTTTACTTTAGGATTTTAATTATTTAGTTATATTCAAAAATAGCAACAATAATGCATATTTCTTCAGAATAAATCTTAAAATTTGTGTAGGTTGCCTATAAAGAAAATACAAAATATTTTTGAAGGAATATATATATATATATATATATATATATATATTCCTTCAAAAATATATATATAGTGAAAAACTAGGTTCACAGTTGTTTTTATGAAAAAATAATACAATATTAATAAATAATAATACAAAGATAAACTCTGTTTCACATACTTACAGCTATAAACCTACTTTTGCCCCACCCTATCCTATATAATAAAAGCCTAATATGCAAATCGACCTAACAGCAGAATGACCGGTGGAACAACCGGTCGCTATGACATGCACTGACCACCAGAGGGCAGAGGCTCACCGCAGGAGCTGCCCCCAGCCTATAGGCCCCAGGCCAGCCAAGGCAGGTGCCAGTGGGGGTCTCTGATCGCCCCTCTGGTTGCCCCACAAATTGGCCCTGATTGCTGGCCAGGCCTAGGGACCCTACCCATGCATGAATTTCATGCATCGGGCCTAAGAATATGTATATTACATATAATAAGAGCTAAGAATATAAGTAATGATTACATTTACATAAAATTAGTTAACACATCTTTACTTACTTTGCTATCTTTTAATTCATTTTTGTTTAATCTTTTATTTTTATACATTCTGCAATAGTTATTTTTAACACAAGAGAAATCATTTATTTTCTTATCCTATATAATAAAAACCCAGCGACCTAATGGCAGAATGACCAGAACAACTGGTCGACCAGTCACTATGATGCACACTGACCACCAAGGGGAAGATGCTCAATGCAGGTGGTCAGTGTGCTCCCACAGTGGGAGCGCTGCTTGGCTGACCAAGATGAGTGGCACTCCCACAGTGGGCCAACCCCCACAGGCCACGCTCCCACCAGTGCACGAATCCTGTACACCAGGCCTTTAGTGGCTTGATAAAAATGTACCTGTAGAACTGCCTGGTCTTTGTGGTCTAGACCTTTCACTAAGTATTTTGGGATGCCTTGTCTCTCAGTTTAGATGCGTGAAGATGGAGAGAGGGTATTATAATTCTGTTCCTGAGTTATGCCTGACCATTTCAGAAAAATGATACAGGTTCCAGAGTTTAATACATAGAATAAATGATGGTAAATGACCTGACATGCTGGAGGCTAATTCCAGCAGGTCATAAATGCAAGAAGTTCATCAAAAGGTTGATGAACCTTGGGGCTTCAGCAGGGCTGAAGATCTACATATTATTGCCTGCTGCCAGACAGCTGAGGGCAGTTTCCCCAACCTGATAATCTTTTACTGTTTACCAAATCTTACCTTTGATATGTATATCTGCTTTGCTATAGGGCAAAATCCTATCTAATAAAGAGGGCATATGCTAATTGACTGCCACACCCTCAAAGATGGCAGCACCCACAGCCACAAGATGGCAGCGCCCAGTCTCCTCAGTTCTGCTGGGGCGGCAGGCACGCGGCAAGGCCGGACCTTCCCCCAGGCGGGTCTAGCCGCTCCATGCACCTGCCTCTGGAGTCCCCCAGTCCACTCCACCCCCTAGCCACCCAGGGCTGGCTCGAGGAGCAGGCAAGCCTGGTAGGGCCGCCTGAGGCTCAGGTAACCAGGGCCGGCTGAGGCTTGCACTGCCAGCAGTGACTGCAGCAGAGGTGTGATGGGGGCGTCGCCTTCCCCTGATCACTGGGTTGCCTCCTGTCCCTGAGGGCTCCTGGACTGTGAGAGGGGACAGGCTGGGCTGAGGGATGCCCCCCTCCAGTGCATTAATTTTCATGCATCGGGCCTCTAGTGTGTTAATAAAAAGCTAGGGGTCTGGACATTCGGAGAGCTTAGTCACTAGAACTAAGTTTCCGTCTGGCTTTCCTTCATGCCTTCCAAATTCATATTTCTTGTCTAGCCTCTGCATTCATTTATGCAAAGCCCTTCTCCATACTCCTGAACCCTTGCAGATGCAGAAAAGACCCGGCACTGACAGGCATGAGGAGTCAGGTTGGTTTAGAGTGTGTCTGTTATAATAGCTCCCTGGACTTCTCTTGCTTATTAGAATTCTTCTTGTCAAATTGGATTTCTTTATTTTAACATATGGGATTAACAACTAAAATATTCTGGGCATTCTGCGTATGGTGTATGTATATAAAACATGTTTTTCTAAAAATGTAATAGGAAAGAAATAATTGTATAAAGAAATAAAATGTGGAAGAAAATTATTGTCATAAGTAGAGCTGGTTTCATTTGTAGCTTGTTAGTAATTAGCTTTGTGACCTCTGGCTAAGTAACTTTACCCTTTTCACCTCAGTTACTTCATCTGTAAATGAGAGTGTTGAAAACAATGTTCATGATTGTGCTTTGTGAAATCTTAAGGGGCTTTTACAGTCTACTCAGGAATTGCCGTTGCTGAGAATTCTAGTCATAGCCACTGCTCTTCAACCAGTGGATGCACAGCACGTGCCAAGCTCTGCCAACCTTACAGGTATGAACACAATTAGTTTATTAACTTTCAAAACTCTATAATTAAGTAGGTAGTATGGTTGTCCACAATTTACAAATGAGGGGATAAGACTATGAGAATTGCACAAAACTGAGGGAGAATGAGAGGAACATCTGATTCCTCAGACCAGAAGGACTGTGGCTCCCTGAATTCTAGCTGTGCAATGCCTGGTGGACGGGGGATGCTAACTGGGAGAAAGCAAGATAAATTCGGTCTTACTCAGTGTGATTCTCATCTTTCTAATTTCTGCCATCAGGGATTTCAAAATGTTATTATCATTTTTCCACATTGTTTATAGTTGTTATCTCTGGAAGGGTTAGTACAAGACAAGTCACTTCCCCTTTACTGGAACCAGAAATTGGATTGTAAATAATGAATGAAAATAATTCTATGAGCTGTTAGTGATAATCAAGATGTATATGAGAGAGAGAGAGAGAGAGAGAGAGAGAGAGCAAGAGAGAGAAAGAGAGAAGGAAAAGAAGCTTTTATTTTTGTATAGAAGAAAAGAACAATTTAGAGAATTGCTGCTTTACAATTCCCAAATATAAAAGTTGCTTCAGGCACAGGCCATCAACTGTAAAAGACTGTTGATGAACACAATATGTCCATGGTGAAGTCCACAAATTGCTTACTCATTACAATTTTGGGGGGAGAGAAAGAAAATAAATTTAACTTGAATTACAAAATCATAATAATGAAAATGTTGATTTTCTTGTGTGTTATGAGTTTTACCCATGCATAAAGTATGAGACTAAATTATAGTCTCATATGAAAATATAAATATTTTAACCACTGAAAATGTAAATATAATAACATTGAAATGACGAGTGCATGGAGCATGAGAATGATGGCAAAGGAAGATTAATTGTTCCTCATTTTTTATGACAGGACACCAGAAGATGCTCTCAAGTTGTGAAATACCAAATAGATGGCAACATGTTCTATCTAAAGTCATAAAGGTGAAGACTTGGTTAACTAAAAAGATAAAGCCTTGGCATAAATATCTCTGGGGAGTGGGAAAAGACTGAGGGAAAGGAAGATTGTTTCACTTTTATTTTATTCCTTTACTTAAATTATTTTTGTTTAATGAGGACATGGATTACTTTTGTTATTAAAAAAAAATGGTGTAAAAAAGTAAGTAGCCCTGGCCAGTGTGGCTCAGGTGGTTGGGCATCATCCCATGCACTGAAAGGTTACTGGTTAAATTCCTGGTCAGGACACATGCCCACGGTGGGGGTCTGATCCCCTGTAAGGCATGTGCAGGAGGCAGCCGATTGATGTTTCACTCTCCATTGATGTTTCTCACTCTCTCTCTCTCCTTCTCCCTTCCCCTCTGTCTAAAAATCAGTAAAAATATTTTAAATAGTAAATATATGTGTTAATTATTATTATTCAAAACACTGAAATACTATGCAGCAATTAAAAAGAGTATAGTAGATCTAGAGCGATCTCCTTTATGGAAAGATAGCCTCTACAGTGCTTAGTGAAAAAAAGCCAAGCTGCAGAAGAGAATTGCATATTCCTGTTGGATGGGACAAAGGTCTTAAGGTCTGGGCCATTCTTACTAAATGTTATTCTTGCCAAATGTTAAAAAGTAGTACAGTAATTAGCAGACCAGCTGTAAACAGGATAAGCTTGACAGGAACCCAACCTGATAAGTGTAGCCAAAGAAGAAATCAATATATAATTAACCAAACAGTGAATACAAGCAATGGCTAAGGCTCCCATCCGGGAAGCAGAGCTTTGGATAGGAATTCCCTGCCTCCTCTACTTGCAGGATGTAAACAGAACTACCTTGCCACAACCACACCTGGTTTTTGAATAAAGCACCCCAAGTAGTGAAGCCCTTGAAATCAGTAGCATTCCCAACTGTGTAAAAACAATACATATAGTTGTGTGTATTTATATATTTCACTACAGGCCTGATGTACAAAGATTTGTGCAAGAATGGGCCTTGAAGGTGCTGTCAATTTGCATCTTACTCTTTTATTAGTGTAGATATAATTAAAAACATCTTGGATAAGAAAAAAATAATCTCCAAGGTGAGAACTTTGTAGTAAGCAGTTCTCAGGAACTCTGGCAATTGACATTAAAATGTCAGCAGCCCTGCCATCAGGCTGGCCCCACCCTGAATTCAGCCAAGGTCCAGTTGAGATACCAACTGTGCTTTCCTGGGTCTCTCTCCTCCTTACCCCGCTGCACGTTGCTCTGCTTGTGGTGAGCTGGCAGCCTGCAACTCTGCCGGCTTCATATAAATGAAAACCTTATTTTGTCAACAGTTTACTGAGTTATCTCAAGCAACTATCAAACATCTCACTGGCTTTATTCTCCATGTGCCCCCTGGGCATGGTTAGGGTGTTGGTTCAGGGCATACCATTGGCTCAGTAAGCACATCTCTGTGGGCCTTCGTTTCTTCTGAAAAACCAGGTGTGGGAGCTAGAAGAATCCTCATGCCCTTTGGCTCCTTTATTCTCTAACTCTGGGCTTTGTTTTGTGAATATCTTAAAGGGGCATTGATTTTTTTTTGAAGAATGCAGCTTAGAAATGATAGGAAAACTGACTGAGAGCAACTTTAAGCAGCACTAAGAAATTCTACCCCGGGCTCTTCCAATGTCCTATGGGACAAATAAAAGGTTAGGACACAGCATGTACCCTCCACACCAGAAGGGCACTGTGAGAGGCAACACTTGGCTCTCTCTCGTGCTAGTTCGGCCGCATTAATTTGACAGCAGGCACGAGCTGCTGATGGCCTGCCCAAGCCCTCCGCCAGCTCTGGCTATTGAGTGCACACAGCTCTGAGCGAGAGCAGGTCTACTAGTGTGCCAGGCAGCTGTGGGCGAGCAGGTTACACAGAGCCCATGGAACCTGGAGCCTCACCAGCTAATCGGTGAGTGCCAGGAGAGAAATTAAAGCGGAGGAAGGTACACATAGAGAGAGGAAGGCTATAAAGGAAAGAAAGAAGTTGGTATCAAGAAGTGGGAAAAGTCCCAGGAAAATGTGTGCTTTCCAGTTAGAAACAAATGGAACACATTTGAATACAGTCGCGGAGCCTGGGCATGAATAGGGAAATTAATTTGGGAAGGCAAGGCTCTGGAGACTTCTGGAAGGTGGGAGAGAGTTAATGAAGATGTTTGAGAGGGATTAAAAAATATGCTGATCATAAACTACATGGGACACCAGAGGAAACTGAAATCCAGGCTGTATGGCTGTACATGCAACACCCATTAGCGGGTTGCTAGTTGCGACAAGAAGTGACAGCCTGGGCTCTGAAGGTAGGGCTTTGGTTTCTATTTGAAAGAGGCTGTCTTACAGCACAGATCTGGGACCCAGTAAGAATATGGTTGAGGTGCCAATGCTAACATTTCCAATTGTAGTCGGTCCTGTCTGGGGGTTCTGACGAGCAGAGGCTGTCTCTCTGTGGGAGGTAATATGTGCTCAGCCACTCAGGAAAATTCACTTTACTCTCCTGCTTAGCAAACATATTGCCCCTTCACTCTGCCGTCCCTTCTTCCTTCTTCCCATTATGAAGTCCCCAGATTAGAAAATGACAGCAAGAAAAGGCATTAAGGGATTGTCTGGTCCAATCTCTTCCTTGTTCACATTGGAAATTAGGCTCAGAAGGAATTTGCCCCAAAGCATTTAGCTAATTCGTAGTAGGACTTGAGCTCACTTGGGTTTTCTTTCTCAGCCTAGTGTTGCCTCACCTTAAAACTTAGAGATATATTTCAAACATTATCTATCTTCCTTTAATGATCCTTCATAATTATTTGGGTTTTTTTGTTGTTAATTCAGTCAGTCAACAAATAGTTGAGTGACTGCTGTAAGTCCTCATAAATCTTATATTCTAGACTGGGAAACAGATTATGAAGACAAACAAATGCAGACTATAATGTCAGAGAGGTATGGAAATTATGAAGGAACAATGCTGGTTAAGGAGACAGAGAGGGACTATTTTAGACATGGTATTAAGTTTGAGTACAAATTTAAAAGAAAGAGCAAGGAAATAATATAGACATCTCTCCAGGATAGACCTTCTGTAAATTTTCTTTCATTATTTTGTCCTAATGATTTATTTTACAAGTATAAGAGGAGTGGGTGTTCATTTATAGTGTACACATTTATGATTTTTCTTATTTTATTGTTTAAAAGTATTACATATAGTATTACATGTCTCCTTTTCCCCCCACTCACCTCCCCCCTGCCACCCCACCCCCTAGCACATGCCCTCACCCACCTAGTGTCTGTGTCCATTGGTTATGCTTATATGCAGGCATCCAAGTCCTTTGGTTGATCTCTTACTCCCACATCCCCCTGCTTTCCCACTGAAGTTTGACAGTCTGTTCGATGCTTCTGTCTATCTATTTTTGTTAATCAGTTTATGATGTTCATTATATTCCACAAATAAGTGAGATCATGTGATATTTATCTTTCTCTGACTGGCTTATTTTGCTTAGCATAATGCTCTCCAGGTCCATCCATGCTGTTGCAAATGGTAAGAGTTCTTTCTTTTTTACAGCAGCGTAGTATTCCATTGTGTAGATGTACCACAGCTTTTTAATCTACTCACTGCTGATGGGCACATAGGCTGTTTCCAAATCTTAGCTATGGTGAATTGTGCTTCTATGAACATAGGGGTGCGTATGTCCTTTCTGATTGGTGTTTCAGTTTTCTTGTGATATAGTCCTAGCAGTGGGATCACTGAATCAAATGGGAGTTTCATTTTTAATTTTTTGAGGAAACTCCATACTGTTCTCCACAGTGGCTGCACCAGTCTGCATTCCCACCAGCAGTGCACGAGGGTTCCTTTTTCCCCACATCCCCACATCCGCACCAGCACTTGTCGTTTGTTGATTTGTTGATAATAGCCATTCTGACAGGTGTGAGATGGTACCGCATTGTCATTTAACCTTTCCTTTTTTTTCTAAATTTCAAACCATATTTCTTCTCACATTCAGCATCAATAGACCAAGAGTGGAGATTACTGAAGCTTTTTGTTAGTTTGGGTTTTAGGCTACATCCTCCTTCCTGTTGGGTGAAATAAGCCATTTGGGCATTTATTAAGTGGCAGCACCAGAACATGATCCATCACCATATTAACTTACGATGTCACACTTTTAATCTTCTCGAGGACCTTCCATGAGAGGCTTTATTATGTTCCTGTTACAGGGAGAACACTCCACCTGTAGAACTTAATGACTCAAAGTATCACAGTCAGTGAGGGCAAACGGGGACAAGATCCAGATCTGCAAGAAATCAAATCCTATGTGTGTCCTGCTGTGCAGGTGCCCGTCCCATCCCCGAGAAGAGAACTGTGAATCCCCAAACCTGAGTCAGCTGTCCTTCCTCTGAATTCCCATAATCCTTTCAATTATTTCCCCCTTTTGATTGAACAAAGCATAACTGGCTTAATTAGTTAGCTTCTCACCATGGGAGTGTGCTTCTAATTCATTCCAATGGCATTACCGGTTTCCTATGATGCCATTATCATTGCTGATGCATCACCAGTGTTCGTTCCTGTGTCAGTGCCCTCTGTCCAAATGCCTTCTTTCCATGTTTTACTGGACACCATTCTCGTGAGTCTAGACCTAGCTAGCCAGCCTGCATTCTTTATTTTTATTTTTGTATTTTTGTAAACAGTGAACTACTCTTTCCAAATGAACACTGTTACTTTCCAAACTGAAGTTTCTCAGCTGCGTGCTTCGGATAAGTTGCTCACGGTGGATCTGGCAGCTCGGATTTTGGAGTTGTCCTTGGAGTTCCCTTGGAGTAGCTAAATAACGGTGCATTTTCATTCCTTGTGATTTCAGAAAATTGCTTGGGCATATTTGGGCACAAATGGTGTGGTTTAGAAGGTAGAAACATAATTTTCTTGTGGGGTTTAAAAAGAGCTCTAAATCCAGTTCCAAAAGAGCCTTCTCATAACGTTTTGTGGATTGAAAATATCGCTTACTCCCCTGCCGTGAATCTTTAATGTGGGTGTATAAATTCTAGAGCTTTTTGGATTGAAGAAATATCCATGTTATTTTATTCCATTACATGTTTTAGTATTAATAAACACATGATTACGAAGGTGATTTAGTCTGTGAACCTGAGAAAGAAGATGCCTACTAAGAAGGGATCCTAGTAGTTAACTGGGCTGGAAAAACAACAACAACAAAGAGCCTCACAGCCATCTCTACCCAGGGGCCCTCTCACCATGAAAACTGCACATCAGGGCGAACCCTGCACTGCACTGCCTGCCTGCACTGTCCCTGCCATCTGAGGCAGCCCTTAAAAAGGAGTTCCTGGAATCCTATTTCAACCAATAGAACTGAGGTTTTCCACATCAAGACAGTGCCTTTTGAACCAATCAGACTGCCAAGATTTAGAGTCCTCATGGATTCATTTAGAGTCCATCATTTGCTTGAGGACAGAGCTTGAGGGATCAGGGGCAGGGATTTCTCTATAAGCCAGCTCTCCTCTGGCTTGGGGAGCACGGTTTCTCTTTCCATCCAAGATTGCACTCTACAATGTTTCTCTGGCTGGAGCTGAAACACTGAAGCTGTCTCCTCAGAGCAGAGCAGAGCAGACCAGTGCTGGAGCTGAGAGGCAGACCAGCGCAGAGTGGAGCAGAGTGGAAGAGAACTTAGCTGCCTCGATGAAGAGGGGCCTGGCCCTAGGGCCACCGCACAGCTGTGCTGTTTGCACGTCCATGCTGTATCACCATTGAGCTTTTGCAATGAATTAACTGTCTTTCTTTACCGGACCCCAAATTGGGGGTTCCTGTTGGCCTTGAATTGATGCCAGCAACTTTCAGTTGACAAGCCGTAGAGCTATAGTCTGTAGTTTCTTCTGAGGAAAGCATTGATTGATATCAGCAGATTCTTGCTGGGTCACACCTGAAGGTAACAGGTTGTAGAATGGAGCTACAGAGATGGCTGGAAGGGACAACGATTTCTGGGTGAAAGTTCTGTGTGGATTTATCATGTAACTAAAGGGCAACATTAAATTTCTCTTTGGGATAAATAAAACAATAGATGATGAATTCCATCAATATATGAGGAAACCAAGCCTATTAACAATGGTATTCAAAAATTGTCCTTGTTCTCTTTCTTAATACATAAAATTTCTATAAAAATGTTAGAGGCTTTCATTTCTTTTCCTTACCTCTCTCCCTATGTTTTCCATCCAAGATTGCACTCTGCTATTGCACTCCCACCCCCCTTTTTATTTTTTAATCTGAGGCTGATCTCAGAAGATAGTCTGAATTTCTAGATGATATAAGTAGAGAATATATAAAATGTTGGAATTGAATTTGAATAACTGTTCCAGTTATTAAATGTATGGTATGATATTAGGTATGCACTTAATCTATATGAATGCCAGTTTTCTCATATGTAAAAGAAAAGCAATACCATATATACATCATAGGTTCTTGAGAGAAATCATGCATGATAAAAGTCTTAGCACTTATCAGTGATTTAATAAATTTAGCTTCCTTTGGGAAATTAGTCACTTCTAATACTTTTAGTTGGAAATAATATCTTAGATATAAACACTAAGTCTTCAAGCAAAAACAAACAAACAAAAATGGCAGGACATTAACTTTGTTTTTACTACATAATCTCTGGTTCTTCAAGACAGGCCATCTTCTCTCAGTCCAGGGTGCATTAAAGCTGACTCCTGTGGACACCCTCAGTTAAACAGACTGCTTGGCAGTGAATCTCACACTAACACAACACAGTCACTTGCTGTGCTTGCAAAATATAAAAGCCTGCTGTCCAGCTCCCTCAGGCAATCCCATTTAACAGTCCTACTGTGAGCTTTTAGGGGTGGGAGCTGGGAGGATTGAGCAAAAAATGAAGAAAAAAAAAAGAGAAAAGAAAACAGTCCTGCAGTGGGATGGGATACAGCAACTTTCGTTTTTCACAAGTATCTCAGGAGATTCTATTGAAGAAAGTCCACAGAGCTTGTTTTGAAAGAATGAGGATACAGAACCTGAATTTTATCAGTAAAAGTGTAAGGCAGAATATCTTTTTTAACCATCTTTTAATGAAAACCATTTTTATATATTTGAATTTTCTTTTCTGTATTAGTGAGTAAAATTTAATTATTAAAACTTTCAGTGAAAAACATCTGACTCTTCCCTGTAGTAATTTTTTTTTTTTTTAAAAGCAGTTCTATTTCTTTAGGGCAAGTTGCAGTAATTTAATGATTTATATACAAAATTTTTTTGTTTTTGTTTTTTGTCTATTCACTCAATAAATATTGAATAGGTGATTATCAGCCTAAATCTGGATACTAGAAAAGAATAAGAAATGCCTTCAAGGCAACTACAATCAAATTGTACAGAATAGGACTAATATTTGAGTACATAGTTGTAAAATTCCATCCCAGAAATGTCCAAGCTGTATTGAAATTGTCAACACACTGGTTTCCCCACAGACCCATTAAAAGCAAAGAATTTTTCTGGGCCCATATTCCTTCTTCTTCATCTGTCACCGGTTCTGTGGAATGGTTAAATTTAACATGTTGCCTAAAGACATGGGATTGTCATTAGGCATATCTGGATTTCATTCATACTGAAATAGAGAGAGTCTGGACGTTACACGGATAACATGGGTTTGGAACTGGTATAGGCTATTCCCTGTGGGGATGCAGATCCCAGCATGAATCCAGCTTGTCTTTCTTATGAGTAAGAATAATTGCATTTGTATCTATAAGGACAGTTAGGTTTTGTTAGGCAGGGGACAGTATTGAAATGGTATTCTTGGAGATAGAGTATTTCTTCTTCTCATTGATCTGAAACATCTCTATTAAAACAAAGTTTTAAGTTAATTAACCTTTTCAACAAAGATTTTTTTTCAGTAACTTCTTAAACCTTATTATTCCAAGTTTCCTTCAAGTGACTTCTCATTTGCTCCAGTTATACTCATTCTTTCCTTCTATTTCATTCATAGATTTTTCACTGTTTTAGAGCCTTCTTCTAATTTCTCTTTTTTCTCTAATTTTCTTCTCTCAATCTATCCAATTGAGTTCTACTTCCCTGTTAAGCCTTTCTCAATAACTCACTTTCCTTATCCACATGATCAACTCCGATTTATAATTCAAGACACAGTCAAGCTTTCACTTCTTGATGCTTACCTAGACTTTTGGGTCCCAGTACCTTCTGCAGCAGGAACAATGGGGCAGAAATGGTGGGAAGGTGAAACTAACATGAGAATTATTTCTGCCAGTGGCTGTAAGTACTGTAAAAGTAATCTCCACAACTCAAGATCTTTAACCTAATCACATATGAAAAATACTTTTTGCTCCGAAAGGTAATATAATATATAGGCTCTGGGAACTAAAGCATATAAATCTGGGGGCCATATGCATCCTATCACACTTACTCACTAGGACCTAAGAATATTAAGCAATTGATGGTGTACATGTTGGTCTATTCTAGATAGCGGTGTGCACAGTGAAAGTGGTGGACAAGATTCATGCTTTGGCTTTCAATCCTGGCTCTTTCTGATGTTATATGATTGACTTTAGTTTCTTTACATTTTCACCAGCCTAAGAGACTCCTGATTTCTACTGCTTTTATCTGTTGTGTGACTTCATTACCTGTAGACTAACTCAGTAGTTCCAAAAAGTGGCTGCATATTACATCACCTGTAGAATCTTACAAAGTTTAGATACCTGAGCCCATCTCCAGTTGTTCTGATTTAATTCATGGTGTGTGAATGATGCATAATTTGTTTTTCAAAGCCCCCAGTGATAATGATGTGCAGCCAGGGTAGAGAACTACTGGTTCTAACCAAACTGTACAGATCTTAGAGTTTTTCTCAGATCATTTAAAATAGAAAGAAGCAATGCCCACATCCTCTGCTGGTCCTGGGAGCTCTTGTGATAAGCTGCCTGGCCTCCAGAATTGTAAGAGTATGCACTTTCATCGAGTTCAAAGAAATTTGTTACAGCAGCAATGGGAAACTAATATGTTGTTAAGCACAAGTATAAAACTATTTTCTGGTATTTCTTTCAGTCATTGTAGATTTAGGCTTTCTTTCCACTTAATTCCTAACCTTATTTGATCTCAGAGCATTTGTCATGTCTCCAGGGTAACTTTCCTGACTCCCTTGACTGGTCAATCCCCCTGATATAGGTGCTTCTGGCAGCGCTTACAGCACTTATTTAAGTTCTAACTCAATGTGATTATTTCCCACCAGGATTCCATGAGGGCAGGACCTTGTGTGTTTTATTATTTTATCTCCAGGATCTAGCAAGGAGTCTGGAGAACAGTAGATCTTCAATAAATGTTTGTTAAAATTAACTGACAAATCTGGACAGACTCAGGTGATGGATTCCAATATGGAGGCCAGAATCAGGTGGAAGGGAATCAGGCAGGAAGTTATAAACCAAGAAGTCTAGGAAAAAGATGAAAGGTCGTGGTCCCATGGTCAGTGTCTGGGTAGGAATAGGGAGTAGGAGCCGAGGAACCTGAGGGCAGTGTTTGGGTGCACCTATGGCTTCAGGAAGCTGTCAGCCTGTTACCAGACCGCTCCTGCCACAGGGCTGACCCTGCCCCAGCATGGTCTGGGAACTTTTGCATGCACATGACCTCCAGGTCCCTGACTTGTGCAGGAAAACTTTCAAGACATGAGTCCAGGTGAAAGTGAGAGTAAGTTCATTAAGGGTTGGGGCAGTGAAGGAAAGGAAGGAGCCCTGGAGTCAGGATTAGAAGTGAGCCTGGGAGTTGCTGTCCCTGCTCACTGCTCCCCTGGGTACAAGTCTGGTTGGGATCCTTAGAGCTTAGAATAGAAGAAGCAAAGTACACGCCTGAGGAAATGGGGGCTCAGGTTTCCTTGTCTGTTTCCTATAGGCAGGGATGTTAGGGGAGGCCCCAGGGGAGGATCTCTAGAGGATATTCATTACATTTCTGGGCCTGTCTTATGGTGTGCTGATGTATTAAAATGAACGTATAATGGAGTTTGGGGTCATTCTCTGGTTAGTTTCACCTCTGGCATGGATTAGACCAGCTCTAATTGGTTTTGGTTGTTGTTTTTGTTATCTATCTCCCTGACTAAGATTACTTAAGCCACCTGCTCTTAGGTATCTGCTTAGGGAGGATAGAGTCTTGTGATTTATCAGCTGGCTATTAATTGCTCAGCCTGTCATCTCAGCTGCCTCATTCCACTTGATGGGGAATTTTCCTAGTTTTTTTACTAACCTCAAGTCCACCTTCACGTTTTAAGTGCATGTTGAGTTCCCAGGAAAAGTAATCAGGGTGAGAACTCTTTCTTTTATTTTCATTCTGGTGTTTTCTCTGAGAAACTTTATATTTTACGACTTTCAGAGTGTGTTTAATTTCATAATTTTGTTGGAATAGTCCTTGAGTCAAGCTATAGTAGTCAAAGACTATTACGATAAATGTATTTTTAAGTTGAAATCTTTAAAAGCTTCTTCTTGACACTTTCTCATATTTTTGAAACCTGAAACCTCAGAAATCATAATGATCTTCTATAATTGTGTGTCTTTCTTTATAAGGTGGGACTTCTCTTAGACTTTTTCCTAAATTATTAACAATTTCAAATCAAAATAGAAAATATAACATAGCCTCAAAAATACTTACAACCAAAGCCACTATCAACAGAATGATTCTAAAAAAGCATTTCTTTCTAATTTTTAGATGTAGTTAACATGTTTGGTTCTTGCCCTGGCTGGTGCGGTTCAGTTGGTTGGAGCATGGTGCTGTGCAGTGGAAGGTTGTGGGTTTGATTCCCAGTCAGGGCACATCACATACAGGAGGCAACCTATCCATGCATCTGTTATATGGATGTTTCTCTCTGCGTGTTTGGTTTTTATGGAAATATTGCCTTTCCTGTTGAATTTGTTTTTTTGCCAGAATGAAGGCGTGGGAGATTAGCATTACTAAATATATTTAACAGGGCACTGTTCTGTTTTCAAGAGTCAATTAAATGAATTTTTATTGAGCATTTTTCTCGTGGCAAGAAATGAGCTAGCCTTTATGAAATTAGACATTGGTCCTACCATATAGGCATTTGAATAATTATATGAGCAGTTTACATTTTTTAAAAAGTTTCAGCTTACAAATCTCTTTTTTCTTGCATGATTTCATTTAGGTTTTCACAGCTATCTTGGCAGACTAGAAAAGAGATACATTTTGCTAATGACTAGTGCATGGCCTTAGGCAAGTCACTTAAATCTGAATTTCAGTTTCCTCACATGTCAAAGCAAAATAGTGTTATACATATCTCGCAGGATTTTGTGATAATTAGAATTTAACTCTATGAGGTGCCTAATTCCATGCTTAACAGTAGGCAATCAATAAATGGTTGCTATTATTTTTTTCCCTTGAAGTCTTTTTTTTTCATCTTTATTGTTGATATTATCACAGATGTCCCTCTTTTTTCCTCCCATAGCTCCCCTCCACCCAGTTCTCACCCCACCCCAGGCCCTTGCCACCTTATTGTCTGTGTGCATAAGTATTGCATACATGCATATAAGATCCTTGTCTAATCTCTTCCCACACCCCCTTCCTCAGACTGACTGAGAATCGTCAGTCTGTTCCATTTCCATGCCTCTGATTCTATTCCATTCACCAGTATATTCTGTTCATCAATTTTTTTATTCATTTGAGTTTTAGATTCACTTGTTGATAGATACGTATTTGTTGTCACTTTGTTGTTCATAATTTTTTATCTTTACCTTTTTCTTCTACTTCCTCTTCTTAAAGAATACCATTCAGCATTTCATGTAATAACTGGTTTGGTGTTGATGAACTTCTTTAGCTTTTTCTTGTCTGTGAAGCTCTTTATCTGACCTTCAATTCTAAATGATAGCTTTGCTGGGTAGAGTATTCTTGCTATTCATCACTTTGAATATTTCTTGCCACTCCCTTGTGGCCTGCATAGTTTCTGTTGAGAAATCAGCTGACAGTTGTATGTGTACTCCCTTTTAGGTAACTAACTGTTTTTTTCTTGCTGCTTTTAAGATTCTCTCTTTGTCTTTTTCTCTTGGCATTTTAATTATGATGTGTCTTGGTGTGGTCCTCTTTGGATTCCTCTTGTTTGGGGTTCTCCGTGCTTCTGGAGTTGTAGGTCTATTTCTTTCACCAGGTAGGGGAAGTTTTCTGTCATTATTTCTTCAAATAGGTTTTCAATATCTTGCTCTCTCTCTTCTTCTAATACCCCCATAATTTGGATGTTGGTATGCTTGAAGTTGTCCCAAAGGCTCCTTACACTATTTTCATATTTGTGTATTCTTTTTTTCTTGTTGCTCTTCTGCTTGGGTGTTTTTTGCTTCCTCGTATTTCAAATCATTGACTTCATTCTTGGGATCCTCTAGTCTACTGTTGAATCCCTGTATATTATTCTTATTTCAGTCAGTGTATGCTTAATTTCTGACTGGTCCTTTTCCACTTTTATGGCATTCTCACTAAGATCCTTGAAGGTCTCACTAAGTTTCCTGGAGGTTTCTAGAAGATTCTTAAGTAACCTTATAACTGTGGTTTTGAACTCTATATCCAGTAGTTTGTTTTCCTCCATTTCTTTCATTTGTGACATGTTTCTTTGTCTCTGCATTTTGGCTACTTCCCTGTGTTTGTTTCTATGTATTCGGTAGAGCTGCTATGTCTCCTTGAGTTCATAGAGTGGCTCAGCCTCCCCATTCACCTGAGGTGGATAATCTTGGTGCAACCCTTTGTGGGCTGTATGCACAGTCTTGTTGTAGTTGAGCTTTGATTGCTGGGAGGAATTGACCGCCAGGCCAATTGGCTGTGGGGACCAGTTATGACTACAATGGGAGATCTGCTGTACAGGAGACACCCTTATGGGGCAGGACTTGCTTCAGTGGGACTTTAGTGCTCACTGAGTCTGCCCCTTGAGTTTGTCTGGATGTGAAGAGTTGTAATCTGGTATAGTCTCACACTGACCACTAGGTACACTGGCTCTTGGATCTCCAAGGAGGTGCAAAGTCAGCCACTGCCTGGGGCCACCCAGCAGGAGCTACAGAGAGATCTGCAGATTCCTCCTCTTTGTATCAGTTTTGGAAGTGTCCAGACGAGGCCCAGATGTGAAGCAAACCAGGCTGGTGCTGGTGCCAGCCTTGGGCTTTTTATTGATAGCTTTGGGGCTCCCTGACCCAGCTGCAGCTTGTTTGACAGATTTTAGGCTGAGAAGGACAGGCCATTCATATGCAAAAGCCACTGCATACAGCTTGGGTGGGGTTGTAAATTGGGTGGGGCAGGGTTTCAGGGAATCTCCAAGGCAGAGCAAACAGAAATGGCTGCCAGTCAGCCCTGCACCAGGGAGGTCCCAGCACGGGAACAATGACCACTGCAAGCACCTCTGTCTGTCTGAAAGAAAGGTGCCCCCATGTTCCTTCCCTGATACGAGACAGTCCAGTTTCTCCCCATATGTGTCTAGGTCCCCCAGAGCCTCACTCGGCATCGGAGCTCAGAGCAAGGGGGAGCTTGTAAATTTATTTTGCATTTCTGGCCTTTTAAGAGGAACAGTTAGGTCTCCAGCAGCCTGTGTATCACTCAGCCCCAATCTGCACTTTTTTTTTTTACAGTTTGTAGTTCTTACTGCCTGTAGGGACTTCTTTCCCCAGCTCTGGGACCCTGGGCTGGGGGGTCTGGTGTGGGGCTGGGACTCCTTGCTCTTCCAGGAAGCCTCCAAAGAGGTGATCTCCCTCCCTATTAAAAAATCAACACACCCGGGTGCCAGACCAGACCATTCCACGTCTCCACACCTCCTACCAGTCTCAATGCACTTTCTTCTTTACCTCTCTAGTTGTAGTACATCCACTCAGCCAGCTTTCCTGTGGTTCTGGATGATAGTTGTTCTGTATTTTAGTTGTAATTTTGATGTGGTTGTGGGAGGCAGCAAGTACAGGCAGTTACCTATACCGCCATCTTGGTTCCTCTCCTGGCTGCTATTATTATCATTCTATTATTCTTTAGGGGTGGAAGAAGTCTCATATAGATTGTGTGCCTTATTAAGGAGTCGTTTTCTTGAAACTCAGAATTGGCTTCCTTAGGAAGTATTGAGTTTCTTACATGAGACATAGTCAATCACAAGTTTAATCACATATTGGCAGGGCTGTGGTAGAGAATATTAGGTTGTTTACTAATAAATACTTATTGAGCCCAAAATATGACCTTTGTTGTCCCTTGTAGTCCTGAAATTCTCTTACTTGACTCAGGCATTTTTTTATCGAGTAATGTTTGCCTAGCAGCCTTCTCTCAAATCCTTTTCTAGGATAATGTGCATTATACTTATAACAGCAACAAAGTTATAAGGTTCTGTTTCTATGGGGGCTAGATAGATAGAACCAAACACCCAAATGAAAAATAATAATAATTCTAAAATAACAATAGCTAGCACTTGTATGTTATTTTTTCAAAGTCTTTTCACATTTATCTTCTAACTAGAGGCCCGGTGCACGAAATTCGTGCATGGAGGGGGGTTGTCCCTCAGCCCAGCCTGTACCCTCTCCAATATGGGACCCCTCAAGGGATGTCCGACTGCCCGTTTAGGCCCGATCAGGCCTCAACGGGCAGTCGGACATCCCTCTCACAATCCAGGACTGCTGGCTCCCAACTGCTTGCCTGTCTGTCTTCCTGATTGCCCCTAACCACTTCTGCCTGCCAGCCTGATCACCCCCTAACCACTCTGTTGCCAGCCTGTTTGCCCCCAACTTCCCTCCTCTGCTGGCCTGGTCACCCCTAACTGCCCTCTCCTGCAGGGTTAATCACCTCCAACTGCCCTCCCTTGCAGGCTTGGTCCCTCTCAACTGTCCTCCCTTGCAAGCCGGGTGCCTCCCAACTGCCCTCTCCTGCTGGCCTTCTTGTGGTGGCCATCTTGTGTCCACATGGGGGCAGCTATATTGTGTGTTGCAGTGATGATCAATCTGCATATTACTCTTTTATTAGATAGGATAGAGGCCTGGTACAGGGGTAGGGGCCAGCTGGTTTGCCCTGAAGGGCGTCCCAGATCAGGTGGGGGTTCCCTTGGGGTGTGGGGCAGCCTGAGCGAGGGGCCTGTGGTGGTTTGCAGGCCGGCCACACCCCCTGGCAACCCAAGCAGATGCCCTGGTATCTGGAATTTATTTTCCTTCTACAATTGAAACTTTGTAGCCTGGAGCGGAGCCAAGCCTGGGGCTCCCTCCGAGGCTGGCAGCCATTTGTGTTGGGGTTATAATTGAAACTTTGTTGCCTTAAGGGGGTGGGCCCGGCCAGGGTGTGCTTTGCTTCCCCTGTTGCCGGCGGCAACCCTGGCCTGCACTCTCAAGCTCCATTCTGCCGCTATTTGTTTGAATTTGTTTACCTTCTATAATTGAAACTTTGTAGCTTGAGTGGAGACTTAGGCCTGGCCAGGGCAGGTGGAAAGCTTGGCTTCCTCTGCTACCTAGGAAACCTTGCTCTCTGTGGCTGTAGCCATCTTGGTTTGGCTTAATTTGCATGCTCGCTCTGATTGGATGGTGGGCGTGGCTTGTGGGTGTGTCGGAGGTATGGTCAATTTGCATATTTGTCTATTATTAGATAGGATATTATTTTGTCTTTTAATATACCTGAGCAACAAATAAAGTAATTTAAATAAAACTTTCTGATAAGATAGATAGGTAAAAAATAATGAATTACGTTATTAGATATGGATTATAAATTATAAGTAGAATTGGGACAAAAATCTCTCTCCAGACAATGTCTGTTTCTTGCTTTTGTGGAGAATAACAGCAAACATCTGGGAAGTGGTACAGGCGAGCTTTCAACCTAGGTCTTCTGAGTGTGGCTTCATTTTTCTACTTGCTACACCACATCACTTCCTAGTATTCTTAAATGAATTACTAAATATTCTTAAAGGCATGACAATGTATTTCCTCTCGGAGGGATTCAATAGGTTTAACACATTGAGAAAACTCTCTGAAAATACTACAGAGCAATTTAAGCATGTTGTTGCAAATTATTATTAATGTACCATGCTTATGACTACTTGATTCATGTGGCACCTCTGGGATTATTGATGCTGTTTTGGACTTGATGTGCTTCTGAATCCAAATATTTATGCTTCTTACCAATTATAGAAAAATTTCAGCCATTATTTCCTTTAATATTTTTTTCTCCCACAGTCTCAGGATTCTCTAGCCTACAGAGAACTGATTAGAAATTATTACAAATGATTAGAAGCATATTAAAACTGATTATATCTTCCAAATCTCTTAATCTTTTATTTTTAAATTTCTAATTATTTGTGGCATGTTTTAAATAATTTCTGCAGATGTACTTGCAGTGCACATCTTTCTCTGGTTCCATAAGGAAGAGGCTGAGGTGAAAATGATTTGAGACCATTTTTCTTTTCTAACATATGCATTTAGTGCAATAAATCTAAACATACTGCTATTGCTTCATGCCATAAATTTTTATATGCTCATTTTTAAATAAAGTTCAAAAATTTTTATTTCCCTTTTATTTCTGTTTTGACTCATGGGATCTTTAGCAATGAATACTTTTGTTTCCAAATATTTGGGGATTTTCCAGAAATATTTCAGTTATTGGTTTTGAGTTTCATATGGTTAATGAATATGATTTTGTTGACTTGAATTCTTTTAAATGTATCAAGATTTGTTGATGACCCAAGTGTTAATCTATCTGCATAATTATTCCATGCTCACTTGAAAAGACTGTATTTTCTACTGTTTTTGAGTATTGTGTAAATGTTAGATCAATCTGTTAAATTAGGATGATTGTGTTGCTCAATCATTCTGTATTCTTATTGATATTCTATCTATAGGTTTTATCAATTTTTGAAAAAGATTATTGAAATATCTGATGAAAATTTTGGATTTGTCTATTTTTCCTTTCAGGTCTATCAGCTTCTTCATGTACTTTAATGTTTTCTTAAATACATACACTTCAGGGTTCTGTGTCCTCTTGATGTATGTGAGTCCTTTATCATGATGAAATAACTTCTCTATCCTTAACATTTTTGTTTCCCAAACTGAATTTGTCGAATATGAAAACAGACACTCTAGCCTGTTCAAAGATTAGTATTAGCATGGTATATATTTTATCATTTTTTATTTTTAACTTTTTGTGTCTTTGTGTTTAAAGTGTATTGTTTTTGTAAATAGTGTATATCTGGGTGTCACTTTTTAATCCAATCTGGCAATCTCTGCCTTTTTATAGGTATCATTAGAACAGTTAAATTAAACTAATTATGGATGTGTTTGAGCTTAAATGTTGCTATTAGTTTTCTCTTTGTCTTGTCTGTTCTCTGTTACTTCCCATCCCCTCACTTTACTCCCTCTTTTGGCCTAGTTGTATATTTTTAAATTTTTATTTTATTTCCTTTATTTGAATTATTATTCATAACTGTGAGTATTATTTTACTGTTTCCTTTAGGGCTTATAGTATACATCTTTAACTGTCTCTGAGCTATCTTCAAGTGATGTTATATTCTTTCATGTATAGTATGAAAATCTTATAGTATTTTTCAGTTTTTCTCTTCTGTTCTTTGTGCTATTGTTGTCATGCATTTTATTTCTACATATGATATAAATCTACAAAGAGTATTAATTTTTTGCTTCAAGTAATCAATTATGTTTTCACATAAGTACAATAATAACTTCTATATATATATATATATATATATATATATATATATATATATGTATTTACCATGTTTTATTCTTTCCTTTTAATAGACCCAGGTTTTCATATGGTATCATTTTCCTTCTGATTGAAGAACTTTCTTTAATATTTCTTTAAGGTTTGCTGGTAATGAGTTATTTTATATTTTGTAGTCTGAAAAATATATTTATAATATTTTTATTTTTGAAATATATTTTCTCTGTGTAAAGAACTTTATAATGCCAGTATTGCTACCTCAAATTTTAATTGTTTCAAAGAGAAATCTGTATTCATTCTTATTTAATTTAAAAACTTTATATCACACTTTGGTTTTTCTAGAAGAAAATTTCAACCTTAAACTATTTAAGTTAAAAGACATAATTCCATTGCCTTAGGAGAAGACGCTGAGTACCTAAGTTTTTAAATGACTGTTCAAGTGTATACGTCATATTTCTATTACACACAATTGACCAACATGATAATTGGGTAATTATAGGAATTTGTGAATCAAGGCCTTGCCTCCCACCAAGACTGACAAAATGAATGACTTGTTTGGTTTTTTTTTCAAAGAAGTTTTGGATGATGGAAGCCAGAAAAATGAAATATGACTTTTTCACAATATCCAGTCTCTTGATTTCCCTTGTCTGAATTTTCCACAACTGGAACTAGGATTTTGAGTGCACATAGAACAGTGATTCCCAAAGTGTGTTTCACATCAGACTCAAGATAGTTTGTGAAGGTTACAAGTGTTCCATGGCCATATGTTTGGAAATACTGCATCCTATAGCTTATGTTTGGAGTGCCACAACGCACATTTATAGATCACAGCTTCTGAGAAGCCCTGCAGTAAACAAACATATTTAACTCTGTTCGCTAAGTTTCTCATATTTATTTAATTACAAAACATTTTATTCATGTAACACTATATGGACTGGAGTAGTATTACAATATTGGACTTTATGACCATCAGAACCCAAAGAGTCTCACCAGGCCTTGAATCTTCATAGGGTTTATCTCCCACCCTCTGCATTCATGAGTTTTACAGTCTTTCAGCATGCTACAAGCCTAGTATTACTTGGCCTAATCAATGTAAAGTTAATGTGATATTTTGTGGGATGTCCAGAACATTTTGGACTATATTATAGGTAGGATAATTAATCTGGCTAGGGGAAACTGTCAATATATATATTATTATTGATTCTATGGAAATATAAGCTGTTCATAATTCTCTTTTTTTGATTGAGAGAGAAAAAATGCTGTGTATCAGTTTTAAGTGGTTCTCTTGGATTCCATCTATTTTTTCCACAATAATGAATTAACTTATACTACTTTTCTTTCTTCCTATCCTTCCCATTTTTGCTTGCATTCTTTCTACTTTTTCAGAATACATATCTCATGTACTATTTTATACCCTCAATGACTTCATCTTTGTTTTAGCCTTATATCTAAAGTTAAATATATTGATTTCTCAACATCAGTTTGTTTCCTGAAATTTCCCCAATTGTCTTTTGGAAAACTGAAGTCTATCCTTTAGTAGATTCCTCAGAAATGTGAGATTTCACAATAACTGAAACTTTTTTTTATAGTTTTGGTATTTGAAAAACTATTTGGCTAAATATAAAATCCTTGTCTTCTGCTTCTTCTTTCAAGTTTATTGAAAATTGTGCTCCATTATCACTCTTGGTAAGAGAGATGAGAGTCTACTTTTCTAAGGCTTATAAGTAATTACATTTTTTTCTGGTGACTCTAAAAATTATCTTATTTGACTTTTACTCAGGTCAATGTTGACATTTACATGGTGGGACATTTCAATGTAAAGATTTACATTTTCTCTTCTTTCTGTAATATCTTTAATTATATTTTTGTTTTTTTGTGTGTGTTTTTTTCTGTTCTTTTGCTTCTGCACTATAGTTTGGGAACTGTTGGGAACTGTGATAATGTATGTTAGAATGTTTTGCATGTCTTCCATTTTAGCAAAATTTTTTGGGATCCTCTATATTTTTTTATCTTATTTTTATTTTCTGGTGTGAATGTTTTACCTTTTAAATGCACTTGATGAAAATTTAATTCAGACCACTTATTTCTTGCCATTAGTAATTTACTCTCTATTTCTTATATGATTTTGTCTTTTCTCAGTTTTCCTTCTAAGTTTAATAAATCTCATTAAATTTGTTTATTTTGTGTGTATATTGAATTTTGTTCTTAGGTTTTGAATTTTTGATTCTAGACTTTTTTCTTTATTTTAGATAAATATATATCTCCAAATGGTTGAGATTTAGTTCAGTTTAGAGTGCCATGTTACAATTCTCTTCGTCAGAGTCATTTTTAATGGAGAATATTTATGAAATAATGTTTTTAATTTGAAAAAATATATATTAGATTATGATAAGTAGGAGAGATACTACATAAAAAATGGTAGTAGAGTGTCCATTCATCTCACCTATGTTTTCTAGGTGTAGTTAAGTGTTTAGTTACAAAAATAAATAAAATATACATTTATGCTACCAAATGTTTACCTATATTAAGAATTATGATCAACTGAGCTGATGAATTAATGGTAGAAAGCCTCTAGTCAAAATTTTTTTTGAATCAGAATTAGAGTTCTCTAAAGAAAAATTTTCAAATCAATAAATTACTTTCTACCTTGAGGAACTAGGAAAATAAGAGCAAAGTAAACCTAAATCTAGCAGAAGGAAAAACATAACAAAAGATTATAGTAAAAGTAAATAAAATACAAAGTAGAAAAACAGAAAAAATCAATGAAACAAAAAGTTTATTCTATTAAAAGATCAATAAAATTGATAAACTTATATAGTTAGACTGACAAAAGAAATAAAGATGTAAATTAAAACTAAAAATGTTTATTTCATTGTTTGATTCATCTTTTATTTAGAGATAGGTATTCCTTGGCCAATTATACAATGTTCTTCTTAATAAATGTTTAACACTAAAAATGAAACAATTCTTACTAGCCAGAGTAAAGAGATATCATTGAAGACCAAAGACATTCCACGGGGACCTCAGTAGTGTTATACCTTTTAGGTAGGGTTCAACAAGTAATAGAGTGAAGTCTACTCTAGATCTTGCCTAGCAAAGCTTAACAAGATCTGAAAGGATTAAGTTGATACATAAGTAACCTAATTGTTTGCCATAATAAAATTTGACAATGTAGAAAGGAATACAACAAAATACAGGCACTGAACCTTGTAATATTCACAATATTCAATATCCAATAGAAAAAAATTTTAGATATACTAAAAGGTAGGAAATGTGGCCCATAAGTAGGAAAATACTTGGTTAATGGAAACAAACCCAGAAATGACAGCAATGATGAAATTAGCAGGCCAGGACTTTAAATCAGGTGTTATAAATATGTACAAAGACTGAGAGGAAAGTTGGAACATAATATTTTCTCTAATAATATGATTTGTCTTTTTACTTACTTGACAATATGATGTAAATAATTTTTTTTATTTTGATTTTTTTTTCTTTTGTTGCTCCCCCTTCATTCTGTTGGATGTAGAAATAGAAGTTGTCTCAGAAACACCTGCTAAAGATATTCTTTCCTCATTGAATGAATTTGGCACTCTAATAAAAAATCAATTGGCCATATGTTAATGAGTTTATTTCTGGACTCTCAATTCTATTCCATTGCTCTATATGTCTAACTTTAAGACATTACCACATTATTTTGATGACTGTAGTTTTGAAGTAAGTTTTTACACCAGAAATTATGAGTCTTTCAGCTTTGTTGCTCTTTGCAAGATTGTTTTGGCTATTTTGGCTATCAGGTCCATATGAACTTCAAGACTGATCTTTGTATTTATGTAAAAAAAAAAAAGTCATTGGCATTTCAATAGAGATTGCATTGAATCTATAGATCTCTAGGAATTGTTTAGTTTACAGCTTTCTAGCAATTCTTTTATCCTCAGATTCATGGAGTCTTACTTTAGGTTGTATAGCTTGGTATTTAGCCAAAGATTCAAGATAAACTCTATGAAGACTCCTATCCCTTTTGGAATTTTTATCGTACACATAGATCTATTTTCCAGTCGTCTGCCTTACAGTTACCAGCTGGATCCACCTCGTGAGCTCTGACATCTGTTTTTCAACTCAGTGTGGCTGCCAGTGGCGGCTTCTGTTCTGCGTCCCTTCACTCTAGTCTAGAAACCGCCTCCTGGCACAAAGCTGGAGCCACCATCGGGTTCACCTTGCTGTTTTTCTCCTCGTTTCAGGGATCACAACCCTCTACCGCCTGCTGTCTGATATTTTTTAAAAAGTAGATGCTTTGTACATTCTGTCCAGTGTTCCAATTTTTTGTGACTGGAGGGCAAATCTGGTACTGGTTATTACATTAAGGCTGCAAATGTCAGTGTTCAGTTTTGAAATATTATTATGAACTGACCTGTCAGAATCTTGAGGAGAGAGATTACATCTTATTCACACCTTTATTCCTAATACCTATTATAGGGCTGGATATAAATTATGTTCCCAATTAGTATTTTGATCCAGATGTTTTATCTGCTATATGTATGCAATATTTTGTTCCCCTTGAGCGTATCATTTTGTGCTTGTCTTCTTGAACCCAAGCTTGGTAGCATACAGGTTTAATCTGGTATGTAGGAAAGAACTTTTGTTTATAGTAAGAAGTCTTGTGTTTTAATGCTGATTCTTCCACCGATGTGCAACAACTTGGGAAAGTCAAAATTACATACAGTTTTTTAAAATTCCTATGAAAAGATAATCCCTGTACTGCTTACCACAGGAGATTGCCAAAAGAATAAAATAAAATAAAAATGTTGGCCAAAACCGGTTTGGCTCAGTGGATAGAGCGTTGGTCTGTGGACTGAGGGGTCCCAGGTTCGATTCCGGTCAAGGGCACGCACATTGGTTGCGGGCACATCCCCGGTAGGGGGTGTGCAGGAGGCAGCTGGTCGATGTTTCTTTCTCATCGATGTTTCTAGCTCTCTATCCCTCTTCCTTCCTCTCTGTAAAAAAATCAATAAAATATATTTTTTAAAAAAAATGATGGCTATGGCTCACTTTTGAGTAGTAAAATACAGAAAAATATAATCTCATTGAAACTTGAACCCTATGCATTTATTTTGTATTCCTCCATATACATTCCATGCCAGAATTTTGATGAATTCCTCACACACATGAAATGCTCAATAAATTGAATGTATGCAAAGACCTCAATGAAATTTAAATGGTGTTTACTGTATTTCATGTTATTAGGGGTAATAATGCTGAAACTAATGCTTACATAAATTTCCAGGGATATAGAGAGAAACACTGCAAACATTGATGCCTACTCAGATTTAATTCCTGAAACAATCTCAACAGCAGCGAGGCTGCAAGATAAATTGAGATACATTATTATTATTTTTGTTTTGTTTGTTTTGGTGTAAAAAATTTGTTAATAAGAACATTGCACAGTTGGCCATATTATCTCTATCTCTAAATGAAGAATGAGTCAAAATAATACAAATTAATATTTTGAAAGTAGATGACACTTTGCAATTAAACTTTTCTGGCCAAGTCAGAAGAACTTAGAGTATCCAAAGGGAAGAGCAATTAGATCTAGCGTGGGAGGAGTGTGCTTTAGAGACAAAGATAAGATGGCAAAGGCTGTCAAGGTGAACTCTCAGAAATGCCTGATGGAGTATAATTGTTTCTTATGTTACCCAAAAGGGTATTTCCAAATTGCTGACTTGACACCTCTCTCTTCTTTGTTGGCATGTTTCAATGACTCTTACTTTTCTAACTATGCACAGTTCCCTGGAAACTTTGTACCTTATTGACTTTCATCAACCTCCCAGGTGGTGCTAGAGGGACATTTGTCAAATGCCTTCTGTTACAGAAATTGCTTTAGAATCATAGGAGGTCACCACTAGGAAGGGCCTTAGAAGAGATGTAGTCCTGCCCACTCATCTTCAGTTAAGGAAGTGGATACTGAGAAAAGGACACTGACTTCACAGTGTCTTAGAGGCAGTGAGTGGCACAAGGAACACCTAGTTTTTCTATAATATTACCTTACCCTTTATGTGATAGAGGATGACATGGGGTTGGCCATATAAACACCAACATTACTTGTCTCTTTTCTTTTTCCTCCTTCCCTACTTTATTTCTTTCCTTTGTTTTTTCTTCTTTCCTTTCCACTTACCTCCAATAAATTTATGTCAAATTACTTATTAGTTTTTAAGAAGTTTATGAGACTATTTTGTGTGTGTTTGTATGTATGTGTGTCCATTTGTTAAGTGCAAAACTAAATTCTTATTTGTCATTACAAGTCGCAGTATTTTAGGATGGGGAATGTAAAAATTTTCATCCCATTTAGTGTCTGCTCTTTGTATGGAACAAGCCTGTGAATCAAAACTATAATGGGTGTCTAAAAACCAGTTTTCTTGAAAGCTGAAGTGCTCTTTTCTACTTTCAAATTCACTTTACTTTGATATCAAATGAAACCCATTTGGTGGAGAAAATTAAAGTAGCTGCATTTTTCCTGAGCACAGAAAAATCTTTTATTTGCCTCTAACCCTTTCCATTTTTCATGACAGTCGCTGCATTTTCTTCTCTGAAACACAAACAAGTCAATGTAAGCGTGGCTGGCAGGCTAAAGTGATTATGGGATAATTTGTGTTTGCCAAACCAAGCAAAATCAATCACCATTGTTTAGAGACCCACAACATTAAATGGCTATGAGAAGATATTTCTGGACTTTCACAAAATAGGTTTTCAAACAAAGATAAGGGAGCAGAACATCGAATACCCTCAGGTACGGTTTGTAATTTTCAAATTTGCATAAAAAATATAAACTACACATATGGTGGCTTAACTCCATTGGATTAATGCAAACTAAAGGCAGCTTGGCACTGTTGAAATGATCATTTTAGTTATAGGTTCCCAAGGGGCAAGAATATATAATGAATGTTTATGTAATTGAAGTAACCATTTCAGAAATGTAACTTACTGGCCTATAAGGAATGGGGAAAGGAGGGAAGTGATAGAAACAAGTGTGTACTATATCCCTACCCATTTGGTTCTGAGTACATTAGTCCCCCCACATCGGAAGGACATATTTCCAAGACCCCCAAGTGGGTGACTGAAACTGGGAGTAGTACTGAACCCTATATATCCCATGTTTTCTCCTGTACATACATATCTTTTTATTTGAAACATCTTACGGCTTCTTTTTGGCATATCCAAATTGCCAGTATCACTACTCTTATTCTTTAGAGACATTATTAAGTAAAATTAGGGTGTCTTGAACACAAGCACTGTGATACCATCACAGTCAATGTTATAATTCAGATGGCTACTAAGATGAATAACAAATGGGGAGTGTATTTAGTGTGGGTACATTGGACAAAGGGATGAGTGAGGCCCGGGGCAGGATGAAGTAGGACAGTGTGAGATTTCATCTTGCTACTCAGAGTGGCACACAATATAAAACTTAAGAATTGTTTATTTCTGAAACTTTCCATTTAACATTTTCAGACCATGGTTGGCCATGGATAACTGAAACTGTGGAAAGCTAAACCGCAGGTAAGCAGAACTACTGAATACTCAATAGAGACTGCTTCAGGGATGAAGTTTTGTGTTTGCTTTTGTTTCCGCTTGTTTGGGATTATTTTTCCCATCTATCCCAGTTGTAAGCTCTGTCAGGGAATATATTGTCCATGGTTCTCTGCTCTGAGAAGCTCTAGGAATCCACTTTCCCTCAGGACAGCTGTCTAGTTGCCAAGAAGTGCTGCAGAAAATTCGGTCCTAACTATAAGCTAGTAGGGTTTAGTTAATCTGGGCACTTAGAGTTAAGACAGAGTCTTCAGTTTACAGAATAAACTGAGTTGTCTCTGAAACTCTTAGAAAAACATGTGGATCTTTCTAGCCCAGCTGTCAGTAGCTCAAACCATTTTTCCTCTTCCTCAACGAGTGTCAATCTTCCTATGAAACGTGGTTTCATATATTGTATGGCTTGGGAGATCTTTAAAGCAAGAGAAGTCCCTCTAGGTCAGGTTCCCTCACAGTAGATCTTGAGATGGATATTCTTGTTCTGGTGAGGTACTGGGTGTGTGCTCAGGGGAGGGGAAGGGCAAGAGAAGGAGATGGACACCAGTGTGACTTACCCCAAGTCAACCTTCAGCCTGTTCCTACAGGAAGTTCTGAATAGTAATCTCACCTGACTGGTCTCTTTGAGGAAAGGGGGCTGGCTTTTATACCCTGGTATCAACCAGATGTTGGCTACAGTCAACTATCTCTTAGACCCTGGGGGGGAGGGGAGTGTCTTAACTCTAAGGCATCTCTATTTGAGGTGGAAGCTCTCATTGGCTGAAGGTTATTCTCTGGGAAAGGTACAGCTCTGATTGGTTAGCAACCAACACTCATTGTAGTGAAATACACGTTCACCAGCCCAACAAAGAGGCTATGACAGGACCCCAACATGGTCTGCTAAAGAGAACCTAACCAATGGATTCATCACCCCTTTTTTTTTTGCATTTTTAAAATTGAATTTATTTATTTTCTTTTTTATTGTTTAAAGTATTACAAAGTACATATGTCCCCTTTTTTTTTCCAATTGACCTTCCCCCAGCCTCTCCTACCCCCCTGAACATACCTTCACTCCTCTCCCAGTGTCTTGAGTCCATTGGTTATGCTTATATGCATGCATACAAATCCTTCAGTTGATCTCTTACCTCCCACCCCCATCCCTCCCCAGCCTTTCCGCTGTAGTTTGACAGTCTGTTCAATGCTTCTCTGCCTCTGTATCTATTTTTGTTCATCAGTTTATAATGTTTTTTATTATTCACAAATGAGTGAGATCATGTGGTATTTTTCTTTCACTGTCTGGCTTATTTCACTTAGCATAATGCTCTCTAGTTCCATCCATGCTATTGCAAATGGTAAGAATTTCTTCTTTTTTATAGCAGTGTAGTATTCCATTGTGTAGATGTACCACAGTTTTCTAATCCACTCATCTGCTGATGGGCATTTAGGCTGTTTCCAAATCTTAGCTATTGTAAATTGACTTGCTATGAACATAGGGTTGCATATATCCTTTCTGATTGGTGTTTCTGTTTTCTTGGGATATATTCTTAGAAGTGGTATTACTGAGTCAAATGGCAGTTCCATTTTTAATTTTTTCCAAATTGCCCCTTATAGGTGTTTTGCCAACTTATGCTAGCAGTGTTGAAGGAAACTTTTCTTCATACACTCATTAGAGAGTATTGTATCACCGAACTTTGTGATTGCCAATCAGATGAAAAATGTCCAGGCTATTTTGCAAGTAGAAGTTTCTCTGTTTGGAACTCTTACACAGACCCCTCCCTCATCTCTCACCCCTCCCCCACCCCAGTGTACCACTAAATCCTCCTCTTTTTAATCTCCAACTAAGAGTTTTTAAAGGAAGCTTCTCTGATCCTCAAGATAAGCCAGATGCTTCCTTAACACTCATCAGCGCCATGTATTTTCATTACTACATCTCATAAATGTTTTCATTTACATATTTGTGTCTTATTTAAAAACATATTTTTTTTCTCCCCAGCTGAAAAGTATTATTAAAGTAGGGGTTATATCCATCTTGTTTAAATCTGTATCTCTAACAGGTCCACTTATATCTTAACAAATGCCTGTGGGATGAATGAGAAAATAGGTGAATAGGTCACATGACTAAAAGTCAAACTGGGATCTGCCAGATCACAGAACTCATATTCTTTCTATCATCGTATTCTGCCAAGATGAGATTGTTTAAGCCTCAGAAATTAATATCTTATGCAATGAAGCCATGGAAATACCTACATGAAATTTTGGATTACAATTCTTTTTTCTTTTTTTTTAATTTCCATAGACATACATTGAATATATTGGCCAGTTTCTCCCATCCCTCCGTGGATCTCACTGTTTCTCTCCCAGTGACATTCATCTTTTAGTGATTTGGATTTTCCATAATGGCTCTGCTCTGGGACAACACACCATTTAAAAACACCCTGGGGTAAGATGTTTCATGGCTTCGTGGAGAGAATCCAAGTAATGAGCTCTGATTAAGGGACCAGGCTTCAATGGTGAGATTTCATATTTCCCATTACTACACCAAACGAGACAATTCTTACCCTATTTTGATGTCTGGGGAGAATGATGACTCAGTCTGGGTTGAAATTATTTTCATCTGCTTAATTATTTAATAGCAAAATAGTGCTGCGAAAGAATGCACATACAGTCTAAATGGTGGTTTCCGTGGCAGAGCTGCTGAGCATAAAAATCAGCCCATAACTCAGACCTAACATCCACATTTGGGGCTATAATTTTTGATTGCCTAATACTTAATGTTGTTACTAATTTAGATCATTCAGACCTTCTGGCCTTCAAAGGGTGCTTTCTCCATTCATTGTCTCCTAACCAAAAACCAAAACCGAAGCTGAGCGTTCAGCAGCACAAGCTTTTATTCAGTGGCCTGAGAATGGAGAAGCAGGAGTCAGACTCACAAATCAACTTCCTGTCTAAGAGAAGAATGGGGAAGAATACTAGTACTATAGGGGTTTTAAAATAAGGAGTTTTCCAGGAATGAGTTGTTCTCTTCCCAGAACTGAGGTACCACCCCTTTTCTTTCCTTACACGTGGTCTGAGTTGGATCTGTCCTGGCACCGGTAAGTGTGTCATTTAGTTTGTTAATGTATTATAATTAGGGTATACGGAGGTTCAGGGTCTCCTGCAGGTCAGATCCAGCATCATCTTGGTTCAGGCCGACTCTGACCCTCTTTTGTATTTTAGCCCTCTTCCTTCTCTGGTTTTTCCTATAACTGAATGGAAACATAAGTACACAAGGTTTCAACAGCCCAGGGCCTACAGCCATAGTGACAATGTGACTTTGTTACTTCTGAGATGGTTTCCTGTTGGACCTTTGGGTTCCTTGATTCTGCAGGTCAGTGGGCCTGACTGTACTGCACAATTCTCTCCCTGATAGGAAATGCAGGGCAGGGGAGTAGAGGGGCAGGGGTGATATTTCTTGTTCCCTAGAGTTTATAACAAATCTCAATGAGGTGATAATGCTACATTTTTAATTTAACACATTTTTTTATTGCAACACACTGTCTCTTCCCACTCCAAACCAATAACAAATAATCTTGGACCATTTTATGTTGTATAAATGGCCAGGTAAGCATGGCCTGACATGGACAGAGCTTTGGAAATAAGGTTCACATAACTTCATTCATCTTTTAGCATTTGCCACATCAGATTTCGTAGATGTTTTTTCTGGAATTCAGTGGGTTTATCACTTTGTTGTTCCTTGGTCTGCCCCATCATGCAATTCTTCACGTTTTTATTGCCAACCCTCACTGGGTGTCATCCTTCTGGATCCCCAGCCATCTGTGTACATTAGGGCCTAAGGGTTCTAACCCATAGAGCCCGGGAGCTGTGCCCTTGAGGTCCAAAGTCTCTTAAATGGCTCGAAATATGGTTAGATAGCTTTCCTTCCTTTACTTCCCACTTTCATTTGTCCTCTCCTCTTCCACTATTTCTTTCCTCTGTGCTACCACCTCTCATTGTATTGTCACACTTTAAGCAGTAAAGTACTCCTATGTGTAATGTCACTCTCTGGCTGCATAACTGCTAATATATATTTGCATAGTTGCATCTGCTTTGCTTATTTTATAACAGTAATTGCAATACTGATTTTATTATTGGCATGTTTTCTTAGTCTCGCTCCATAGGTCTCTCTCACTCATGAGATCAGGGGCTATGTCTGGTATCTTCATTGATATATCCTTATCAATTATCATGGGCCTGGCATAGAATAGTGCTAAACAAATATTTGCTGAATGAGCAAATCTTCACATTTTTCTCAATTCCTGACCCTCTCTATTCCCCATTGTAGGGACCCAAATGTTAATTATGGCAGTCACTCTTTGCAAAACCCTCTACAAACCAGCCAAATGTTCTTATGGCAGCCATGCTCTAAAATGAGCTGCTTTGTATCTAATACTTCTGGGGTCTTGGTGGGGGTTGAAGAGTCTTGGAGAAAAAGTAATCTACTAAACTGATACTCACTTGTATCTGTTAGGGATCTTTGGTTGCTCTGTTAATTTTTACAAAAACAAAAAATGTTCACAGACTGTCGGGTCATTTATAGACTCATGTATGGAAACACAGAGGTAGAATAGGGGGAATGCTCATGAGTCTTTATTATCATCGTTGTTGTTGTTGAATTTGATTGAAACCTCCCTGCTTTGAGTTGCTTAAAAAAGAGTGGGTTCCTGAGACATGAGCATGAGGCCAAAAAGAGAAGTGGATCAAGCCATCCCAGGCCAGGAGGAGCGATAGTTTGGGGCAGAGGAGGCCTTGTAGCATCTTTAAATCTTTATGTGTTAACAGTCATTGCCTCTGCCTCTGCATAGGATCGATCCAGGCAGTAGTCTGTAGGAAGTCTATGTTCTAAATCATCCAGATTACACGAAGTGACTTGCATACAAATGGTGCTAAATAAGCTTGTTGAATGTGTGACCAAGTGCTGTATCATACAATGCTGGGCCTGTTGCTCTTATAAGTAGATACAAGCCTCCAGAAATGCTTACATGAGAGGCTTGTTACACATCATCATGCGCCAGAGTCTTGCTTGCTTCCTTAGAACCCCTGCGATTAAGGACAGCAAGTGCTGCCCTGCTGCCCGGGGGGGTGGGGGGCGGGGGGGGGCGCACTTAGACTCACTCCTCTTTAATGGAAGCAGTTGGCTTTGCATCTCTGCAGCTATAAGTTCTTAAATTACTCTTTCTGGACACATTTAGGCAGTGTGACCAGCAACTGAAAGGGACAAGAAAATGAAGAAGGAGAGCTTTGTGTTACATGCTTTCCATTCCCCTCTTCCTGTGGCTCTTTCCAGAGCTGTATGGGAAGATCACTGGGTCTGAAATGCATAATTGTTGACATGCCAACCAATTAGAAATGTGACTAAATCCTGTTAGGTTGTTGTAATTACTGAAATGGTGGGTGTCTAGACAAGTCTTTATTGTGATTTCAGCAAATAATGGAAAGGTTAAGTGGCTTTGCTGGAGGTTTTTTGTTGTATCACCTGGGATTATTTAAATTATTTAAAAACACATGGTTAAAAATCTCTAAGATAAAAATTTCACTGTGGAAGCATGGAGGCATGGAACAGACTGACATACCTCGAGGTGGGGGTTGGGGGGAAGAGAAGAGATAAACAAAAGAACTTATATACTTACTATATGCATAGCCCGTGGACAAGGGCAATATGGTGGTAAAGACCTGGGGGGATGGGGGATTAGGGGCTGGGAGGAGGGAGAGAAGGAGGTGGGGGAATGGGAGACATCTTTGATACTATCAACAATAATTTTTTTTTTTATTTTCACTGTCATGGGTCCGAAGTTTCATATTGATTTAGGTCATAATTTGATCATAAAATTGATCTGGTTTATGATTGGTCATTAATTTGTGAGTGGACAAAAACTTCTCTGACTTTCTTGGTTCTGAGTGAGATATTCTGGGTATTCATTTTTGGGCAGTGTAGGAACCATTATGCCAGGGAAAGATGAAGAAGTGGCCTGAAGGAACATCAAGTTTAAATGCCAATGGGAAGGTAGAATTAGTCCATGTGATTTTCCCACTTGGTAGAAAGTGGGAGTTTTTTGTTTGTTTTGTTTTTGGTTTTTGTGTGTGGGTTTTTTTTTTATGTTAACAAACTGGGAGTGATTATTCAGAAACCACCAAAGCCCTTAGTGCTTGCAGCAGTGATGCCACTATAGAAGGGCTTGAGGCACCTGGGCATCACCAGAAACCATCTATATATATAAAACCCTAATATGCAAACAGACCGAACAACAGAACAACCAAACAACCAAACAACCAGTCGCTATGATGTGCACTGACCACCAGGGGGCACGCACATAACATGGCAGCCGTCAGCAGCAGGTGGCAGAGCATGGAACATGGCAGGCATCGGCCATGGCGGGATGGTAGAGCAGGTGAGCAGGGACACCAGACCAAGGCAGGGCACTGTCACTGTCATTGGGGCAAGCCTCTGGTGGTTACTGAAAATTCTTTGCTCCTGCGCACCACAGTCCCACCGGGCACTTGAGCCTGCTGCCAGCACCCACACCTGCTGCCTGTGCTGGCCCCGCTCGTTCGTACCCGCTGCTGGCGCCCGGCGCCGGCCCTGGTCGTTCGGCGCTGTCAGTAGGTACGAGTGGCGGCTGTCGGCCCCTATCACCCCTCAGGGCTTCTCTACCCACCCCCTACTCCTGAGGGGCAATTGGGGCCGGCAGCCACTGCCAGCGACGGCCCTGCTTGCACCCACAGCTGGTGTCAGAGCCACTGCTCGCACCCACTGCCAGTGCCCAGTGCTGGTCCCAATCACTTGGTGCTATCAGCGGGTGCGAACGGCAGCTGCCGATCCAAATCACCCTTGAGGATTTCTCCACTTCCCCCTGCTCCTACTGGTCAATCTGGGCAGCAGCTGCCACTCTCACCTACTGCTGGCACTGGCCCCAATCGCTCCGCTCTGTCAGCAGGTGCAAGCAGGTCCCAGGCCGTCAGTGCATGGAAATGGCAGCGGCGGAGGCGGGGCTGCCAGCCAACAGGGGACCAGAGCTGCGGTGGGAGGGGCCAGGTGGGGGCATGGAGGATGGGCTGAGACCCAACCCTGTGCCCACCTTAGCCTCGAGGCCCATAGTTCCTTTCAAGGCACACAAATTCGTACACTGGGCCCCTAGTGCATAAATAAGTATTTATGCACAGAAACAGATTTCATTAGATTCTGAAATATTCCTTGTCCCATACAGTTATTATCTATAGGCCTAAAGGATAAAGCTAAATTTCCAAGGACAGCAATAGCCCTAGATTTATTCTTTCAACAAATGTGTATTGAACACCTATTATATTCATAACACACATACACACGCACACACACACACACACACACACACACACACACACGGTCATCACACCAGGCAACTAGTACTCAAAGTGAACATTTGTTTTTCTTTATTGCTCACCTTATATGTCCTGATCCTTTTCCTTCACTGTATCTTGGACCTCATTCTCCAAACTTGTTCTGATTTCCTGAATCCTGAACTATTAGTGTATTAGGATATAATGTTTAAAAGTAAAAAAAAAAAAAAAAATTAAAACTTTTTCTGTAAATAGTTTCTAACTTATTACTTACATAATATTCTGTCTATATACCAGGTTTCCTTCTGGAGACCACCTAAGTGTAAGTTGAGACTTATTTTTTTTTCAAATGACATTGCATTAAAATGTAATTATCAGAGAGAGTCATATAGACTAACATATTGTAAGCCTAAATTGAATATGTTTGGTCCAAAAAGAAATAAATGCATACAATCACCATATAAGTTTTAACCATCTAATTTTTTTTATTAGTGAAAACACATTTCCTTTCAACTTAAAACCTCAAATAAACTAACTTGTACTTTATGGGCAAATATTATGAGCATATCTTGGGGTTTGTTTAAATATGATTTAGTTATGCTATTTTTGTTTTTTTTTAACTTTAAAATATAACATTCAAATAGATAGTTTGCTTTAAAATAAAATTATTTTGCAGGTTTTTTATGTTAAACTGAGAGTTATTTTTCAGAAACCAAGTGGTATATTAAAATTAATATGGGTAAATTATAAATGATAGATAAAACAAGGTAGATCATTAAAAAAGACAGAAATAGATTGAAATAAAACTTTCATTCCCAAGGAAACAGGGAAACTAAAGAAAAAAAAACAGTTAATAAGCACAAAAAAATATTTGACTGTAGAAATTAGACTAAGATAAATGTGGGGATTAGAATGCAGAATAGAATAAAAGTATAATTTTATATGACAATAAAGAAATAGTATAATAATATAAGTTGAGAGGGAAAAAGCAAAAGAAATGGCTTAAAGCTATTTCAAGCATAAAACTCAATAAAATAGAAAACCATAGTGTGCAAAGAAATACAGGGCTATGTGTTGCTTTCTTCTTTATATCCTCTTTTTTTGTGGTGAAGAGGGCAGCTTTGATATATTAATTGCTGAAATGTGGATTTATCAATTTTTCCTATAGATCAGTTTATTTTTGCTTTATATTTTACCTGATACCTCTGTAACCTATCTAATTGCAAACACTTAAAAAATGCTGTCTCGCCAAAACCGGTTTGGCTCAGTGGATAGAGCGTCGGCCTGCGGACTGGAAGATCCCAGGTTCGATTCTGGTCAAGGGCATGTACCTTGGTTGCGAGCACATCCCCAGTGGGGGGTGTGCAGGAGGCAGCTGGTCGATGTTTCTCTCTCATTGACGTTTCTAGCTCTCTATCCCTCTCCCTTCCTCCCTGTAAAAATCAATAAAATATATTTTTTTTATAAAATGCTCTCTCTCTTTTTCTTTTCTGCTTTAAATGGCTTGTTTGTTTTAAGGTGCCGATATAGTTTTTTTGAACCATTTAGGCTGAGGAAGAGAGAACTTATTGGTGCACAAAATTCATATTGGAAATAAAATCCACAAAACATGAATATTATTTAAATTCATTTATAACAAGGATATTTTGTTTCATCTAGAATATTCTTATTGGCTGAAAAACAACAATGTGAGTTATTGTTTACTAAGATCAGGAATATTGTAGAACAAGAAGGTAATGGATAGAGGAATAAGGAGTTCATTTAAGTCTTATAAATCTACTAGAGGCCCGATGCACAAAATTTGTGCAAGAGTAGGCCTTCCTTCCCCTGGCTGTCAGCACCAGCTTCCCTCTGGCACCCAGGACCCGGGCTTCCCTTGCAGCCCCAGCTTTATCTGGAAGGACGTCCGGAAGAAAATCTGGTCTAAGTAGCATATTATGCTTTTATTATAGATTAGATATCTACTGATAAGTGGAAATGTCAAGGGAGACAGATGGATATATTAGTTGGGAGTTCCCTGGAGAGGTCTGACCTTGAGGTATGAATTGACGAGTTTTAGCATAAGATTCTATTTGGCCAAGGAACTGGATTGGAACCACCAGGGAATAAGTGTAGATAGAGCAATAATTCAAGGACTGAGCCTTGATTCACTTTAACATTTAAAGCTTGAAAGATTGGGGGAGTCATGCCCAGTGAGGTTAGAAAAACAACAACAGAGTTTCATGCCCTGGCCCATTTGGCTCAGTTAGTTTAGCATTGTCCCATGAACCAAGAGGTCACCGGTTTAATTCCCAGTCAGGGCTCATGCCTGGGTTTTGGGGTCGAACCCCAGTAGGGGGCATGCAGGAGGCAGGTGATTGATATTTCTCTCCCTCTCCCTTCCTCTCTCTCTCTAAAATCAATAAAAACATTTTTTTAAATGAGAGAGAGGGAGTTATTTTCTAGAACCCAAATTAAGAAAATATTTCAAGAAGAGAAAGCAATCACATGTGGCAGGATTACTGATTGCTCAAGTAAGATGAGGAATAGAATTGATCCTTAAGGTTTTACTTTTTTAATGTGGAAGTCATGATAACAAGATCTGTGTTGGTGGAGTGGTCGGTAGGAAAGCCTTGTTGACATCAACCCTGTCTTTTAGTTCACCACTTCTCTCTTCACTGGTTCTCAGTGGTTGTTTTTGCACCAGCAACATCTGTATCACCAGGGATCTTGCTAGAAAAGAACATTTCTGGGCCCCAACCTGGACCTGTTGCATCAGAACTCCGACACTGAGCCTCTGCCATGTGTGTTTAACGAGTTCTCCAGATAATTCTGATGTAAACTGAGGTTTGAGAACTGCTCCTCTTGATGAATATCAGCACATTCTCTCAGAAAAGCTGTGACATCAGTACAGTTCATGCTTACTCTTCTAATTTTCATCTTCTTCTTAAGAATATGCTGTTATATTTTATTTTTATTTTCTATATAACTTGTAGCAGATGTGTTTTCAGGACAATGAGTGTGTGTGAGTGTGCATGTAGGTGTGGAGAGATAGAGAACTATATATAGAATGTGTGTACATATATAATATATATGATATTTATTCTATTGTAATGTAGAGATAGGGAAAAGCCCCTGAGCCGATTGTCCTGGTGTCTTACTGTATAAAATAAACGCGCTGTATTGAGTCTGGGTCACTGTCTCTCCATCAGAGGACAGCTGTCCCACCCGGTCCAAGCTTTCTCTACTGTCTTTGTGTCTGTCTCTTTCATTTTCTCAATCCCTCATTGCCCCAACTCAGGACTCCTGTCCACTCTCTAGCCATGCTGGTCGTGGAAAAGAGAGAAATATTTATATTGTAATATCTGGTTTAAAATATTTTTATTTTGAATTAATTTAGAACTTAAAGAAAAGATGCAAATCAATACCCCCTTTGCAGCCTCTCCTAATGTTAACATCTTACATAACAATAGTGCAATGATCAAAATTAGGAAATTAACATTTGTACAATACTGTTAACTAAACTACATTCTGTATTCAAATTTTCCCACTTTTCCTACTAATGTTCTGTTTCAGTTCTAGGATTCAATCAGGATCTCACATTGCATTTAGTTGCTGTCTCCTTCGTTGCCTCAAACCTACGTGAGTTCCTCAGTCTGTCCTTATCTTGTAGGACCTTGACACTTTTAAAAAGTACTGGTCAGTTATTTTGTTGAATGTTCCTCAATTTGTCTGATAATTTCCCATGATAGAATGTGCTTAAACAGTTTTGACAAGAACAACACAGATGTTGTCCTTTCTGAATGCATTTTGAATTTTAGGACATTCAAAAGTTGCACTTTGGTTGTAACTTGTTTCACTGTGTTAAAATCCTTTCACTCAGTCTCTGGAGTACACTTCTATTACACAAACTCATTCTAGGTTAATCCTTATTACCTTCCCTCCAGCATTTATTTTAATATTGACAATGTAAAGTAGTTTCCAGCAGATCTAAAGAAAATACAGCACAAAGACTAGGTACTTTGACAGGTAAATACAGGTAAGAGTAATAGAGTTCCAGTAAGTTAAGAATGGTCCCTCAGGAATCTCTCTGTTCTCCTCTTCACAAGTGATGAGAGGGATCAATGCTAATTCTGCTTGAAAATTGTTCCACCTTATTCTAAGCATTAAGACAGATAGTGATTTCTCTGGCTGGCTTGCACTACCTCTTCCCTAAATAGGCATGTCCCATCTCAGAGTCCAGGGCATGAACACATCATGGGGCAATGGAAGTGGATGGTCATGGTCTGATTTAACTGAAGATCACTGGACTCTACTCAGGCAAAAGCATTTCTGAATATTATTCAACCAACCTTACCAGCTGACAACACTGTTTTGTAGGAAACACCTTAAAGTACTTAAACATTTTTACTTGCTTGGCCTCTCCTTTGTGCAGTTACCTTTTAGGGACCTTTGATGGGAGTTGAGGTGGGTAGGGCTGCATAGTTTTGAAGTCTTGGACTCTTGGGTTTGATGTCAGACATTACCCACCCCTGAACAGGACAGAATTTCAAGAGCGAGATAAACCAGATCCCAATTATTGCAACTCTCTGTCCTGCCTTAATGTCAACCAGCCTGTCAGCACTGCTCCTTAGTGCTCCCTGAGAGAGCTGGTAGAGCCAAGGCATTCTGCTTCATGGGCAGCAGCACTGACCCTGGCCTGTTCTGAAGAGTTTAGAATGCATATGTGCATGCTATTAAAAATGCTTATGAGACAGTAAGAGGGGCTTTTGAATATATGAAGCTAAGCATAAAGTTTGAGAATGAACATAAAAGTTTCAATGGAAAAACTCTTTGTTAAACAACCAGAATTTGATAGGATAGAAACTTATTGTCACCAGTAATCACACTTTATCAAATCTGGAATAATGTCTGGTAGATCCTATAGTTTTTTGTAACTAAGGGCATGGTTAAAAAAAAAAAAATTCTCAAATAGCCACCCTATGTAATATTATCCTATATAATAAAAGGCTACTATGCAAATCAACTGACCAGCAGAACTACCTGTCGCTATGATGCGCACTGACCACCAGGGGGCAGACACTCAACACAGGAGCTGCCCCCTGGTGGTCAGTGTGCTCCCACAGGGGGAGGGCCACTCAGTCAGAAGCCAGGCTCATGGCTGGTGAGCTCAGCCGCGGTGGCGGGAGCCTCTCCTGCCTCCACGACAGCGCTAAGGATGTCCGACTGCCGGCTTAGGCCCGCTCCCCATGGGACATCCCCTGAGAGCTCCTGGGCTGCGAGAGGGCACAGGCCAGGCTGAGGGACCCGCCCCCCTTTCCCGAGTGCACAAATTTCATGCACTGGGCCTCTAGTATGAACATAAAAGAAATAAAGATATGCTTTTTATTCTGACCAGAAAGAGTGCATAATAAATTACTAAAACAAACACCAAGTTTCAGAGTAGTGGATGTTATATCAAATAAAACTTTTATATAATAAAAAATAGACACATTAATCTGAATCCTTTGTAAGAGACAATCCTTTGTATAAGAATTTGATAAAAGTTGTTATCTATTGGGATGGAAGGGATGAGATAAGACAGTATGTTGTCATTTGGATTTTTGCAACATATAAATGGATTATTGGCTTAAAACAAAAAGTAAGTAAATTTTTTAAAATGACTGAGTATTATAAAACCAAACTCCAGCCCAGTGTAACATTAAAATGTCTTCTCCTTTCCTCCTGTAGTGGAATTCCAGATATCTTTTAGAATGAGAGACCCCAGTGCAAAGAGGCATGATCTGCTCATTCACTCTGCTCTTCCCACTCTGCCCTCTAGAAGGGAGGGAGTGACGGTCTTTTTTTACTTGCCCTTCCTTTCCACTTCTTATCCTCCCTGCTCTGGAGTTGGGAGATATGAAGAGCAAACAAAGAAATAGCAGTGCTTTATTAGATAAGGTGTCTGTCAGTTCTTTTCTCTCCGAGGTTATTGTGTTTCTGGCCAAACCTAGCTGGCCAGAGATGCCCTCTTTGTGGCAGGTATCCAAATTCTAGCTCTCCTGGGGGAATATAGGTGAGTTCTTTGGGGAACCCTGTGAAGAGCCCTCTCTCTTCCAGCATTCTCTGACGTGGGAGATTCTGGCTTGACATTCATGACACTTCTGTTCTCTACAGAATACCTCCCTGCCTCTTGATGATGAGGTTCCCTTGCTCTTTCTCTTGAGTAGGATGCTTGCTGCACAATTCAAGCTGTACTATCTCACCCATTGTCTCCTTTCATAATGGAAACTCAGTCATCCTTGCTAGACCAAAAGGTCACACCTCTTCCAGTTTTTCTCAGTGGTCCCTTTTCTGCTGCTCATACAGGCTTAGAAGGCATAAACAAACATCAAATCAGGGAATAGATGTCAATCACCCTCTTTGAAGATAGTCCCATTCTCTACAAATGAAATTTCTTGGAACTTCTCTCCCCTATCTTTTGGCTGCAAGCACCTTCTCATCTGTTTCGGGAAGGGGGCGGGGGCGGGCTCCAGCAGCTACAGATAGCCAATGCCTTGTAATGATAATGCTTATATTCCCTCCAGCACTCCTAGTCTTCAGGTACAGAATGGGATGTAGGATGGCAGTGGCTGATATGGAGTAGCATAGCTTCTTTAATGGCCTTTCAAAATATCCTAAACATGCCATTTCCCACAGATTGTTTGGGTTTCACTTTAGAGCAATGAGCACTTCATCCCTCTGTCTTCACCACTGGTTTCTAGTCACCAATTCTGGAGCAACAGGAAATATTTCAGTTAACAAACCAGATCAGATTAGCCATTTAGTTTGCCTTTTCGATGACAAAGCATGGTGCTGTGCAGATTGTCATAAATGTCTACTGAATGAAAGTATGAGGTAGGAAAGAAAGAAGAAAATGTAAATACACGAATGACATGGTGTGTTTTGGGGGTAGACCATTTTATAGAAGAATGCAAAAAGAATGTTATTCCGAAGCATCACTTGAAATTAAACAGGTACATCTTACAGTCAGTTGTAAGGACAGTAACAGGGGATATGATGGCAGAAGGAAAGGAGGCGTGCATTCCTATTGGCTGTTCTAGGGCTGCATTGCTTGCCTGTCAAACATTCTGAAATCTTAGTGCAATCATCACATTGGACAATAAGGTTTCCCAAATTCTGCATGTTTTTCCTAATATTATATGAGACATACATAAAGTAAAACACAATATGGTATTCTAGAGAAAAAGAATAGAAGCACTGTGTTTTGAAGTCATTTTAAGTAAGTTTCCAATACAAAATTTAGTGTGTGCAAAATGTGCCAAATTTGCATAAATATTTTACTTGCTTTGAATTTTTTGTAAAAAACAAAGTAACCTGCCCTTTTATCATTCTTAATTCATTTCCTACCAGGTCACTCTGAAGTTTCACCTGATCAGATCTGCCTCACAGTGACATTTGCAGCTACAGAGCTGTCACCCTATCAGCCAATGGGAGTTCATCCATCCCGGGCAGCGTACTCAAGAGTAAAGAGAGAGCATCAGCCACTCAAGCAGATACCTCTTACATAGGCATTTCTTTAGAAAATGATAACTTTTCAAGAGCCAGTTCTTAAGAGTTGCAAGTGCAGTATAATTTCACTAGCGGGTGATGGAATTAGCTATCTCAGAGTTGCCTCTTCCTCTGACATTGCATGTTAGCAGACAAGTTGAAACTAATTAGAGTAGTAAAAATGGTTCCTAGTGAGACAGAGACAGTGCTTTTATTTGGATAAAGATTCTCACTGCTTTTTTCTGGAATTCTCCAAGGCTGCTCTAACCTACATTATTCTTTGTTTCTTTTGATAACTTTAAGTGCATATTCCCATTGTTCACATTTTTTATTGAATTAAATAAAAATAAAATGTAAATTGTAAATTTTGTTCTGATTTTTAAAAATTCATCTAACTCTTGCCCTAACCAGTTTGGCTAAGTGGATAGAGCGTCGGCCTATGGACTGAAAGGTCCCAAGTTCAATTTAAATCAAGGGCATGTACCTTGGTTGTGGGCACATCCCCAATAGGGGGTATGCAGGAGGCAGCTGATTGATGTTTCTCTCTCATCGATGTTTCTAACTCTCTATCCCTCTCCCTTCCTCTCTGTAAAAAAATCAATAAAATAGATTTTTTTTTTTAATTCATCCAACTCTTACCTGTTGAGACAGCATGGAGGGACCTGGAAAGTATTATGCTAAGCAAAATAAGCCAGTCAGAGAAAGACAAGTATCCCATGATCTCACTCATATGTGGACAAAACAAAATGATGAACAAAATAAATCTGGAGAAATAGAAGCATGGAGCAGACTGTCAAATCTCAGAGAGAAGGTGGGGGTGGAGGGAGACTGGGTGGGTTGGAAAAGATCAACCAAAGAACTTGTATGCATATATGCATAACCCAAAGACACAGACAATAGGGTGGTGAAGGCCTGGGGCAGGGGCAGGGGTCAGCTATAAGGAGTCAATGGGAGAAAAAAGGGGACATAGTAATACTTTAAACAATAAAGATTTTTTTAAAAAAATTCATCCAACCAACTTGAGTTGAGTGCTAGGTACACAGTATTGACAGGTGAGCAACCTTGTGTCAAAGAGGTTGGAAACTAAGGGGAGAACAGGCAAGGGAACCGGCATTGTGGGTAGACTGCCCTGTGAGTGCACCGGAAGGGTGCACTCAGACTGGGGAGTGAGGAAGCACATTCTATGGGAGACGATGCAGTTCTGAAAGTCTTACCTCCACTTCCCATTTGATCCCAATATCCTTGAGCATTCAGAACAGTGCCTGACAGTGAAAAAATTTTAAGTGAATAGATAAACGAGGGAAGCATCATATTTTCTATACATCGTTTCCTAAGTGTCAAGGAAACTTTTTTATAAATCTAAAAGTTGAAAATAATGTAAACTATTCTGGCAATTCCCTAACTGCACCTTCCAGTGCATGACCAGAATTATAAATAAAAGTCCACATGGGTTGTGATTGACCAGAAACTTCTTTAATAACCATCTGTCATATAACATATTTTCTACCCCATCTGCTGTGAAATGAGCATGAGAAAAAGAAATAATATATTGAGTTCCTACAGCTTTGCTGAGTAACAAGTTCAGAAATAAAGACAGAAAGCACAGTAGAAATGATGAATTAATGTCAGAAAACAACAGGATACAACTACAAAATAAATAAATGATAATAATTCACATAAAAGTTCTATCAGAAATAAAATAAGAAGGTGAACTCCTCCTTCTCTATTTAAATTAAAATACAAGGAAAGTTGTATTTAATTTTAATGCATTTAATTTCATTGTATTTAGGTTTCACTATTAGTTTTAAATAATTGATCTCTTCCTGTTCTAGTAACAACACCTTGTAATAGCACTTAAATAATCAATTCCAAAAGAGGATTGAAAGAAGAAAGAGAACTTATCTTTATTGAGAATCTAGTAAGTGCCAGGCATTTTACATTTATATTCCTTCTTTTGTCTTCCCCTCTTTGCCTTTCTTCAGTATGTTCTCTCCTTTCCTATGCTTCCCATTCTTCCTATAGTTGAGACTGCCCAATGGTCCCCCAATATCTTCTCTCCCTTTATTTCTCAGTAAAGGAGCAACTAATGTTGGCCAAATAGCTGCCCAAATAAAGACTACCTTCCCTGGCCTTCCTTGTGGCTGGGTTCTGACCATGGGGGCTGGGGGGAGTGGAAATGTGATACATCCTTAGAGGTGAGATGTCATGAATACTTCCTGCTTCCTCTTCTTCTTCCTACTGACCCAAATGCTCCAGAGCAACTATCTTTTGAACTTTTAAGTAAAAGCTGTATTTTTTAGGTTAGTAAACAAGGAAATAGAGGTAGCCAGGATCCTGATAATAGACTGTTCCTATCATGGCCTGGATTTATTTATTTTGTTTGAAATACTCTTATTTTGAGTTCTGATCACTAACAGCAAAACTAATACTAATACATTTTCATTATTTCATGCACATATGGTTACTTGATTCATTCATTCATTAAACGCAGTGACCCACACACAATAAACATCCGTTGAAAATTAGTACACATGGATTTTTATATACTCAACTACTTTATAGCTGTGTGATTTCAAGAAAGTCACTTCATTCTCTGACTCTGTTTACCTATTTATAAAGTGATAAGTTTAGACCAGTGGTTCTCAACTGGGACAATCCCTTCCAACCCACCAGAGGACTTTTGGCAATTTCTGGAGACGTTTTTTTGATTGTCACAGGTAAGTCATGGAGTGCTGCTGGCATCTAGTGGGTAGAGGCCAGGGATGCTGGTAAACCTGCTACAGTGCATTCTACCAGCCCCATGATAAAAGATTACTTGGATCCAAATGTCAATAATGCTAAAGTCACTAGTCATCAGAGAGATGCAAATTAAAATGATAATGAGATATCACCTCACACCTGTCAGAATGGCTACTGATAAGGCTAAAAGGCGAATTCCAATGTAACCCTGATGTCTGGAGGGGCTAGCAATCTGAATCTGTGCCAGTAACCTAATGTACATTCTTGATGACCTATAATCAAGTCACTGCCCCTTTCTCCACAATCTGGTCTTGCAAGACCTGTTTATCTAAAGCACTACTCCCGTTTTAGAGAGGCCATAAACCATGAACAATACACAACCCCCAGAGGGGGTTATCAGTGCTGGTGCCAGGCCAGGCCCTTAGATATGGTCTCAAGGCCCCACCCCAACAACCAAAGGGGATACAAGAAGAGCTTCCACCATATTAGTTTGCTCAGACTTTGGAGGCAACTCCTCTGAGACTGTGGGAGTAATAAGCTGTGTAACTCCATTTCTCTAAGCGTCACTTGGGTTTCTTCAGCCTTCTACAACACTACCATCAACAAGTCAACAAACAACAGTGCTAACAAGGATGTGGGGAAAAGGGAACCATAGTACACTGCCAAATAACTTGTTGCATATGTGCATAACCCAAGGACACAGACAATAGGGTGGTGAAGGCCTGGTGCAGGGGGACAGGGGCAGGCTAGAAGGGGTGAATAGGAGAAAAAAGTGGACATATGTAATACCTTAAACAATAAAGATTTTTTTAAAGGCAGAGAGCACATCCTCAGATTCTTTCTGGGAAAGAATTAGGATGCACGTTATGACAATATAAAAACATGTAAGAAGAGCTTCCATGAAAGGAGGCACTGCGACACAGTTGGTATCTCTACTGTTCATGCTATAGTTTTGTGATCTTTCATAGTATATAAGGGGCCAAGTTTATGTAAATACAATACACTTTGTTTTAGGATATAAAAGAATGCAGTATGAAATTCCCAAGCAGTCTGTGTTGACAGCCACGGTGATTTTCATTTCCTAGACCACCCAGATTTTAGCCTGTGAGGCTGGTGATGTTTGTCGCCTGTGCTCTACTTCGTTTCTCTGATTGTGTCATGGGTTTAAATTCTGCTTTATCATCTAGATCAAAAGTATTTTGCTGGAGGCTAAGTCCAGCAGGTCATAATAAATGCAAAAAGGTCCTCAAAAGGCTGATGGGCTTTGATATTCAGTAGGGCTGAATATCAGCATTATATTACCCTGCTGCTGGCCAAACAGCTGAGGGCAATTCCCTAACCTGATAATCCTTTATTGTTTACCAAACTTTACCTTTGATATATATGTCTGCTTTGCTAAAGAGCAAAATGTATGAATAAAAAGCCATCAGTCTGGACATTTGGAGAGCCATTCCACTAAAGAGCTGGTTTGCGCCTGGCTTTCCACCATGCCTTCCAAATTTATATTTCTTGTCTAGTCTCTATTCATTTATGTTGCATCCCCTTCTCCAGATTCCTGAACCCTTGCTGCAAAAAGACTGCAGCAGTATTTTGAGGGCAAGCCCTTGAAGGTAATGATGATCTCTATTCCACCTGTAACAGCAGGAAATAATCTCTCTTTTCATGACAGTGATGATACTGTGATGGGATAATGCTTTATCACTGATTGTTTACCTTTGGTATAGAGAAAGTTAGTAGAATTAAAGAATGTTAAATCTAGACAATACTTTAGCACTTTCAGCTTTTAACTTTTCTAGTAATTAAAGTGGAGACAAAAGAGGTAAAGTGAGGTGCTCCAAATCTCTCAGCTAATTAGATTGTGAAAGGAGACAAGATGCCAGAATGCACATGTCTAGCTCTGGATCAATAAAAATGCCAAACATGAGGACAAGAAAAGCTGAGGTAGGATTCAGAACTGACTTTGTTACAGAATTTACCAGGCAACTGAAAAATACACAGGAGTACCCGGAGATACAGGAAAAACCCATTTATTTCCAGATGTATGAGTACCGTGACTCAGGGAAGCCTGTTTCTAAATCCTGAGAAAACCAATATAGAGGAAGCTTTCTCTTTATATCCTTTGGTTTCTTTGTCCCCCAAATAAGGATCAGACTTCCAGACCTTTTGAGGGCTTTGCAAAAAAAACCACACCTAAAGGCCTGGCCTGGCACCAGCGCTGATAATCCCCTCCAGAGGTTGTGTATTGTTCATGGTTTATGGCCTCTGTAAAGTGTGAGTATTTAGGTCAATGATGGGCAACCTTTTGAGCTTGGTGTGTCAAACTTTGCCAAAAAACTGAGCATAACTCGGGTAGTGTGTCACTTTGAGGAAAAAACTAACTCCAAGACTCTAGTCGCAAATGTTTCATCTTCAGGAGCAGCAAATGTTTCATCCTCGGCATGCGGCCGCGTGTCATCAGAAATGGCTATACATGTCAGTGCTGACACGCGTGTCATAGGTTCGCCATCACTGATTTAGGTAAACAGGTCTTTCAAGACCAGATAATTAAGGAAGAGGCAGTGACTAGACAATAGGCTAACAGGAATGTGCATTAGGTATACTAATTAACTAGGTACAGAGTCAGGCTGCTGGTCTCCCCCACAAAAAATGTCTTATTTTCCTCATCAACTTATTTCAATATTTTTTCTCATTTCCTTGTGAATACTGAGAGATTGTCTTTTTGATCAGTCCTTGTGCCTTAAAATTCTGCCATATACTTTTTTTTATGTGAATCACTGAAATGGAAACCAAGTCCTTTAAACTGAGATGAAAGGACTCTTTTACCAAATATCTCTCCAGTGTCTCATCCAGCAATGAAATTTCAGAACATTTAATTTGGCCAAGTTAAAAGTTCTTAGCTGTTGTCTTTTTCTTTCTCTCTCAATTTTGCAGAGGGAGTCTTGAGATCTATTTTAACCTAATTATTTTTGACAGGCCAACTGTAGCAAACAGGATGAAATTATAACCTTTTCAGCTAATTGTTGTGATTATCTACTTAGCATAATGTGCCTGCCTGTCATATTAAGGAGATGCTTGCTGTGGGGATGCAGCTGGTAGTTAGGTATGAGGGGTCTGCCTTAAGATTTCATTAAAAAATTAAAAACATATGCTTTAGGGGCTGAAACATAAGAAGGCTAGCACCTAGGTAATTGGTCAATAAATTAAAGTTTTCTTCAGACGATTGAATGACTAAACACTCTTTCAGTCTTTCTTTTTGTATCTTAAAATCCAGAAAGGGAAGAGTAAACTTATAATTTGGTGGTACATTAAAAGTCCTTTTCCAAGGAAATACCATAAAGAGGCAGCTGCCTAGATTAGGGCCAGAATGAGATGGGGTGGAGCAGTTCTTAATTTGATGGAGCATAGTAGAGAAAGGAACCAAAGTTGTTAGAGATAAGGAATTTCTCTCAATAACTTCTTTTTAATGGCAGAAGTGAAGTGGCCTTGCAATGCATAAAATAAGAATATAAAGGGGAACAAAAGCTGTGGAAAACAAGAATAACAAGTAGAAAATGCATAACTTGGAAAAGGAACCCTTTGGGACATTGTGTCCATCTTATCAATTTCATCATAGGACTCCTCGGTCTCTTATTTTGGTCCAGATACATTACTGGGAGAAAGGACAATCAGGACATTTATTATTAATTATTTTTTTCATGGAGGGATAATAATGACCACATTACAATTTCAATTTCTATTAGCTAGGGACAAGGAGAACCAGGACTCGGGATTATATATAGGTCCCGGACCAGGAAAGCTCACATCTAACAGCTCTCTTGGTGTTTGCTGTGAAAACCAGAGGTTTCCCTTTATGGGTCCACCCTTGAAACTATAACCTTATTCTAATTGGCTTCAATATTATTCATAAGTCAAAGATAATTAAAGTGTGTTCAAGACTTTAGGGAGGGCACCAAAAGTCAAACCTTTATTTGGGACTTCCTGATATATTGCTTCCATGGTGACTGACCTCAAATATCAGTATAATATTTTTGGGCTTGGTATCCCGATAACCTTGACTAGTTTCCTTAAAAGAATTGGTAAGTTTTGCCGTTCTTCTAAAATACAGGTGCTGGACTTAGGCAGCTTTCAGTCATGTGGTAGAGAGCAAAAGAGGAAGTTGAAAAAATTTAACAGGTGCTTAATATCTCACATTTGGAAAAACATGAGCATATTCTGCAACAAACATGGTGGGTATATGCTACACCTTTGCAGAAATAAATGATTAACCCATTCTTAAGTATGTATTTTATGTATTTATTGTTAGCTTGCTATATGCCAGCCATTGTACTATTCCTTTAATTGTACCTGATTTCTTAGGTTCTTGTTCACCTAACAAGAGATCAGACTGAAGTTGTGGGTTTTATCTGTCAAGTATATGTTCATTTAATTTATTAATTCATTTGGGTATGTTGATAATAAGGCCCAATAGGTTAATTAAACTAAAGTCTGCCCCAATCAGCTGCTTCAAAAATATATCAACTTTTTTATAAGAGGCATTGGATGTAAAAATGAGGTTAGGTCTGAGTGGCAGGGTCATTGTAGGATTGAGAACATGGACTATGGAGCAAGGTGGGCTGAATTTATATTCCCGCTGCAGCATATGCTTCCTGGGTGACCTTGGGCAAATGATTTAACTTCTTTATACTACAGTTTTCTCATCACAGAGATTAGGATCATCATAATGCTCATCCATATGATTGTCTGAGAGTTGAAAGAAATAATAAAGAAATATGCTGAGAAAAGTGACTGGCCCATATTAAGGGCTCCTTAGTTTTTAGATTCCTGATTACAGTGGTCTCATTTTATATTACTTAAGATGTTACTGTGACCTTGAAAAAAGCCCTCTTTGGGGAGGAGTGGACTTTAAATTAGGAAAGATTTGGATTAAGTAGTTCATAGTAATTTTGAGAGTGATGAAAGAATGAGTTATTATGACCCCATGATCTCTGTGTCTGATATGTGTTGTTCCTCAGCTCCATACTATTCTTCCATAGATATTCCCTTTCAGTGGAGCTAGAAGGCTGCTTACTACCTTTCAGACACATTTTTATAGGTCTGCAAACAGGAAGTACTGGCAGGAAACCGGAAAGTGGGACAAGGAGAAAGGAAGTTGTCTCTATTCAGTGGTGACAATAGAAATGGTGGTCACATCAACATCTTAGCATCAAATCATGGTGCTCTATATGAGATTGGGCTCAATGAGATCTTCAACGCAGAAATACATGGCATGAGAAGGTACACCCGATTCCCCAGCAATCCCCTGTGTGAACGTTATGTTGTAGCATTTACCACATCATTCTGAAACAGATGGCCATAAAGAAAGAGAGGCCATTTTTTTAAAGATTTTTATTTTTAAATCCTCACCCAAGGATATGTTCATCGATTTTAGAAAGAAAGGGATGGAGAGAGAAACATCTATGTGAGAGAGAAACAGCAGTCAGCTGCTTCCCATAGGCAGCCTAACCGGGACTGAACCTTGAACCTAGATATGTGCCCTGACCAGGAATCGAACCCATGACTTTTGGTGTGCTGGACAGCACTCCAACCAACTGAGCCACAACAGCCAGGGCAAGAGTCCATTTTTGGCACCAGCCTTGTGAATTAGGCTATTTTCCTATGGGGTGTGAGGTATGTGTTGAACCTGTGAGGAATATACCATGCTGTTTCTTTCACTACAAGAATGCAGAAGTCTAAGAGTCAAGAATGAATACCAGAATGACTCATGTCACTAAGTGTGCCTAACACTCTTAAATGTTTTATTTACTTTCCCACAATTTTGAACCTTTCTGGCTTAGGAGTTTTAGTTCCCAGGAGGAAAATTTCTAAGGATCATATTATTTTCAGTAAAATCAAAGTTGAAACTGCTCTTTGATTACTTTGAGCTTCTCATGCCATTGAAATAAGAGGCAAATAATGAGGTTACTGTAGAGACTAGCGTTTATTTATTCTAATTCCTGAGTGGAAACAGATTGTTGCTAATAGAGAGGCAGGGGAACAAAGAAACCCAGGGGATCCTCTGTGATTCCTCTTAATAGTTCCATGTATAGTAGTAAAAGGTTACAGAAATCCAGCAAACTGGGGCCAATAAGTCATCAGAACCTTCAGGAGTAAAGGTTTAGGTCAAACTCCTGATAAAAAACACCAACCAGATGAGGTATTGGCTGGGGCAAAGGAAATAGACTCAGGTTGGAAGTAAGGGAAGTTATACTTAACAACTATGTTCTCATGGGCAGTTACAGAAATGAGGGCTACAGCAACTACTCATTTGTCCTGTTTGCTTGTTATATGCATATTTTATATATTAATTTTTCCATCTTACCTTCTCCTACTAAATTATGTAGAAGTGTCACAGTTGTGTCTTTAGGGAGTAGTATATCTAAGTGGGTGGATAATTTATATTATCCATCCTTTTTTTTTTTTTTTTACTTAATGTGTGTCATTTTGGAGAAATGAATGAGTGCATATTCATATTTATGAAGATTAACTGCTTTTGTTAGTGTAAAAACCTGATGTTGTTTAAGGTTGTTGTTTGGAAGTTTAAACATGGGAAAGTGGTGGGTGTGAAAGTGAGCTGCCAGGAGGGGACTGTGGCAAATGGGGTCTATATTCTCTCAGCTTCATATTAACCTCTTATACTCTTTTCTTGCCTAACAGGGCTGGAGGACTAAGCACTATGTCTCTCTGAATTCCCTTGCCGGCTGGCTCCCTGTCATGTTCATCCAGGGGGAGCCAGTAGAGGGAGGTTAGAAGGCAGGAGCAAGGGATGGGCATGGTTTCCTAGTTTCTGGCAGTACTTTCTAAAGTGATGGTGGTACCACCAGCGGAAACAGTGGAGATGTCAGCAATGGTATTGGCAGGCTGTGTGGCTTGGTTCCAGATGAGGTAGTTCAGATACCACCACAGCATTTTCAATGGGACAGTGACCATGGGTTTAGTGTTCTCAGCCCATGGGAGGGAGTAGCCACCTTCAGTTATGAATTTGGTGACAAACACACCTTCCTCTTTAATTTTGCCAGATCTTTCATCTACTTTAAGCCAAATCCTTGCATTAAATTTCAATTTTAAAGGTACCTAGAATTTTCCTTATTGGGTATGGACTAATGAAGCCTTACATAGAGAATGCTTTCAGTTTTCACCCATTCCCTTCTCCTGCTGCTTGGATGGCTTAAGACTATTACAAAACAAGGTCAAGGTGATAGAGTAGAGGAGGGATGGCACAAAGTTAGTCCCACAATTTTTGGTTTCTTTCTACTCAGTTCCAGGCCTCTATCCCTTATTGCCTTCTTATCTCTGTAGCATGGGGAACAGAACTGAGAAGAATCTATTTGGGAGATAGACCACTAATTCAAAATACAAGCAGCCCTATGTTGTTTCTAAAATCAGTTTTAAAATTCTCTCTGTGTCTCTGGTTTAGGAGAGGGGATTATCACTCCACTTTTCCAGAAGCAGCTCCCCCACACTGTGTTTTCAGGGTTACCAGATAAAATGCAGAAAACCCAGCTAAAGGTGAATCCCAGATAAATATTGCATCGGTTACATCTTATAATGTTCAAGTTATTATTTTTATATGAAATTCAAATTTAATTGGATGTCATGGAACTTTGTTAAAAATGCCCCACTGAAGCTCTACTCAGAAATGCTGGGGTTGGAACCCAGCAATCTGTGTTCACAAACCCTCCAGGAATCTGTGGCACAAGCTGGAGTTTGAGAACCACTGCCCTAGTGCAGGCAAATACAGAGCTCCTCGAATGCCACGTCCCATTTCTCTGCCCAGGAAGTCTTCACTTCTTGACTATACTATTTCCCGCTATGTCTTACTGAATCCAAGAATATCCTATCTAATAATAGACAAATATGCAAATTGACCATACCTCCGCCACACCCACAAGCCACGCCCACCATCCAATCCGAGCGAGCATGCAAATTAACCCAAACCAAGATGGCTACAGCCACAGAGAGTAAGGTTTCCTAGGTAACAGAGGAAGCCAAGCTTTCCGCCTGCCCTGGCCAGGCCTAAGACTCCACTCAAGCTACAAAGTTTCAATTATAGAAGGTAAACAAATTCAAACAAATGGCGGCAGAATGGAGCTTGAGAGAGCAGGCCAGGGTTGCCGCCGGCAACAGGGGAAGCAAAGCTTTCTGCACACCCTGGCCGGGCCCACCCGCTTAAGGCAACAAAGTTTCAATTATAACCCCAACACAAATGGCTACCGGCCTCAGAGGGAGCCCCAGGCTTGGCTCTGCTCCAGGCTACAAAGTTTCAATTGTAGAAGGAAAATAAATTCCAGATACCAGGGCCTCTGCTTGGGTTGCCAGGGGGCATGGCCGGCCTGAAAACCACCACAGGCCCCTCTCTCAGGCCACCCCACACCCCAAGGGAACCCCCACCTGATCTGAGACGCCCTTCAGGGCAAACCAGCTGGCCCCCACCCCTGTACCAGGCCACTATCCTATCTAATAAAAGAGTAATATGCAGACTGATCATCACTGCAACACACAATATAGCTGCCCCCATGTGGTCAAAGATCCTGTCCCCATGTGGACACAAGATGGCCTCCACAAGATGGCCAGCAGGAGAGGGCAGTTGGGAGGCAACCTGCCTGCAAGGGAGGGCAGTTGAGAGGGACCAGGCCTGCAAGGGAGGGCAGTTGGAGGTGATCATCCCTGCAGGAGAGGGCAGTTAGGGGTGACCAGGCCAGCAGAGGAGGGAAGTTGGGGGCAAACAGGCTGGCAGCAGAGTGGTTAGGGGGTGATCAGGCTGGCAGGCAGAAGCAGTTAGGGGCAATAAGGAAGGCAGGCAGGCAAGCAGTTGGGAGCCAGCAGTCCTGGATTGTGAGAGGGATGATCGAATGCCCAGGGGATCGGGCCTAAACAGGCAGTAGGACATCCCTCAAGGGGTCCCATTTTGGAGAGGGTACAGGCTGGGCTGAGGGACAACCCCCCTCCATGCACGAATTTCATGCACCGGGCCTCTAGTTTCTTCATATAACTCTTTAGGAAGACACTACTAATGTATTTCCCAATGCATTCTTAGTCCCAGAGTATGCTTTCAACTTTTCATACCCAGCTTGTGGGATCTAAAACTTACTTTTTCAACATAATGCTTTACATTCTAAAATATTCTTCCTTAAAACCTGCAGTTTCTTTAGCTCTGAGTTTCCACTGAAGATGAATGAAAAAGGCCTAGTGGATACTGAGTTCAAAGAGCCTCATGTGTTAATGCTGGTTCCTGGTACCACAACACTTGAAAACATTGAAATTCAATAGCCAAAGGATGAAAAATGTAAGACAGTGTGGAAGGTAAATTGAATAAATTATTTTGGTAAGGAAAGAGTTAACAGTGGCCTGCAAATCACATTTAAACTGCCCGGTGTGGCTCAGTTGGTTGAAGTGTTGTCCCATGTACCCAAAGGTCATGGGTTCAATTCCCAGTCAGGGAACATACTTAGGTTGCAGATTTAATCCCTGGTCAGGGCCCATATGGGAGGTAACCAATCTCTCTCTCTCTCTCTCTCTCTCTCTCTCTCTCTCTCTTCCTCTTCCCTCTCTAAAATAAATGAAAAGAGAAACAAGTAATAGTTTATTCTGACTAAGCCTAAATTGTGCTTTTGGTCTGTTGCCTTAGAAAAATCTGGAACATAAAATTCTTTTTTTTTTCTTTATTGATTAAGGTATTACATATGTGTCCTTATGCCCCCCATTACTCCCCACCCCACCCCCAACTCATGCCCTCACCCCCCTGGTGTCTGTGTCCATTGGTTAGGCTTCTATGCATGCATACAAGTCCTTTGGTTTGATCTCTCCTAAGAACATAAAAATTCTTGTGGTAAATTTATGTGGGTTGATTTGGAGATTTTGTAGGCACACTATGACTTCACAGAGAAGGAATCTCATTTACGTATAGATAAATAGTTATTGAAATAAAGTCATTATAGGTTATGATGTGGCTTATTTACCATCAATACACACCCCCTTAATTAGATATTGACTGGATCAATTGCAAGAAAGCATTGGGATAGGTCAACATTAGAAAATAAATGATGAAGGGTTCCTTGGCAAGAACAGTTATAATGAACAAAATTGAAATGATTTCTTTCTTACTGCAGAGGCAAGATTCATGCTTCCAGGACACATGCTTTGAGAGTTAAATTGTTGGGCAGACATGGACTTAAGCATGGGTCTCAAACTATGCAGACACTAATTAACCTCATTACTGATAAAATTCTCATTAAACGAGATGGTATTTTTTATTGGTATTACTGGTAATTTAAAAAAATAAAACATTTTTAAAAAATATTCCCTTTGACTCAGTAATTCCACCAATTATATTTCATCTTCAATAACCAGAGATTAGGAAATATTTATGTACAAGGCGATTTCTTAAATTTCTTTTTAAATAGCAAAAATTTAAAATGGCTAGCTGAATGTCTAACAGTAATAGAATGCCTAAATAAATTATGGTGCTTATAAGACAGAATCATTATATGGCTATTAAATCATTTTATATAAAATTCTTATGACATAATCTGAGATGGAAAAGCAGAATAGAATATTATACATAAAAATATCAATTTTGTCTATATACACACAAGTGTATTTATAATAAAATGAGAGAGAATTAAACATATGAAAATGCTAAAGTCTTAGTATCTGTCATCTTCCTAAATATACTTTCCTCCTGTATTTTCTAATATTTATAAAACAATAGTTTACTACATTTAAAATCAGGAATAAAGTCCTACTCTACTTTATCAAAAAGATTTATTGAACCCTGGGTGGTGACTCAGTTGGTTGCAATGTTATCCCATACACTAAAAGGTTGCAGTTCAATTCCCCATCAGGACACATACCTAGGTTTTAGGTTTAATCCTGGGTCAGGGGCATATGGGAAGCCACCAATCAATGTTTCTCTCTTCTCTTTCTCTCTCTCTTCTCTCTCTCTCTCTCTCTCTCTCTCTCTCATCTCCCTCTTTCTCTAAAAATCAATAATAAAAAAAACATATATCCTCAAATGAGCATTAAGGAAAAAAAAAGTTTTATTGAAATTTCCCCATGATTAGGTCCAATTATTTATTTATTTATCACTTTATAAAACTGTTTTTATTGAGTGACTATTATGTGCTAAGCATACACATGCACACATAAATGATCTCAGGTAGTGATAAGTATTATGAGAAGATAATGTAGAGCATAAAAAAATAAAGGAATAGAGAGTGATGGAGTTGAGATACTGCTGTTTTATTGTGAGAGGAGGCCTTTATTAGGAGGCTTACAGGAAATGAAGAAGCTGCCTATAGAGCTCCCTGGGGGAAGAATATTTCAAGCAGAGACAGAGTAACTTACAAAGGTGCTTGGCACGTTTAAGGTGTTCAATGAGGCCAAAGTGACTGGAGAGCTGAGAAATGGGAAAAATGGGGAGGAGGGTCAGAAAATTAAGGTGAAGCCAGAATATATAGGACCTTGTAGGTCATTACAAATTTGATTCTCCTGTGAATGAGAATGAGAAACAATTGGAAAATTCTGAGCAGAAGAGTGACATTATCTGACTGATTTCAGAAGGATTGCTCTACATTGTGAACAATAGGCTGTAGAGGGAAGCTGAGAGAAAGGAGGAAGACCAGTTAGGAAGCTTTAAGTACAATTCATGTGAAGGATAACGATGGTTTTAATGAGATGGTAGCAATGGAGGAAGTGAGGCATGGTCAGATTCTGGATGTAGTTGAAAATACAGCCAATTGGATTTTTTGATGGACTGATTGAATGTAAGGGACAAGAGAGGAGTCAGTATCATGCCAAGATTTTTGTTCTGACCAACTTGAAGAATGAAGTTACCTTGACTGAGATAGAGAATACTATAGGAGAAGCGGATTGATGGCTGGGAGGAATGGACAAAGAATCAAGGTTTTTGTTCTGGATATGTTTAATTTAATTTAGGCACTCTGTTGGGAATATACAGTAGAGGACAACTATACACAAACAGCTAAAGTGTATGGAAGATGGTATAACTGGAAATTTATGCTTGGCCATTGCAATTCTACAAATATTTAAAGGGATGAGACTGGATGATCTAAACTAAGGTGTTGAGTATAGATAGAGAACCTGTCTGAAGATAAGCCCTAAGGCTTTCCAATGTTAGAAGTTAGGCAGGCAAATAGGAATTGGCAAAGGAGACAGCATCTACAACCCAGGTGAAACACTGATCTAGGGTAGAGACACTTGAATTTTAATGTACATATGAATAACACGAGGATCATATCGTATTAAAATGCAAATTCTCACACTGGGTCAGGGTGCAGTTTGTGATTAAGCATTTATAACATGCTCCCAGGCAATGCCTATTCTGCTGGCCCTTGGACCACACATTGAATAACAAGGACCTGTGAGAGAATTTCAGAATAAAGTGATTTGGGGAATATTCTTGTATCTCTGACAAATTCTAAAGATCCACTTAAAATCTGTGATCATGAATTTAAACTGAGATTAGTCAGCATGGTTATGTGTTTTTCTAAGGCTACTTAGCTATGTGGATGCAGGTGTAAAGTAGGTGCTGGTCAGATCGCACCTGGGTTGCATTTTCCTAAGTGAGGGTAAGGAAGGAGGGTGAGAGGGACAAAAGAGCAGACAGAGTAAGCAAGGGAGTGATTATAATGATGGACTATGAAATATAAGAACAATAGAGAAAGAAATGAAGGCATAAAGGGATGAGTGATCAAGGGTGAAAATTTGGTAGGGTCAATGGATTGGAGGTTGCATGGGTTGGGATAATGTTAGGGTTGGGAGATGAGAGGGTTTAACATAGAAAGAGTGGAGGATTAATAGGAGCATGACATGCTTGAGATTATAGAGGCCTTGAAGTTGTAGTAATTTCAAGGTTCAAATTATGACCATAGTGGATGATAACTGAGGTGAAATGATGACAAAGCCAACAGTAGCAGATATTGGAAAGATAATCTCTTTGGAGATTAATATCACAGAGCATTGAAACAAAAATGTGGAAAGGGAGACAGAGAAAGAGGAAGGAACCATATGCATGCTAAAATTTCAAGGAATTAGTAGATTTGCAGATGACTGCAATAAGGAAGGACAGTGGTGGAGAATTAGAGTTGTTAATGAAGTTCAGAAATATTTTCCATTCTCCTTTCCCAAGTTGTTTGGTAGGAATACCCCCAAAGAAGTTATACCTGTTCATACAAATCACTTTGGTCCATTTTGTGAGCATAAAATGTCACCTCTAGTAGGCCACCTTCAATAACCAGTATGAGGCTCCACGTCTCCTTATCTCTGCCACAATGAGTAACTAGATGTAGGTTCTATTCATCTGGCTACTAAATAATGGTGACAGAATAAAAACTTCCACTGACCAGAGATGGATGTATTAGGTGAATGAGAAATAAACTTTTGTTGTTTTAAGCCAGTAAGATCCTGGATTGGTTGTTAGTAAACCATAATTAAAGCCAACTTCATCAATATGCTTAATTTGATAGTATGAATTTCAAAGAAACTTGGCCTTTTCAGAGAGACTAGCAATGATGTATCATGAAAAGCAGGGGGTTTGGTATTTCTTGGTCTAGGCTTAAAGTTACCAGGTGGGTGAGAGAAAAAAGAGAGAAATTGTATTTTTATTTATTTTTTTAAATATATTTTATTGATTTTTTACAGAGAGGAAGGGAGAGGGACAGAGAGCCAGAAACATCAATGAGAGAGAAACATCGATCAGCTGCCTCCTGTATACCTCCAACTGGGGATGTGCCCGCAACCAAGGCACATGCCCTTGACCGGAATTGAACCTGGGACCCTTCAGGCCGTAGGCCGATGCTCTATCCAGTGAGCCAAACAGGTTAGGTCGAGAATTTGTATTTTTAAAAGGTGAGGAAATAGAGATGATTTAGGGAATTTAGGGGATTTGTTGAATGTATGGGTATTTGGAAGGAGTAGTTAAATTGGGTCAGATTAAGGGATATGAGGAATATTTGGGCAAGGAGTAAGGGAAGTCCTGGGAGTCTTGCAGTAATCAATAGTATAGGGCAGAGGTCAGCAAAGTTTTCCTCTAAAGGACCAGCTAGTAAATATTTTAGATTTTGTGGGTCAAGGGTCAAAGTTAAAGATAGTATGGGTGCTTATATAAACTTTTAAAATGTAATCATTAAAATATATTTTAAATACATTCTTAGCTCTCAGGACATACAAAGCCGGAAGGTGGGCGGCATTTTGGCAATTCCTGATATAGAGCATGACAGGATGGGGTCCTCCCATGGTTTTCAGGAATGTCAGCATAATCAGCATGTGATTACTTCTTAACATGCTCCCACTGGGGCTGATTCTGCTGCGGTGACTGTAACCTCCACTCCTACCTCCATTGACTATCAGTGCCGCAGCACAATAAACAATACAGGACTACCATCATTCCTCCCCCATTTTCATTCCAAGTACTGCAAGCACTACCGACCATTTCTGAGTGCTTGCTTTTATTCTATGCTCTCCTAGCTATTGTAGAATCATTAGCTCATTTATGGTTTACCATAATCCTGTGAAGCTGGCAGTATTATTTTCATCAAAGAGCTGAGAAAACTGAGACCTAGAAAAATTAAATTCCGTTCTGGAGCCAAAGAGTGGGGACGCAAGCATGAAGCCGCCACCCTGACTTCGCGGCCCCCGCGGGAGGCAGTGGTCTGCTTTAGCCACAGGACGGGCACGGAGGTGCACAACTTTCTCAGATTGAGGGTCTGGTCCTCTGGAACAGGGACTCACGCGAGGCTTCCAGGGCTGGCGCTCGACAGGCCCAATGTTTATGATTTCAAAACCACATACAATCAGATGTACAATAGCCTCCTTAGGAAAGACAAAGCACTCTGCATGCAGAAAGGTATTTTGCACATGTGGGACAGAAGAAGTAAGAGAATCAGCCCTAACCGGTTTGGCTCAGTGGATAGAGCGTCAGCCCACAGACTGAAGGGTCCCAGGTTCCATTCTGGTCAAGGGCATGTACCTTGGTTGCGGGGTGTGCAGGAGGCAGCTGATCGATGTTTCTAACTCTCTATCCCTCTCCTTTCCTCTCTTTAAAAAAATAAAATAAAATAAAATTTTTTTTTAAAAAAGAAGTAAGAGAATCAAGCTCTAGCCAGAAAGCTTCCCGAACTGCAAACATCTGCTCGACCTGATCCTCACCTGCAAAGCCAGTGTAGGACCAGGTGGCAGAAGATCTGAAATCCAGAGAGCAGGGACCTGCTGGCTGGTGCACATGGCCAACGTGGACATCCAGGAAATGGCCACCCTGGGGGCGCTCCTCGCCTGTGAGCTGTGAGCTGTGCCAGGACCTTGGGCTCACGGAGGACACGGAGAACGAGACGGCCAGCTGCTGCAGGAGTTCCAGGAGAAGGGCCAGCGGCCAGGGCCCTGAAACTGCCGCTTGCGCGTCCTCTGGTTACTGCTTGCTCCTTCCTGACCCTTGTTTTGACTCTGAGGGCTGCTGCCGGCGGAGCCCGCCCCCTACACTGTACATACCAGTTGATAGACGTAAGTGCGGATCCATAACTACCAAGTTTGGTGTGCTACTCTTACTGACGAGTGGGGTATTAATTATAAAGTATTTTTTTCTTTAACCAAAACAGAAAAAACATATAGTTCATTTCCATTCTCCTCCAATATAGCTGTGTCTTTCATTGTGCATTCCTCCCCTCCCCCATACCTGGCTGGAATGTACAAACACCTACTGGGAGAAAACCTGCAAATGCCCAATAAACACATGCTGTTAATAAAAAAAAAAAAAAATTAAATTTCAGGATACTTAAGTATCATGGACACCAATGCAAACAGCATGCTCCTTTCCACATAATGCCACACCTAAAAATTATATTATGTGACTCCTTGATGCATTTCCCCTTTTCCAGACATTACTCATGTTTCAGCTTCCCCAGTGCAGAAGAAAAATTGGTAGCAAGAAAGGCAAGCTCTATAATTGGCTCTAAATGGTATGAATCCTCGGGACTATTGATACATTGAAGTGTTCTCTGCCCTGCCCTTTTCTGACCTATGTTATGATCTCCCCCAGATTGGTTGGCACTGGGCCTGAAATGGCTGCTCTTATGTTAGTTTGATCTTATGATGGTAGTACCTGAGGTTTTAAATATTTAAAAGCAATGAACAGTTTGAGAAAAAGGGGACTGATCAAATAAGAGGTATGTGACCTCAATTTCTTCCAACTATTTGAAGTTAACTTTGTTTTCCTAAAGGAAGGTAAAAAATATTGAAACTAAAATAGAAAGGTGTACTTTTCTTGTAGCCAGATAATGTGTTTGAGCTGCCTGACCTATCTTGGAGAAAAGAAAGGCAATTGAATAGTATGATGAGGACTATTGAAGAGGACTAGTCAAGCAGATAAGACACAGTAAGATAACCACAATAGGATACTCTCTGATAACATTTGCTATACATTTACTTAATATGCATTTAAAAATCAACAGCAACGGAATAACATTATTTATATACTTGCAATTTGCTTATCCCCTTAAACATTATTAGCTAGGCATCTTTTAATTTGTGAGCACCTTTATTAAACATTTGACACAAAAATTTTACATAGTGTAACGTGGTCTGAATGTAACTTACTTTCTACATTTATGTAAATTCCTTTTTGATATGTAGGCTTTGCATGTATTCTATATGTTAGTATTTGCATGTATGTGCTAGTATTTGTGGCCAATTATTATTATTTTCTTAGAACAATTTTTTACAGATTAAATTTTTATTAAATGTGCTGGGGTGACATTGGTTAATAGGATCATACAGGTTTCAAATGTGCATTTCTATGATAAAAGATCTATATATTGCACTGTGTACCTACCACCCAAAGTCAAACCATCTTCTTATTAGATCTTGAAAGTCAATAATTTCCTTAAGACCCATGTAATCACCAAACCACAATTATTAAAAGTAAGAAGCTCCATGAAGTTTAAAGGAAGTACTACAAAAGATATTTTTTTATCTGGCTTATTTGGGTGGGAATTGGGAAAGGGAAACATTGGAATGAGAAATGTAATTTCCCAGATAATAGAAACATTATTTTCTAAGTTCTGACTCTTTCTAAAACATCCATTGATTTAGAGTCATCAGTAAAGACATTCAGCTTCCTTCATCTATTCTAATTGTCCTGTGTATTCTGTATGTAATGCATTATATGATATGCACATATGATAACACAGTATCTCAATAAATTTCAGAGTGATGGTTAGTATGTATGACAAAAGGCAAATTTTCTTCTGTGAATGCTTAGGTTTGCTTTAACATTTTGCATTGATGTTTTATCAAATAACTAGAGGCCTGGTGCACAAAATTCGTGCACAGGGGTGTGTGTCTCTCAGCCCAGCCTGCACCTTCTCCAATCTGGGACCCCTTGAGGGATGTCTGACTGCCCGTTTAGGCCCGACCCAGGTAGGATCGGGCCTAAATGGGCTGTCGGACATCCCTCTCACAATCCAGAACTGCTGGCTCCCAACTGCTCACCTGCCTGCCTTCCTGATTGCCCCTAACTGCTTCTGCCTGCCAGCCTGTTTGCCCCTAACTGCAGGCCTGGTCACCCCTAACTGCAGTGGTGACCTAACTATTGTAGAATCATTAGCTCTGGTCACCCCTAACTGCAGGCCTGGTCACCCCTAACTGCCCTCCCCTGCAGACCTGGTCCCCCCCAACTTCCCTCCCCTGCTGGCCTGATTGCCCACAACTCTCCTCCCTTGCAAACCTGGACCCTCCCAACTGCCCTTTCCTGCTGGCTATCTTGTGTCCACATGGGGGCAGCCATCTTGTGTGTTGGAGTGATGGTCAATTTGCATATTATCCTTTTATTAGATAGGAATTAGATAGGATAGAGGCCTGGTGCATGGGTGAGGGCCAGCTGGTTTGCCCTGAAGGGTGTCCCAGATCAGGGTGCGGGTTCCCTTGGGGCGTGGGGCGGCCTGGGCGAGGGGCCTGTGGTGGTTTGCAGGCTGGCCACGCCCCCTCCAGTGACCCAAGCAAAGGCCCTGGTATCTGGGATTTATTTATCTTCTATAATTGAAACTTTGTAGCCTTGAGTGGAGGCCTGGGCCCGCCAGGGCAGGCAGAAAGCTTGGCTTCTTCCATTGCTGGGGGCAACTCAAGCCTCCTGCTCTCTCTGTGATTGCAGCCATCTTGGTTGGGTTAATTTGCATACTCTCTCCTGATTGGCTAGTGGGTGTGGCTTGTAGGTGTAGCAGAGGTATGGTCAATTTGCATATTACTATTTTATTAGATAGAATAATATAGCTAATTAATGATTAATCTATTTCTTGACTCTCTCCACTCTATTGCTGCATTGAATGTCCATTTGAGTTTTTGTCTCATAAACAAATAATCATATTTTAAAATTAATTGGCGTCAAGTGACAGATACAAGTAATTTTGGTAAAGTATGTGGATGTAAAGTGTAGAATTTTCTGTAAAGTAACTGATGAAACAGAAAAATTATATGTAAACTGCATTTTTAACTGAGTTTTTAAAAACTCAGTTTATGCTGTAAAATGCAGCATATTTTATATATACCAAAGAAAATGGCTCTTTGGAAAGATTATTTTATAATACTTTTGTTAAGTAATCGTTAGATGTTTTCTCAGATCTATTCCAGCAGAATGAAAAAAAAACAATCCAGATATAGAGGGCTCTGGTGTTTCACCGACAGTGTCCCAGTAAGTGACAACGCTGTACATCTTGTGGCGCTATCCTAGAGAGCCACAGGAGAATCATGTCGTTTTCATTATGGGTATCTCCAGGCTGAGGGGATTTAATAAATCATGAGACTTGAAAGATGGACAAGTTAATAAGGTAATGAACATTTGTTTGAAAAGCTTTTAAGGACTGCTCTCCAGAATAAAAGTGAAGAGACATGGAAAAGGTTGATCAAGAGGCCTGAAGTTGACTAATTTATCTTTCTAGCATTTTTGGGTCAAATACCAGACAATTAATGGAAGGCATTGTATAAATCATTAAGCACTAGAGCCAGAAGGGGCCTTAGAAAGCAGTTAGTCTGAGTCTCCCACTTTATAGATGATGAAGCTGAGGCCCAGGGGCTTCCTAAAGGACATTGGTAAGTTGTGACAGATCTGGAATTAGACTCGAGGTCTCCAGCTTCTCAATCCCCAGCTCTTTCCACACAATTGGCTTTCCTGAGAGACACATAGCCAAGTGTGCAAATAGTGGGATTGTACTTCCACTGAAGGGCCATGTTGGGTCGATTCCTTTTGATGTTTGAGCAGATAAGCTATATGAACGACCTCTTCTCTCTAAACCCTGGTTTTATTCTGTGAAGGAATAGACTGTCTTACTTATCCCTTCTTGTCTTCAAGTCTCATTTTCTTTTTATCTGTCTGCAAACCAATTTTTGTTAGGGGCATTTAATTTCCAGGCCCTGCCTGTGATTGAATTTATGTGTCCTTCCTTCCACTTACCTTTTCTTTTTGTCAGCTCCTACACATTCTCTTTATCTTCATTGTCATTAGATATTTCATTTGCTGAGCTCCTTTCTTATTTGTAACCTATCACTTGATTTTATTTTCTTTCAGTCTCAAGCTCACTTTGAGTAATGTGTTTTTCTTATACTGTTTCCCCGGGGAAATAAAGAGGAAATACAAGAGAGAGGGGAAAACATCCTTTTTGCAAAGAGCGAAAGCTAATCTCAATTTATGGCACTCTGTCTTCTTTTCTTCGTCTTCTTTAGTTTTGTAAACTTTTTTAGAATAAGTGAAGAGTGATCTCCTGAATTCTAGATTATACCGAAATTCTCGGACATTTTCCAGTTACTAACAGATTCATTAATAATCCTTTTATCTATTTAAAAATACTACACAAGAAACTAGTTGAAATAAATCAAGAAATAAAATTAAGAGGAACTTGTACTAATAAATGTATCTTCTTATATTGCCAATACTTTATTAAATGTGTGATTATAATGTGAAGCTTATTAAATAACACATTGATATATTCATAATAAAGTTTTCTTTTAAAAATCATATTAAAAGACTAGCTGACTGGCTTGATATTTTGTTCCCTAAGATATGTTTGGAAATAATATCTGAGCCGCACAAGGAAAGCAGCTCCATTGCTATATGATGACATCTCATTTTTATGACTCTCAGTCCCTATCATGATTTGAATGACCTTGACATGAGGGTGACCTTGAAATCATCTTGGAATATTTGTAATAATCTAATATATATGCACAGAAGTGAACAAAGGTTTGCACTCAATGGTGGTCTATGATGAAATGCTGCCTTAGATGATTGTTTACAAGTGCTAAAGATCATATTAACCAGTGTCCATGCCTTCACCTTGGCAGACATCTGTGGGACCATGTCTTCGGGCAGCAAATATACATTTTGCCAACCATCAGCTTAAGTGCACTTCTAAGAATGGCATAAACTGATGAAAATTTTCACTTATCCATCTTTTGGATGGATACTGTCATCTTGTATATTTCTATCTCTAAAATTGTTTTTTATAATGATTCACAGAGTTGTAAATAAATATAATTTATTCATAATTTTTAAAGCTTGCCTCACAAAATATTACCACCTTATCTTCAAACTCAATATCAACATTGATCAGGGTTTCAGGTTCTTTCTCTCTTTCCATCCCTTCATCCCACCCTCCATCTCCTCACCCCGGTATCCATTCCTTCCATCTCTTGGGCTGTCTGGGTGCTTCTGCATTAAGTCAGTCTCTTAAAACTACAGACCGACTATTTCAGATTTAACTTACTCAAATCAGTTGCTTAAATGACACAACTTAGAACCATCCTTGAATCCTCTCCTTTTCTCACGTCTCATGTCCAATCCATTAATAAGTACTGTGGGTTCTACCTTCAGGTTCCTCCACTGCAATCACACTGATAAGCTAACATATTTCTCATCTAGATCATTGCAGTTGACACCTAACTAGTTTCCTTGCTTCTCCACTTACCCCTAGTGTTAGTATAGAGGCCAGAGTGAGCCTTTTTGGATGGAAGTCAGATCATGCCATGGTTTTCTCCAGACTTGCCAGTGACTTCCCCTATCCCTCAGAGGAAAAGTCCTTGCAATGGCTTATGGGTCCACACTTGATGTGCCTCCCCACCATTTCTCTAATCATATCGCCTACCATCCTTGCCCTCTCTGGATTTCCTGCTATTTCTTGGACGTGTAAAACATTGTCTTGCCTTAGATTCTTTCCACATGTTATTTTCTCTCCTAAGATGACCTTATTCCAGCATGAATATTTCCTGAGGAACTGCTCAGTGTCACCTTATCAGCTCACATAGAGTTATGCTGCTGCGGCTGTTTTGCTGCATTAAGGTGACCACCTCCTTAGAACAGTATCCCCCTCTGCTACACTCCCTGTTCCTTCCCACTTTGCTTTCTTGATCCTCTACCAGAAATTAATTATCTGAATATAACTATTTATTCATTTACTGCCTCCCTCAATGCCTCTAAGAATGTAAATTCCATGAGAGCCAGGACTTTTGCTTAACACATAGAAAGTGTTTTAAGAAATATTTGTTGAAAGGATTTAAAATTGAATGAAAGAAAAGATGTTAGTGAATATGTTTTAAAATGTAATCTTTGGTGCAAATATATGTAGATCCAGGGGCTATGTGATAATGGGTAACACACTCTTCCGTGAAAGGGTACAATAATGTTGATTTCATAGGCCAATTTCATAGACTGGTCATATGAATTAAATGATTTATAATGTAGAGAGTTTATCAAAGTGTGTATCAGTAGCAAATGTTCACATAGCTACTGCCGCTGCCCCGCTGGCCCTTGAATCTTCATCTACGCTTAATGAATAAGAGAGCAAGGGCTGAACCTTCCTCTTGGAGAAAGACAAGGATACCGACACCCACCCTCCTTCCCTTCTTCCAGGATATCTTGATGGCAAAACCACCTGTTCATCTGGGCTCATACGGTAGTGTTTTGTTATCACATTCTGTTGTTAGACTATTGTATGTCTGTGATGTACATCTCGTTTTACTGAGCCATTGATTAAAATCAATGAAGATATAGCCTCTGACCTGTTGTCTTTTTATTACTGAAATCAAATCAAGAAATCAATAAAACAAAAAAAATGTAGATCTTTAAAATACATTTGAGGTTGACAACTTCAAGGAGAAACTTGAGTTTTGGAATGAGGATGTTTACTATTATTGCCAGGGGAATAACTGCTTCTACTTCACATCTTTCTTTCCAGAGGGTACAGACGTGGGCAGTCTTCATTTCATTGCAGTTAAAGAGTCAGAGTTCTTCTGTTAGCTAAAATGGAAATCTTTCAACTCTCTTAACCTTTGAGATCAAGTTGTGTTTATAAGAAACCGTGGAAATGGGGCTTGGTAATTAGGAATGAGGCCAACATCTAAAGAGAGAAATGATAAAGGGAAAGGCTGAAACATAACTCTTACCTAATAGCCAAAGTTTTGACTTGATTTAGGTTTTGCCAGAAATATTGTCCAGCTTAAATATACTTTACTGCACTGGTGAACTCCCTTGTCAAAATAGTTACTACTATTGTTTGGGAATGATCTTAACAAATAATTTTGATAGATAAAACTATCCCAGGCATAGCCACTGCTTGCTAAATTAGTGTTAGCTCTGGGCTAGGCATCATTCCAGACATTTGATAAATGTTGCATCAACAGACCCTCACAGCACTCCAATGGCTTAGATGATATTTCTTATATACTGTGATGCAAAAAATAAATTAAAAAGAAACACAAAAAACACCACAAAAAACAAGCATGGCAGGATAGTGCAACTAGCAAGCAAGTCTGGATTTCACACTGAACCTGCCTAGACAATAAGTCCTACGCTTTGGCTTTAAAGCCTCCCAACAGAAACATGAATCACTTGCAATATACCAGTATGCCTGACAGGAGGTGGACTTACAATTTATTGGTGGCACAGAGAGGATCAATGGATCAGGACCCATGCTCCTCTCAGCCAGGTACAAAGACTTTCCTGATCCCAACTGTCATTCAGATCTGGCTTTGACTTTGGATTAGCAGTTATTTCAAGATACTTTATGGTATGAACAGGTATGTCCTTGGAAATCAATGTGCTTTACTGTCTTCCTGTGATAAATAACTCAAAATCTTAGTGGCTTACAACAGTGAACATTTATTTTATTCTCATAATATGCATGTGCTTTGGGTAATTTAGGCAGGACTTGCTTGGGCCAGGCTGGACTCCAGCATGCTGGCTGAGTTCATATCTGTGTGTTCACTCTCTGGAACATTTTCTTTCCATTGTGGATCTTAGGACAAGGAAGACAGTAATGGCATGTGATGACCTATACTTCCTCAGTCCAGAATTGGCCCACTGCTACTTATACCCACATTCCACTGGCCAAAGCAAGTTGCCACCAGTGAGTGGCATGGGATGCATTCTCCACCAGCATGGAGGCACTGCAAATCTCCACGTCAAAGGCATGGATGTAGAATTCTAGCACAGGGAGGGAGTGGAGAAGTAGAATAATGTGGAAACCAAGTGTTGACTCCAAAGCCCGTACTGGGTTTATGGCACGGCTTTGTCTATCTAAAATGTAGGTAAAAGCATTTATCTGAGGCATATCTAGTAAAGATAAAATGACATCTTCTACATACAGAATGCAGGGAATTATACCTGACCTCATAATCAACAGCAGCTTTTGTTTTTCAAGCTGCACTTCCATTATTTTTTTAAATAATTCTTAGTTCTTTCATGCCCCTTTCATGCATGCAAATCAATAGATTCTTAATCACTTGTTTTACCCTTAATAAAAGTTATTAAATTCTGAATTGCTACTCTGGGTTAGCTTACCCATTAGTAACTAAATCTATCTGTTTTTTTAATCTCCTTCCTAGTTTCTAGACATTTACATATTCAGATTCCTGATATATGATTTCCTCTCTAACTTGCCACTGTTCACTTAATTTATGACTGTGGCTTTGCCTGAGTCTATGTGAGTGGATTTTGATGGCATGATATTAAACTTTTATGTTTACTAAATTTGTGAATTTTGATTATTCATAACGTTTTGGTTTTCATAATCTAATTTCCCATTTCCTTATTATTTAAATATCGTTCTATTCCAGGCCAAAAAATAAAAACAAACAAAGCAAACTGCCTTAAGCAAAACAGGAGCTTACCTGAACATCCCAGGGGTAAGAGCAGGTCTCAGGACATTTCATGGCAGAATTCAGCTTCTTTCTCCTCCCCTTCCTGGCATCCATCTTGCTGATTGGGCCTTTTTTATCATTCAGACTCCATTTTCCCTTCTGGAGCAAGATGGTCTCAATAGCTCTAGACTAAATGCTAGCAGATTGTTACTCTTCCTTAGAAATCTCTGCTCAAGTTTATCTTATTGTCCCTATTGAAAAACAAGTTCATCTCTGAATTAACTACTATGGATTGAAAAAATATATATTTATTTGGCTTAAGCCTAAATCCCAGGCTGCACTCCGAAGTTTAGGGCTGACTCGGCCTCATCTGTGTTCATGGACTGAAAGTAGGGGGATGATGATTCTCAAAAATCAACATTGGGTGACACAAAAACAAAACTGTTCAGTACCCTTCTCTATTATTTTTAGCAGTGCTTACTGTAGTGAAAATTCAGCAAATAACATGATATATGTGTATAGACAGAGATTCTATATTTTATAGGTTCCTCTCCCTCTACCGCAATCCTCAACAATAAATTTTATTGGCTGACTGAAATTAACGGCACACACTTATTTCATTGCACAGAAACTTTAGATTTTTGTCTTGGGAGCTCTATGGATTCCAGTGCCAAATGGACAGTCTAATTTCTGCAAAGATTTGAGATCAGGCAAATATGTTATTTTTGACTGGCTTTGCTGCCAACAAGGATGAAGCTGCAGAACATTGTTATTATTTCATGTTTCCCAGATATTTCCTTGACCTACAGCTTCAGTAGTTTATGGAAAACATCATCTTCCTCTTCCGCCTGCTCCCTCTAACTCCAATGAACTATTTATATGTTATGGTCAACTTTTCAGTACCTATTGCTGATCATGATGCTACTAATGTTAAAACACATGTCTATAATACTGCACTTTACTGAATATTTTCTCACCTATTCTTTAATTTAAACCTCACACAAATTCTGAGAGGCAAGTATTATCAATAAAAAAATTGAAGGCAAAGGACCTGTAAAAAGCTATGTAAGGACTAAGAGGTTTAGGTTATCTGACTTCTCATTTAACATTCCTCCTTCCCACTAACATTTCTCTATGGTCAAAAAAAAAAAAAAAAAAAAAAGCCCTGGTTTGTGTAGCTCAGTAGGTTAAGCCTTGCACCATGCACCAAAAGGTGTCCAGTTTAATTCCCCAATTCCAGGGCAGGGCACATGACCGGGTTGTGGGCTCAATCCCCAAAAGGGGGCATGCAGGAGGCAGCCGATTGATATTTTTCTCTCACATAGATGTCTCTCTCTCCCTTCCTCCCTTTCTCTCTCTCTAAAATAAAGAAAAACATACATTTAAAAAAAAAAAACAAACAAAAAAACACCTCATTCCAACCATGGATCTTAAGTGAAGAAATGGAGGTTTATAGACATTTGAAAATTATGATAAGTGGAATAAGAAATATCATACACCCTCCCCCAAATCCTCAACAAAACAAGTTTTGTCTTTGAAGTAAATTTAATTTGACCCATTTCTATCTTCAGAGCAGAAAGACTTAATAAAATGCCTCGTTCAAAAAAGGAAGGACACAGATATACTTATATCTGAGAAGTTTGAAAGGGTTATGTGGGGGTTCTAAATCAATTATTTTACATACTTTGCTTTTTATATTCACCCTCAATACACTGTTAGAACAGATTGTACTTTAGGAATTTTGCTATATATTCAAAATCATAGGCTCTGTAATTATTATATAATTCATCTTGGAAAATTACAATGCTAGAAAATATATTGTTATAACCATATCTAATATAGTCTTGCTTGCCTAGACCAGAGACAGCAAAGTATTTTTAATACCATTCCTTTGCCTGTGAATTGAAGTGTTTCATTGGCTTAGTTGTTATTGATCTGTAGAATGGAAATACTTAAGTTCTATTGTACATATAAGACCATAGAATCTTCTTTACTCTAAAGGTTATTTATTCTTTCTGATAAATTGCTGAAAATAACTACTAATTTCTAACTTAATTATAGCACAGTTCATTGGGAAATGACTTTGCATATCAGTAGGTTATTTCAAACTCATAATAAAATTGTTGTTATTATTTTTGTATAAATAATCCTACAGAATGATGTCTCCAAAGCATCGCTTTCTTCTTTTATAAGGAGTGCTTGCTGATAATTGGCAGCTCAGGCCCCTAAATGTGGATATTTGGTGACACTGTGAGGAGTGCAGACGGTGTGCTATCTTAGTCTGACAGAGAGGACTCAGATGAAACAGAGAACGATTTTTTTTTTTATTTCTTATGAAAAGCAAATTCAAAGAGATAAATGGAATTCCAAATATGCTTATGCATATCTGAGTGAGTGAGCCCGCAGCTACTCTGTGTGCAGCCCCAGAGATTCCGGGAAGCCTCTACCCACCTCTTTTGCTGTCCTAAATCATATTCACGTAGTTGAAACACCAACTTATGGAAAAATAAACCCGAGTTCTCCTCAGTTGTAAGATGTGCAGTAAGAATATTAATGCAAGCTTTATATCTTTTTCTTTTGTGACCCACCTATCCCCTAATGCAAGTGACATCTTGGTACTATTAGACACTCGTATTCCCTGAAAATTAAGGACCAATTATTAAAATTTCTTTATCCATTGGGAAATGTAGAAATTAGGGGGAAAGACCTTCCCCTTCCTGAACATATTTATATAGGGCAATGAAGTTAAAAATAACTTGAAAGGCAGACATAAATGAAAAACAAACAAACAAACAAAACAAAACAAAAAGCACATGTGTTGGTAAGGACTGACTGACAGCCCAGCAGCATGGGGCCTGGTGAAGTTGCCTTTAAAAGAAAGAAGCTCACTTTTCCAGGCAGCCAGTCCCGCCTGCTGACTTCTGTTTTGGGAAATAGGTTTAGTTTATGAAAATTCAGTTTCAGAAAGAAATCTAATTCATTTACTTTTCTTGTCTGATTGTTTATTTATTCATTACTTCATAACCTTTTGAAAGCCTTGGTTCCTTCCCTAATTTTATTCCAAAAAAATGTGAGGGTTTCATAATAATGTCTCATTAGTACTTGAAATTTACATTTGGAACTCAGAAAACTTAATTCATCATTTTAAATATTCATTATGTTATATTTACTACAAAAAGAATAGATGACTCAGCAAACATTTAATGTTTCTCTAAAGAGACACTGTCTTTATTTCCCGCTCTTTATTACTTCCCTCTTTCTTTTCTCCTTTCCTCTTGACAGAGATGTAGTTTTTCTTATATAAAAAGATACCAACAAAATGTCCCTAGGTGGGAAACGGCTGGAGAAGTGTTATTTTTTGTTGTTTGAGTATAGGTATCTTGTGCAAATATTTTTTATTGCTGTATATTTTGGGAGTTATAAAGCTGGTTATGAAAGGTTGATAGTACATGAGTTTTGTCAGAGCTTTGCACCTTCCAGATATAATTTGAAATATGCTTTGGATACCCACCAGCACTGAAAACAGGAAATGGATAGGACCAGAGATGGGCAGTCAGGTAGAGGGCATCATAGACATAAGTTAGATCAGGTGTATTGCCCACAAGTACAAATGTGGGTAAGTGATAAATGGACAGGGAGATGAAGAGATATACCAGAACACACAGAGACACATCTTCCCTATCCACGCTTCAACGCAGCACTTCGCATAACGTGTCTGCCTTCTGTTTATCACTGCCGGCCTGTGGTCCAACCTCAGTCTATTGAGTTGTTGTCAGGGAGCCAGTCAGGGCTCTGGGTGTGCCCACTCCTGAATGGGTATCCTTACTGAAGCCAGAGCAAGGTGGAGTTGGTTCTGTGTTATAGCATCCGGAACCCCAGGAAAGTTGAAATAACCCAATTCTTTGCCATAATTACATTTAGATCTCTGGCTAATGCCCACCTTCAGAACTTTATCACATGAGATCTTCACTGTTTAAGTGACAGGTGCAAAAAACAAAGAGAACAAATCACTTATCTGTGAGATCCTTCTATGGCTTCCTCCCATTCACCTGCAGGATAAATGTCAAACTCCTGGCATGGAGCACAAGGGTCTTACCATTTGGCCTCTGTTTCTGGTCTCACCTACTGTTCTATCAGCCTCTGCATCTTATAGCTATAACCACTAGTTCTGTCTCGAGGCACTTTCTCTCAGCTCGAGAATAATTCTCCACATTACTCCCTGGCCCCAGTATCTGCTGGTAAGCAGCAACTCATTCCTCGTGACTCCACGCATCCATCACCTCTTTGCTGAACTTTATCTGATTCGTTCATTGTTTTCATATGTAGAGTAGGTATGCCTCTTTCCTCTGTACTTTCAGATTTTTCATGACCTTCCATATGTCTACATGAGACCGAGTGTTGTGAGATTCAGATCAAGGACTGTGCCTGTCTTGTTCGCCATCATATCGCCAGTGCTGGGCCCTGGGCCTAGTACATAGTAAGTTCTCAATAAATTTTTGTTGAATGAATAAATGATGAGAAACACTAAATGCTAGTATGAGGTGCTATTTGAATTAGTGTTGAATTATACTTATAGTCAATTTAATTTTAAAAATAACAACCTGGGGTCCGGGTGAGGCCGTGTGCCCCTGGATCCAGGTGAGCCTGGGTCCCGGGTCCGGGTGAGGCCGCGCACACCTGGGTCCAGGTGAGGCCACGCGCCCCTGGGTCCGGGTGAGGCCACGTGCCCCTGAGTCCGGGTGAAGCCGTGCCCCTGGGTCCAGCCGAGACCAAACCAGAGGGAGTCGGACCTGCATTACCACCATTTGTCCACCATCCAAAGCTGAGGGGTCAGTGCTGACATGTACACATAAGGAACTGGTGGACATTGATATTGGGTCTCAAAAGAACTGTTGGTCCAGAAAGAAACTCACTACAGACTGATTCATTTGCCTGTCAGCATAACTATTATTGCTCGTCTCACATTCAGTTCTTATAAGTATATCTCTAGTGACACATGATCTCGCTCATCTAGGGGAAATGATGAACAACATAAACTGATAAACAAGAACAGAACCAGAAACAAGGAGGCATCGATCAGACTATCGGGCCTCAGAAGGAGGATAGGGGAGGGTGGGGGGAAAGGGGAGAGATCAACCAAAGGACTTGTGTGCATGCATATGAGCCTAACCAATGGTAAAGTTCAACAGGGGGTTGGGGCATCCATGGGGAGGGGTGTGGGATGGGAATGGGGGGATGAGGACAAATATGTGACACCTTAATCAATAAAGAAATTTTAAAAAATAATAAAAATAAATAAAAATGACAACCTGTAATATTTTGTCTAAAATATTGTAAATCCTAGAATCACGACAACCTAAAAAATGAGAAACATTGGTCTAGGCCAGTGGTCAGCAAACTCATTAGTCAACAGAGCCAAATATCAACAGTACAACGATTGAAATTTCTTTTGAGAGCCAAATTTTTTAAACTTAAATTTTTTCTAATGCCACTTCTTCAAAATAGACTTGCCCAGGCCGTGGTATTTTGTGGAAGAGCCACACTCAAGGGGCCAAAGAGCCGCATGTGGCTCGAGAGCCGCAGTTTACCGACCACGGGTCTAGGAGGGGATGTAGGAAGCCTCGGTATGTGATGTCTTACCCTATTTTGAGGAGTGAATGCATGTGAAGAGGATGAATCCCTGGTACCCATGCCCCATCTACCTGTCCAAGATCTCTTTGAGGGCAATGGCTGTATCCAGACTGGCTATTTGAACTTCAGTGCCTAATTAAAGTAAAACATTTGTTAAATGAAGCAAGTCAAAAGTATACTCATTCTAATCTTAGTCATGGAAAAGAATTATTCTCTTTAATTAACTTATGCTTTCACAGATAGCAGCCACCCCCTGAATTCTGGGTTTGACAATCTCAACGCACTTGTTCTTTTTAATATTGCTACACAGACTAGATTTATAGGGTTAAATTTCAGAGGGATTGGTGTCAATCAGTCTTTAGGGTGTGTGCTTTTTTTCCCCCATCCATTCCCTTCCCTGACTTCAGATTTTGTGTCTGCCACCCCAAACTTCTATCAAGTGCATTTTCTCACCTATTCTCACTTCCTACCTGTGAAACTCTTAAATGTGGGCAGGTTTCCTGCTCTAAAAAGAAAGTTATAAAACCTTAAAAATAGGCCAGAATCTAGGATATTCATACCTACTGAATTTTGTAGGTCCCTTGGATTCTAGAATGTTTCTGATTTACACTGGCCTGTCCAGACTTTGATGCAGTGCCTTGTTGTAATTTATACAACTATAGCCTCTTAATTCCAGGCTACCCAGCTAGTTCAACTATTATGTACCATGATTCTAATACAACCTGCAGATCTATATAATGCCTCACACCTCCCCTCTTCCAGCTTCCAGTGCAGAGGTTTCTTTGCTGTAGATTTGTAATCCACAGGTACTCATTGTCTCAGAACTGACTGAAGAAAAAGATAAGATTAGGCCATTGCCACACCCTTCAACACAATCAAGGCCCCTGACTAAGTTGCATTCCCTTTGAATCCAGAATTACCACTCTCCTGTGATATTGATGACTGCACAAATAGTTACATCTAGCTTTAGAACCAACATTCACAAACCCATTGACTTAACATTTCTTTTCCAATAAGAAAGTTTCCCTGAGATAACTCATCACTTCTCAGAGAGAGGCTCTGAGATGGAGTTGGGGGTAGCAGTCTGACTCCCATCTTTAAAATGTTTTAGTTCTTACAGTTTAATAAACATTTTCTGAGTGTCCCCATGAACCATGTGCTGTGGATACTGAGGGGGAAAAGACAATCTGTATGTCATATAGAAAGACAGACAAGGCAAACGTGGAGTCTTAACATAACAAGGTGAGTAGACAGTGGCACAGGTGAGCAGAAGCTGGTGCAGGGGCCTGTCCCCAGAGCCCCTGATTCAGTGGGTGTGGCCTTGGACCCATGAGTTTGCATTTCTAACACAGGCCCAGGTAATGCACCTGCTGCTGGTGCAGGGACCTCACTTTGAGGGCCACTGGGCTGTACTTAGGGGTATTGAGGAAGGCTTTCTAGAGGAGGTGATGTCCAAGAGAGATTAGAAGGATAAATGAAACACCAAGAGAGGGGATTCTGAGAAAGACGAAGGTAAGCACAGACAGTGGAATGTAGAGGGCATAACTATATTTCTGGAGAATTCAGAGCAGGAAGTAAGGAAGGGACCTAAAGCAAAAAGCTGTTGTTCTTCCTCACCACCCTCCTCCGGCATCCAGTGCTGAAGTGGTTACTGTAACATTTCAAATCTGTGCAACTGAAAAGAATCAGAGCCCTAACCAGTTTGGCTCAGTGGATAGAGCATTGGCCTGCGGACTGAAGGGTCCCAGATTCTATTACGATCAAGGGCATGTACCTTGGTTGAGGGCACATCCCCAGTAGGGGGTGTGCAGGAGGCAGCTGATCAATGTTTCTCTCTCATAGATGTTTCTAACTCTCTATCCCTCTCCCTTCCTCTCTGTAAAAAATCAATAAAATATATTTTTTTAAAAAGAATCAGAGCTATCAAAAATTATGGGCAGCCCTTTCCTCCGGCCACATTCAGACACCGGACTTGTTTAGCATGTCTCTGAAAGGTGAGAGTTGTAGGAATATCTTAAGCAGGGTGGAAACATTTGGATGTACAATAATTACAGGCTACATGAAAATGATGTAGACAACAATATTCTATACAGTGCCTGTCAAAAACAGAGGTTTAAAAATGCTTGTTTGGAAAAATTCAAGCGTATACTTGATTGAATGTCAGTGTGAGCTTGAAGCACACTTTTCTGACTATTGTTTGCCTTTTCCACTTATACCATAAAAAATAACAAAATAAAAAACAGAAGTTAAAGTAAAATAAAATAATAACCCGTCCAGAAAAGTCTTTTTATTTTTGTGGGTTTTTTTTTTTTCACCACATAAATAAACTTAGAATTTCCACTTATGTAAAGAAAGTTCATGTGACATATATGAAGTAGGAGTTTTTATTCCATACATTTTGAGCTTTTATTTGAATTAATATTTTCAACAAAACACATCAATCATACAAAGTGTCTACAGAGACTAGACATGATTTAAAGAATATTAATAATATAAATCTCATTATTCACTTTAGAACATAAATCAGTATCTTGGAGGCATCCAATTTACCTCTCCCCAATCACATCCCCTCCACTTTCCCAGAGGTAAACACTAGCTTACTTTTATTTTAATAATGTTCCTCATTTTAATTATACTTTTGCCACATGTGTACTTAGAAACTCTATATTTTCTACTTCTGTCTTTTTTGAAATATAAGTAAACTAGAGGTCCGGTGCACGAAATTCGTGCACTGGGGGAGGGTGTCCCTCAGCCCAACCTGCACAGTCTCCAATCTGGGACCCCTCGGGGGATGTCTGACTGCCTCTTTAGGCCCGGCAGGGATCGGGCCTAAAGAGGCAGTCAGACATCCCTTTCACAATCCGGGACTGCTGGCTCCCAACTGCTCGCCTGCCTGCCTGATTGCCCCTAACCACTTCTGCCTGCCAGCCTGATCACCCCCTAACCCAGTGATGGGCAACCTTTAGAGCTTAGTGTGTCAAACTTCGCCAAAAAACTGAGCATAACTCGGGTAGTGTGTCACTTTGAGGAAAAAACTAACTCCAAGACTCTAGTCGCAAATGTTTCATCCTCAGGAGCAGCAAATGTTTCATCCTCTACATTGCTGCCGCATGTCATCAGAAATGGCTACATGTGTCAGTGCTGACACGCGTGTCATAGGTTCGCCATCACTGCCCTAACCACTCCCCTGCCAGCCTGATCGACGCCTAACTGCTCCCCTGCCAGCCAGATCATCTCCAACTGTTCTCCCCTGACAGCCCGGTCACCCCCAAATGCCCTCCCCTGCATATTCTCTCTTTATTAGATAGGGTTTTTTCTTTAACATATTGGACTGCTCTAACTGGTTTGGCTCAGTGGATGGAGTGTCGGCCTGCAGACTCAGGGTCCCGGGTTCAATTCTGGTCAAGGGCATGTACCTTGGTTGGGGGCACATACTGCAGGAGGCAGCTGATCGATGTTTCTCTCTCATAGATGTTTCTAGTCTCTATCCTTTTCCCTTCCTCTCTGTAAAAAATCAATAAAATTTATTAAAAAAAACATATTGGACAGTGTACCTGCTGTGGTCTTGACAAAACAGTAAAAATGTAAACCCAAACTAAAAGAATCATAAAATAAACTCCTTAAACAGGAATTTCATGAGACTTGGAAAGGTGATATCCTGTGGTTGTTTCTTCCTTTTTTTCTTCTCTTTCTTTTTCTTGATGTTCCATCTTTTGTCCTTTCTTACTTTTCTCCTTCTATTCCTTTTCTATCCTCTCTTTCTCTAAACTTTTCCTTTGGAAGAATCATTAGTACTTGACTCGCTCCCTGGGGGGCGCGGGTGCCTCCCAGCCAGATACCTAGGGCTGCCTCTGGGAGGGGTTGGCGGGGTGGGGTTGAGGGTGCTGGGAGGGGATGGCAGTGTGGGGTCCTGGGCTGCCTCTGGGAGGGGATGGCAGTGTGGGGTCCTGGGCGCCTCCTATCCAGACACCCCGTGCTGCCTCTGGGAGGGGATGGCAGTGTGGGATCGTGGGCGCCTCCCATCCAGACACCCCGGGTTGCCTCCAGGAGGGGATGGCAGTGTGGGGTCCTGGGCGCCTACTATCCAGACACCCCGGGCTGCCTCTGGGAGGGGATGGCAGCGTGGGGTCCTGGGCGCCTCCTATCCAGACACCCCGTGCTGCCTCTGGGCGGCGTTGGCGGTGTGGGGTCAGGACGCCTCCCAGCCAGACACCTCGGGCTGCCTCCAGGAGGGGATGGCAGTGTGGGGTCCTGGGCGCTTCCCAGCCAGACACCCCGGGCTGCCTCAGGGAGGGGTTGGCGGCTTGGGGGCCCGGATGCCTCCCATCCGGACACCCCGGGCGGCCTCCGGGGGGCGATGGCGGCGTGGGGGCGCGGATGCCACCCAGCCGGACAGCCCGGGCGGTCTCCCGGAGGGGTTGGTGGCTTGGGGGCGCGGACGCCTCCCATCCGGACACCCCGGGCGGCCTCCCGGAGGGGTTGGCGGCTTGGGGGCGCGGACGCCTCCCATCCGGACACCCCGGGCGGCCTCCCGGAGGGGGTGGCGGCGTGGGGGCACGGACGCCTCCCATCAGGATACCCCGGGCACGATGGCGGCGTGGGAGCGCGGACGCCTCCCATCCGGACACCCTGGGCGGCCTCCCAGAGGGGTTGGCGGCGTGGGGGCGCGGATGCCTCCCATCAGGACACCCCGGGCGGCTTCCGGGCGGCGATGGCGGCGTGGGGGCGCGGACGCCTCCCATCCGGACACCCCGGGCGGTCTCCGGGGGCGATGGCGGCGTGGGGGCGCGGATGCCTCCCATCCGGACACCCCGGGCGGCCTCCCGGAGGGGTTGGCGGCTTGGGGGCGCGGACGCCTCCCATCCGGACACCCCGGGCGGCCTCCGGGAGGGGTTGGCGGCGTGGGGGCATGGACGCCTCCCATCCGGACACCCCGGGTGGCCTCCCGGAGGGGTTGGCGGCGTGGGGGCGCGGACACCTCCCATCAGGACACCCCGGGCGGGCGGGCGGCGATGGCGGCGTGGGGGCGCGGACGCCTCCCATCTGGACACCCTGGGCGGCTTCCGGGCGGGCGATGGCGGTGTGGGGGCGCGGACGCCTCCCAGCCGGACACCCGGAGCTGCCCGGCTCTCAGCGGCAGTCCTCCCTGGAACTGGGGAACTCCGGCGGGGATGAGCGTACTGGTCGCCGCCATCTTGTGGCTATGGGGGCCGCCATTTTTGTCGCGGAGGTACGGTTAATTTGCATACTACTCTATTATTAGATAGGATGGAACATCTCTGTGTGTAGTCTTAGGTCCCTTCAAGTTTTTGCTTAACACAATATTGTTGAAAATTGGCTATGTAAATATATGTAGCAGTAGGTCGTTCATTTTCCCAGTTGTAGAATGTTTCATTTTATTTTAAAAAACCACAATTTGTCCAGCTATGTTTAATGAACACGAGGTGGTTTCCATTTGTGTGTGTTTCATTATAAGCAGTACTATTATAAACACTGAGTGTGCCTTCCTCAGTTGTAGGCTGTGTGTATGTTTAGCTTTATTAGGTAAAGTTAAATGTTTGTTTTTTTAATTATTTGTTACAAATTGTTCATTTTCTCTGGAAGTAGATGAGAGTTCCCTTTGTGTCATTTGGCAGAATTTTTAGTTTTTGGTCAAATTGGAGAGATGTTAAATTATTATGTGGCTTTTTTTTTTTTTGGTTGTTTGTTTTTTAAATATGTTTTTATTGATTTCAGAGAGAGAAAGGAAGAGAGAGATAGACACAGCAATGATGAGAGAGAATCATTGATCGGCTGCCTCCTGCATGCCCCCTACTGGGGATTGAGCCCACAAACCAAGCATGTGCCCTGACTGAGAATTGAACTGTGTCCTCCTGGTTCATCAGTGGATACTCAACCACTGAGCCACACCAGCTGGGCCATTGTGTGTCTTTTAAAATAAGTATTTACCTGAATAATAGTGAAGTGGATCATTTACATTTATATCTTTATTCATGTTTTATCTTCTGTAAAACCTTTGTTCACATCTTGTGCCTATTTTTGTTTAGGTTGACTATTTATTGGTTTATATGATTTTATAAAAGTTGAACGACTCATCTTTTGTCAGTGATATGGGTTCCAAATATCTTTTCTTAGTTGTAACTCAGATATATTTTCCCCTCAGAATTTCTCATACTTTATAGAGTTGAAGCTATAACTCTTCTTTTTACAACTTGTGCTTTCTAAGCACAAGCTCCAAAGATATTTTAGATGTCCTTCCAAAAGGTTTTAGGTTTCACGTTTTTTCCCTTTACTTTTTAAGTCTTTATTACATTTAAAATGTGTGTGTGTGTGTGTGTGTGTGTGTGTGTGTGTGTGTGTGTGTGTAATATAAAGAACCAATTGGCATATTTTTAATATGGGTAATCAGTTGTTTCTATGCTATATACCCTGTGATCTGCAATTTTGGCTCTGTTTACGTATATGTATGTATGTATGTTTCTGGAGTCTCTTTAGTTTTATTGATCTATTAGTCTATCTATATCGGTTATTAAAGTTTTAAAGTGCAGTGATATTGTTTAAGGTAATTTCCCATATCTGGCTATTCTTTTCCAGGAATGTATCAACTATTTTAGACCCTTTTATTGTCCATATCTATTTTAAAGTTCAGCTTTTCAAATTTCATTAAAATCAGGCTGAAATTTAAATAAAGATTTTAAACCTGTAGATACTTTTGAAAAAAATCAGCATTTTTGCCATCTTAACTTTCCACAATTATGAACATAGTCTATTTATTTAGTTTATAAAATACCTTTAAATTAGGTTTTGTAATTTTTGAAATGTGCATAACATATTTTTGTATTTATTGCTATTCCTTATATTTTGTTGCAACAATATATAGTATATTTTTAAATTTTGATTTTGAGGAATTTATTGTTGGTGTATACAAATGCAATAAACTTTTCTACATTCATCTTACATCAGGCAAATTTCTTTAACTAATCTTATTTATTTTTGTTATTTATTGATGAAGTTGATTGGATACTATGTAGAGAATCTTATTTTGTGACTAAAAAAAAATACTGTTTCTTCCTTTTTAACCTTCATATCACTGTTTCTTTTATTGTTGTTGTTTTATTGTGCTGACCATGACTTCTAATATTTATATGTAATAGGTTGCTCACCATCAACTACTGGTAGATCACTTTACCAAGTGTATCAGTCAGAATAACCTTAGCTGCTAAAACAAACAACTTTAAAATTTAATAGGTTTAAACATAGGAGTTCAAAACTTCATTCTAAGCATGTATCTTATACCACAGACTAAGATTCTGCAAACAGCAGCTCTGGGCCACGTCTGACTTGCTGTCTGACTTTGTAAATACAGTCTTGTAGAGACGCCGCCACACCCATTGGCTTACTAATTGCCTGTGGCTGATTTCAAGCTGCGGGGGCAAAATGGGATACGATAGCTGCACTATAAATCCTATAGTCTCCCGAACCAAATATTTACTATCTGTCCCTTTACAGAAAAAATTGCGCTGCCCCCTCCTATAAACCACAGCATCTGGTCCACAGCTTTCAAATACACTAACAAACACACAAAAAATAAATAGAGATTTCAAATCTGTCTGTCTTCCTTTCTTCTATTCTTCCTTCTTTCTATCTTTCCTTCCTTTCATTCTTTCTTGCTGTCTGTCTCTTCTCTTTCTAATTTTATTTCTACTTCCTTATGACAAACAGAAGTATCTTTCCCAGTGAAGTCTTCATCTCCTGGTGTTTCTCTTAGTTTCTCCGTTTATAGAGGCAGAGGATGCAGAGAGCACAAGGAGGACCACACCGGAGAAGAGGTACATAGTTCTAGGCATTACATGGAGCCCATTCCTGACTTCGGAAAGTGGAGCCTTTTCGTGTGCTTTTAGCTGCATAAAATTTCTTCGCACAAAATTCAAAGTAGTGTGGTGAAAAAGAAGTTGAAATAATGCCTCTCTTCTGGCTGGTGAGCCTTGCCTAGTTTGTGTGTGACCTGGCTGGAAGGGAGTCATTTTTAGAACTTCTAGCTGGGATGAGGGGTGTCAGATGCATTATTCTATCTGCAGAGAGGTCTGAGATCATCTGGGTGCTCCTAATGAAAGCCCACCTAGTGCTAAAGAGTAGGCATCAGCCAGAGCAGCCAGAGAGGGCAGAGGACATGAAACAGCAAACTCTCGAAAGAACTGCAAATCGATGCAGCCCGGAATGTCACCTGGGCCCTCTCTGGATAATCCGTCTGTCTCCCAGGCAGTGTTCTGTCTGTTACACAACACTGCGTATATGGAAGAGCAAAGGTTTAAAGTGAGAGATTCAGTCACGGAGGTTTGTAAATACACGAAGGCTCCTCAAATGAGAACAAACAGGAGCTCTTTATTCAGAGCTTGCCTGAGCAACGCAGTCAGCCACCATCCTGGATTTGGAAGACACTCAAAGACAGGCAGAGGAGTGGGGAGCTTTGTAGTGAAAGAAAGGAGGGGGGGAAGACTCCCGGTGGCCTTGATTGCAGGTCATTGATGTGGAAAGCTGGAGGCGGCTAACTAAAAGTGAGGCACCTTCTGTGATGTTTGGGGAACATATTTGGCTCTCTCTGCTTGGCTCTGAGTTGGAAGCAGGGGCAGAGAGTAGGGACGTTGGCTGTCACTGTTGAAGTCCTGGCTGTTCTGGGCAATTGCTGCAGATGCTGTGGTTTGGCTTCTCTCACTGGTGGCTGCAGAAGTTATGGGTCAGAGATTTATTGTCATGTATGGCCTGGCCATTGTCTATTTGTATATTTAGTCTTAAGGGAAAAGAAAAACATTTGTGTAGCAGTTCTCTGAATAAATGTATAGCAGAAGAAAGAAATGGTGGAAGGAGGAGAGGTGAAGAAAAAAGATGACCAAGGATAAAGAAAGTGATTGTTACCTCTCTGATTAGATAATCAATATCATTTAAGTGGAGAAGCGAGTAGAACGAAAATCTAAAATATCTAAGTCACCAGTTTATGCTCTTCATGCCCCTTCAATAAAGAACTAAAGGTCTGTGTTTCGTTAGTATTAATGTGTTTTTTACTTCAACAAACTGAAGTGAGACATTAGTAAGTTGTTCCTGCTTCTTCAAGCCGGCGTTTTGATTAAAAGACCAAGTGTCTTCACACGCTGTAAAATATGCAGGAGGCTGAGGGAACCCAGGAGTGAATATAAACGCACACTTAGATAGATTGATAAGATCTACCTCCAGCCAGGTGTTAGATCACCTCCCAGACACTCCACTTCTTGAAGGTTTGCTGACATTTCATTAGCCACCCTGCAAGAGAAGGTTATAACTCAGCTCTTCTAATTTCCACTAACTGAAACTTGAGTACACAAAATATTTCAACTTAAGTGTACCACCCCTCCTCTTTAAGAAAAGGAAACATAAATTGTCTTTTTATTCCTGAGTTTTAGAACCGATTTTGCTTGGTCTGTACCATTTTTGCTTGGAACTCAAGTGTCAATAATACCTAATGTAAGAAATAATTCTAGAAATTTACACAAAACCATGGTTTAAAATGGACTAATTTTTATGGTGTCCTACCCATAAATGGTCTAATTTTTAGCAATTTTCTGCTCATGAAAAACCCTTTTTAAAAATCAACTTGTCATTGAATCAGAACGTACACAGTGGTTCTTTTCACTTACAATTAGCACTGAGCTTCTAAATGTTGATTGGTGTTTCATAAGAAATCTGGCCTTTTCTTTTTTCTCACCTGCTGAGGCGAGCCAACCCCTGGCAAATTACACAAGTGAAATTCCTTATAATCCTTTGTTATCTAAGTTCTAGAAACAAAGACAGAACTCTTTATAGCTCATGTGAAAATCGTGCCTGCTACATAAAAGTATGTTTCTTACCTAGTAAGTAGCCACAGTCCATTAAGTTTTGAATATTTATCAATATCCATCAGGGTTTAGCCGTTTATTGGTTTATGATTTTGAAACACTTTATTCTAGTCTCTAATTGGCATCAGCTCTCCATAGGCAATGAAACAACAATAATATCATTTGCTGGCACAGGGCCGATGTAGCCCTGGCCTCAGAGTCGGGAGGCCAGTGTTCTGGATTCGTCCCTGCCACTAACAGCCACATGATAGTTGGCATTCCCTGAGATTTCTGGACTGTAGTTTGTTCACCTACTAAATGAGAGATCTATATTACTTTTTTAAAAAAAAATATGTTTTTATTGATATCAGAGCGGAAGGGAGAGGGAGAAAGAGATAGAAACACCAATGATGAGAGAGAATTATTGATCAGCTGCCTCCTGCATGTCGCCTACTGGGGATTGAGCCCACAACCTGGGCATGTGCCCTGACTGGGAATTGAGCCTCACCTCCTGGAAAATGGGTCAACACTTAATCACAGAGCCACATTGGTCAGGTGACCCCAGTGAAACTTTTAAGAACAACACTCCACAACTGTTAAAAATGTGATTAACTGCCCTAACTGGTTTGGCTCAGTGGATAGAGCGTCAGCCTGCTGACTGAAGGGTCCCAGATTCGATTCCGGTCAAGGGCATGTACCTTGGTTGTAGGCACATTCCCAGTAGGGGGTGTGCAGGAGGCAGTTGATCGATGTTTCTTTCTCATCGATGTCTCTAACTCTCTATCCCTCTCCCTTCCTCTTTGTAAAAGATCAATAAAATATATTTGGGGAAAAATGTGATTAACTGACTAGCAGCTGGTCGTCCACCAAATTTTATGTTTTTTTAAAAAGCTGAGATGCCATACTGATGGTCTCTGTGGCCTTTGCACTAAGCATGTTAATTTTATAGCATTATCAAGATGTCTTCAAACAGTTGTTACAAAAGCATCCATGTTTTCCACAAAATAAATAAATGGACAATTGAAATAAGTAAATACTTGCAAGAAAACGTGCAAAAGGAAGAGAAAGCAAAGAGAAAAGACAGCGGTGACTGACCTTTATGCATAGAATATTCCCCTCCATGCAGCTGGCAGAACATATCACAGCCACCACACGCTGGGATGAGAATGGGAATATAGGAATTATCAGCTTCTTCTCAACAAGTCATTCACTTACTTATTCACTCATTCATTTATCCATCCATTCAATAATTTTCCTTCTAGCCACTCGGGACATATAACACAGGCAAGACTTCCACATACATAGAACTTACATTGAAGACTGACAATGAACAGGTGACAAAGATTAAATAATAAGTAATAACATTTTCAGGAAGTGATGGTGCTATAAACAACTTGGGTGGTGAACACACAAAACAATATACAGATGAGGTATTATAGAACTGTATACCTGAAACATTTATAATTTTATTAACTAATGTCACCCCAATAAATTGAATAAAAAAGTAAAGAAAAGAAAGTTCAGCCCGGCCATTGTGGCTCAGTGACTGAATGTTGATTCATGAACCAGGAGGTTATGGTTCAATTCCCATTCAGGACTCATGCCCGGGTGGTGGCCTTAAACCCCATTGTGGGGCATGTAGGAGGCAGCCAATCAATGATTCCCTTTCCTCATCGATGTTTCTATCTCTCTATCCCTCTCCCTTCCTTTCTCTGAAATAAATAAAAACATACTTTTTAAGAGTTCAAAAAAAGAACATAAATATGATAAAGAATAGTGGGGGGTGAAGAGCAAGGTGCTTAAAGGAGCAGCAGATTGGATGGTTAGGGAAGGCGACAACCATTTAAAGACCAGGAAGGAAAGAGTTCCAGGTAAAGGAACAATAGGTGCTAAGACTCAGAAAAGAGGGAGCTTAGGATTTACAAAGAAAAGCAAGATGGCTTTGGTAACTGGAGTCTAGTGGACAGAAAGAAAATTATTTGAAGTGAGATAAGGAAAGAGCCAAGACCAAATCACACAGAGCCTTGTAGGAAGTATTAAAACATCTGGATTTTTAAAGTTTCTAAAGTTTATTCTATTCTCTATAACCCAAATATACTACTTGAACTCTTTCTAGCATCTAAGAAAGTAAACAGAATCATGTATATAATTAGCTGTTGTCTCAGCAGACACCTATGATAATAATAATAATAATATAATAATAACAGCTAACTTTTATTGAGTACTTAAAAATAGGCCAGGCATTGTGCAGAGAGCTTTCATGTATTAATTTAGGTACTTCTTATAAAACCCTTGAGTAATTATCAACAGACCCCTTTACAGATAATAATGTTAACACTTACAGTTTCTACATGACTTGTTAAAAATTACATAACCAAAAAGTGAAAGAGCAAGATCAGAACCTAGAATTCTGATTCAGAGTCTAATTTAGATTTACTTAAAATGTGATGGGAGCACCTGACCAGTGTGGCTCAGTGGTTGAGAGTGTTGACCTATGAACCCAGTCAGGGCATATGCCCAGATTGCAGCTTGATCCCTTGTAGGAGGTATGCAGGAGGTACCCAATCAATGATTCTCTCTCATCATTGATGTTTCTATCTCTCTATTCCTTTCCCTTCCTCTCTAAAATCAATAAAAATATATTTTTAAAAATAAAATGTGATGGGAGCATAAGAGGTCAGGAAAGAGACATTGGGCTGGAATAAAAGCTCTGTGAAGGAAGGGAGCTTTCTTGTGAGGAAGCCAGCAGGACATAGACAAGCACCTTTCATATAGCTGGCACTCAAAAAGATATTTATTGCATAAGTCTTAAAGTTGCTATTTTGTAGGTGTTAATACACCTGGAAAGGAGGGAAGGAGAATGGATGTGACTTGGAATTGTTTTCCTAAATGTTCATATTTATTTTTTTCTCCAAAATATGTCTTGGTATACTCTTAACCCCTTTTTTCCTGTTAATTTAAATCATTGGTTCTTATGATGTCTATGATGAACATCTGTGCCTCAAGTCCTCCATTTTCCTGTCCCATTGCCAGTCCTGTAGGGACCCCTCTCAATGCCTTCTTCCTCTAGGCACCTCTTAATTCACTCACTTCCTGATTAAGGCGCTGTAGGTACAGTCTGAATGGAATCCAGGTCCTGCTTCATTACATAAGGATGTAATTATGAGAATTTTACCCACTTTGCCTGGAATTAACCATGTCCACACAATGTGGTGGACCTTGGCACAGATGCCTATGGAGCTGGTGTTCTTGACAGTTATACCAGGGAGTGAGTAAAAGCAGGATCAGGTTACTGAGAGAGGAAAAGAAGCACAGAAGTTGAGGAGACACTGAAAAGGTAAAGGGTAAAGGTTAAAAGGATTTATTAGACGTCAGGTAACAAATACAAAGATGTTTACAATCAAGCAAACGTTCCAAAAATTGGTGAGTACACCTAAACTTGGATCTCTATCTTTCTAGAAGGCACAGAGCAACATAGGTAGTCAAAGAGGCTGCTGACCTAAAGAAACAGAAGTGTAACAGAAGCTGCGAGTGTGAATAGACAACTCTAAGGTCAGCAAGTAATTGACCTGCATTTGTCCCAATAGTAGTTGTGAACATTTATTTCTTGCTTGCTGAGAGCCAGTCCTGAGTAAGAGTGGCATGTAGGGGGTGATAACTGGTATTGGGAAAGAAGGACATAGTTCCTCGGTCAGAAGAAGTTGCAGGACGGTCTGTGCACTGCAGAAACGTATCTGCCAAGCACTGCAGGATAGCGGGAGTGAGCGTGGGGAAAAAGCAAACTGCTTCATAAATCCTCTCCTTGTGTCTTTTTCTATGGTCACTATCTCATTAATGCAATTCTATGTTGGATGGTGATTTAAGATCAGGTCAAGGATAAATACCCATTAACATCAAAATTCTTCTTAGGATGATCAATCAATGATAGCTTTGCAATACTATTATCAGAAAATGTAAATTTAATTTCCTTCTTATTTACTATTAATGTGATGTTCAAGACATTCCTTGACCAGGTTCCAATCTTTCCCTCCAGCTTTAAGTTGCCTGTGTTTCCACAGCTTTGTGTCTTCCAAGGGTTCTTGGCCTGGCGCGTATGGATCTGGGCATCCAATGGTGGAGTTCATGGGCCCACGAGTTCTTAGTAACTTCACATAAACTATGGAAGTTTACATGTGCATTTAGTTAGCTTCTTAAAAAGAGGTCTGTGACTCCCAAAAAAGTCAAAAACCATTATGCTATTTCCTCACCTCAAATGATTGTTTTCTTATTACCATTGTCAGGTGACATTATTTGTTCTTATTCTTTAAAGACTGGCTGATGTCATCTCCATTTTAGAATCCCAGGTCAAAACCAAATCAACCTTTACTCTCAACTTCCATCATGGTTTGGATGATCCTCTAATGAGAACATATTTCTATTTCCCTTACAGTAAGGTCAGTCTATAATAATAAAGTCATAATATGCTAATTAGACCAGACAGCCAAATGACCTTCTGGGCATCCTTCCAGACAACCTTCTGGACGAAGCCAGGGCTGCGTGGGCCAAGCCCCTTGCACAAATTTCATGCATCGGGCCTCTAGTAATTAAATAACTGTCTATTCTAAAGAAGTGATAGTTCCTCAGAGAGAGGAAAACTCATATTATATATCCCTTTGTGTACACACGTTATAGAAGTACATTATAAGTAGTAAATATGCAAAGTAATTTCTGTGTTGAGTTGAATGGACAATGTTTATTTTTATTGGATTTAACAGATTTTGGAAGGTATCTTTCTGGGATTATGGTACTCACTACCATATACTTCTTAATTTTTTCTGCCCTTGACCTCTTACTGGTTTAAATTCCATTGGCTTAACTTTATAGCCATGCCTGAGCAGTCCTATTCCATGTTCACACTCTCAACTCTCATCTGGCATGGCCCTGGCTCTACTTCTAGCCCTAAGAAGCACAGTTCTCTGCCCACCAGTGCCTGCAGTTCTTTGTGAACTTCAGTTTCAAGTCAGCCTTTCATCACTTATTCAACAAAAACTTTTGGAAGAAATGAATGTCAGAGTCTGAACCTAGTATTAGGGATCAAAAGGTGAGAAAGAATAGACACTGACTTATGGCAACCACCTATAATTTGTAGAACTTTTGAATGTTGATTTTGGACCTTGATGTATCAGGTCACATTTTAATTTCTTAATGATTTTGTTCACCTTCCTCTTTGCTGGGCACAAGAAGACAGTTGTGAATACTGACTCTGTTGGCCTCTAAAAGGCCCTGAAACACTGTGTTACTGTTTTTAGAATTTGATATTACATTGATAGCCAAAGTTTGATAGCCACACTTTTTTTTTTTTTTTTTTTGGCTACTTTCACAATTTTGTTTTGCTACCATCCATGGACTCTCTTGTCCTAAAGCAGAAGGATTGCACATTAGGATGAGAAATGTTTCCTCTAAATATGGAATAGTTGCAAAGCAATCATAATAATGAAATGGATTGTGGGCGTAATGTGCCTGTGTTTTCTCATTATGGCGTATTTTGCTGTGATGTTTCTGTAATGAATGCACCACTTGTATGTATTAAAAATTACGTAAGTGATCATTACAGAAATATTATCTTTCTCCCATGATAATATTGGGGACTGCTTTCTTATTGAAAAGGATACTGTCATTTGGACACTAAATTTTTAAGTGGATTCCTTTGTTTTAATGTATAAGTAATAAAAGGGAGTTTAATAGAGAACTTCCTTCTCTTTCTTTTCTTTTTCTGTTATTTCTCATTTGCTGTTATGTCTTTGAGATTCCCAATTATGCAAAGATCATTTCCACATTTAGATGGGTCTGATTAGCCAGTACTTTAAAGAGACTCTGTAAAGCTCAGATCTACTTAAGAGAAAGAAACCTTGATTTTGTTTTACATAGAGAATAAAGAGGAAAATAGTAGGGACCCCTTCAATGTGCAATAGATCAGTATCAGAGGTGGCCATTTTCTCCTTACATTTATCCTACCTCTATATCTCCACTGAGCTGCATAAGCAATAGTTACCATTTGTTATTTGTTATGACCATTGAGGTTTCTAGCTCTTTAATTTCTTGGGTATATAGCTCCAAGGGTTTGGGGGTATTTGCTTACCCAGAAGGATTCTGAATGTCGTTTTTATTGATGATATAATATCCATGCCACCCATTCGTACTGAACTTATACTGTTTATGCCACCTTTTTTTTTCACCTTGGCTTCAATGCCAGCTTAACTTTTCCTTACTTTCAAATGCATCTCACACTCTATTTTCTTCTCTGAATTCCTTACTTCCAGTCACTCTCAAGCAGTATAGGTTTTAATTGCTTTATAATTGTCTCATGTGTGTGTTGTAGGTTATTAGATGTGTTACTTTGGGCATGTCACATAATTGTTCCCAGCTTCTGTTTCCTTCTGTGGAAAGTGGATGTAATATTATTGACTTTGATTAGTTCTTTAAGGAGACAGTCTCCCTTCTTTGTGTCAGGTTCCAAACATAGTCTCCAGAGAAATGGAATTCAGCCTTATTTTTCTCTCTGCCAAAATTCTCAGGACGTGTCCTCTATATAGCTTTCCATGTACTTGCTGTAATCAAAAGAGGATCTGTATCTATAGTTGGAAAAGTCCACTCATTGGGTCACATTTCACCCTTATGTAGAATTACTGTGTTCACAGTGATGCATCACTGAGGTTGTCTTTTTCTCCTGGACAAACATTGCTCAGGTGAAGTGGATGCCCCATCTCCACTTCCTACCGTCAAGACATAAGCACACCAGGTCAAGGTAATTGTATGGAGGTTCATATTTTTGCTGTGCACTTTCATGAAAGTTTGTATGGCATACCTGCTCCTCTTGTGACTGGATGGGAAAATCAGAGTCTGCTCTGTAGACCCAGCACTTCCTGCAGGTGGACCCCCAACATTAAGTTAAAGAGCAACAAAAAGAGACCTTAATTTTGTCCTTACTTTCCAACTATTCCTTCACATCTAGCTATAGCCAAGGCTTTGTTCTTTAGGAATAGCTTGGCCCAACAATAAAACTAATACATGGGTTTCACTTGACCTCCTAGTGTCTATTTCCCCATTATTTAGAACCCCGAAGAGTGAAATGGGTGTCTTAATACAGTTTACAATCAGACTCCCCCATACTCACCCAAACCTCTAAAAATTATTGTGACAATTAAATCTAATATCATATGTAAGAATATTTGCATTCCTTATACATTTGTGTATTCTTTCATTTTGGACAAGATTTCTATTTGTTTTTCTTTTGTGGTGTATTTTGTGCATGTAAGATACATAGTGACGTGTTGAGTATACAGAGTACTTAATGAAGTTTGATTTTACTGACTGACTGGCTTTTAGTTATTTTTTTTAATTTATCTTTATTGCTCAAAATATTACAGATGTTGCCTTCCCCCTCCCCCCCCCCATTGCCTTCATTCTGCTCCCACTCATCCCCTGGCCTTCAGGGCACTATTCTGTCCATGGGCTATGCATATATGCATATAAATTCTTTGGTTAATCTCTTCCAGTCTGACTGGCTTTTAGATGCTTATAAGGCTCAAGGCTTGTGTCTTCCCTACTACTAGAGAGGATTCTCTTTGCTCTGTTTATTTTAATATCTTTTGCTTTGACTTTTACTTCATCTAATGGCATAAATTTACCTTTCAAATCCTCTAACTAAAAATATTTTACCAATATGTTGTTTAAGTTAATTAATTTCTGCCATCTAATGTTGATCCTGATCAATATTTTCTGTGGAATTACTTATTTTTATATATGGTATATATAAAACAGCTTTTTCTGTTTGTTTCTATTTTCATAAAATATTTTTTCATCCCTTTACTTTAATTCTGTGTGTATCTTTTAATCTGAAGTGAGTCTCCTGTAAACATGATATACAAATATCTTGTTTTTTTATTTATTCAATACCATATGTCTTTTGATTGGAGCATTTAATCCATTTGCATTTAAAGTAATAATTGAGATAAGAAAACAAGACCCATATACACTGAGTGGCCAGATTATTATGATTTCTGAATGCATAATAATCTGGCCACTCAGTATATATATATATATATTATAGGCCCAGTGCATGAATTCGTGCATGGGTGGGGTCCGGCCAGCCTGGCAAGGGGGAGGGAACATGGGCAGTTGGCCGGCCTGCCTGCTGATTGAACTCCTGGTCGAGGGGACAATTTGCATATTAGCCTTTTATTATATAGGATATACACTGAGTGGTCAGATTATTATGCATTCAGAGATCATAATAATCTGGCCACTCAGTGTATATGCTGTCTAAAAGAGACCGACCTCAAAATGAAATATCTTATTGTATTCACCTTTTCATTCTTTCCTCTAAATAACTTTTGTCTCAAAATAAACAAAACAGATTTCACAGATGAAGAAACTGAAGTTCAGAGGTAAAATAGCTGGCCTGAAATCTTACTGGTGATATGTGGCACAGCAGCATTTAAAATAAAAATTTTACTTTTTATTTGAACATCAGTGTTTTCTCTACCAGACTAAGTGCTCTTATCTATACAATTAGTTGTTTTTTCTCAAGGGCCACCTGGACCTCAGATTTGCAATGTGTTATAATAGATAAGCCCATCATTATTATTTTTTAAATAAAATGTTAAATTTAGTTAGTTGGCTTCTTTATACAGTGAATCCCAGTTTTGAATTTTGGAAGAAAGATCACTTTATCCACATAAGTGTAGAAATACAGATATATTCAGAAAAAGTCTTAAAACATTTTAATATAATTTTGCCCTATGTTCTTCTTTATGATAAATTTACATTTCAAAGAAGGTGTGTCTTTTGTTTCCTGCATCCAAATTTCTATTGGTAGTAATTACTAGTATTTGGGTAGAACAGTAAGTTTAATAAATGTTGTTTCATATCTATGTCATGAAATTGTTGGCATTCATTTCTCCAGAGGAGGGAATTGAGGCTTAAAAAAATGGCTCTTGTCCATAATCAAAAAGTCAGTGGCTTAGCAGAAGCTTAGATACAAGTCTTCTGCCTCCAAATTTTATTTAATTTTTAAACTAAATTTTAGTTTTAGCCAAACAAAATGAATTTCAAATTTGTGCATAAGAGGCTTATTTCTTTCTTTTCCAAAGATTTTTAGTTTTCCTTCTAAGTTACAGTACCTATTAGTTTCTAATCTTAAGACACACACTGACCTGTCATATATTTGTATATTATATATGCATATGTTTGCATTTTATTTATTTATTTATTTATTTATTTCTGCACCTCAATAATATTTGTCTTAAAGGATATTGTGCATGTGTGTCTCTTTTTCAAAACTCTATCTCTAAATGCTTTACCTCAAATCAACTAAAGAGGACATATGCACAGTAAGTTGCTCCATGGTTATGACCACCATGTAGAACACCAAGAATCTGAGAATGAGACTGCAGAAACACCACAGAGCCAGGAAGCCTCTTCTAATTAGCTTCTCTTCCTGTCCAGATATTTGAACTGATCCTACCTTGGATGGATGTACACACATATGCCACAGGGGTCAGTGCATTTCTTTAGCCCTCCTAGGAAACTTCAAATGAGCTTTCTGGTGGTTTAAAGAAATAACCCAAGACTTGTTTTTTCCAGCATATTGTAGAAGCTGAGCTAATTTTTTAAAGTGAACTGAAGGTTTTATATCATTTATTTTGACCAGTAGAATGACTAGAAATGTATTATTTAAGGTTTTGTGGTCTACTCACCTGTAATTAAGTGGGTGACTTACCAGAAAACCTTCAGGTCTTAGTAAATAAAAATAGAATTAGGAGTTAAATCCATCTGAAATGACTGTTGTTACAAATACTTGAACAAAAGTGCTGCTAAAAGTGCAGAATATTGTGAGTTGCTTTTGCTTGGCCTCTATGTTTTTAGATCAAACTCATTGATGTCCAGTGAATTCCAAATGTTAATAGTGAATAATAGGTACACTTTCATGGGGTCACTGCTAGTTAGTGGTTGATATATATTTAGTTTTTCAATCTGCATATTTGTGTGGAAACTTATAGTTCCATAAGATGCCTATTGATTTATTAGTTCTCCTGAAATCATGAATTCCCTAGGATGGTTTTACGAATGCATTAGTCTTGACCCTAATTACTCATTTTTCTCTTCTGTCGTGTCCTGGGGGCTTATTAGAAGAATATAGCTTGAAAAGCAAAATGTGTACTGCCAAATCCACATAAAATTATCTCACTGGGGTCATCTGTTTGTTTATTCAACAAAGGGTATTTGGGGTCTCACCTGTTTGTCAGGTGTTTTGCAAGGTCCTAGTGATTCAGTGTTGAATGATCAAGACATGGTTCCTTCACCAATCACAGAACTTCCAGTTTAGCAAAGAACCAAAAATAGTGAAGAAAATGAGAATGAAAAAGGTAAAGTATAGCATTACATGGGATATCTATATATACATATAAGCCTAATATGCAAATTGTCCCCATGGAAGTTCGTCTGGGAGACTGATTGCTCACTATGACGTGTGCTGACCACCAGGGGGCAGCACAGAACAAAGGGAGGCCCTGGCCAGCAGCCAGCAGTCAGGGAAGGAAGGCCCCAATCAGCCCTGATTGCCGGCCAGGCCTAGGGACTACCTTGCACAAATTTTGTGCATCAGGCCTCTAGTATTGTATATAAAAGAACTGAAGGCTGCAGGCTAAAGGGGACTCAATGTCCACATTTGGGGGTGGGGAGATGCGTGCAAAGAGTGGAGGAGACATATAGATGGCAGAAAATTAGAAACTGAAGGGTAGGCAGAAAGAGAATTAGGAAAGCAGGAAAAAAATAGAATGGTGGAACAAAATAGGCAGATTGAAAAAGAAGCTGAATGACCAAGAACTAAATGAGGTATAACAAAGATAAACATGAAGTGGCAAGGAGTAGGAGACATTGGGTTAAGAGGGCACAATTAAACTCTTGTTTTTATCTCTTAAGAATTCCTTCCTCCTCCTTTGTAGCAGCACTGACCCTGTGTTCTCCTAGTCTTAACTTCCATGGGTGCAGGAGGATTGATCCCACACTCTGGCACTGGTGGGCTGGGGTCTGAGGCATGCTCCCAGCCTGTCAGACTTACAGCTCAGATGTGGGCCAGCAGTCCCAAATCAGGTTAGTGAGATTCATCCCAGGAACTTTTCCTGGAACTGTTAGATAAAAGTTCTAATCATTCACTTGGGCATTAAGCTGATAGAGCATCTGTTTAGAGTTACTTGTGTGAGCTCACTGGAGAGTAAATTGGACCCAGAAAAATTAGACTTAATTTTAAGAAAGAGATTACTGGAGATATTATTTGAGCACCTAGACGCAGTCATAGCTGACCTCTTCGGGGATATCTCCCTTTTACCAGCTGTAAGTTGGATTTTTCTGACATGTAATGCCAAGCATCCTGACTATAGGTGGTGTAGAGCAGTTGTGTATGAATTGAGGTTTTTAGGGAAGGAGGACAAGGAAGGAAGGTCAATGTAATAAGAATCAATTTTTTCTGCCAAGATGGCAAGTTTTTGAAGGTAGATGTTCTTGCTGGGCACTTTATATGACTGGGTCAGGTCCAGTTCAGTTCATACCTGTGGACTACATTAAGGTGTGATGAAGAGCAAAGACCTGCTCTGGGTAAGGGAGTCTATGGGAGGGAGTGCCTTAATCTTAGGTCAGAGGGAATGTCCTAAAACTAAGGTCTTAGAGTTTTAGAGTTACTGAAGCAGAGATTCTGCCTCAGTTTATGGTCATTTTCTCTCTGGGTCTGAGAAGCAGAAGCCAGAAGCAATGAATGGCACCAGTGTTGGCAAATAAGGCCAGCTGTAGGACCAAGGCTTTCAAAGTCTTCACCAATGGCTCAATTGGTGCCTATTATGTCCCAATTTCCATTTCCGGTTTCCTCAATGCTATTATTATTATTAAATAAAAAGTGTTAATCTGGAAACTTTCACATAACAAATGACATATAAAATTTAACGAATAAACACGTTATATTTTCTTATCTTTTCCTGCTGTTTTGAGCACATCACTACTCAATACTTTAAAAAAGTAAAGCCAGTTCTATACACACATCATTTCATATATATGATAATAGTTATTGTGTTTGTTATTTACAAATAAAAAAGCACCATATGATGAAAGGTAGAGACCTAGAATTATTCTGACATGTCAATTTTAACCTCATATTTCTTGCTAACCGTAAAACTGTATTGTTACTTGATGTTAGAATACCCATTTAATGTTGATTGCTATAACACTGCAATTTTACTCTAACTTCTCAAGGGTTTTGAGGGAATTAGAAATGCAGTGTCTGTTGTTGAAGCATTTGTAGAGGAACTCTGTTTACAATGGAAGCATAACAGGTAAAGTCCATGAAAAGCAATGTGTCTTCAAATCTCTTGTTTGCAAGGAAAAGAAATCTAGTAGATGCTACCAAAAGTAAAAGAGCAATTCAAGGAAGGCTGTGGATGAAAATCATAATAAAAATATCTATAGTTGCAGCTACTACTTTTAATGTTAAATAGTTACTCATGTGATAAACACTTTACTTAGATTCTCATTTAATCTTAATAAGCAAATTATAATGTAGTAGAGGTCCGGCAAATGAAATTCATGCGTGTATTTGGTCCTAGGCCTGGCCTGCAATCAGGGCCACCTTCCCCAGCTGCCCACAGCCCGCCCCGCCCCCAGCCGCCACCCACCCTCGGTTCCCCATTTTCCATTGGGCAATCAGAGCCTGACAGCCAGCCAGGGGAAAGGACGGAGAGGTCAGCCATTCTTGCCCACTTGCTGGCCCCACCCCCACCACAGGCTGCCCTCTGTGTGGGGGGCAATTGGCGCGGTGGGGGCCTTGGCCTGGGGCCACCCAAATACCCTGCCACCCACCTCCAGTTCTCTGTTCACCATCAGACAATTGGAGACTGCCACCCGGGGAAAGAGACCAAGAGGTGGTCAGTGTGCCTCATAGTGACTGGTCGTTCTGCCGTTAGGGTTAATTTGCATATTACCCTTTTATTATATAGGAGGTTTCTTTAATATTTCCACTTTGTAGGTGAGAAAACTGAGCCCTATAATTACTCAGTAGCTCCTCTGTGTTTACACAGACAGGGAAAGGTAGAGCTGGGGTGCAAACTCAGTTTGTTTGATGTCCAGGCTTCATGTCAGGGCAGGGTGGGTAACAGGCATCCACAGAGACTGAACTGGGCACTGGAACTCCAGTAACTGAGAGTGTTTCTCCATCTCTCTCATATCAACTTCCCTTCTCAGACTTTTTCCCGTTTACAGAGTATCTTTTATTGTCTCTTCTAGATGTTTTCTGTATTTATATCATCCCCAATTTCTTTGTCTTGCACTTAACCAAGTACAGCTGAGCCAATATTGAGGCTACAAGAGTTTTTATCTGAAACCCCTACCATTGACTGACCCCAATGCTGTCCTCCTGATCCAACTTCCTAAGGAAAACCTGGATTGGCCCTCTGTGACTAACTAGGCCTGCCCCTTTAACACAGACTATGGGCAGGAATAGTTGAGGGATGATTGCACGGGTGTCCCATAAGCTACAATAATTTCCAAACTGTGATTTGAAGCATAAGCTCAATAGGAAATCAGAGAAGGAAGAGAGCAGTGACAGCTTCCTGGACTAGTCCTCAGAAGCAGGGGGATCTGGTCTGGCAGATACAGTGTTGGGATGTTCCAGGCAGGGACATCAATGAAGGACATCAGGGAGGAAGGATGTGTAGAGCATGTTCTGGAGCGAGAGAAGATGTTCTTTCCGTATCCATTGGTTCATGGAGGGGAGAAAGGAAAATAGTGTAAGATTTTATTTCTTCCTTCATAGTCTTCTAATATATGCTTTTCTTTTTAGTAGCAAGAATATGCTGCTTGATATTCTGGACATCACAGACTTTCTCCCCTTCAAGGCAAGGCATCATGATACAGCAGAAAGAGCAAGTGGCAGCAGAGCTGGTTTGTGGTCACCGCCTCTCAGAGCACCTAACCTGCTTTAGGCCAGTCACTTCAGCCCTACATTTCATTTTTGCATCTCTCAAATCCTTGTCTGTCTTACTGAACTGGTACAGGTGTGAGTTGAGTTTCTTGGTCACTAATGCAGAGCCACCCCATTAAATTATTTAAAGCATGGATCTCACAAATGTCTTTTCCTTGTAGTCTCATCTTCAAAGATTGTATTAAGGCAAACAACCCTGATCCCATCAGGCTGTGATTTATAAATCAGACTTCCAGATAATTCCATGCCCCACATTTTCTTTCTAGTTAGGATTGCATGTAAGATACAAAATCCCAGTTTAACCAGATTCAGATGGTGATGATCTGAAGAGTGTTATCATTGTCAGTAGTTGTCACCCATCCCCCACTGTAGTTGTCACCCATCCCCCACTGTTCAACCATTTGTAATCAGTTCTCCTGCTCAATGTCATTAATTTTGATAAATAAATGTGAAATAATATATCATTTTACTGCAATTAATTTTGTTAATTATATTATATATTATAAATATAGAGTGACAATTTTTTCTGACAAAATTACTTTTATACTTCCATGTTCCATTTGATAATGTATTTCTTAAATTTATATTTACACATAGGCAATGACTTACTGATATTAATAAGAATTTTGAGGAGAGGAGAAAAAATGGCGACTGAATAGAGTCGTGTTTGGAGTCTGGTCCTGGGGTGGAGAGAAGGAGCAGCAGAGGCTCACAGGGGGAGTGTATGTTGGCAAGCCAAGGGACAGCTAAACTCCAGGAGAAGGCGGGGGAGTGCTGGGCAGTGTTCCACTGACCGGGCAGCACCCACAGGGGCTGGGTCCCCTCCCAGAGCTGCGGGCTCACCGGGCGCCTCGCCATCTTGCAAGGAAAGGAGGATTTTATTGGAAACCTGACTTTCCGTGACAACTACAAACACTGAACAGCTGTGAGCACCAGAACACCGGTCCCCTATCGGTGCAAACATTCGGATTCAAAGGAACTCTTCACTGCACCACGGAAAGGTCAGATTTCGCCTGAAATAAGGTGTGGTTTCTAATCCCCGCGGTGGGTGAGGGAAGCGCTGGGTGAGGGAAGCGCGCGAGCCGCAGGACCAGCAGGAACCGGGAGGTCTGTGCCTAGAAAAATCGGCAGCAGTTGGAACTGCCGTGATCCGTGAATGTGGAAGGGAGTCCTCTGAGCTGCTAACAGAAGTGACCTCTTAAAAGAAACTCATTTTAATCTGACGAGGAGGGTCAGACTAAGAATTTTCAAAGGAGTGTAGGATCCTTAGTCTGGTGCACAGACCCACTGTCTGCACACTTGGGCTCTTTCTGACTCGGATTACTAAGCCCAATACATAGGAAAACCCAGGTGGAAAAACCCTGAAAGACTGCAGGGGGAAGTTGTTTTTTTGGAACCTGGGGAGCAGAGCTTGGTGTGACCATCGGAGAGGCAGCTCTGAGGCGCACACCTCCACAAGATCTGAGGTGCACACCTCCACAAACCGGTAGTGAGTGCCATAGAGGAAAAAAAAAAAAAAAAAAAAAGCTAGAGAGGCCCGGAAGTCAATTCAGAAACACTGCCACCCAGGGGCTGAAACGCTAATTGTCTCTGGTGAAATCAAAAATAAATACGAGAAATTAAGACATGGCCAGCTTAAAAAGCAGGACTGGCTTACAACACTGAGGAGCCCTAGAATGAAGCTGAACTGAAATACCGGCCAGACTGGGAAACAGGTATACCAAACAGAATAATAGAGGAAGTGAATGACAGCCGCTACTGCACATTTTAGTCTTCCTATTTTTTAATTTTAAATTCTTTTTTCAATTTTTTTAATTTTTTATTCTCATTTTTTTATTTTCATTTTTTGCATCTTTTACTTAAGAAACTAAATTTTTTTCTTTTTCCTCACTCAATTTTCACCTTTTTAATTATTACATTTTTCATTTGATTTTCTCTTTCTTTTATTTTGGGATTAGTGTCCTACATTCTATTTTCATCTTTCCCTTACAATCGTTATACCCTATCTCAAAGCTAACATTATGCCATCACTTTCCTCCTAACCTTTCCCCTTTTGGTCTCCTGTTTATCTTAAACCTTTCTGGCTTTAGATTTTCCCTACTTTCTCAGTTTACCCTCTGCTAAAAGTTCACCCTACTTATATATCTAATTCCCAACCCCCTGCTCCAAATCCATACAAACCTCTCTCTACGCTACCTTAAAAAATTATTTTTCTCTCTGGCCTTTTGTTGTTGTTTGCTTGAATGTTGATTAGATTGAATTTTTATGCTTTTTTATGAGATTGTTTTGATTATTCTTTTTGTTTGTTTGGTTGGTTCTTTTGTTTGCTTTGTTTTTGTTTGTTTTTTACTTTTGTTTTCCCTTGCCTCACTTGATATTAGCTGGTGTTGCCGTTTGTATTAATCTCCAGGCTCGTGTTGCTGGAATTTGCTGGGAATAGTGGTTGTTCTAGTGGAGTTTACTCCCCATATATATAGTTTGTTCCCCTTTTCTCTCTTAGTATCGTTCTTGTCTCTCTTACTTTTTTTTCTTTTCTTTTCTTTTTTTTTCTTTCTGCTCTTTTCCCAAGTTTAGATTCACACTTTTTTTGTTGTTGTTGTTCTTTCTTTTACTCTCCCTCTTCCACTCCTATTCCCTAATTTGTCTTTCTCTGGTGGTTACCTTTATTGGAGGTTATTAATATCATGAATACAATTCTGTTCAGTGCCTTGTCTGTTGTGCCTGGTTGTGTTGTATTTTGTACCTTTAAATCAACGCCAGAGAGAGAGATCTATATAACCAGACATCCGGAGAAGAGAGACCATGGGGAGACAAAGAAATATCCCCCACAGAAAAGGAAGTAAATGATTTAGAGGCAAACAACCTATCAGAGAAAGAATTCAGAGAAATGGTCATAAGGTGGCTGAAAAGGATGGAAGACAAATTCGACAATATGAGTAAGAACCAAGAGGAAATGAAGAAGAACCAAGAAAAAATGAAAAATGACATCGCTGCTGTAAAGAACTCAATAGAAAGCATCAAGAGTAGACTAGAAGAAGCAGAGGACCACATAAGTGAGCTAGAAGACAAGATGGAAAAAAATACCCAATTACAACAGCTTCTAGAAACAAAAATTAGAAAGCTTGAGGAGAGCCTAAGGGAACTTCGGGACAACACAAAACAAAACAACATCAGGATAATAGGGGTACCAGAAGGAAAGGAAACTGAGCAAGGAATAGAAAACCTGTTTGAAGAAATAATAACAGAAAACTTCCCTGATATAGGGAAGAAAAAACCCACACAAATTCAAGAAGCTCACAGAGTTCCAAGCAAAATGAACCCCAAAAGACCGATGCCAAGGCACATTATAATTAAGTTGGCAAACACCAACGACAAAGTAAGAATCTTAAAAGCGGCCAGAGAGAGACAGACAGTTACATACAAAGGAACCCCCGTCAGACTAGCAACTGATTTCTCAACAGAAACTCATCAGGCCAGAGGGGAATGGAATGAAATATACAAAGTCATGCAAATGAAGGGTCTAAATCCAAGAATACTGTACCCAGCAAGGCTATCAATCAAAATTGAAGGTGAAATCAGGAGCTTCACAGACAAAAAAGGACTAAGGGAGTTTATCACCACCAAACCAGCAATGAAAGAAATGCTAAAGGGTCTGCTGTAAAAAAAAAAGAAAGAAAGAAATAGGAAGCAAAGAAGGAACACAGGGGTATAGAATAAAAATGGCGACAAATAAGTACCTATCAATAATAACTTTAAATGTAAATGGATTGAATGCCCCAATCAAAAGACACAGGGTAACAGATTGGATAAGAAAACAAAACCCATATATCTGCTGTCTACAGGAAACCCACCTCAAAAAAAAAGGACGCATACAGACTGAGAGTAAAGGGCTGGAAAAAGGTTTTCCAGGCAAATGGAAATGAAAAAAAAGCTGAGGTAGCAATACTTATATCTGACAAATTAGATCTCAAAGTGAAGGACATAACAAGAGATAATGAAGGCCACTTCATAATACTAAAGGGAGCAATCCAACAAGAAGAAATAACTCTGGTAAACATATATGCACCCAATACAGGAGCACCAAGATACATTAAAAAACTCCTGGAAGATATCAAAGGAGAGATTGACAGCAATACAATCATAGTAGGAGACTTTAATACCCCACTATCACCATTGGGCAAATCCTCTAAACAAAAAATCAGCAAAGAAACATCAATCCTAAATGACTCACTAGAACAGATGGAATTAATCGACATCTTCAGAACATTTCACCCCAAAGCCATAGAATATACATTCTTCTCAAGTGCACATGGGTCATTTTCAAAGATAGACCATATGTTAGGACATAGGCAAAGTCACTCCAAATTCAAGAAGATTGAAATCATATCAAGTATCTTCTCAGATCACAGTGGCATAAAACTGGAAATCAACTACAATAAAAACAACCCAAAGAAACCAAACACTTGGAGACTAAACAGCATGCTATTAAACCATGACTGGGTTACCAAAGACATCAAGGAAGAAATAAAAAACATCATGGCCACAAATGACAATGAAAACACAACAATCCAAAATCTATGGGACACAGCGAAAGCAATCCTGAGAGGGAAGTTCATAGCTCTACAAGCCTACTGCAAAAAACAAGAAACAATGGTAATAAATTACCTAACCCAACAACTCAAAGAGTTAGAGAGAGAGCAACAAGATAAGCCCAGTGTAAGCAGAAGGAAAGAAATAATAAAGATCAGAGCGGAGATAAACGACATAGAGACCAAAGAAACAATACAAAAGATCAACAATGTTTATCCGTTCTTTGAAAGGATAAACAAGATTGATGAACCTCTAGCCAGGCTCACAAAGAAACAAAGAGAGAGGACCCAAATAAACAAAATCAGAAATGAAAGAGGTGAAATAACAACAGACCCCGACAAAATACAAAGGATTGTTACAAAATACTACGAACAACTCTATTCCAACAAACTGGACAACCTGGAGGAAATCGACATATTCCTAGAAAAATACAACCTTCCAAAACTCAATCAGGAAGAATCTAAACAGCTCAACATGCCAGTAACTATGGAAGAAATTGAAGCAGTCATCAAAAAGCTTCCGGCAAACAAAAGCCCGGGGCCAGACGGCTTCACAGGAGAGTTTTACCAAACTTTCAAGGAAGAACTAAAACCTATCCTCAGACTATTCCAAAAAATTCAAGAGGAAGGAACACTTCCAGGCTCCTTCTATGAAGCCAGCATCACCCTAATACCAAAACCAGATAAAGACAACACAATGAAAGAGAATTACAGGCCAATATCCCTCATGAACATAGATGCCAAAATCCTCAACAAAATTCTAGCAAATCGGCTCCAGCAGTACATCAGAAAGATCATACACCATGACCAAGTAGGATTTATCCCAGGAATGCAAGGATGGTGCAATATCCTCAAATCAATAAATGTGATACATCACATAAACAAATTGAGAGATAAAAATCACATAGTCATATCAATAGATGCAGAAAAAGCATTTGACAAAATCCAACACCCTTTCTTGATAAAAACTCTCAACAAGGTGGGAATAGAAGGATCATACCTCAACATAATAAAAGCTATATATGATAAACCCACAGCAAACATCATACTCAATGGGCAAAAACTAAAACCATTTCCCCTAAGAACAGGAACAAGACAGGGATGCCCACTCTCACCACTCCTGTTTGACATAGTACTGGAAGTATTAGCTATCGCAATTAGGCAAGAAGAAGAAATAAGAGGCATCCAAATTGGAAAAGAAGAAGTGAAGCTGTCCTTATTTGCAGATGACATGATATTGTACATAAAAAACCCAAAAGATTCCATAAAAAAACTAATGTAGCGGGATACAAAATTAACGCCAAGAAATCTATGGCATTTCTATACACCAATAATGAACTTACAGAAAGAAAGACTAAAAAAGCAATCCCATTTACCATCGCACCAAAAAAATTAAGATACCTAGGAATAAACTTAACTAAAGAGGTAAAAGACCTATACGCAGAAAACTACAGGACAGTGAAAAAAGAGATAGAGAAAGACGTAAACAGATGGGAGAACATACCATGTTCATGGATTGGTAGAATCAACATCATTAAAATGTCCATACTACCCAAAGCAATCTACAGATTCAATGCACTCCCCATCAAAATACCAACAGCATATTTCACAGACCTAGAAAGAACTCTCCAAAAATTCATCTGGAATAAAAAAAGACCCCGACTAGCCTCAGCAATCCTCAGAAAGAAGAATAAAGTAGGTGGGATCTCAATACCAGATTTCAAGCTGTATTACAAAGCCACTGTTCTCAAAACAGCCTGGTACTGGCACAAGAACAGACATATTGATCAATGGAACAGAATAGAGAACCCAGATATCGACCCAAACCACTATGCTCAATTAATATTTGACAAAGGAGGCATGAACATACAATGGAGTCAAGACAGTCTCTTCAATAAATGGTGTTGGGAAAATTGGACAGATACATGCAAAAAAATGAAACTAGATCACCAACTTACACCATACACAAAAATAAACTCAAAATGGATACAGGACTTAAACATAAGACGGGAAACCATAAAAATACTAGAGGAATCCACAGGCAACAAAATCTCAGACATATGCCAAAAGAACTTCTTCACTGACACTGCCCCTAGGGCAATGGAAGCTAAAGAGAAAATTAACAAATGGGACTACATCAAAATAAAAAGCTTTTTTACAGCAAAAGAAACCATCAACAAAACAACAAGAAAGCCCACTGCATGGGAGAACATATTTGCAAATGCTATCACTGATAAAGGTTTAATCTCCAACATCTACAGGCAGCTTATGCAACTTAATAAAAGGAAGATAAATGATCCAATAAAAAAATGGGCAACAGACCTAAACAGAATATTTTCAAAAGAAGACAGAAAGAAGGCCAAGAGACACATGAAAACATGTTAAAAGTCACTTATTATCCGAGAGATGCAAATCAAAACAACAATGAGGTACCATCTCACACCAATCAGAATGGCTATCATCAACAAATCAACAAATGACAAGTGTTGGCGAGGATGCAGAGAAAAAAGAACCCTCATGCACTGCTGGTGGGAATGCAGACTGGTGCAGCCACTGTGGAGAACAGTATGGAGTTTCCTCAAAAAAACTGAAAATGGAACTCCCATTTGACCCAGTAATCCCACTCCTGGGAATATATCCTAAGAAACTAGAAACACCAATCAGAAAGGATATATGCACCACTATGTTCATAGCAGCACAATTTACAATAGCTAAGATTTGGAAACAGCCTAGGTGCCCATCAGTAGATGACTGGATCAGAAAACTGTGGTACATCTACACAATGGAATACTATGCTGCCATAAAAAAGGGAATTCTCATCATTTGCAGCAACCTGGATGGCATTGGAGAACATTATGTTAAGTGAAATAAGCCAGTCAATGAAAGAAAAATACCACATGATCTCACTCATTTATGGATAGTAAAGAACATTATAAAGTGATGAACAAAAAGATAGATACAGAGACAGTAAAGCATCAAACAGACTGTCAAATTACAGGGGGAAAGTTAGGGAGAGGTGGGGAAGATAAGAAATCAAAAGAAGGACTTATGCATGCATATAAGCATAAACAATGGACGTAAAACTCTGGGGGGTGAGGGCATGTATGGGTGAGGGGTGGGGGGGTAATGGTAAGATATGTACACATATAATACCTCAATAAAAAAAAGTCAAAAAAAATAAACTAAAATAAAATAAAATCTCTTGTTAAACAAAACAAAAAAAAAGAATTTTGACAGGGACATGGCCAGATGGCTCAGTCAATTGGAGCATCATCCTGTACACCAAAAGGTTTCGGGTTCGATACCTGGACTGAGTGCATACAGGAGGACAGGAGGCAACCGATCGATGCTTTGCTTGCAAATTGATATTTCTCTCTCTCTCTCTCTCTCTCTCTCTCTCTCTCTCTCTCTCTCTCTCTCTTTTTCTTGCTTTCTCTCTAAAATATCAATAAAAACATATCCTCAGATGAGGATGAAAAAAAAGAATTTTAACAGGTATTTTCATTTTTTGTTTCTGTCTTAGAAGTTTGTAATGTTTTATGCATACCTGCTTTTACATGTCTAGCATTGGCTATATGTATGTATATATTAAATACACACAAGAAGAAATTACAAAGAGCAAAAAGCACACTAAAATCTGAGATGATTCTAACTAACTAGAATCCTCAAATATCTGAAACTTTTTTCATATATTTAATTCTCAGTTAAGAAAAATAGGCAAATAATAAAATTTTTCAAAACAAATATTAGGAAGCTTCTGGAGAAGTAAAATCACCACCTTGTGATCTCTGATCAGAACAAATGCCCCTCCATATTCTTCATTTCTTGTTTTCTTCTAGGACTCTATAGCCAGCCTAAGGTTAAGAAAAATGACTTAGGACTGGCCAAAATTACTTTAGCAGTTTTCTATTGCCAGTATAATATACTAACACAAATGTAGTGGCTTAGAACAACACAAATGTAAAATAGCAAGAGTTGGAGGATATGGAAAAGGGGACTCCTGTACACTATTGAGGGCATGTAAATTGGTGCAACCACTATGGAAAACAGTATGGAGATACTAAAAATTTTTAAATGAAAATATCAGGTGATACAGAAATCTCACTTCTGGGTATTTATCTGAAGAAAATAAAAACACTAAGGATTAAAAAACTGTGGTACATCTACACAATGGAATACTACACTGCAGTAAAAAGAAGGAGTTCTTACCATTTGCAACAGCATGGATGGAACTGGAGAGCATTATGCTAAGTGAAATAAGCCAGGCAGAGAAAGATAAATATCACATGATCTCACTCATTTATGGAATATAATAAACAACATAAACTGATGGACAAAAATAGATCCAGAGACAGAGAAATATCTATCAGACCATTAAACCTCAGAGGGAAGGTAGGGGAGGGTGGGGGTAAGGGGGAGAGATCAACCAAAGGACTTGTATGCATGCATATAAGCCTAACCAATGGACACAGACAACAGGAGGGTGAGGGCATGAGGGTGGGGTAGAGGGGGTAATGGGGGAATAAGGACACATATGTAAACCATAATCAATAAAGAAATTAAAAATAAATAAATTATATATATGTGTATATATATATATATATATATATATATATGCACGTCATATTCATTGTAGCATTATTTATGATAGCTAAGATATGGAAATAACCTAAGTGTCCATAAAAAGATGAATGGGTGAAGAAAACATGCTATATATTTACAATTAAATATTATTCAGCCATAAAAACAAATGAAATATTACCATTTGAAACAAGATGGATGGACCTTGAGGTCATTATGCTAAGTGAAATAAGTCAGACAGAGAAAGGCAAATGCTATAGGATTTCACTTAGATGTGGAATCTTAAAAATAAATAAAACTGAGCTCATAGATACAGAGAACAGATTGGGGTTTGCCAGGGTCATATGGATGGCTGGGGATGGATGAAATGGGTGAAGGGAGTCAAAAGGTACAAACTTCCAGTTATAAAATAAAGCCATGCAATGTGAGACACACCGTGGTGATTATACTGTTGTTGATAATACTTTATTGCATATTTAAAACATACTAAGGGACTAAATCTTAAAAGTTTTCACCACAAAAAATGTAACTAGACTTATTGCAGTGATCATTTTGAATATATACAAATATCAAATCATTATTTTGTACAGCTGAAATTAATATGATGTTATATGACAATTACAGCTCAGTTTTTTTAAAATCTCACAGATTTATTTATTATATTGCTATTTTAGAAGTCAGATGTCAGAAACAGGCTAAAATAAAGAGCAGACCTGTTTCTTCTGGAAGCTCTAGGAGTCCATTGTCCTGCTTTTTCTTGCTTCTGGAGGCCGCCTGAATTCCTTGGTGGTGTACCCCTTCCATTTTCAGACCCAGCAGCATAGCACCTCCCCTCTGACCTCTGCATCCATCATCACAGCTTCTCTTGACTCTTACCTTCCTGCCTCTCTCTTGTTAGAACGCTTGTGATTAGATTGAGCCAAACAATCTAGGAAATCTTCCAATCTCAAGATTCTTAATTTAATCACAACAGCACAGTCTCTTTTTCCACATAATGTAAAATACTCACAGGCTCTGAGGATTAAAAATGTGTGCATCGTTGTGGGCCAGTCTTCTGCTACCACAGTTATCAATGAAGAACAATTCAAATATTAGTATTTTACTTGGCCAGGAGACTTGGCATTTGACTAAAATCAATCAAAAATATTAAGGTTCTTATGACCAAACCCATAAGGTACTGTTGGATTATCCTACTCCCCACTATCAAGAAGACGAGGAAAGGAGCACGTGCAGCACAAAGCAGAATGGGCGGGGTGCACTGACCGTTCGGATGTGAGGGGGGCAGGCCCTCGGCCCTGATGCCTAGAGGGAATTGAAGATTCAGGTGGGGGTAGATTAGGTGACCTTTCAAGCCCATTCCAATCCTTCTATTTTCATGATTTCTGCTGCTGTACAGATTCTTAACAACAAATTGAATTTAGGGTTTGCACTCTGTCTACATCTTAAAGGACTTGTGCCTGAATGGATTAGAGCACAGTGCACCACAAAATGCTGACGAATGAGATGGACTGGAGTCCATCTGACAGAGCAGGTCTTTTAAGCTTTAGAATTGAACATGTTGAAACTCCTGGGCTGTAAAAATGTCTTTAATCTCTTGATTATTATGTCAAAAAAGCATATAGTTAAGCAACCCTTTGGGGGCATGAGGGAAAGGAGAGGGCAAACTTAAGCAGGGACATCCCATGGCATGATGGCTAATCATTTCAGCTGTGTTCTTATGAAGGAGACACGGAAATGTTCAATAACAATAATTGAAACCCAAATAACATTCTGTTGAAAACTCAATGACCCCACTTATCCTTCAGATTCCTCTTTCTCCAAGAACTACCTTTGAAAGAGTTTGTACTGCACTTTACACTGCTCCAAGAATTACTCTTTTTTAAAGGGTTTATTTGGACTATTATTCATCCCTTTGCACTAATCCCTTAGGATCATTCTGGGAAAATTCAAAGTATTAAGATTTGGGGAGAAATCCAAGTTTTCAGTCATTTTCAAGACTCAGGTTTAAAACTGTGATTTCCAAGTAATATGTGGAGATGACTGGTCGCAACTGCTCAGAAGGAAACCTGGGTGGCCTGTTGGAAACAGGTACCTAGATAGAGTCCTGGATGCCCTCTGCTGCCCCTCTGAGAGGCATCCGTGTGCCAGCAACCCTCCAGCGGTGACTGCCTTCCTTAGCTGTGAAAACCAACAGCCTCAGGGAGACACTGCAGGGCACCCCCTGATGGGAGAACAGTTTGCCCTCCTAGAAGAGTCGAAAATGCAGTGGCTTCTGTGTTGCGTGCCTTTCAGCATTACTGTACATTACACTCATTGAAGCTGAGATGATAATTTCAGAGAAAGTCTCCTATCGGACCATAAATTAGCGGGCATCTTCCTCTGTCTGGGCCTTTTGTGCTTTATTCGCATCAAAAGCAATTACTTTTTGTGCACACTTAATCCCACCAGTTTAATGTGGCATGTAAAATATGCTTTGCGATTTACCCTTTATTAATCCTAGACTTGCTGAAAACGAGAGCCAGTCAACCATTCAGATTCTTTAAAACAACAACCTGCCCTTCAACAACTTAACCTTTGTTTAATTTGAACAAACTCAGGAGGTACTGAGAATCACAGTACCAGGTTGTTCTCCGGGGAGGTTTCCCTAAGCCCAACGGGAGTCCAGGAAGGGCTGAACCTTCACTGCGGGATGGGCTGGGTTTGCCTCATCTGACAGCTGGAGCAGGGACAGAAAGCAAAGAGAATATAGGCTTGAGTGTCAGCCAGCCTGGGTTTGGACACCAGCCCTACCACTCATTGAAGGACTGAGGATGTGACCTTGCTTAAGTTAACCTGTGTCTTCAACTGAAAACAGAATAATGAGGGGGACAACTAATCTAGGAAAACTGGCAACCATGTGATATACTAGTATCTTCAATGGAAAGAGTTGTTCTCCTCAAATAATAATTGTAGGAATAGTATTCTTACTATAATTTACATTAATATAATATTCTTAGGACCCAGAGAGCATCAATCTGGGTCAGAAAGATTTGAGGGATGTGAAGTAAAGTTGCTTGAGTGGAATGAGGATCAAAAGAAGGAAAATAAAGTCTGACCAACTCAGGTGGAGGGTAATAGCCAGTTCCAAACAAGAAAACTGAAACAGCAGTCAGAAAGAAGTGGGTAAGAGCTCACACAGAATGGTGTAACACTGATGAAAAAGAGGAGAAGGGCCTGGTGAGTAAGGAAATGCAGAGGCTGCACTCAAAGTCTCTTGGTAGAGCTGCCCCACTTAGACAGTGGTTTGCTTGCGCTGCCTTAGCAAGATGCCGGAGACTGGGTGGCTTGAACAGCCGAAATACTTTCTCACATTTCCGGAGGCAGGAAGTACAAGATGAAGGCGCTATCAGTGTTGGTTTCTTTCTTCCCAGCTTGTAGACAGGCATCTTCTTGCTGTGTCCTTGTATGGCCTCTTCTCTGTGCACACGTGGAAACAGAGAGGTATACGTGGTATTTATCTTTTTTTTCTAATAGATTTTTATTGATTTCAGAGAGGGAGAGAGAGTTAGAAACATCAATGATGAGAGAGACTCACTGATCAGCTGCGTCCTGCACACCTCCTACTGGGAATTAAGCCTGCAACACGGGCATGTGCTCTGACTGGGAATCGAACAGTGACCTCTGGGTTCATAGGTCAAAACTCAACCACTGAGCAACACCAGCCAGGCTGTTTCTCTCTTTCTGTATAAGGACACCAGGTCTTTCAGATTTGGATCCCACCCTAATGACCTCATTTAACCTTAATTAGCTTCCCAAAGGTCCTGTCTCCAATATAGGAGCATTGGGAGGAACATAATCCAGGCTATAACATATAGGTTAATTCCTAAAGTGGTGTCATATGTTTCTATTTCAATAAGGGACTCCAAACACACAAACACACACACACACACACACACACACACACACACACACACACAGAAAATACCTGAAAATCCAAATGATGAACAAGTGGTGAAATTCTAGGCACTAGGGGAGAATTATTATGAAAATACTAGAGGCCCAGTGCACGAAATTTGTGCATGGAGCGGGGGTGTCCCTCAGCCCAGCTAGCACCCACTCCAATCGGAGACCCCTCGGGGGATGTTCGACTGCCAGTTTAGGGATCAGGCCTAAACCAGCGGTCGGACACCCCTCTCACAATCTGGGACCACTCCTAACCACTCACCTGCCTGCCTGCCTGATTGTCCCAACCCCTCTGCCTGCCTGCCTTATCACCCCTAACCTCTCTGCCTGCCTGCCTGATTGAGCCCCCAACTGCTCTCCCCTGCCAGGCCGATCTCACCCCCAACTGCCTCTGCCTGCCTGATCACCCCTAACTGCCCTCCCTTGCTGGCCTAATCTCACCCCCAGCAGCCCTCCTCTGCTGGCCAATTTGGTTCTGATTGGTCAGTTTGTATGCCAGTCAGCGTCAAAAGCTCCGCCTCTTAGGCAGCCATTGGCTCCTCACAGTTGACCTAGATTTGGTTCTGATTGGCCAGTTTCTATGCCAATCAGCATCAAAAGTTCTGTCTCCTAGGCAGCCATTGGCTCCTTACATTCACCCAGATTTGGTTCTGATTGGTCAGTTTCTATGCCAGTTAGCATCTCTGGGCCTATCAACGAGGCCTGATTAGAAAGGCAGGGATGATCAGCAGCCCCGGTGGAGGCCTGGAGAGAAATGGAGGCACGGCTGTTGGCCAGGCTGGGAGAGAAAAAGAGGCAAGTTCTGATCAACGGCTGCCACAGAGGCTACAGATCAGACCCTGCCTCTCTCTCTGCAGGCCTCTCTCTGGGCCTGATCTGCAGCCCCCTAGGCAGTCAGTGCTCGGTTGGGGCACTGGCAGCAGCCCCAGTCAGTGCTGGGTCACCATGGCAACCCAGACTTTGGTCGAGCCTTTGGTTGTAATGGTCGTTACAACCCTGGCTCTTTATTATACAGACTAGTATTTGAGTAACAGGTGCTTTCCTGCTGCACCCTCAGTCACTTCATGTAGGTGTTTCTCAGTTCTTTCCCATGACTTCCAGGTCTTTCTGATTGGCTCCTTAGTCCTGCTTGATTATTTGTGTTTTTTTAATAAATTATATTTCATTTCCACTTAGGATTCCCGGATCCTGTCAGTTGACTTAACATAGAGGTTGGGGAAAAAATTGGTTTACAATTATATGTGAAACACAGAGTCTATTCTTATATTATTATTTATTAACTAGAGGCCCAGGGCACAAAATTCGTGCACAGCAGAGGGGGCTCCCTCAGCCCAGCCTGTACCCTCTCCAATCCAGGACCCCTTGGGGGATGTCCGACTAAACTGGCAGTCGGACATCCCTCTCACAATCTGGGACCACTGGCTCCTAACTGCTCACCTGCCTGCCTGCCTGATCACACCTAACTGCCCCCCCTGCCAGCCTGATTACCCCTAACTGCCTCTGCCTGCTGGCCTTATCACCCCTAACTGGCCCCCCTGAAGGCCTGGTTGCCCCCAACTGCCCCCTGCTGGCCTGGTTGCCTACAACTGCCCCCCTACCGGCCTGGTTGCCCCCAATTACCCCTTCTGCCAACCTGGTTGCCCCTAACTGCCCCCCCCCGCCAGCCTGGTCACCCCTTACTGCCCCCATGACGACCTGGTCACCCCCAATTGCCTCCTCCTCTCCCCCCCCCCACTGGCCTGGTCACTCCATGCAGCCTGCTGTTCAGTCATTTGGTCATCCCTCACTAAACCCCCTGCTGGCCTTGTTGCCCCACGCAGCCTGCTGTTTGATCATTACTGTTACTGTGATGGCATCCTGGGCAATTTGCATATTCCTCTATTATTAGTATAGATCAGTGATGGTGAACCTATGACACGCATGTCAGCACTGACACGAGTAGCCATTTCTGATGACACGCGGCCTCTGAGGTGGCCGCATGCCGAGGATGAAACATTTGCTGCTCCTGAGGATGAAACACTTGCGAAATAATGTTTTTTCCTCAAAGTGACACACTACCCGAGTTATGCTCAGTTTTTTGGCGAAGTTTGACACACCAAGCTCAAAAGGTTGCCCATCACTGGTATAGATTGTTGTATTATTTTCCATAGGAAGAACTGTAAACTGATTTTTGCCTCACCCTGTATTATAGCTAAGTGTTGATGAAACTGAAGTTAAAGATGTCTTCAGACCTTGACCTTAAGGATACATGTTTTCTCTGATTGCTAGCTCCCAGCTCGCATCCCAGTGGTGCCTTTGATTTAAAAAGGGATGTTGTATAAGGAATTCCTGATCACTCCTAGGGGAGGGCTGCTGATTTGGGATCAGAAATGCCATCTTGTGTCCAAATAAATCAGCATGGTAGAACATTGACTCCATTTCCAGTGACCTGCATTCCAGATGAACACTAGCTGTAAATTGCTCTGAGACATTGATCAATTCCTTCTCAATTTCTGGACCTCAGTTTACATACATATAAAAAGAACTAGAGGCCTTGTGCACAGATTCATGCACCGGTGGGATCCCTCAGCCTAGCCTATGCCCAAGGGATGTAGTAGTGCATGAAGTGACAGGCGGCTGGGGAGGAGCCCGAGCCCCAGCTGGGCACTGCACCACTCCCGCTGCACCTGCCACCGTGGCTCTGTGGCACTGCTGTAGAGGTGGGAGAGGCTTGCGCTGCCACAGCTGCCCTTGCCAGCCGTGAGCCCAGTGTCTGGCTCCCATCAGTCAGCTGAGCAGCGCTCCCGCTGTGGGACACACTGACCACCAGGGGGCAGCTCCTGTGTTGAGCATCTTCCCCCTGGTGGTTAGTGCAAGTCATAGCAACCATTCGACTGGTCGTTTGGTCATTCAGTGGTTTGGTCACTTAGGCTTTTATATATATAGATTGGTTGGATAAACTATAAGTTAAATATTTTAGAATTTCTGACAAGTCATCATTATTTGGGGTTTTCAGCTACTTGCAAATTGTACAGAAGACAGATGCCCAAACTGAGCTCTCAAGATGATATACCTTCATCTGATATCCCATCTTCATGCATATAGAAAAACAATTTGGCAGAGCCAATGTGGCATTTGAGAGGATGGGGTGAGTAAATAAGGTCAAAGAGGGACCAGATGGTTGTGTGAGTGTTCATCTATTCTACTTCAGGTGATTTTGTGCTAAACATCACCACTAAGAGGGAATTTTGCCTGACATAGCATGATTTGGTTATCAGAGATGGGATTAGATGTAGAACAAAATTTAGATAGAGAACAGAGTTTATGTTTGTAAATAACAATATTGTATATCTGTCTTCCCTACAGCCTGGCCTATGCCCAAGGTTCATACCTAGGATCCCAACTCCCTTTCTCAAGACATCCCCAGTTGATCTGAGTAGGGGAGGATTTCTATAACAGTCTCATGCTTGCTCCAAGCAAGTAAGAAGGAGGTCTTATAAAGGAAAAGTAAGAACAGAATGAAAACGAACCCTCAAGAAGCAGCAATGCATTAGGCTCCTTATGGGTATGGTGTGTAAACAGATTTCTCCAAATAACAAGTAAAGGAAGACTAAGCTCAAACCCCCTTAAGCCAAAAGAAAATGAATGTATCAGCTCAGGGGACTGAAGGATCCAGAGCAATATCTTCTGTCATTGATGTAACATGAAGCACCAAGAAGAAAATAACATATATGCAGTTTCTGTTTAACTTTTTAACTACCTCCTCCCTCCTTACAGAACACTCATAGAACATTGTCCAGAGTTTAGAAAATTGGGCTCTGTTAATGGGCTGGATTAAGTCCCCTCAAAATTTGTATGTTGAAGCCATAATCCCCAGTATACCTACACATGTGATTATATTAAAAATAGGGTTTTTTTTCCATTGATAATTACATTGAAATGTGGTCATTAGGATGGGCCCAAGTCCGATATGACTGGTGTCCTTATAAGAAGAAGAAATTCTTACACAGACAGGCACAGAGGGAAGACAATGTGGAGAAACGGGCAGAAGATGGCCATCGACAAGCCAAGGAGAGAGGCTACAGAAAAATTCAGCCCTGCTGACAACTTGATCTGAGTTCCAAACTATAAAAATAAATTTCTATTGTTTAAGTCACACAATCTGTGGTACTTGTTAGGGAGCCCTAGCAGATTAATGCAGATTCTAAATTGCTTAATTATGAGTTTCAGAATTCTCAGCATTTGGATAGTGACTGTTATTGAGAGGATTTCTGCCTGGACACCTAGGAACACCGATATGAGGAGAAATGTGTAAGTGCGCCAAGTGTCCTGATATAAGGGTGAATCAAAGTAAATTCAGTTTATTATTCCTGAGGATAAGTTGAATTATGGATACTTTATTTCTGTGAGAAGTAATTCAATTTAGAAGGTGTCTGGAGCCTCTAGACTTAATTTGAATATTAATTGCACAGATGATATTCTTGTACAAGTCTGCCCAGTAGTTTTATTCTTAATTAAAGATCACTGTATGTCTGATGTTTTCCCTCTGGTTATAGTCATTGTGTTTGCACATAGAGCATTTTATTTCCCTCACATCTTAAGTATTTTTTCTTTATCAGCCTCAGAAGAAACAGCAGTATTTGTCTCCAAAAACTGGTAAGGAGAAACGTATGTAATTGTAAAATGAGCCCCCAAGCCTCCCGCGGTGTGACAGAGTACAATGCCAGCCCAGCTTTTCCCACATCCCACCCCCTGCAAGAGGCTGAGACAGACTTCAAGAGGGCATGAGTCGAGGAGGTATGGGGAGCAATGGAGGGATAAGGACACATATGTAATACCTTAATGAATAAAAAATAAATAAAATAAAAAGTAATGCTTAGAACAAAAAAAAATTGCTTCAGGATGGATAGCACATATCTTTTTTTTTTTAAAAAAGAATCCTGCAGATTTGACATTTGGAATTCCATTTGACTGAAAATGAAAATGAAGTTGAAAATAGTTAAGTGACATTTTACTTTCATCAGAGCACTTATCAAAACATTTGTTGGCTTGCTTTGCTGCCAGTTTGCCCTGGTCTAATATTGTAAGGTTAGCTTCACATGAGAAGAGGTCCTGCTTGCTGATGTATTTAATAGTTCATACCCAGTGCCTAAACCTGGGCACATAATCTGGAAACATTAATATCTGTTGGATGCATAAATCAATCAATTAATTAATTAATTAATTAATTAATTAGAGAGTGAGTGAGTGAATGAAAATCACAGAGCTAACTTTGACCCTGGTATGTCTTTACCTACATCAACAATCCATCTTCCTTCAGGAGCTGCTGGACCTGCATGAGTACGCTGGGAGTGGCACACACGATGGGTCTGTTTGTCTTCCCACCTCATTCCACTGGTTATGAAAAAAAGATTCCCTATCTCTCCCATCTTTCCAAAAATACCTCTTCTTGTAGGTACTAAACAGGAATAATATTAGTTGTTTCTACTATACTGTTATCTTACAGCTGAAAATCCTTGTTTGGGTGCCATTAATGAAATATCAAGAAGATGCCCCTACTATCTACCACCTCGGCCAAGAAGCATCTTCACACTTTGTTTTGGGGCAGGGACGCTCACAGGTATGGTGATCCTGTCAGATCTGGAAGACTGACAACCCTGGCTGCCATCCCCCTCTGGCAGTGCCTGGGGGTCTTACTCCGGTAGTTGTTACTGCCTTCGTTGAGACAGAAGCTCTATCAAAGGGGCTTTCACAGCCACACTTCCATGTTGTCTTCAAAGAACTTCCTGGACCCAGAACTGGTGGTGTTAGCCTCACTTTATCAAATAAGAGCTCAAAAGCCAGTGACTTGTCTAAGGCCACAGACAGTTATCAAGCAAAGGCAGAGCTCAGAGACTCAAATTAGACTGGTATCTTTCTAATAGGTCAGGCAACATCTCAGCCTCTTCATTTGTTCCGCCTAAGATGTTCTGGGTCCTCAAGTAAGTACAAGGGTGCAGAAGCAGGCAGCTTGGTGTGGTGGACACAGCATGGATGGGAGCTTATGGAGCCTGGGACTTAATTCCTAACAGAAACAAAACTCAGACAGCCTGACCCACAGCCCACCCCCTGGAGGGCTGTCAAGTAGGAACTGTTATCTTGTCTTCTTTTGTTTCTTGACCACAAGTATCTTTAGCGACTGTGATTTCTGTCTGAATTCAACATACTTAACTCTCTTTCGAATTAGGCCCAAATTCATAATTGGTGACAATAACCCAGTGGAGGAAAAAATGCCTCCCACAATCTTGCATGTCTCCTATCTACTATCCTCAAGACTCAGTGTCAGCATTTCCTACGTTAAACTGCGCCATGGACTTTTCCCCATTCCCTGAGAGCAGGACAGATAGCCCGCATGTGAGCTTAATTATTTATGCAGTTATGTAGACAAAGTTTGGCTGCAAATCATCCCCGGCCAGTAAACTGAGGTCTGTCTTCATGCCAGAGGAGAATAAAATCTTCCAGAGGAGGTGCAGCTGCCTCCCTATGAGCAGATCCGGCTCTCATTGGTTGCAACAGCCATTTGCTGTAGAAGGAAAACAGGAACGGTGAGGAATTATTACCAATTTTGGGAATAGGTACAGGTTAGGCAGCATCTCTATCTTAAAACGACATCGGAAGCAAACATTTTCGTCTGGGGTGTGAAGTGACAGATAACAGCAGAAATGTATGAGAAGCCAGTTGAAAACGGATGGCTTTATCTTGGGTTTGTAAGAAGATGGTGAGTGGAAAGAAAAGTGTGTAGAGGAGCCATACCTCAAAAAACAATCTGAGTTGTTCCCTTTAAGGGAGAAAGCAGTTTTAAGGAGAGCCATATTTTGATGTTCCAGAAGCACTTGATGGCTTATAATCGCCTCCCTTCAGTAGCATGCCTCTGTGAAGATGAAAGATGGAGGAACACAGTGAAGGAATCGCCATGCGGCCCCTCATTTCAGTTCCCAGGGACAGCGGATTTATGGAATCAGATGCAGGACAGAGCTCGAACCAAGTCTCTTTTCTTCCTGGAAAAAAAAGAGTGGTTATCAGTGCACATTTTCCTGGATATTATACCTTTTGGGGTCATTATTTTACTTCTCTTTCATCTAAAATTGTGATTTATCTTAACAGCATATTGGTGGCTTGGGAACCTGGGGAAGTATTGGAGAGTGAATACAGATTTTATGGCTTAGATGGGATGTCAGGAATCAGGTAATATTTTTTTAATTTGAAAATAGTTATTAAAACAGTTGTTCATAGTGAGTCACAGGAAGCAGAACTGAAAGAGACCCCAGAAGCCATCTCACCTAACTCGGCCACCGTCTATTTCACATGCTCCGCACTTGAGACTCTCCCGCCTGACCCAGGCCCTCCTGGGGTCAGTCACCTCTCTCGAGTCTGACTATAAGGATTTCTTTAAATGGACAGCATTGTTACATTCATCTCTTTATCCCAGCGCTCCTGTCCAGGGTAATATTTGAAAATAAATTAAAGGTGTTGATATGCTCTTCATGTTTACTTCCCTGAGGAGTATGCTAGTTCCTTACCATCCTGATTACTTCCTCCGGACTCTGTCTGGTTTTTCATCCTCTGTTTTAAAATGTTACATTAAGAACTTGACACAGACTTAAATTCATCAACATACATACAGGGGCCATTTAGGATGACCTAATATCACCTTCTATTTTGGAGATGCAAAGGGAATACATGACTTGCTAAGATCACAGAGCTACTCAGGGACACATTTCTAGGATTAAAATGCAGGTCTCCTACTTCTAAATCTAGTGTAAAATGGTCTGAAATTTAAGGTAAAGATAACTCGTTTAAACCTGTCTTAGGGTTAGATTTGGAAATGTAAAGACCTCAAACACAGCAAAGATATTGGAAGGAGAAGGGAGAGAAAGAGGAGGAGAAAGGAGGGAGGAGGAGGAGGAGGAGGAGGAGGAGGAGGAGGAGGAGGGCGAGGCAAAGAAGAGCACAAAATAAAAACCACACAAAACTATAAAGTAAGGGTAAAAAACAGTTCAGTAAAATCCTGGGGAGGTTTGCCCATGATGACTACTTTGATGCTTCTTTTGCAATATCAAAAACTATTTTTCATAAGTGGCTTTTCATGCTATCTGCATCCCTTGACACGTTCATAGTAATACTAGGTTGTGTTTCTGGAGTCTGGTCTTGCCCAGCCAGAACTAACTGCCATAGAATAGAGCCGGTGGTGCTGTGGAGGCTACCAAAACAAATGCCACGTTTAACAAGCAACACAAGGTGGAATTTCCTCAGGAGATCATTCATGTGGCTCAGGCAGTGATATGACAGATTTCTGAGAGTCAGTAATAAATGGGTATTGATGAAGCCAAGGAAATGGGGTTGAAGCACAGTAAGGAGGAAGTGGAAAGGTATTCCAGGCAGAACTGTAAGGTTGGAAATGATCTATAAGTTTTATGGAATAAAAGGTTTAATTTGGAAGTGTGGCAAATTGGGAAGGATGAGGCCTTAATGTGGGAAAATATGAATGCTAGTTCTTCAAAAATGTCTACTACATACTTAATGCATGCCAGGCATTGTGGTGGGTGCTGGAAAATCATTGGAGAGCAGGATTCGTGGACTGTACAGGAAGACATTCTATTCCAAAGGAGAAACAAGGTAGAGTATAGGTGATTACAGAGCAAATAAACTGAGATGGGTGTCAGGCAAGTTTTTATGAAAGAAATGGTGGTAAAGCTGGACTTAAAGGGACATGGGGAGTTAGTTGATGAGGAAAGGAGTGTTCAGGGTGGAAGAGGGCCTAGCAAATGCAAATATATAGAGGCATGAGTGAGCTACCGGGGCGATGGCTGGTGTAACCTGACAGACAAGAGGTGAGAAGCCATACACAAGGATGCTGGAGAGGAAGGTGGCAGCAGGTCATGACGCCTTCCACAGATACCTGCACACATGCTGAGCCCTACATGGGGAGCCACCAGAGGCACGTGGATGCTGCCTCGCTTACAGCTCCTGCCCTGAAAATGTTTACAGCACAGCAGGTGACAGGGGAGTGATTAAAAATCTGCAAAGGCATATGCTAAGTACCATGATAAAGATATGCACAGGCCAAAGACCAACTAAAGCAAATAAATGTATGCATTTTACCCACAATTTGTTCCCATGTATTCACCAAATATTTATTGGGTGCCTACTATTATGTTAAGCACTGAGTATATTAAAGCACATGAAAATCATATCCCATTTTTAAGGAACTCATAACCTCCCTTGCATGACATACAAGAAAGTTAACATTTACACACAAGCATGATAAAAATCATGGCAAAGGTACTCATGGGGCACAATGAGAGGACAGAGAAAAATAATGTACCCAGCCTGGAGACCAGAGAAGGCTGTAGGTAGAGACAAAAGGCTGGGTATGAAAGACTGGGTAGCAGATAGCCGTGTGGACAGGAGCAGCCTCTCCAGGTAGACGGCTGGTTCATACGTGTCTGCCCAGGTAATCCCTCCTCTTTACAGTGTTGCAAGTCACATGGAAATTCTCTGTGACATGGTTCATAGCAGCACTGCCTGCATTACAGCCCAGCAGAATTTCATTTTAATAGACCTCAAATCAGTCCTCTCTGGAGAGTGGATCATACATTCAGATGGTCTCCCTGGCCATGATTTCACCACTCGCATCCCTGTTTCCATCACACACTGTAATAAAACAAGAGCCTTTTAAAGGCAGTCAGTCATCCAGGGATCAAAGCCACCTGGCAGAATTTGGTTGTCTGCCAAAGTAAAATTTAGCCTGTATTGCTAGGCAAAGAAACAGCGTCTCTAAAATAAATATTTGAGGTTCAGGAGATATGGTGGCCAGGCTGCAATATTTTAAGTTATAAAAGATCATATTTGGAGCTTCAAATCTCAGATGTATATATATGTGTGTGTGTGTGTGTGTGTGTGTGTGTGTGTGTGTGTGTGTGTTTGTGTGTGTGTGTGTGTATTCTTAATTTATTTGGTTAAATTGAAATTTATATGGGAAAACAATGAGGCTTAAAATACAATATTAGTAGGAAAATCTCAAAATAAAGTTGTGTTAAACAAATATTAAATCAGCAAAAAGAAAAATGTAAGTTAACAGTCAGAACTTTTGTTCTAACTTTTAATGTCTTTGCAAAGACATTTGAATTACAGAGCAGGGAAAATGGTTTTGGTATAATTTTTCTTGCTCTTAATTTTGGATCAAGAGAAAAGGTAAACTTTGCCTTTGTCAGAAATTTACTATAGTAGTAAGGAGATCACATCCTAGAATTCAGAAATCCTGGAATTTCATCCAAGTATCTCAACTCTATTTGACTTTGGATTCCTCATCTTTTAAAAGAAGAGATGATAGCAACACTAATGTAAAGATCAACTTTCTGAGCCTCAGTTTCTCCATCTGCAATATCAGGGTAGGTAGCTTTATCTAATTTCTCAAATACATTAGAATTTGTCATGGACATATGGTAATACTCTTATACCTAGGATGGTGCTCAAAATATTTATTCCATCAATAAATATAGCTTAGTTTAATTTTATATCTAGTAAATTTTAGCTGGAGATGGGTGAAATTATGACCCATAAATTTTACTTTGGGACACTTACCTAAAGATCTGAAAGCAGAGACTCAAACAAATATGTGTACTACAACATATTAGCTGCATTATTCACAATAGCCAAAAGGTAGAAACAATCCAAAGGCCCATCGATGAATAGATAAACAAAATGTGATATACATATACAATGCAATATTATTCAATCTTCAAAAAGGAATGAAATCCTGATACATGCTACACTATGGATGAACCTCTAAAACATTATGCTCATAGAAATAAGCATTTTTCCCCTCACTCATATGAGATACTTAGAATAGTCAAATTCCTAGAGACAGAGGTAGAATAATGATTGCCAAGGACTAAAGGAAGTGGGTAGTGGGGAATTATCATTTAATGGGTATAGAGTTTCAATTCGGGATGATGAAAATATAAAAAATGGGTAGTGAAATGTGAATGTGAATGTATTTAATGCCACTGAATTGTATACTCAAAATGGTTAAAACAGTAAATTTCATGTTAGGTATAGTTTACCAGAGGAGAAAAAAGACAAAAACAAATCAATCCCAACCCCTATAAGAAAAACTGGAAAAAGTCACCCTAAACTACTATAATATATTATGTTTCTAGCTTCTTCGACAATCTGGAAAATAATTTATGAGTTGGAATTTGGAGGGGGGAGGGAGGTGTGGATTTTTTCAGCACTTCCTCACTTAGTTCTCTACTTTCTTCCTCCATAATAAACACAATGATTTCTAACTATAACTAAAATATGGCTGACTGATAGCATATGGATAGAATTGCTGACAGTAAAAGAAATAAAAACACTCAACAATTTGGGGTATTTTAGCGTAAGGGCAAGCAGGTCTGCAGATACCTCAGTAGTTCCTACATGGTAATTCTGTAAAGGATAAAAGTGAGCATTTATCAAGGTTAAGTTAGTAAGAACATGTTCAAGTATTGTAGGGCTTATGTATTTTTTAGTATTTAAAGAACGCTATAGTAGCCCTGGCCATCTGGCTGAGTTGGTTGGGTGTTGTCCTATGCATTGAAAGGTTGCCAGTTGGATCCCTGATCAGGGCACATGCCTGGATTGTGGGCTGCATCCCCACTCAGGGGCATGCAGGAGGAAGCCCATCAATGTTCCACTTTCACACTGATGCTTTTTTCTCTCTCTCCCTCACTTTTCTTCTCTCTCTAAAAACCAAAAATTTTTTTAAAGAATGCTAGAGTGCTATGTAGTTTTGAAGAAAATAATGGCTATTAAAAACAGGGGTTTAGTATATAAATATGTTAGTTGATTTTATTTAGAAATATGGCTTATTGGGAACCAAGCCCCACTATCTGAAAATCTACACTAATAAAAGAAAAATATGCAAATTGACCCTACCTCCACAATGCCCACCAGCCAATTAGGAGTGAGTATGCAAATTAACTGGACAAAGATGGTGGGTTAATTTGCATACGCAGGCAACAAGCGGCCTGAATCCTGGGAACATCCTCAGGACCCAGGCTGCTCCTAGCCTGTAGGCCCGCGCATAAGCCCTAAGCAGCTGGGGTCCCAGAATGCCCCCAGCCACTCTGGGCCTACGGGTGCAGCCACCAAGCGGCTGGGGGTGGGGCAGCCGCTTGCACATGCGCCTGCACCAAGCAGTGGCCTGGGTCTATGCCCCCAGCCTGGCACCCACAACACAGGGCTGCTGGCCTTGGGGGCGTGTCCCCAACAGCAGCCACCATGCGGCCCAGGTCCACACGCACCCGGGCTGCGGGGACATGCCCCTAGCCCAGTGGACACAACGCAGGGTGTCCTCTGTGCATGAGCTGCAGAGGAAACACCTTTTCTTTTCTTTTTAAATATATTTTATTGATTATTTTACAGAGAAGAGGGGAGAGGGATAGACAGTTGGAAACATCAATGAGAGAGAAACATTGATCAGCTGCCTCCTGCACACTCCCCACTGAGATGTGCCACCAAGGTACATGCCCTTAACAGGAATCAAACCTGGGACCCTTCAGTCTGCAGGCTGATGCTCTATCCACTGAGCCAAACCAGTTCGAGTGAAAATACCTTTTCTGACTGCTCATTGGCTAAGCTCCCTGTATGCCACCACTTGCAGTGTTCTTGGTAACTTGGGTAATAAGAATCCAAGAGGGTGATCTAGGGTTTTTCCACCATACTCCTGGAGGAAAAAATGAAGGTCCGCTGCTGGAAGGGCTAAGAAATGTCATATCTTGCCTTAGCCGGTTTGGCTCAGTGGATAGAGCCTCTGCCTGCCGACCGCAGGGTCCAGGTTCAATTCTGATCAAGGGCATGTACCTAGGTTACAGGCTTCTCCCTGGCTTGGGCCCAGGTCAGGGCTTATGCAGGAGGCAACCAATCAAAGTGTCCCTCTCACATTGATGTTTCTCTCTGTCTCTCCCTCTCTCTTCCACACTCTCTAAAAATCAATGGAAACATATCCTCAGGTGAAGATAATAAAGAAAGAAATGTCATATCCTATGAAAGAGACATCTTTAAAATGCCTAAAGAAAGTTGTCATTTTTTTATGGTGAAGGGACTGAAGTCCATGTTGATGAAAACACCTTAGCGGCTGCAGTGCCTGGCAGTGGCTGCAGCAGCAGGGTGATGGGGCTGGTGCCTTCCCCTGATCAACCTGATAGCCTCCCGCAGAGGGAGGCCAGACTGTGGCTTAGGCCCGCTCGAGCAGGCCTAAGGACAGTAGGACACCCCCTGAGGGCTCCCAGTCTGTGAGAGGGGGTAGACTGGGCTGAGAGACGCCCCCCCCTCTCCAATGCACGAATTTCGTGCACGGGCCCCTAGTATTGAATAAATTACATTAAATTGCAATAAGTAATGAACAAATAGAGGTTGGCAAATTTTCAGAGAAGTTTTAGGCAAAGAACAAAAGTGATTTTAATCAACATCACTCTGTACACTACAATATTTTATTCATAGATTTAAGGATATGTGGCAACTGATTTTGATTAAATCGAGTTGATTTAAATTAATAGTGAGGAGGAATCACAGTAAACAAATTTCTTCCTCAGAAACATACATTTTTGTTGTTTTGCATAGCCTTAATACATATTCTTCATAACTTAGATGAGATGTAGAAGTCATTACTGGATATGCAGAGTACACATTTAAAATGGTGATTTATTTGATATTGCTTTCAAAGCATCATGAAAAAAATGAATACGTGACTTTCCAATTTTATTTATTAAAAATACATGTCTTTCCAATTTTATTTATCAAATATAACTAAAGCAGATATTGTCAAGGCCATTAGAAGGGGACCCTCCAATTCAACTGGTTAATGAATAATATTTGCTAATATTACCAAAAAGCAAGGACTTTTATTTGCATTGACCAATAAAGGAGGAAGCACAGGGAGACTGGCTCTCATTCCTAAGTAACAAAACCATAATATAATGTTTTAATAATCAGTTCACATTTATTTTAATTTTTAAAATATACTTTTATTGATATCAGAGAGAAAAAGAAGGAGAGAGAGAGAGAGATAAACATCAATAATGGGAGAATCATTGATCGGCTGCCTTCTGCACGCCCCACGTTGGGAATCAGGCATGTGCCCTAACCAAGAATTGAACCATGACCTTCTGGTTCATGGGTCAACGTTCCATCACCGAACCACACCAGCAAGACAAAAAAGCAGTTTACATTTAAATAGCATTTTCCCATAAATACATTTATGTATGTTAGCATATACATTTTTATATGCAAAACTATCATAATATGCTATACATAAAATAATATCTATTTGTTAGTACTGTAATGACAGAAACTTTTTTAAGTTGCTCTGGCGACTTCATTGAGGGCAATATAGGATATTTGAAACATTGAATTATGCTTCAACTCAGCCTTCTTGTTGTTTATTCATACACTGGAAAAGAAGGCAGTGCTATTTGGATCTTTAACCTTCAGTGGTTTGTTTTTTATAATATTTTATTGATTTTTTTTTTTTACAGAGAGAAAGGGAGAGGGATAGAGAGTTAGAAACATCAATGAGAGAGAAACATCGATCAGCTGCCTACTGCACATCCCCTACTGCGAATGTGCCCGCAACCAAGGTACATGCCCCTAACCGGAATCTAACCCAGGACCTTTCAGTCCACAGGCCAGTGCTCTATCCACTGAACCAAACCAGTCAGGGCTTAACCTTCAGTTTTTAAGCTTAAAGTATATTAGGTCAAAAGAGGAAAAATTCCAGCCCACACCTGGAGAAAAAAGCAATGTTGTGAAAGTTAGATCATCTTCATGAATCCAGGTAAAGAATGGCTTTTCGGAGACCACAATGCTTTGAAAACATCCTGTCCATCACTCAGTTAACACGATAAGAGGGCAATGAGATGGGAACTATATCTCAGCTGTACGGATAAGTAAGATGAGCCTCCCAAAAACTGAATGAATGTATAAAACCTCACATCTAGCAAATTACAGAGCCTCTGCTCTTCCTACACTAAAAATGTATATAGTGGGAGGCATTGAGGAAGTACTATAGGACTATGCTAACTTTATAAACACATTCTGATAAGCTCAATATGAACTTGGTAGCAAATATATAGAAGTTATATCTATCTATATCACTATTATAGAGTTTTAATTGGAATTAAGTCTCAATATGCCTATTTAGTATACATATGCTAATTTGATTTAAATATTCTAAATCCAATCTATTAATTGAGCACCTTTTATGAGAAAGTATATGAATAAATGAAAAAATATATACACATAATTCCTCAAGAGGTTGACAATTTCATGAGGAAGATAGAAAATGAACTGAAAAGTAAATACATTGTGTTAAGTCCTATTATAGAGCTATAAGCAGTTATAAGTACACTAGGGGCCCAGTGCATAAAATTCTTGCACTGGGGAGGGGTCCCTCAGCCCAGCCTGCCCCCTCTCACAAACTGGGAGCCCTCAGGGGATGTCCTATTGATGGCTTAGGCCTGCTCCCCATTGGGAGCGGACCTAAGCCACAGTCTGGCCTCCCTTTGCAGGAGGCGACCGGGCTGATCATGGGAAGGCACCAGCCCCATCACCTGGCTGTTGGAGCCACTGCCAGTCACCACAGCTGCCAAGGTATTTTCATCAACATGGACTCCAGTCCCTTCACCATAAAAAAATGACAACTTTCTTTAAGCATCTTCAAGATGTATTTTTCATAGGATATGATATTTCTTTCTTTCTTTTTCTTTTTATCCTCACCTGAGGATATGTTTCCATTGATTTTTCCCCTTCCCTCTGATCCCAGGCTCAGCCCCTGCCCAAGCCTAAAGCCTCTGCCCCAGGTTTTAGGCTTGGGAAGGGGTTCCCGCCCCCCTCCCCCCGCCCCCGCTCCTCCTGCACCTCTGATCGCAGTCTCAGCCCCTTCCCAAGCCTCCAATCACAGGCTCTGCCCCTTCCCAAGCCTAAAGCCTCCACCCGCTGGACAGCTGAAAGTGACCTGGGTGCCGAGGAGGTTCCTGGGACCCAGGTATATATACGCAAATTAACTGCCATCTTTGTTGGGTTAATTTGCATGCTCACTCTGACTGGCTGTGGGCATAGCAGAGGTACGGTCAATTTATATGTTTCTCTATTATCTGGTAAGATAGGAAAAAAATATTTCGTGTGGATGTATTATTTGGCAAAGTACTTAGGTAAAAATGATATTAAAAACATAAATTAAAATGGTGGTTTTGTATATTGAATGGCTTTAAAGGCTGTGGATTCAGGATATAACTTGGTTGATAGAGTAATTCTGAGGAGTAGTCTTCAGAAAAATCAGTAAGAAGTTTATCTCCACTGAAGATGGAATAAGTACAAATTTGTTTTAACTGGCTTTCTGATGTGTACATATAACTTTGGAATGTGGGAAGTAATTGTTATTATTGGGATAACAATAACCCATTGCTTTTTATTTGGCAAAGTGCTTTCATGTACATTATTTCCTCATTAGTTTTGCTGTCAGAAATAATTGTTATTTGATCTTCCTTTTTGATAAACAGATTAATCAGGGATAAAATAAGATAAACTACTCATCAAGATTGATATGGCTGGTAAATGATGAACTCAACACTCAATCTAGGATTTCTTAGTATAAATTTTATAAGTGTTCTGCTGTAGAGTCTAAACTAAATGTAAATGTATTTCTTCCCAGAAGGTGATAAATAAGTAATAAACATAGATTTTTAATGATAGAAATTTTAGAATTGTCTTCAGGAGTTGCAAACTTGATGCTTTGTGGGGCCAGGCAAGTAGTGTGAATGGTAAAGCAGCTGCTTGCAGACTACTGTTAATGAAGGGGTGCATGTTCTGTGAAGCAGTCAGCACAGTCTAGGTTATGCTTCAGTAACAAACAACTCCCAAATGTTAGTAGTTTAGAATATGGAGTAGCCGTGATAGGTCAGGAGGGAGAGTTTCTCTCTGACACCTTATCCTAGGATCTAGGCTGATGAAACAGCCACTATTAGTAATGCTTCCTATTGGTAAAGAGAGAAGAGAAAATGTGGTAAATCACACACTGGCTCATAAAGCTCTTCAGAAGTGACACATACTTCCACTGGATTCTCATGGCCATGCTTTAATGGGGAAAAAGGAATGGAGGAAGTACTATTCTACCATGTATCAGAAGGTGAAGAACCAGAAATATTAGGTGATAAACAATCATGACCATTCACAGACTCCCCTTATGTCACAAAATATTTAGTTCTTTCTCTTTTTTACATACAAAAATAATCTTCCTCATCACTAATAGAGACAGCCCAAAAATTCTATCTGGTCAAAGTATCAAGCTTAAGGTTTACACTATCTATGTGATGTGTCGAGTCTCTACCTTAGGCCCAGATGTTTCTTGTGATCTGGGGATCTATAAACTAAGAAGTTATCTGCTCCTTCAACACATCAACATACACGGAGAGGCAGAGGCAGAGAAATTGCAATTAATGCTCTTATTCAGAATGAAGAATGGGAGCTTATAGACACTGCCCACAAGGGCAGACATTTGCAAGGACAACCTTAATTGGGGATGGAGATGTTCTTTGATTAGACACTTGTTCCCTTCCTTGGAAGGAACTTTCAAGACTTGCTTTCTGTGGCCCTTGGTTCTGCTTTCTAGAAGGAGCTTCCTCATCTGTTATCTTTATTCACATCCAAAGTAGGCATTGGAGAATATTCCCTCTTTGGTGTTGAGCAGCTTTCTAAGACTACTTCCTGATTATAAATGTTCCAGGGCCCAAGGATTAGGTTAATATTTGTATGATCACAGGTTGTTTAGTACATTCTAAAAGTTTCTTTGGTTGTATAACACCCATTAAAATTACTAGGTGTAGTAGTCAGTGTTTTCCTGATAAACAGAACCAATAGGATGTATACATAGAGAGAAAGAGATTTATTATAAAGAATTGGCTCATGAAATTATGGAGGCTGAGAAATCCCAAGATCTGCAAATAGCACACTAGAGAGCTAAGAGAGCTCATTATGTAGTTACTAGAGGCCCGGTGCACTAAATTCGTGCACTGGGGAGGGTGTCCCTCAGCCCAGCTTGCACCCTCTCTAATATGGGACACCTCGGGGGATGTCCAACTGCCACAGGAATCGGGCCTAATCCTGCAGTTGGACATCTTTCTCACAATCCGGGACTGCTGGCTCCTAACCGCTCACCTACTTGCCTGATTGCCCCCTAACTGCTTCCTTGCTGGCCTGATTGACCCCTAACTGCTCCTCTGCAGGCCTGATTGCCCCCAAATACCCTCCCCTGCTGGCCTGATCACCCCCAAGGCTTTTATTAGTATAGATATGACCCTGCACAGAAAATTTTACTAACCCTGCTTTACAATAAGGGCTTGACGATTGAATCATTAGGACCAGACACCAAGATTTCCTTTCTTTGAATAGTGGAGGGAATACTTATCTTGTCTTTAAGTTGCCCGGAAATTAAAATGAGATAATGACTTAGAAAAGTATAAAAGCACCACATAAAGACAACTGTCTTTTTAATGAAGTGGCAAAATGAAAAACACTTTTTATTCTCCCTTTCCTTCCTTTACAGCTTTTATTTAAACTTTGAAATTTATAAAAATTTCATTCCAATTTTCATTTCTTTACATTCAACATTATTTTGTATTGGTTTCAGGTTTTATATTAGTTACAGAATAGTGGTTAGACAATCATATACTTTACAAAGTGTTCCCCGATATTTCTAGTACCCACCTGGCATCATACCATCATTACAACACTACTGACTATATTCCCTATTTAAGTGACAATGGGTTTACAGGTTACTTTCAATCTTTCTTTTGTGTTTTTTTGTCCTTCCTTTTCTTTCTCACTTCTTCCCTCATTTTCTTTATATAGTATCTCAATTGGCCATCAAAGCTCAGTGAAGGCACTGGGACACGCTTCATCCATTTTACAGACCAGGAAACTGAGGCCAATTCCAGTTGGCTGTGGAACTTGACTCAGGAAGCCCTCAGAGCACACAGGAAGCCCTCAGAGCCATGCTCTTTGCGCTTCCTAAGGGGCAGCGGCCCAGCAAACAGAACAAACCTTCCAGTCAGGCTTCCGAGCCTCTTTCTCAAGCACCTCTTCATTGCGGATGCTCCACATTCTTTTCTCTCCCCCCATTCTTTACTGCCCCCCCTTCTCCGAAGCAGGTGGAAGGCTTCCCACTCACTGCCTAGGCATGCTCTGCTATGGGGCAGGGTGTATCGAGCTTGCTTTTGGGTGAAGGCAGGAGCAGCAGTCACTGCCTCTGAAGTGTGAAGGCTGCCTGAGCGAGGCCCATTAGCACTGGGAGCTTCTCTGAATCACGTCAGTCAGTCCAGTACCCTGCAGTGCAGCACCCCTACTGAGGTGGCTCCACCCCTCAACCCCCCCCCAGGGGTGAGGGTCCTGTGGCCAGAGGCCTGGTCTGGGTCTCAGCAACCACATGCCTGCAATGTTCCCAGGGACCCTGGGAGGGGCTGGGCGAGTCCTGCCACGCCCCCCCCCAGGGTGGCGATGGCCCCCGGATCCCCAGGCAGCGCCTGGCTCGGACCGCACACGCCCCCGAGGGTGGCGATCGCCTGGCTCGGGACCCCCGGCAGCGTCTGGCTCGGACCGGACACGCCCCCCGGGTGGCGATCGCTCCCGGGACCCCCGGAACTAAGAGGATTGGGCGCCGCCATCTTGGTCTTCTCAACGGCCGGATAGGCCACCCGGAGTCCCGCCCCCAGCCTCTCGCAGGCCCAATCATGGGCATAGCGGAGGTGCGGTCAATTTGCATGTTTCTCTATTATAAGGTAGGATAATCTGAGTCCAAAGGCTTAGGAACCAGGAAAATCAATGGTGCAATATCCAGCCCAAACCCCTATGTTCATAACAGCACAATTTATAATAGCTAAGCTTTGGAAACAACCTAAGTGCCCATCAGCAGGTGAGTGGATTAAAAGACTGTGGTACATCTACACAATGAATACTATGCCACTATAAAAAAGAAGGAACTTTTACCATTTGCAACAGCATGGATGGAACTGGAGAGCATTATGCTAAGTGAAATATGCCAATTGGAGAAAGATAAATATCACATGATCTCACTCATATGTGGGCTATAATGATCAACATAATTTGATGAACAAGAATAGATCCAGAGACAAATGGCAGGAGAGGTGGGTGGTTAGAGAGCAGCCAAAGGACTTGTATGCATGCATATTAGCATAACCAATGGACACAGACATTGAGGCAGTGGGGGCTTGCCAGGGGTGGGAATGGCTGGAAGGGGCGGAGGGGGGGTGGGGTATCAAGCATGGAAAAAGGAGACATATATAAAACTTTAGACAATAAATAAATTTTTAAAAAGGAAAAATCCTAGGAAATAAGCAATAAATAAATAAATAACAAAAAGGGAATGATAGTTCAGTTCAAGTCTGAAGGCAGGAAAAAGACAAATGTCCCAACTTAAGGCAGTAAGGCATGGGGAGTTCCCTCTCACTAGAGGGACTATTCACTGGTTTTCATTCTATTCAAACCTTCAACTGATTGGATGAGGTCTACCCACATTAGGAATGACAATCTGCTTTACTCAGTCTACTGATTCTAATGTTGCTCTCATTCAAAAGCACCAAGCGATTTTACCGTGTAACCAGGGTGGCAACCTCTGTATCTAGCCTAAAGAGTCCTCTGCCAGGTTCAAGGATGCCATGCCAGTGTCCTGAACAATACTTGAGAGCATACGTTTCTCTTTTTTTATATTACAGAAAATTAGAGTGGAAGTACTTAACATAACAGGATCAACGTTTTCAACTTAGAATGTCTGTGCAGTCCTAACAGGGCAAGCAAGCTAAGAAAGGAAATTTCCAGTCCAGATTCTGGGATAAAAGGAGTGCAAAACCAACACTGTTCCAGTCAGAGCCTACTGCTCTCTCAGCACTAACACATCCCTAAACCCTCCTTTCACCCTTCACCTCTGTCTCCCGGTTTTCCCGACTCATCTTTCTGTGTGCAACCTCCTACCTCCACCAGGGCTGCACAAGCCCATCCTTTTCTGCCTTCCACGGGTCATTTCTTCTCTCAGTCAGCCCTTGCACCGGGTCTGCAAAGCTGTCTTAATTGTAAATTGAACTCCTGTGAGTTCATGCCTTTCTGCAGTTGTTCTGCTGCCACTTCACTCAAACTGCAATTTTGATTTTTCTAGCCACACATCTCCCTAAAAAGCTTTTCCAGAGACCACTATTCTTATCCTCACCCTTTGAGTTACAATTCACAATGTATTGCTTTTTACTGAAGCTTTTAAATAGTGATTACAGGGCTCTTATCTCTCAGTAAACTTTTCTAGTTTAAATTACACACCAGGTGCTTTAAATTGTACACTCATTATATGAACATTGTACTGTACTGACCTCTTCTCCAAAACTTTATTTTTAACTTAACTTACAATGAGCATCTTTAAAGAGCTAGGAACCATGATAGACACTATTAATAGGCACAATAAGATTTTCATTCATATATGATAGGTAAGGAGAACCAGGTTTAGTATGGTTTGTTGAGGAAATAACATGGAGAGGCAAGAATACGAACTTAGATCTATTTCACAGGCTCTTAATGTTGATTTATTTTTAAATTGTTAATTAATTTATTGTTAAGTATTTCAAAAGCACACAACGGTATAACATAATATAATGAATATTTGAGTCCTGGCTAATCTGCTTAAGAAACTGAATATTAAAAATATGGTTGAAAGCTTTGTAGATGACAATCTATTTCCCTCACTCATCTTCCATCCCCAAAGCTGACCATGGAAAGAACTGGAACTGGGGTGGCCGTTCAGAATTGTCTCCTATTCAGGTAAGAGGCTGGGCTTCCATGCCCCGGCATTGACCAGCCATTGGATATGGGTTGCTGACTACAGAGTGAGGGCAGATAATTTGGGTAAAGCATCTCCCTTTGTCCAAAGATTTAGCTATGAGTTGTCCAAAGCTAACACTCATGATAGCTGGGAAAATAGTGTTTTGTCTTATATGTGGGATCTAGGAGACAAGTTATAGTATCCAATATAGATACTGATAGAAATATTTGCTACATTGTTGGCTTGTGCTTGCACCTAGGTTTATAAAATAATGTGAGCTTGGTGTAGATTGAATTGTTGGTCCAATTTCTTGTTGTTCTTAAATCTGCAGTTTTCTAGATCTATGATAAAGGTTATGAAAACTTATCAAATAAACTGTGATGCTCTCCTTTCATATTCTCTTGTATTATTTCTTCCTTAAATGGTTGGAAAAACTAATTGGTAAAACTGTCTGAATTGTTTGTTTGCTTGTTTTTTCATTTGTTAGATATTTCATTTTGGATTTTTATAATGTTGTTGTTTTTTTAAAAAAATTATAATTTTATTTTTCTTTTTGAGTTTATTTTGGTGATATTTTTTCCCTAGGAAATTTTTTTGGTTTGCATAAGTATTCTCATTTATTGGTACAAGTTGTTCATAATCATCTCTGATCTCTTTGAATCACTAATCTATATGTATGTCCCCTTTTCATTATTATTATTGTAAACATATGATTAATCATTAATCATTAATGTTAATCATTAACCCCATATTCATCAGGATAAAATAAACAATGCTACAATATAAACTACTTTCAACACCAATAACTTAGCACATCAACAATGCATTTCTTGCTAATGCAGCGAGCAGTGCAGGCAGCTGTCTCAATAACCCAGGCTGCTATGAGGACTTCCCGAGGCATGGAAGTACATGGTGGCTTTTCAGTGCTTCAGCCTTGAAGTGATTGACATTTCACTTTCACTCACATTTCCTTGTCCAGAAATAATCACATGGTCCTTCCAAACTGCAAGGCAACTGAGAAGTGAGGTGTTTTCAGAAGAAGAGTTGAAAGAGATATTACTGAGCACTCTAAGTGTCTATCACATATTTAACAGAACAGAGTCTAAATTTAATCAACATCTCCATCCTTCTACCAAACAATTGAGGAATACTAGGATACTTCAACTTTAACAGTCTCCTTTTTTTATACCTGTAATAGTTACTCAGTCATTTATTTTGTCGCAGTATTTCTAATTCTTTAATAAAATATTGTTTATTATTATTATTATTATTATTACCACTACTATCATCATTATGAGAGAACATAACCTCATCTCCCACCCCTTACCCTCATCAAGACTTTCACGACCTCTCCGGGTGTTTTTGGAAGAATTAAGCGGTCTAGCTATTACAGGAAAAGCTGAGCCTCATGCTGCTGAAACAGCTGGGAGCTCCTGGCATACAAATTTTGTGGAACATTTTACTCACTAATGGATTAAACCTAGAATATACTGGTTAACAATTCAGATCATGTCCAGGATTATTCTGAATTTTGGTGCAGCCCCCATATATGTCAAATCTGAAATCATGATCCCTAAGAAATATTAAGGTCTGTCAAATAAATACCTTCTATTGTGCTCCTTTCCAACTCACATCTTCATGCATTGTCATCTTCGATTCTTCTGTTAGAGAAGAGTTCTGTTTCTCCTTTTCAGGAGGATATCCTCCCTTGCCATGTCTTCCCATTTGCCTCCTCTAAGACATTGTCTTATTAATAATTTCCTTTCTTTTACACGTTAAATTTTTCCTTTCTTTCCTGGCATTTTTCCTCTGCTAATAAACATACTTGAGCCTCTAGATCCTAAAAGCAAACAAAAGACCAAAATTAAATGCTTCATTCAATCACAAACTGCCCCAGACCCCCACACTGTTCCTTGAACACTAGTAGCCAGTTAGTTATTCATTCTCCCTATGGTTTCCCTTCTTAAAAGGACTAAGGAGGGATCCATACCAGTAGCATGCCATCAGGTGGGGAAAGAGGGATCTAGAGTATTCATCACTTTTATCCACAGTTGTCACTAAAGCCAAGGGTTGGTCCAGATATTAAGTGCACACCAGGAGGAAATCCAATAGCCTGGTTCTAAAATCTGACAGAAGTCATTTTAAAGTAGGGGCAAGGCCTGGCCCGTGTGGCTCAGTGGTTGAGCATGGTCCCATGACCTGGTTTCAGACTCCTTCCCCAGTAGGGGGCATGCAGGAGGCAGCCAATGTTTCTCTCACATTGATGTTTCTGTGTCTCTTCTCCCTCTCCCCTTCTCTCTCTAAAATCAATAAAAACATATTTTAAAAAAATAAAGTAGGGGTATTACAGAAAACCAAAGAAGAACCAAGCAATGCTTAGAGAGATGGAGTTACATTTTTTATTATTATTATTATTATTATTATTATTATTATTACACGCGGGCCCAGAGAAAAATGTCTCTCAAATTCTGGGCCCCGTCACACAGGAAGTTTCCTATATTTATACCTTTTTACCCTCTTTGTCTCCCAAGTATGGGGGGTTTCCGGTCCCTTTTGCAAGTTCTTAAAGAGCCCCTATGTGCTGGAGCTTTGAGACCTCAACCAAAGGCTTGGCCTGGTGCCAGCATTGATAACTTTGTCTGGGGAAGGTTTAATGGCCTCTCTGAAATGGGAGTAATCTTATTTTCCTTATTATTTAAGCAAGTAAGCATTTACCGAAGCCAAAATAGCAGGGTTAAAATTTCAAACAGCAGTTTTTATATAAGATGGATGCTTCAGGGGCAAGTTGAAAGCCCAGAAGATCCTGGGGGTGAAGCTCAGGGGGAAAACATCAGTACAGTAATTCTGGAGCCAGCGAGAAGCTACTACTGCACCTGATCAATCCCTGGTTTTTTGGCTTTCAGGCGCCTATCCAAGATAATTATAGGTGAAACAGACAAGTAAGGTAATATTGGAATTTAAAATTTGAGACTTTGTTGCTGTTTGTACTATTCTGCTAGGGCAGATGCAAACCCAAGGCCCTGGTGGTTCCGAATTCACGTGTAAATGAATCAGTTGATGCACCTGTGAAGCATAAAGGTGGCTAAAGGTTCATTCTGAAGGTCAATAGCTTGTAAATTTGACTTTTTTTCTTAACTTTTTTGTTTAAATCTTCTCTCTAAAATCAAGACAAATTTTCCTTTAAACATGATTTCATTTTGTGAAGTTCCTTCCTTTCTTGCTGGTGGGAAGATATGAATGAAAAGGACTCACAAGGGTTAATGTCACTGATGAAGGTAACATCTGAGAGGAGGGGGAACGCCAAAGGCCTGATCCCATCACTGAAAACTAATATCTTATAAAGAGTGGTAAAAATAAATACAGTTTTAATTTTCCACTTAAAACAAATACATCCATAGTAACAGCATCCCAATCTACTCTGCGTAAGTTCGTATATAGGTATAATTTTAGCTCCCAAGGCTTGCTCAGCCTAGGAAAACCAACTGAATCTACATACTACATAACTAGTGTACCAGTTAATAATTTGCATTTTTTCAATAGATGGAGTTACACATCTGTTGATATATATGTGATTTGATATGTATGCTATTTTGTTGTATTGACAACAAGCTTTAATTAAAACTGCATATGTCAAATTTTGTGAAGGTGTTAACATCATAGATATTTTTACGCTTAAAAATGTCGACTTTTGTGTCAAAAAGAGCATTTGAGGGAAGTTTTAATTCATTATTTTATTTTGAAGTAAAGTGCTGCTGAAAGTTATCCTATACTTCGGGAAGCTTATGGTGAACATGCTCCATCTCAAGATACTTGTGAAGGCTGGTTTAAATGCTTTAAAAGTGACAATTTTGATGTGAAAGACAAAGAATGTCCAGGTCAACCAAAAAAGTTTGAAGACCAACAATTATAAGCATTATTGGATGAAGATGCGTGTCAAACTCAAAAACAACTTGCAGGAAGGTTGTTCAGCAAACAATTTCAGATCATTTACAAGCAATGGGAAAGATTTTAAAGGAAGTAAAATGGGTTCCACATCAACTGAACGAAAGACAAATGGAAAACCAAAAAGTCATCAGTAAAATGTCGCTTCAACAGCATGAAAGAAAGTCTTTTTTGCATTGAATTGTGACTGGCTATGAAAAGTGGATTTATTTTGAGAATCCCAAATACACAAAATCATGGGTTGATCCAAGTCAACTATCAACATCAACTGCAAGGCCAAAACACTTCAGAAAGAAGACAATGTTCTGCATTTGGTGGGATCAGGAAGGTGTGGTGTATTATGAGCTTCTAAAACCAGGTGAAACTGTTAATACTGATTGCTACCGACAACAAATAATCAATCTGAAGCATGCTTTGATTGTGAAATGACCAGAATGGGCCAGAAGACACGGCAAAGTAATTTTGCTTCATGATAACGTACCATCACACAATTCAAAACCAGTTAAAGACTTGCCTGGGAAGTATTAACCCACCTGACCTGCCATATTCACCAGATGTTGCTCCTCAGATTACCATTTGTTCCAATCAATGGCACACGCACTTTCTGAGCAGTATCTTCTCTCTCTTTTTGTTTTCAAGAGATCATTTCTAGTATTTTTCCCCCGAGTCAAAATTTTCAACGAGTTACTGTTCTTCTAAATACACTTATCTGTCAGCAGTGCACTTTGATTCCTGCAGTGCTGATCCTCAGCTCAGACATGGGCTTCTTTTTGAAAAACGAAAGTACACGCTAGTGCGTCTTAGCTGCCAGGGTGTCTGCTCATTTTCTCAGAAAGTACAGATTCACTCACTGGAGGCCTTATTATTCATAAATGCATAATATCTTCCTACATTTCCAGAATGTAGGAGAAAAACAGACATCTTTAACTTTCTAACTCCCTGGCAGCCCCACGCAGCTTTGTCCACTGTAGTAACCAAAAATTTCTGGGGTTCCTGAGGCCCAGTCTGTAGTGTCCTTGACAGAAGGGCCCCTCTGGGCACCTGCAGACAGGTGTGCTCACTGTGCCTTTTTGAGGAGCCTGCTAACAATGGCATCTCAACACTTACTCTCCTTTTTTTGAGAAGCCAAAAGGACTTCAGGGATTCATGTTGCCTCACACACGTTAACAACATGGGATGTTCTGCACTGAAAAGCACGGGGCTTCCAGAGGGGAACTTGTAGAAGTGTGTGTAGTTATAGAAAAGAATTGCAAAAAATTGCTGGAAATATCTCTCTCTCACTGTCTCTCTCTTGTTTCCCATCTCTCCAGTCTAACCCACCAACAACAGTGCACAAGGATTCCCTTTTCTCTACATCCTTTCCATCACCTGCTGTTTGTTGATTTATTGATGGTAGCCATTCTGGCAGTGGGGTGATACCTAATTGTAGTTTTATTTGCATTTCTCTAATGATTAGTGATGTTGAGCATCCTATCTAATAAAGAGGGATATGCTAATTGACCCTCACGTCATCACAAAGATGGGTGTGCCCACAGCCAATAAGGAGGGAATATGCTAATTGACTGTCACACCCTCAAAGATGGCAGCACCCAGAGCCACAAGATGGCACCCCCCAGCTCTGCCGGGGTGGCAGGCGTGTGGCAAGGCCGGGCCCGGGTGGCCTTGCCATGCACCTGCCTCTGGAGTCCCCCAGTTCCCTAAGCCCCCCAGCCACCTAGGGCCAGCCCGAGGTGCAGGCAAGCCTCGGATGGTGGCTGCCCAGGGCTGGTCCAAGGCGCAGGCAAGCCTTGGATGGTGGTTGCCCAGCCGCCCAGGGCCACCCGAGGCTCAGGTAATCAGGGCCGCCCGAGGCTTGTGCTGCTGGCAGTGGCAGCAGCAAAGGTGTGATGGGAGCGTCGCCTTCCCCTGATCACCGGGTTGCCTCCCACCCCTGAGGGCTCCCAGACTGTGAGAGGGGGCAGGCTGGGCTGAGGGACCCCTGCTCCAGTGCATGAATTTTCATGCACCAGGACTCTAGTTTTTTCATATGTCTCTTGGCCTTCTGTATGTCCTCTTTGGAGAAGTGTTTATTCAGGTCCTTTGCCCATTTTTAAATTGGATTGTTTGTCTTCCTAGTGTTGAGTTTTATAAGTTCTTTATATATTTTGGAAATTAACCCCATATCAAATAGATCATTGGTGAATATGTTTTCCCTTACAGTGGGTTCTCTTTTCATTTTGTTGATGGTTTCTTTTGCTGTGCAGAAGCTTTTTAGTTTGATGTAATTCCATTTGTTTATATTTTCCTGAGTTTCCTTTGCCCTCAGAGGCATATCAGCAAAGTATTATTGCAAGAGATATCTGATATTTTACTATGTTTTCCTCTAGGATTTTATGGTTTGACGAATTACATTTAAGTATTTTATTCATGTTGAGTTCGGTCTTGTGTATGGTGTAAATTGATGGTCTAGTTTCATTTATCTGGGTGTGTCTATCCAATTTTCCCAACACCATTTATTGAAGAGACTGTCTTTACTCCATTGTATGCTCTTGCCTCCTTTATCAAATATTAATTGACCATAGAGGCATGGGTTGATTTCTGGGCTCTCTGTTCTCTTCCATTGATCTATATGTCTGTTCTTATGCCAGTACCAGGCTGATTTGATTACAATGGTCTGTAGTATAATTTGATATCTAGTATTGTGACCTCCAACTCTTTTCTTCTTTCTCAAGATTGCTGCACTGTTGGTGGGAATGCAGACTGGCATAGCCACTGTGAAAAAACAGAATGACATTTCTTTAAAAAATAAAAAAATGGAAATGCATTTTGACCCAGCAATCCCACTTCTGGGAATATATCCTAAGAATCCCAAAATACCAATCAGAAAGAATATATGCACGCCTATGTTCATAGCAGCATTATTTATAATAGCCAAGATCTGGAAACAGCCCAAGTGCCCATGAGTGTATAAAAAAGCTGTGGTACATTTACACAATGGAATACTATACAGCTATAAAAGAGAAGGAATTCTTACCCTTGTGACAGCATGGAGGGACCTGGAGAGTATTATGCTAAATGAAATAGCCAGTCAGAGAAAGACAAGTACATTTGATCTCACTCATATGTGGAATCTATGAACAAAATAAACTGAGGAACAAAATGGAACTGGAAGTATAGACACATGGAACAGACTGGCCAGTGCCCGAGGGGAGGAGGGTTGGAGTGACTGAATAAAGAAGGTGAAGAGATGAGCTAAAGAACATATATGCATACCCATAGACACAGACAATAGTTTGGTGAAGGCCAAGGGAGGTGGAGGCAGGGGTGGGCAAAGGAAAGGGGGAAAGGGAGACAACTGCAATAATGCCAACATTAAAGATTTTTAATTAAAAAAGAAAAGAAAATCTATCTACTGAACATAAATGTTAATGGATCAGAACCCTCAAACAGTTTTGAGCCTCCCGCCCCTACAACAAGAGATAAGCTGGCTAAAAATATTTCTAGGCTCAGTCCCTTCTTGCTCTCTCAACCCAGCAATTTGTACAAGTTCCTCTCCCGCTTTTACTCATTCTAGCTACCTAATATTTCTGATTCTTATTATTGAGCAAATTTCTTCTCCTGTGACCAAAAGATAACCTCTGTTGACCCTGGCTTTATGTAAGGCTGCGAGTATATGTGTGCTTGTGAATTACGGGAATTTAAGAATGCATAAGAAAATCTTTATTCTCAGATTGTTTTCGGAGTTCACTGCACAGCAATTTTATAAACTCACCCTTATGAGAGAAGGACCATTATCACAAGAATATTGAGACTCAAGTGTTTTAAAGTTTAGCTATTTATAGATACAGTCATAATTTGAATTTAAGTTTGCTGATGAAAAAAATATTTGCTCTTTCCAAGTCTAAACAAGAAATATCTGTAGGTATAGAGTTATATTTGAGGAAATCCTTGCTTCAAAAATTACAAACTCAAGAAATTGAGAACATTTTCCAATTGGTCTGATTTTCCTGATAACATGATTGAACCATTCATTGGTTGGAGCTTAGGAGTATACTAGGGGATAATGCAATGTTTGACATCAGTACAAGAATGAAATAGAAGGAACTTTATGGCATCTGGGATTAAACCAGTTGGCTTTCTTGAAATAAATTTTCAAGTCAATTGCATCAAAATATTAATTATTTGATTATTTAATGCCTACATTAGCTAAATCTGGGTGGTACAGCAGTAAAAATGACAGATATGTGGTAGGCTAAATAGTGGCCTCCCAAAGATGACTATGACTTAATCCCTTGTGAATATGTTACATTTCATAGGAAAGGGACTTGACAAATATGATTAAGGTTAAGGATCTGAAAATGAAAATACTATTTGGAGGCTGCATTAACAAGAAACCACAGACTTGGTGTCATAAATGACAGATACTTATTTTTTCACAGTTCTAGAGCCTGGAAATTCAAGGTCAAGGTGGCATCAGGATTTATTCTGGTGAGACCTCTCTTGCTGGCTTATAAATAGTTGTCTTCTCCCTCTGTCTTCACATGTCCTCTTTATTCTCTGTGTGTGAAGAGAGAGAGAGAGAGAGAGAAAGAGAGAGAGAGAGAGAGAGAGAGAGAGAGAGAGAGAGAGAGAGAGAGAGACCTGGTATCTCTTCTTTTTCTTATAAGGACACCAGTCCTATCAAATTAGGGTCCCACCCTTATGGCTTCATTTGATCTCCTTAAAGGCCCTGCCTACCTCCAGAAAACAGTCACCTTTGGGGTTAGGGCTTCAACATATGAAACAGTAGAGAGAAGTTCACAAATCAGTCTGTAACAAATAGTATCCTGAATTATCCATGAGGGCCCAATCCAATCATAGGAGCACTTAAAAACAGAGACTCTTCCCTGGATAAAGTCAGAGAAATAGGGTGCAAAAGAGCCAGGAGAAAGTTTAAGTCTCAGAGGGACTCAACCTGATATTGCTGATGGGAGGGGCCACAAGCCAGAGAGTGCAGGTGGCTTTTGGAAGATAAGAATGTCCTTGCAACTAAACAAGTAAAAAAAAACAACAACAAAAAACTCAGTCCTAAAACCACACAGAATTGAATTCTACCAACAACCTGCATAAGCCGGGAAGCAGATGCTCTCCTAGATCCTCCAGAAAGGAATACATTTGTGTTGTTACTCGCTTCAATGTTTATGGCACCTTGTTATAGCATCAATAGGAGACTAACATAGATATGATCTCTTCTTTCTTAGAGCTTATATCCTAGTGGGAGCGATACCAATAGAGCCAGCTGAGAAAATATGTAAAGAGTAAAAGAATTGCTATGGCCTTAATTGGTTCTGCTCAGTGGCTAGAGCATCAGCCTGCGGACTGAAAGATCCCAGGTTCGATTCCAGTCAAGGGCATGTAACTTGGTTGCGGGCACATCCCCCGTAGGAGGTGTGCAGGAGGCAACTGATTGATGTTTCTCTCTCATCGATGTTTCTAACTCTCTATTCCTCTCCCTTCCTCTCTGTAAAAAATCAATAAAATATATATATTTTTAAAAAAGAATTGCTATGTGAGAAACAAGTAAGCAGATGAAGTGGTGAAGAATGACATAGGGGACCTATGCATTAAGAGTTGTTGGTAAAAGTAATATTTAAGCTGAATAAAAAGAAGAGAATGATCTGGCTGCTCAAAGAACCAGAACACGAGCATCCTGTGCAGAGGGAACAGGAGTGCAAGCGCCTTGAGGTAGAACACAGCTCAGGGTATTCAAGAAACTGCAAGATGTCCAAAGAGGTTGAGCATAGAAAAGGGCAGAATTTTTAAAAAATGAAATTATAAAGTAGCCTGAGTAGAGAGCTTACAATGGTTTGTAAAGTGTGATTAGAAATTTGGATTTTATTCTCAGAACAGCACGAAATCCTTGTAAGTTTTTAAGCAGAAGAGTACTATGAGAATGAAATTTTGAAGTAGAAAGAGGGCATTAATAGAAAAACCAGAGAAAAATTTTAAATGGCATTAGGCTAGTTAATAGTATTACCCTTGTTAATTTCTTAGTTTTGATCATTGTACCATATATAAGCTGTGAACTTTAGAGGAAGCTGGGTGAAGGGCTTATGGGAACTCTGTAATATCTTAGCAACTCTTCTACAAGTCTAAAATTATTTCAAGAAAAAGTTATAAAAGCAAAAAAATGTCATGACCCATTTTCTAATTTAGGAAGGTCATTTCTTCTTACTTCTCAGTTGGAGTACGGGTTGCTAAGGCAGAAGAGTGAGCGTGTGAATACCAGTCAGGAAACTAATTCAGTGATCCAAATGTGAGACAGTGGGACAGAACTTGCTAAGGGGCAAGGTCAAAATCTGTTTTTGAAGCAGAATCCCCAGTTCCCGATGATGAATGTGGAATGTGAGTGTGCATGTGAGTGTGTGTGTGTGTGTGTGTGTGTGTGTGTGTGTGTGTGTGCAAGTGTTCATTGTTGGAATGAGCAGTGAAGGAGTGAGAGAAATTAAATTCTAGGTTTCTAACCTGAAAAATTAGGTTTCTAACCTGAAAAATTCATTTACTAATGGGAAGATTACAGCGTGTGGGGAGAAATAAATATGAGTTTTTAAGGCCCATGGCCTCCAAATGAAGATATCAAGTGTGCTGCAACTGAAAGGTGCAATCTGAACTGGATGTGTCTTAGGTAGTGCCGACATTTCAATGCCACTCCCCTGTGGTAGGGGATAAGAGGCATCCATTCCTATAAACAACCTAGAGAGTTAACGTCCAGGAAAGAACCTCAGACACGTGGATTCGTGCTAGGAGGATATTTTTTAAATTTTCACGTGGCTTTCTTTTTCTTTCTTAGTAAAGTTCTTATCAGAAATGCCATTTTATCACAGCTGTGCTAGGCAGACCAAGAAAAGAATAGAAATTATCTTATTTGTTTATGCTTGAGCTGCAGTAAAATGGGGAGAGTAATGGCAGGTGAATCAAGATTATGGACCATCTATGGAAAAGATTTTTGGGACATAAATGTGGTCAATATTTTGAAGTAGGGGTTCTCTTTTTCTCTTTCCATAGAGGGAGAGAGAGAGACACATATATAGGGTATACATTGAATATATAACTTACATATATAACTACATATACAACTATATATAACTATATATATCACTATATATACATATCTCTATATATGTATATATACACACATTTATAGCTATATATTTATAAAACAAGCCAACTCTTTCTTCATACCAGGCACAGTTGTAGCATCTCGCCCTGGCCGGTTTGGCTCAGTGGGTAGAGCATCAGCCTACAGACTGAAAGGTCCCAGGTTCGATTCCAGTCAAGGGCATGTACCTTGGTTGCAGGCACATCCCCAGTAAGGGATGTGCAGGAGGCAGCTGATGGATGTTTCTCTCTCATCAATGTTTCTAACTCTCTATCTCTCTCCTTCCTCTCTGTAAAAAAAATCAATAAAATATATATTTTTTTTAAAAAGAAGTTGTAGCATCTGAAAATCATTGTTGAGTTTCTTATTAGAAAAAAAAGGACCTTCTTGGGAAGGATTTAAAGTGTAAGAAAGTTTATATTATTCCCCCAAATCAAGGTTGAAAATGATCACCACATGAGGGGACAGGAAAAGGTCCCCACTTAGTGTGTCTGAGTCAAGAATGAAGGAGTGTTCTCATTACCCTCTTTTGTTAGAATTATTTCATATATCACTCACTTTATTGGTTTCTAGTCCAGATCTACAGAGTTCAATGCCTGTCTCTCTTCTTCTAAACAGTGTGAAAGTGAAGTTTTAAGAGGAGCCTAATTCAGAGGCCAGAGACAAAACATGGACCACCATCTTCATGTAGCTTGGATTGTGCTACAAAATAGAGAGTCTGACTTTCTTGGTTAGTTTGTTCAGGTGATATAGCAGAAACACATTCCGTTTCATTAATTTAAACAATTGTTTGCATTTTAGATATATTGTGTAATATAATATGCTACAAAGAATATTTATTTAGACATAACAAACATATTATTATAGAAAGAACAATCTGATTTTATTGGGATGAATTCAATTTTATTTTTCAAGTGGAAATTTTTCCAAATAAATTTCTATGTATTCAGTTTGATTTAGAAATCTGAAGACAGGGTGCCTTTACTATACAAGATCTTTTTTTTTTAATTTCTTTATTGATTAAGGTGTCACATATTTGTCCTCATCCCCCCATTCCCATCCCACACCCCTCCCCATGATGCCCCAACCCCCTGTTGAACTTAACCATTGATTAGGCTCGTATGCATGCACACAAGTCCTTTGGTTGATCTCTCCCCCCTCCCCCAACCCTTCCCTACCCTCCCTCTGAGGACCGATAGTCCCATCGATGCCTCCTTGTTTCTGGTTCTGTTCTTGTTCATCAGTCTATGTTGTTCATCATTTCCCCTAGATGAGCGAGATCATGTGTCACGAGAGATATACTTATAAGAACTGAATATGAGACGAGCAATAATAGTTATGCTGACAGGCAAATGAATCAGTCTGTAGTGAGTTTCTTTCTGGACCAACAGTTCTTTTGAGACCCAATATCAATGTCCACCAGTTCCTTATGTGTACATGTCGGCACTGACCCCTCAGCTCTGGATGGTGGACAAATCGTGGTAATGCAGGTCCGACTCCCTCTGGTTTGGTCTCGGCCGGACCCAGGGGCACGGCTTCACCCGGACTCAGGGGCACGTGGCCTCACCCGGACCCAGGGGCACGTGGCCTCACCCGGACCCAGGGGCGCGTGGCCTCACCTGGACCCAGGGGCACGCGGCCTCACCCGGACCTGGGATCCAGCTTCACCCGGACCCAGGGGTGCGCGGCCTCACCCAGACCCAGGGGCGCATGGTCTCTCCCAGACCCAGGGGCACGTGGCCTCACCCGGGCCCGGGACCCAGCCTCACCCGGATCCAGGGTGTACAAGTTCTTTAGTTTTTATTTAAATATATTGAGAAAATGTGTCAAGGAATGTTCCATTCTAACCCTAACCTTATCTTTAAGGGTTTGTCCCTGCCTTTTCTAGTACTCCCTTGCTATGGAACACTGTGCTCCACTGTGAGAAAGCCAGAGATGCTTGGATGTTCCATTTCTCTCCAGTTGTTACCACTGTTGCTGCCTCCTATAGACCACTCCTCATTTCCCTGGAGTAGTCTAGCTTTCCCATGGTCTAGCAGTGTGCCCGACCCTATCTGTCTACTACTTTAGGCATCAATTCCTTTGCTTTGACTTCAGTGGCATGGTCTGATAATACTACCTACACATCGACTGCCTTTCACAAGGCAGTTAACTTCAGTATTGCCATCCAAATGGGGGGTAACAGATAAATATAAAAAGCTCTTTAATAACTAGAAAGTTGTTGGTGCTACCAGCTGAGTCTATTGAGATGAGCTACCAGACCAAGTTGACCTTCAAGGAAAAAGCGAAGATATCCCATGAAGCAATTGTACAAACCTCTAAGTGGAACTCCCTTCTTTAAGCGGATCACCTGGTGGTAGACATCACTTCCTCGCTTAAA